>NC_068424.1:37350340-38019090 GCF_023373465.1 Oncorhynchus keta
TCTCTACGTGTATAGGTTTCCTGATATAAACCCGATAGAACTTGTTTGACATCAACTGAAATCATACATCCGTAACTCTGCCAAGCCTTCAAACAAAATTTAACTGGTGAAGGCCATCAAGACGTTTTGGCTGGAGAAATTGACGATACAAAAATGTAACAAATACATTTGATCATCTCAGCAAGGTTTTACCATGGTCTTGGAGCTGGGGGGGAAGTGCAACTAAAATATAGTTTCAATAAACATACTTTTTTCTCATTATTTTATTAATGAAAGCATAAAGCTGTTGAAGAACTGTTTGGGACAAATTGAGGTGCCATGGAATCTCTTCCCAACTATTTTCCAATCTATATTTTGTGGTTGCATGAGATCTTACGTTAGAAATGTAACACTTTAGAGCGCTTAAGCATAAAATACATTGCAAATTGGGGGATTTTCACAACTACAGTAACGGGGTGTGAAGAGGCTATTGTCCTGCTAATAGCAAACATTGTTTGCATGATGGGCTACACTTGCTACAGTTTTGTTGTTTTCCAAATTCCTCCGAGATCTATCACTACTGTAAATAAAACACAGCAACTTGTTTACATTCCTTATTGTAACCACAATTTCACAAATCATTTGTATCTACCTTTCCAATTATTTTTTGTTTGGGATTTACAAATGTGTGCTGTGAGAACATCTAATAACAATAATAATAATAATCACTTTGTAAATAAGGATGTGTTATGAAAGGAAAATAACATGCTCAAGAGACTGTGGTAATATTTTTCTTTTTTTAGAGACTATTATACTGTACATGGCATCCAGGTCAATTTAATTTATCTTAGAATAAAAACCTTAGTGTAACAACAGTTTTAGTAAGTGTAACGCTCCGGGTGTCGTGGGTGTGGAGTCAGACGCAGGAGACAGAGAGTGCAATGCTGTGCTCTTTAATGCACAAACGCACCACAGTGTGCTCACAACAATAACGGCCCCAAACACGGGGGACGAAAAATGTACAACTGAAATACACGACCAGGAAACAAACATGTTCCTCTACTACAGAACCGAAGTTCACAATAATTAATCCCGCACAACAAACAGGCGGCCCGGCTGTCTAATAAAGGCCAACTAATCATTCACAAACAGGTGCTACCAATAAACATACAAGGAGGGGGAGGAAAGACAATCAGTGGCAGCTAATAGGCCGGTGACGACGACCGCCAAGCGCCACCCGACCGGGAAGGGAAGCCACCCTCGGTCGGACTCGTGACAGTAAGTCATATGCTACAGTCCAGTTACGGCTTGTTCTCATCAAGTAGAAACAAAAAAATAAGTGTATTTTTTTGGGGGGGGGGGTGTGCAGGACAGAGGAATACCAATTCTTACACTATCGTTCAGGAGGAACGGAAAATTGCATGTCAATTCATTAACCATGTGCCATCAATCTCTTCCCAACTATTTTGCAATCTATATAGCTCTCCGCCTTGGGATCCAAAAGCATAATCAGTGCTCTAACTCCCCTTTGTGGTGGTCTGGAGCAATGAAACAGTGATGCATGGTACCGTACTAAACCACAAATTACCCATAGATCCCGCAACATAATCTCAAAACTTTTAGTTGAGCAACCACTGTAGTTCCACAGTTTGAAGATTACCATGCATGGGTATTTAGGATTCTTCTGTTTCACGCCGATTCTATGGCATTGTTCCAGATCTTGTAGTGATATATCCACATCAAGTTCCATTGATATCAATTTGGCCACGAACTGTAGCTGAAAGGGCCCCTTCCTCGTCATCCGGTAATGTCAATCTTCTCATGATGTTTTCTCATTCTGTTTTCATGCTGGTCCAATTAATCTTCTAAAGTTTCTAACTTTGTTTCCAAAAGGCTCATTTTGTTATCTTGTTCGTTCATATGCATGTCTTTACTTTCTATTCGAGCGAATCTACTTCTATAATAACAGATTGTAGCAGTTTGTTTGATTGGTGTGCATTGAGAGCATTTTAGCTATGTTTTCCTGCTTAGCATTTGACTGTTTATTACTCTTGTTTGCGTCTCCAGGTTACTCCTTGTCTTTCCCCTGGGGTAAGACATGGGCTTGTTGGATTTATGTTGCCGCACCACTTTACAAACTGATTGGTTCGCTGTTGTACATAACTGATCACTCACACTCTCCCAGTTGCTTGGGGATGTGTTGATTTATTGATTTTCGATGCTTGATTTTAAACTTTTTTTGTCTGGTTTCTACATATAACCACAGTTTTGTCACTCCCCATGCACCTTTAGGTATGCGCATGTAATTTCCAAATACTTATGAAGTTAGTGGTGCCTATAATTTCATCTTGCACAATTATGCAGAGGGCCAACACGTAATATTTTCAGCTTAGTTTTTCCGATGTGTTTTTAGAAAATAAATGCTCTTTTCGGCGTTGTGATTTTGCTGTAGTTGGTGTTCATGGTGCCCTGCTGATAATTACTGTCAATAATAGAAAGAGACATGACTAAAATTCAAAACAGAGAAAGAAAGTAAAGAGTTAATGCTAATCAAAACGTATATATTATCTGCTAACATTAATAACACTTGTGAGAAGGTTTTGCATGGGTATCACAGGGTGACGCTTAAAGTACTGGAAAGGGAATGACAATGGAGTGAGAATACACAAGAACGTCACCAACAGCAGAAGAACATTTTAAGTTTTTCACCCTCTGGTAAAATACATGGATGCGTGAAATACATCATTAATAATTGCACTGGGGAAATCATGGTTGAGCCTAGAAGCTGGAGGGTTGAAGGAAGGGAAGTGACAAGTTTCTTAGCTAGTATCTTCATATTAGTGAAGCAGTCTCTCGCAAACACTTCTCATCTCCTCAGAATCAATACTATATAATTTTATACTAAGTCTTTAGATTAATTTCATCACATGGTATAGTAGTCGTAGCTACTAACCTAACGACTAAGTCAAGCCTGTCACTGTTTTATTTGATTATGTCTCACTGTCTGTGCTTTCCCTTTTTTTATGTATTCCTTTTTTTACTATTGACTATCTTATTGATACATTTCACAATGAAATAATGGGATTTTCAAAGTGGACTATTTATCACAGTAGTTTGCTCATATTCAATAAGAGTTTAGTTTTTTTAACCATTCCATTAGAGTTATGGTCAATAACCTGCTTTATATTGTGTAAAATTACCCAGGAATTGTTGCCAATTTATATACCATTTTTACTTTAACAATTCACACCGACCTGCACCTGTGAAAATACCTTTGAACGGCCCCTATTAATATTTTCCAACATGAGCCAGTCAGAGCTAAACCTGGAACTGAATAATGTAAAACGAAAATCTGCAGTCGAAGAAAAACATTGTAAATAAAGTTGATCAAAATCCTTTTATAGCTATTGTCAGCATTAGACTCTGCTTTTAAATATTTCAATAGAGCTTGTGAAGAGTGAAGTTCAGAGGGAAAGGAGAGAAAATGTCAAATGTTCCTCTTTGGGCTTTAAAGCCAATATACTGTAGGTGCCAGACAACCCACAAAACAGTCATTGCAAGTCAAAGTAATCTCTGGGGATGCAGCCAGTCCCATTTGTGTGCAACATACAACGCAGAATATAGTATATGTTATCCTTCCATTACATTTACAATAAAACACACATCATCCTTTTAACCATGATTCCAGACTGAGACACAGAATGCGTCCCAAATGGCACTCTACAGAGTAAAGTCGCAAGAGTTCACTCAACTCCTATGGAGTCAAATGTTGGGGTTTATATGGTTCCACCCCCATTTTGTGTTAAAACTATTCTGATCATGGTATTGACATTTTTGGAGTTAAAATTACACTAAATTGAGTAAATATTGAACTCTCAGAGAGTTGTGTAAATTTTGCTCTGAGTGCCACTTTTCTGTGTTGTTTTGAATTAACAATCAACTACAGCAGTGTACATTCATCCTCTTTGAATTATAACAGTGTAAAGCCTTATTTGAATTATTCTTAATGCATCACATTGTGGTTCAATGTAATATACAATCTCTGTTGGAAGATATCCAGTACGTTTACTGTCACGCCTACTCCCGCTCCCCCTCCCTGGTGCTCGAAGGCGCCAGGCTCCCCAGCATTACGCACTCCTGCCACCATCATTACACACACCTGCCATCCCCCCGTCACACGTTTCAGCGATTATTGGTCTCACCTGGACTCAATCACCTCTGTCATTACCTCCCTTATATATGTCTGGTTCCCCGCTCTGTTCCCTGCTTCAGCAATGATTGTCTTATGTCCTTGTGTACCCGTGTGCTAACCCTGTTCCTGTTTCATGTCCGTTCCTGATTAAATGTTTGACTGCCCGTAACTGCTTCTAATCTCCGGTGTGGGTCTTTACATTTACATCACTCACAACATGCATTTAGAATGCCTGACAGAGCAGGGATCCTAGACTTCCTGACGGACCGCCACCAGGTGGTGAGGGTAGGCAACAACACATCTCCCAAACTGACCCTCAACACGGGGGCCCCTCAGGGGTGCGTGCTTAGTCTCCTCCTGTACTCCCTGTTCATCCGATGACTGCATGGCCATGTACGACTCCAACACCATCATTAAGTTTGCCGATGACACGGCGGTGGTAGGCCTGATCACAGACTAAGATGAGAAAACCTATAGGGAGGAGGTCAGAGACCTGACAGTGTGGTGCAAGAACAACAACATCTACCCCAACGTCAGCAAGACAAAGGAGCTGATCGTGGACTACAAGAAACGTAGGGATGAGCACGCCTTGAAACACATCAACGGGGCTGTAGTGGAGTGTGTGAAGAGCTTCAAGTTCCTCGGTGTCGACATCACTAAGGATCTATAATGGTCCAAACATACCAACACAGTCATGAAGAGGGCACGACAATGCCTCTTCCCCTCAGGACGCTGAAAACATTTAGCATGGGCCCTCAGATTCTCAAAGTTCTACAGCTGCACCATTGAAAGCATATTGACTGGCTGCATCACAGGTTTGGTATGGCAACTGCTTGGCATCCGACTGCAAGGCGCTACAGAGGGTGGTGCGTACAGCCCAATACATCACTAAGGCCAAGCTAACTGCCATCCATCCTCTTTACCCTGCTTTGTTAGAGAAAGGCCCTAGAAATTTTCAGACTCCAGCCACCCAAGTCATAGACCAGTGTTTCTTAATTCTGTTCCTGGAGACCCAAAGGGGTGCACATGTGTTTTTGCACATTTCTGTTTTTGCGGCTGGCGGTGATTTTCCGAATTCCCATTTTTAATAAAAAAATATGTTACCATTTCAATTGAATTTGTTTAATGAATGCCTGAATCACTTCATTGCATATGTCTATATCTTTCCGTTGATGTCAGATAGATGGCAGTATAGCGCAGCTGTTGAACAAACAGGCCAAAATAGAATGTATCTCCTCAGCTACAGCAATCAACACATATCAGTTTGCTACTAGCTAATTTTGCAGTCTGGTAGACATGGATCGATTTATTGTAAAAAGTAAACAGAAATCTCTTGACAAGGAAAATGAGGGGGAAGAACTAGAGAACAACGTGACAGCTATGAACGAGCAACCACCGGAGAACCAGGAAAATCAGGAAGATGGCCATGGGAAAAGACATCTAGCTAACGTAGCTAATGTGGATAATGTGGCTCCAGGGCTAAGATAATATGGTCGGTTCAAGAAGAACACAGTAAGTTCCATTAGAAATGGACAAACAAATATTGTTTTGTACTGCATAATGGGACTTATTTCCTAGAAGGCGGTCGTTGGTTTTAATTGAGCCAATTTAAGAGCGACATTTCCAGTCACGCCATGCCACTTTGACAAAACATATCCGCCACAGTGGAGGCTCCTCAGAGGAGGAAGGGGAGGACCATCCTCCTCAGTGAATTTCATAAAATAAAAATGGTAAAACATTAAAGTTATCCTAGATAAAACTATACAAAATCAATTCAGATCATCAAGTAATTGATTTAAAATACAATATTTTACAGTGAAGGTCTATAAGATCCTCTTCAGCCCTCTTGTGTAGCCGGAGGACAGCTAGCTTCCGTCCTCCTCTTACCCCCTTCCATAGACTTACACTGTAATTATGACAACCTATCAGAGCTCTTGCAGCATGAACTAACATGTTGTCCACCCAATCAAGGGATGAGAGAATGATTCTAGTACTGGAAGCACTAGAAGCTACAGCTAGCTAGCACTGCAGTGCATACAATTTGGTGAATAGCTGACTCAAAGAGGGAGAAAGACAATAGTTGAACAGTTTTGAACAAATTCATGTATTCCAAAATGAAGGAGAAGCAGGAGAGAGATAGAAAGAAAGAGAGAAATTAAGTATTTTACTTTCAGTTTCACTTACTTAGCTAGCAAATGCAGCTAGCTAGTTTAGCCTATTCAAATACCCTGTTCAAACAGAAGGATGCTATGTTATCTAGTTGGCTATGACTATCCAACACAACACTGGAATTCTTCCAAGTCAAGGCAAGCTTTTGGTTTTACTAATTTATTGCCACCGGGGCCCACCGGTGTAAGTGCTAAACTGCTTACTGATTGTACACTACAATGTCACTGCATGATTGTAGCGGGTTTACTAACATGATAGTTCTATTAGCTATGTTGACTATGACATTACTTTAGTTATGGTGACAATGATGTGTGTAGCAGTAATGATATGGTTTGGCTTGGAAAGTTTTTTTCCGCATGCTCACATACAGCTGATGTGTTGTGCATTGAAGTCCGTAAGCGAAGGGAAAAGATGAGAGGAGTATGCATAGATGCAAGAGGGAATACAACGTGGTTGCTATGATAGTGAACTGGGCGGCAGGGTAGCCTAGTGATTAGAGCGTTGGACTAGTAACCGGAAGGTTGCAAGTTCAAATCCCTGAGCTGACAAGAGACAAATCTGTCATTCTGCCCCTGAACCCACTGTTCCTAGGCTGTCATTGAAAATAAGAATTTGTTCTTAACTGACATGCCTAGTTAGGTAAAAAAGAAAAAACTGTGTTTACGTGTGATCAGGGGTCTATTCATTCTGGCGATTCAGTTGAAGAATGTTTCTTAAACAGAAGCAAACAAAACAAGGATAAATAATACCTGAATTTGTCCAATAGAAACTCTTGTATGCACCTTAGACAGTGGTGAACTGTCATTTTTGGCTTGTGTTGCATGTTATTTTGGAATTAATACGTGTCACATATCAGCTTGCAAACAATGTAATAATTACAAATAATTTAGTTAACAAAGTCGCATACAAATATGGTCTCTTATTTGTTTTCTTGTGTAAGGCAGCTCCAAAATGCAGGTGTTTCAGCCTAGCTCAGATACAAAATAATACAGAGCTCAGGGGTTGGTAATATTCTTTAGTTGCTCAATGTTCTTTCAATCTTGGGGATACTACATCCCCTTATAATCTATGGGGAGAGCTTGAAAATTCAAGCCTGTGGTGTGGAGTTACATTATAAGTGCCCATTCAAGAAGGATCAAGGTCATTGGCCTCAGATAAAATTATGTAAAATCACGTTATATATACCATTGCTTTAGTTTTGATTGGACTCATCATGTCGACATCATACTTTCAAAATCTTAGCTCGCAAGCTAGTAGTGATTATCATGAATCAAGTCGACAATGTACTTGCAAATCCCTTTCAATTCTTGTCATATGAAGAGAACTTGTGAAGATACATTTTTTATAAAACATTGGTGCTCAACGGCCATATAAACATTACACAAGAAGTTAGAAATCCCAAATTCCGTGGCTAACTGAAAACATTGCAAAACAATAACTAGTCGGCTATTCAGTGGAGTGGGTGTGTGGTCCCACTCTGAGTTTAAGTGTCTCTTTTCCAAGCTTAAAAGGTTAAACATTCAACATTGGCCATGCTGTCAATCTAGCATGACTTTTTCCACGTTCAAAACAACTTGAACCGCAGAAATGGGAAATCTCAGACTTCAGTGAGTTCAAGACAACTGGGAACTCTGAGAAAAACAACCTCCTACTGGGAAAATATGTTTTGAATGGTCATCCAACTCGGAATTCCAAGTCGGGGACTCGGGCCTCTTTCTAGAGCTCCGACCTGAAGAACACTGACGTCATGATTCAACCTTATTTTTTTCAGAGTCCACAGTTGTCTTGAAAGCACCATGAATCTAGAGAATGCCAGAATTTGATGACAAAGTTTTTGATGACAAAATCTGCCGCAAAGGATTGCCGCGCAACCTTCCTGTTCAAGTGAACACTTGAGTCCAAAGATGTATTGTATGCTGCCGCATAAATTATGTAATATGCCAGTGAGATATGTATACTGAAGCTAAGAAAGTAATATGAAGTGTATGTTGTGTAGTAAGCTGTTAGTAGCCCATGTGCGTCACACTAATAATTTGCTCCCTTTTCCTACTCATAACGTAGCCTACTGTTCTGAATTGGTGGTGCACATTTAGCCTATAGCCTGTTTAAGAGAAATGTAATCATCGACTATTGTAAGAGCTTTTATTGTCTGCTTACGTGCCTCCTTTTTTTATCCCAGCATACTGACTTAGTGTACAAGGAGAATGATGTAAGAACAGCCCATGTTCTGAATTCTGTCGCTGTACATTTCAATGAATGTCTTCATTGAAATTACAGATTGCCTCTTATCTGCTTGTCTTCCCCTTATGCCATAGTTTGTACAGTACATCTCAATTGTCAAACAAATGTAGTTTCTACTAAGTAAGTAAGCCATGTCAGCTATATTTTTTAAAGCCAGTAAATGAGGCTGAATGAACTGTTTCGCTGCTAGGCTGCGCTGGCTCTGCTGATAGCCAGGTCCAGGTCTGCTGTTGGGATAGCTTTATGTAGACACTGTGTGTCATCGTTATAGCGCAAGTAATGCATTGTTTAGTGGTGTGTTGTGTAGTAGCTTTGCAAGCATGTCTCAAAATGTTTTAGGAGGGAGTTTGCCCCACCAAGAATTACACAATAAAATCACCACTGACCCTAGATCAGCTAGATACAAGCTCCCAGTGGCCTGCAAGGCAGTATTGCATGTGTCACTGTCTGTCGCCTAAAAATGGTAGCTCGACCTGTGTGCACCTACGTTGCAAACTTTAATTCATAGGCTAGTTTGTAGCAACCTCCTGATGGGTATAGGGAAAATTGGAATATCATGAAGTAGCCTAAACCTATCGCTGTTACATTGAACTGGGTGAATGGGATATCCAATATGCTGTGATAGAAAGAAGGCCATGCTCATGAAAAATATAAAAGTGTCCTCCGTCATCTTAATTGGCACCGACCGACACTGGTGTACACCTGGTGTTTACGAAGCATGTGACAAAAAAAATGATTAAATTTGAGGGTAGTGATGTGTAGTTCGCGAATGATAAGTTATTTTTTAACAAATCTTTTTACTGACTCGAGAGTCATGATTTGTTTCCTGAGTTACTCGTTCATTTTAGTAATTCGTTTGACCTGCTAGTGCTGGCCACAAATGAGTCTTACAGCAGGATTAATACACGCTCCTCCAGCTCAGCGGCTCCAGATACCTGCTCTGACCACCAACTGTCTGTCATATGCGTGCAGGAAAATAAATCATGACCATTGAGAAAAATGTTTAGAACTGATAATTAATCGCATGGTAAAATTATTTATTTATTGTTATGAATCACACAGCTTTGTAGAACCAAATAATACACAGCCTCTGCTCAACAAACTCAAACTCAATAACAAATCATTTGGGGTGCTGCAGTTTGCGAATGACTGTGCTTATCACTCTCATGGCATTCAAGCAATGCATTTCCCCAAGAGTCATTCACAATCTAGTCCAGTAGCAGCCACAGCTAGACCTTGTTACAAATGTATCAATAGATAATCGTATTTGTATGCCTAGCAATCAACAAATGTACATTGTTAAAAGCACAATTTTCAACAAGTTTCAGTCATAAATGGTGAACGACATGTGAACGAGATGCTCTAGAATCATGACTCTTTCGAGTTTCGTCAGTAAGGGATCCTGCATGCTCTAGACATTACTGACTCAAATGAACGAAATGAGTCGAAAGATTTGTTCTTTTTACTAAAGGAGTCAGTAAAAAGTTGGTAAAACGAGACGAACCTCCTATCACTATTTGAGCGAAGAAAATACAGGAAGATGACCTACACCATGTAAACTGGAACAACTATCTCACTAAGGGTTGCTATAAATTCAACCACTTACAAATTGGATGAATTTAGACAAATGTATATGTATTATCTTTGTGTAACATAAGATTATTTTTTTAATTAATTCGGAAAGTATTCAGACCCCTTCAATTTTTCCACATTTGGTTACGTTATGCAGCCTATTATAAAATGTATTACTTTTTTTTTTAAATCCTCAATCTACACACAATACCCCATAATGACAAAGCAAAAACAGGTCTTTAGAATTTTTTGCAAATGTTTGAAAAATAGATACCATCTTTAAGTAAGTATTCAGACCCTTTGCTATGAGTCTTGAAATTGAGCTCAAGTGCGTCCTGTTGCCATTGATCATCCGTGAGATTGTCACATCTGCTCCTGCCACTCCCTCTAGTGCTCATCCAGGTGTCTCCTTGACCTGCCACCACTCCCCCAGTGCTCTCTCCCTCTCTCTATGTGTGTGTGTGTGTGATTGTGTGGGCGGAGACATGTGTGCTGTAGTCATAGCAGATCCTCACCTGCTGCAACCTGTTCCATAAACAAAACCAACACAAATACTCAGTCCAGCCACTTCCACACTGACAGATCGTAATCTCTGCCCAGTCAGTCCATGTTTCTGGCCATTTGTTCCTATTGTGCCTGTTTTCCTGTCCGCAACAGTTCTGACCGCTCTGACTCTAGTCCCTGTCTCCAGTCCGACTTCTCATCAGTCTTGCTACTCTGTCCTGGATTCCCCACTCTACGCTCCTTAGGATTCCCCTCTGAACCTGCTTATCCTGTCCTCACACCACTTGCTCCAGCCTCAGCCTCCACACCTGGTTTCCAGCTACCCGCACAAGCTCCCCCTGGCCTGCACTCAATCTTCCCTCGTGTTTCAATAAATACCTTGGTTACCTCATCACAGTCTCCTCATCTGAGTCTGCTCTTGGGTTCACCTGTTCCGCTCCATGTGACAGAGATTTTTCTGCAACTTGGTTGGAGTCCACCTGTGGTAAATTCAATTGATTGGACATGATTTGGAAAGGCACACACCTGTCTTTGTAAGGTCCAACAGTTGATAGTGTATGTCAGAGCAAAAAGCAAGCCATGATGTCGAAGGAATTGTCCTTAGAGCTCCGAGACAGGATTTTCTCGAAGCACAGATCTGGTGAATGGAACCAAAAAATTACTGCAGCATTGAAGGTCCCCAAGAAAGCTGTGGCCTCCATCATTCTTAAATGGAAGAAGTTTGGAACCACCAAGACTCTTCCTAGAGCTGGCCGCCTGGCCAAACTGAGCAATCGGTGGAGAAGGGCCTTGGTCAGGGAAGTGACCAAGAACCTGATGGTCACTCTGGCTGAGCTACAGAGTTCCCCTGTGGAGATGGGAGAATCTTCCAGAAAGACAAACATCTCTACAGCACTCCACCAATCAGGCCTTTATGGTTTAGTGAACAGAAGGAAGCCACTCATTGAAAGGCACATGACAGCCCACTTTGAGTTTGCCAAAATGCACCTAATGGACTCTCATACCATGAGAATCAAGATTCTCTGGTCTGGTGAAACCGAGATTGAACACTTTGGCCTGAACGTCAAGCGTCAAGCCTGGAGGAAACATGGCACCATCCAAACGTTGAAGCATGCTGGTGGCAACATCATGCTGTGGGGATGTTTTCAGTGGCAGGGACAGGGAGACAAGTCAGGATCGAGGGAAAGATGAATGGGGCAAAGTACAGAGATCCTTAATGAAAACCTGCTCCAGAGCGCTCAGGACCTCAGACTGGGGCAAAGGTTCACCTTTCAACAGGACAACAACCCTAAGAACACAGCCGTGACAACACAGGAGTGGCTTCGGGACAAGCCTCTGAATGTACTTGAGTGGCCCAGCCAGAGCATGGACTTGAACCCAAATGAACATTTCTGGAGAGACCTGAAAATAGCTGTGCAGCAACTCTCCCCACCCAACCTGACAGAGCTTGAGAGGAACTGCAGAAAATAACGGAGAAACTCCCCATCTACAGGTATGCCAAGCTTGTAGTGTTGTATCCAAGATGATTTTAAGCTGTACTCGCTTCCAGAGGTACTTCAACAAAGTACTGAGTAAGCGCTTTGAAATCGTATGTAAATGTCATATTTAAATTTTTTGGGTAAATTAATTTGCAAACATTTGTAAAAACCTGTTTTTGCTTCGTCATTATGCAGTATTGTGTGTAGATTGATGAGGGGAAAAATGTAACGTAACAATATGTGGAAAAACTCAAGGGCTCTGAATACTTTTGTTGCCTCGGCGCTTCATATTAAAGGGGGGGGGGGATGCATATGCACTCACCACTTTTTCTTTTTTCTATCATCCCTTTTTATCGTGCGTCAAGTCTGGAGGAAACCTGGCAACATCCAAACGTTGAAGCATTTCTCGAACACTATGATTTCAACTGACCTTGATTTACAGTGTAATCTCTTTGTAATGCACAAGTGCTCTGGTCAAAAGTAGTGCACAACATAGGGAACCTTTTGGATGTAACTATTGACTAACCACCCAAGGAACAGCCTCTAGCAAATTGCTAAGATCACACAGGTTATTCAAATCAGGGAGGAAAGATTTGGCTTAGTTTTACAGTGATGCATTGTGAGTTGTGTCAATTCTCTCTATATGAGACAATGAGTTCCTACTTCTAGTTTTAAGCTTGTTAATACCAATGAAGGGAAGCAGGCTGAGGTGTTAGGCACCCATCAACTTCACTAACCATGACACCTGGGAAGAGCAATTTACATACAATTGATCACCTATTAAACAGTAAGCTGTTCTGAACTAACTGATTGACTCAGTGTGTCAACACCATCACGGCAGAGACAGACTGACTGTTGATTGTTCATCCAGGCTATTGCACATGTATTACTCAGCCTCCCTGTGCCCTCCCGACTGGCGCAGCAGTCTAAGGCACTGCATCTCAGTGCTAGAGGCATCACCACAGATCCTGGTTCGATTCCAGACTGTATCATAACCGGCTGTGTGTGAGAGTCTCATAGGGCGGCGCACAATTTGCCCAGCGCAGTCCGGTTTAGAGTTTGGCCAGGGTAGGCCATCATTGTAAATATGCTTTTTTTCTTAATTCATTTTCCTAGTTACATCAAGGTTAAATATATATAAAATAAAAAATAAAAAAATAACTGTTTGATTTAAGGCAGTTATGACACATGAGTGCCTGAAATAGGCCACATTTAATACCTAGCTGAGAATTTAAGGCTACCACACTAGAAGAGCTAATATGAAGAATGAAGGGCTGTGCTTGATTATTATGCTAAGAGGCCTTCAGTGAGTGGCAACGTGGACTTGAATTTTCCCAAAAATTATTTATTCAATGAGGTTTCTATGTGGATCTAGATTTCTAAGGCACTTGCTTGCAGTTCCTATCGCTTCCACTGGATGTCAACAGTCTTTAGAAATTGGTTGATGTTTATCCTTTGAGAAATGAAGAAGTAGGGCTGTTCAGAACGAGGGTCGAGTCTAGTGTACTGCTGTGGTTGGGGCGCGTGACCTGAAAGCTCGCTCCACAATGTTTTTATCCGCTATTGAACGCAGTTTATGCCGTCTTAAATTTTATCCATTATTTATGTAAAAAAATACCTAAAGTTGTATTAGGAAAGTTGTTTGAAATGTTTGGACAAAGATTACAGTTATTTTGTAGTCATGTTGCGCGAGTTGGAAACTGTGTTTTTCTGAATTAAACGCACCAAATAAATTGATATTTTGGAGATATAACGACGGAATTAATCGATGTTAATCGATTAATGTGATGTTTATGGGACATATTGGAGTACCAACAGAAGAAGATCTTCAAAGGTAAGGCATGAATTATATAGTTATTTCTAAGTTTTGTGTCGCGCCTGCCGGGATGAAATACGATTGTCTGTGTTTGTTTGATGGGGTGCTGTCCTCAGATAATCGCATGGTTTGCTTTCGCCATAAAGCCTTTTTGAAATATGACACCGTAGCTGGATTAACAAGAAGTTTAGCTTTATTTTGACATATTGCATGTGTATTTTCAAGAATGTTAAATATTTACAATTCTGTATTTTGAATTTGTCGCCCTGCACTTTCACTGGATGTTGGTCAGGTGGGACGGTAGTGTCCCATCCAGCCTAGAGAGACTAAATATTGGTCCCCGGGCTGACTTTTTATAATGTATGTTAGTTGAATGCTAATAAACTTTGTGGACAGCAGCACTACATCATACATTAACACACGAGCATCGTGGCAGCTGCCTATTAGCGATTTAGCATTCACCTTGTGCTATTAATCTAACCTTACAGTAAATCCAGCCTCCTTATTGTGAACATAAGTGGACTGGTCACACTGTCAAGAGGAGGATTCTTACCCTTTCAAGTCAAGACTACTTTCATTAAATGCTCTGAAAGTACTGCCTGTGTCACTCCAGTTAATTGTTCAGAGCACAAATATTTATGTAGCTCTACAAATGCGGTAGTGGGCCCAGACCACTCCAGTGTAAGGGTGAGGCCTAGTGGATTATCTTGTGACTTGAGACTGAGGCCTCGGCATAGAGAAAGGGAAAGACAGCTATGGGATACATCCCCCATATTCCCTATGTAGTGCACTATTTTTGACCCGTAGTGCACTTCATAAGGAATAGGGTGCTATTACGGATGCAACAATGGTATGGAGTGTTAGCGCCAGGAAATAGTTAGCCTCTCTAAGGAGACTGGTTATCAGAGAAATAAATTGAAAAGCCAGGGCCCTCATGGAATCCTCAATTTCAGCAGAACATCAAGGTTTTCTAGAGAGCCAGTCGATCTGATTGGAAGACTTTAATGCAGGGGAATATAAAGATGGACTTCCTGTTTAATTGAAAACAAATCACCTTCTGCATCCCTAATGCTCCCTGTCACCTCTGTGTGCCAGGGATTGTTTTCAGTATTTAGGGCCAGATGACAACAACACAGCAGCACCTCCACCCCCACGCATCGTACTGAAGCTCTAAAGATTTCCCATACATTTTCATATAGGTTCTCACCCCCTTTTTAATAGCTTCCTTATGCATTTGGAGGTCAATACGGATGCTTTTTGTTTACATGTTGTTGTCAATTGTAGACCCATGATAACAAAAAGCATTTTAACATACAGCACAGTAAATTTTAACATAGGCTACTACATAGTCCATTGACCAGAGTATGTTCAGATTTCATGCTGTTTGAACCCATACAGTATATATGGTCAGAAAGCTGCCATAAAGCAGAAATTCCAAACACATTCTAATCCGCTTGCTTTCATTTAATTCAATTAGATCATTATGGTAATAATTTACAATGTGTATGATGGTTTTTTTATGCCCCAAGGTGATGAGATTAGTTCAAGATGATGATGAGATTGGGCCACTGAATCCATCCCTAAATCTGAGTCAATGAACTGTTAAAGGCTATGAGGAAGTGTTGACTCCCTCTCCTCAGTCTGCCAATCTCCTTCCTTTAACATCCTGTGATTTTAGAACCATGGTCCCCGTCTGAATGAACATGACTCATGACTGTACACACACACACACACACACACACACACACACACACACACACACACATTCATTAAACACAGTCACACACACACACACACACACACACACACACACACACACACACACACACACACACACACACACACACACACACACACACACACACACACACACACAAGCAGTGATCATACTGTATAGCGGTGGGCTTGGCCTGTTCATTTGTTTTTCACTCAGTCAATCATCTCAAAATCAAGCCCTGTGTGACTAATAATCCATAATGTGTTGGAAAAATATTATTTTTTCATATTGAATTGCGGTTGAGCAGAAAATTAAGGGGTGAAAAAAGATAAAAGTGTGTGTGTGGGAAAGAGAAAGGAGTCGAAGTGAGCGAGAGGTGCTAGCAGAAACAGCAAACCGTCTCTTAGTTATCTCTGTTTGGTCACCTGTGCATTTCTAATGACCTGATAAAACGTGCTGATTCAGCATTCACCCCTTCCTAGCCGCCCACTGAGACCAAGGTCAAATGCATCATTGTAGGTTCACTGAGTTGGCAAAATCTACCGTTTATAATGGAATTAGGTGCAGAGGTGCTACCTCTGGTGAATCACAGGTCTATACAAGGAGAAATCCCCTTCCACAGATAGCATTGTACCATATACAAAAAAATTAATATTAAAATAGTTTGAAAATAAAACAATTATTTATAATAATAATATAATAATAATAATATATGCCATTTAGCAGACGCTTTTATCCAAAGCGACTTACAGTCATGTGTGCATACATTCTACGTATGGGTGGTCCCGGGGATCGAACCCACTATCCTGGCGTTACAAGCGCCATGCTCTACCAACTGAGCTACAGGACCACCAATTATTTGGCGTAGCTGAAATATATTAGTTTGTTACCTCTAAATTTAATGGCATCACTATCACAAAAGAGTGCATTTACATTAGTCAAACTCAAGTCAGCAAACAGGTCAATAAATATATAATTGCCTAAATTTACCTGCGTCTACTACATTACGGATAACATTCCTAACAGATGAATGGTAAACAAGGTAGAATTCAGTATTTAAGAAGATCCTTTGGTCTCATTATAATTGGACAAGATAAAGTTCAGAGCGAAAGAAAAACAAACCAATTAACATGTAACATGTATCTTCCTCCTACTGTTTTACTCAGTTAGCACAGACTTTGTCACACACAAACAACCTGCACTGAAATTACAATTTGTCCTACCAACCACTCTTCCACAGGTGTTATACATCATGCAAGTATAATTGTAAGGTAAAATAATTATTGTTATCACAGTTCCTTAGTTTGGTGTATACAAAATGTTATACTTGCATTTCTTACCAATGATACAATTGAGAGTCAAAACACAGTGTTCTGAATAGAGTTGAAATGGTATGCAAGTTACCATGGTAATTTACAGAAAGAAATAATGCATTTCAATTTAATTGGTCAAATAAATACTTTAATACAACATGTAAAACACCCTTTCCTACCTTTACAACTTCTATAGCTACCGCAACTCAACATGCCAATATAAGTCTTGAGAGTCATTTGTTTAACTACCGTGTTCTCTCAAGACATAATCTAAAATCGATGTAAATTTTCAATAAGCATTACCAAAATGTAGGTCGCAAACACCAACAAACATTAACATCACCTCTTCTGTCATCTGGACTAGGGACACATGTACTGGTGTGATAACAAACGTAAATTATTTTCAATTACAAATCAATCATATGATGATTTTGTACAGCTATCCTCTACTATTCCCTCTTCTTGTTAGTTTAGCTTTGGCCACAAATCACAAGTGGCATGCAATGGTGAACAGGCAAATGATAGTTCAAGAGTGTTTCCGTATCATAGAGCGACATAGCATGCCAGCTTGCTGTGCTACTCTGTCAATGTTCATCTTTGGAGACCATGAGGTCAAAAACAGGGAAGTCTTGAGTGTTGCACATTCAACACAGTACCTTGTGTCAGGATAAAGGATTTCATTTTCATTGTTGTCATCATGCATGTACCTACCTGTATGTTAAAAACCCTTCAGCTATTTTTTACTAAACCCTTGTTTAGTCCTTGTGAGGGAGAGATACACATCTCAACACAACACAGTTTCTCCATGTTTGACTGAATTAACCTAACACGTTGTTGTCCTATTTTGCTTATGCTGCATTTCTGTTTTCCTTTGCAATCACAAAACTCATTACACTGTGTAAATACTGGAATGCAATGCATGCTCACCCTTTTTTAAATGTGTTATCCACAGGGCTAGGTTTAGTTGCTCACAATGAATCCTGGCCTTTAAGTATGTGTGTGTGTAGAAACGTTCGTATACACGAGAGCAATCATACATAAGAGTACAAATGGTAATGGAAGAAGTGCTGGGCATTCAATATGCTGTATAATTGATTATGGATCTGAACATGATTTATAATTGAATTTGAAATTAGAATACATTTCACATCGATATGTGAGCTGGGTGACTCACAAAAGGTATTTGAATGGATAATTATGTGCTCTATTCACCTCAGTATTCTATGGACTCACACATGTTCTATTGTTCTTTTAAGACAGAAGGTAGAATTCTTTTTGCAGTGGATTATTCACCTTCTCAACCTCCTGTAGGATTTAGTCCATAACGTATTTGAAGTAGAACGGTGAATCCATTTGTGGCTTTAAATAATTAAGAAGACCTTTTCTCAAAGTGAAAATCCCTTTATTATTTATTCAGAATGCTTATTGGACCATATCAGAAATGCCCCCCCCCTATAATTACTACTAGATTTGATTAAAAGGTCAGTGACATTTTTCCTCGAAAATTAAACATTTACAACACACTACTGCAAAACAAAAAAACAAACATCACATTGACCCTTCTCAACGGTATATGGATGAATGCAACTACCATCCACACATTGTGAACACAGCATTGTCATCTCACAATGCACCAATACTGGATGTCAGTTACTAACATGCTGCTCAAGAGCAAGAGTCTCACAGAGTGTCGCATGACCCTGAAAATCACAAAGTCAATGACATTCCAACACAACCTCTCCATGAACACCTGTCCACAGGCCAGCTTGCGTGTCTCATTAACTGCACCAGCCTAAAGTGTGAATGAGACAGACTGACAATGCCTATATCCTCTACAGTAGTGCACTACTTTTGACCAGGGCCCATAGGACTCTGGTCAAAAGTAGTACACTAAGTATGGAATGGGGTGCCATTTGGGTGGAAGCAAACTCTGAGTGCAGTGTTTGGGCTTGCCTTGTGATATTTTCAGTGAATTTGATAATACAGACATTTATGTTGTTATTCCATAGTACTGAATGCAAGGTGTTGTTCACTACCAGTTTAGCTGAACTTGTAAAATGGTGTTCTAATGTGATTTATGCAAGTTCTTTCATACTCACAAGTGCATCTGATGTTTTCTTGTTCAATAAAAGAGTAGCAATTGAAGCAATGCATTCTGGGACCAATGGCTTGTCACAGCATCTGATCTAGAGCAATACACTCTTATGGCTATCTGGAACCGAAAAGGGTTCTTTGGCTGTCCCCAGGTGAAATCTTTGAATAACCCTTTTGAGTTCCATGTAAAACGTTTCCACAGAGTGTTCTACATGGAACACAAAAGGGTTCTCCTATGAGGACAGCCAAAGCAACCTTTTGGAACCATTTTTTTCTAAGAGTGTAGAGCCCAAACCACAGCCATGATATAATATTGCTTTCAATTGTATATATTAGCTGAATCAAAGAAGAGACTACATACAGTTCGTACCCCCCAAATTACATGTGGTCATGATGATTGTAATTACATATAGTACTAGACACAGACATTCATATATTACTATTGAAAATCAGAGGTGTGCTCTACAGTAATGTTCAAATGACAATTAACTCAACAAGAGGCTACAAAATTAAGAATTATCTGAGAAATCGTTACTACTTTGTCAAATTGTCGAATCTATAATCCTCTGGTTGAAAAAAGCCAACTAAAATAATGTTCTTATTTTTAACTAACAAGTCATTCCTCACCTTAAGATGTAGGATCTTAATTAGAGCCAGTTTGCCAAAGCATGTAAATAATCCTGTAGCAACAGGACATTTGAATTATTCTGTGGATTATAATACATTTTTTAGGGGTTGATACATTTTTCATGAGGGAAAATCCAGTCTGAAATTTAAAAGTGGAAATCACAAACTTCAGAAGCCTTTTTAATCCTCAAATACTGTAAAGGTTCAAAATGTCCTGCATTGCAGGAAAGTTCTCATTTGACAGGGTGATCAAATAGAAATTCTACATCTGTTTGAGTCAGACAGACAGACAGGGGGGACGGAATCAGCAGAGCAGATGATGCATGATTTAATTACTTGATCAGGGTAAGCAATGGAGCAAGTAGCATTTTTACATTCAGTTGCTACTTATCAAAAGTGCAATTAGGCTACGGTTCCCAGATAACGAGATAGATAAGACCCAGTGGCAGTGTAGATGCCACATAAACCTCAGAGCACCTCATTTTAATTGCCCTTTTCTCTCTACATTTCTCTGACTCAGGGAAAAAAGTACAGAACAATTGAATTAGTGACGTGGATGCAGGTATTTTGCAGCCCTCCGGGTCTCAAATGAATGGGAGGTGACAGGGCGACCATAATGAGTGCCCCTGGTTTTATGAACATGTAATAATTCATTGCTCCGATACAGACTGAAATAGAGTGGCAAAGCTGAAGCGACAACGTGCAGGGGGGAGATTATTGGTATCAGACCACCAGCACGTGTTAAAGCTTCACCTAATGGACAGGCAGGTTCAACTGGTGCATTATGGATGCATTTACGAAGGAACAGGAAGGGGAGATAGGGGAGAGAAACTCAGCTCTGTGTCACTCAGGACTCCACCTATGCAAGGCAAGATTGATGGCAGGAGCAGAAGGGAAGGCAGGAAAGATTAAGAATTTCACTGCCTCCAAACCATATCAGTTCATCCAGGTAGGCTGGAGCCATAACTGTATGGGAACACAGTGGTTTTTCTACTCCGCAGAGCAAAGCTAAGCAAACTGACAACTCAAAGGGGAAAGGAAATGAAAGGGAAGGGCTAAAGACTATTTTTTTTATGTATGTCCAGGTGGCAACTGCAGTATATCCACAACAGCTTACTTACACAAACTTTATATCACAACAAAAATAGATCTTGGCTGGATTTCGATAAGGCTACTTTTTTTTTGCTAACCATAAAGTCCTAGCACCACCCAAAAAGCACAGTGCTACGCCAGCCATGAATCCTCAGTTGATTTTCTCTGGAATTAGTTGTAACTGCTTTTAGTTTCCTCTATGTAATCTTAAAACGCCATCCAACACAACCCCACCACCGACCAGGATCCCAGTGGATCATATACAGTAATTGATACTCTGCCTTAAATACACCAAGTGTTTTTGAAACTGGGTCCATTTAGCTCAATTACTCCAGCCTCAAGTGTTTCTAAGACTAGGGGACCTGCAGGGTGGTGCATGGGACCTGACTAGAAACCCTGGCATTTCTGAGCATCATCTTACATCATGTTAGCCAACTCAATCGGCCTTATCGTTCTCATTCTAAATGTAATTCTTCAAAAAACACAGAGAATGGCGAGGGAGGAAAGCACATCTCAATTCCAGTGCAGCATATCCTGTGCCATAGCGTCATCCTGGTGGAAAAAAAAGGAGAGTTTTGCATTTGCATTTAGATTACTGGGGTAATAGAACACAGTGGCAATGATTCTCGTTGTGAAGAATAATCTAATGTGCTTGTATTCCCGAATAAAAATGTACAACTTAAACACTCAAGGAAAATTGGTATGAATTGCTGTGAAAACTGAATCATCATCATCAATCTATTAAACTCAGTTGATAATACATGCAGTTTCTGAGAATCCTGGCATGATAGCAAATAATTCCACAAACAAAACACATTAATAAGAGTTTGTGATAATGGATTTGGTATGATGGTATGGTGGTATGATACAGATAGCGAAGGAGGACAATTATGTCAACATGAGGGGAAAGGTACATGTGTATTACATATGCAGTGCATTCGGAAAGAATGCCCCTTGACTTTTTCACACATTGTGTTACGTTACAGCCTTTTTCTAAAATGGATTAAATAAGAACAATTCCTCAACAATCTACACACAATACCCCATGACGACAAAATGAAAATAGGTCTATAGAAATGTTCGCAAATAAAAACATAGATCTTATTAACATAAGTAGTCAGACCCTTTGCGATGAGACTCGAAATATAGAGCTCAGTTGCATCCTGTTCCCATTGATAATCCTTGATGTTTCTATAACTTGGAGTCCACCAGTGGTATATTCAATCGATAGGACATGATTTGGAAAGGCACACACCTGTCTATATAAGGTCCCACATTGACAGTGAATGTCAGAGCAAAAGCCAAGCCTCCGTCATTCTTAAATGGAAGTTTGGAACTACCAAGACTCTTCCTAGAACTGGCTGCCTGGCCAAATTGAGCAATTGGTGGAGAAGGGCCTTGGTCAGGGAGGTGACCACGAACCCAGTGGTCACTCTGACAGAGCTCCAGAGTTCCTCTGTGGAGATGGGAGAACCTTCCAGAAGGACATCCATCTCTGCAGCACTCCACCAATTAGGCCTCAGTAAAAAGCACATGACAGCCCGCTTGGAGTTGGCCAAAAGGCACCTAAAGACTATCAAACCATTAGAAACAAGATTCTCTGGTCTGATGAAACAAAGATTGAACTCTTTGGCCGGAATCCCAAGCGTCACGTATGGAGGACACCTGGCACCATCCCAACGGTGAAGCATGGTGGTGGCATCATCATGCTGTGGGAGAGAGACTATTCAGGATCTAGGGAAAGATGTAAAGAGCAAAGTACTAAAAGATCCTTGATGAAAACCTGCTCACGACCTCAGACTGGGGTGAAGGTTCACCTTCCAACAGGACAACGACCCTAAGTACACAGCCAAGACAACGCAGGATTTGCTTCGGGACAAGTCTCTGAATATCCTTGAGTGGCCTAGCCAGAGCCCAGACTTGAACCAGATCGAACATCTCTGGGGAGACCTGAAAATAGCTGTGCATCAACACTCCCCATCAAACCTGACAGAGCTTAAGAGAAGAATGTGAGAAACTCCCCAAAGACACGTGTGCCAAGTTTGTATCACACTACCCAAGAATGCTCAATGCGGTAACCACTGCCAAATGTGCTTACACAAATCATTTTTACATTTTTTAGGCAAATCAGTTCAGATGAAATTCATATTTACAATGCCGGCCTACCGGGGAACATTGGGTTAACTGCCTTCTTCAGGGGCAGAACAACAGATCTTTACCTTTTCAGCTCAGGGATTCGATCCAACAACCTTTTGGTTACTGGCCCAATGCTCTAACCGCTAGGCTACCTGCCGCTCCAAAAGACTAGAGGACCTGAGTAAAGGGTCTGAATTCTTACAGTTGAAGTCAGAAGTTTACATAAATCTTAGAGAAATACAATTCCTGACACTTCATCCTAGTAACAATTACCTGTCTTAGGTCAGTTAGGATCACCATTTGATTTTAAGAATGTAAACTGTCAGAATAATAGTAGAGAGAATGATTTATTTCAGCTTTTATTTCTTTAATCACATCCCCAGTGGGTCAAAAGTTTACGTACACTCAATTAGTATTTGGTAGAATTGCCTTTAAATTATTTAACTTGGGTCAAACACTTTGGGTAGCCTTCCACATGCTTCCCACAATAAGTCGGGTGAATTTTGGCCCATTCCTCCTGACAGAGCTGAGTCAGGTATGTTGGCCTCCTTGCTCGCACATTCTTTTTCAGTTCTGCCCACAAATGTTCTATAGGATTGAGGTCAGGGCTTTGTGATGGCCACTCCAACAATTTGACTTTGTTGTCCTTAAGCCATTTTGACACAACTTTGGAAGTATGCTTGGGGTCGTTGTCCATTTGGAAGACCCATTTGCGACAATGCTTTAACTTCCTGACTGATGTCTTGAGATGTTGCTTCAATATATCCATATAATGTTCCCTCCTCATGATGCCATCTATTTGTGAAGTGCACCAGTCCCTCCTGCAACAAAGCACCACCACAACATGATGCTGCCACCCCCGTGCTTCACGGTTGGGATGTTGTTCTTCGGTTTGCAAGCATCCCCTTTTTTCCTCCAAACATAATGATGGTCATTATGGCCAAACAGTTATATTTTTGTTTCATCAGACCAGAGGACATTTCTCTGTAAATTACAATATTTTCCCCCATGTGCAGTTGCAAACCGTAGTCTGGCTTTTTTATGGCGCTTCTGGAGCAGTTACTTCTTCCTTGCTGAGCGGCCTTTCAGGTTATGTTGATATAGGACTTGTTTTACGGTGGATATAGATACTTTTGAACCTGTTTCCTCAAGCACCTTCACAAGGGCCTTTGCTTTTGTTCTGTTATGGATTCACACTTTTTTCACCAAAGTACGTTCATCTCTAGAAGACAACACGTCTCCTTCCTGAGCGGTATGACAGCTGTGTGGTCCCATGGTGTTTAAACTTGCGTACTATTGTTTCTACAGATGAACATGGTACCTTCAGGCATTTGGAAAATGCTCCCAAGGATGACTGTCTTGACTGATTTATTTTTATTTTTCCATGATGTCAAGCAAAGAGGCACTGAATTTGAAGGTAGGCCTTGAAATACATCCAAAGTCAGAAGTTTCTAAAGCCATGACATAATTTTCTGTAATTTTTCAAGCACAGTCAACTTAGTGTATGTACACTTCTGACCCACTGGAAATGTGATGCAGTGAATTAATCTGTCTGTAAACAATTTTTTGAAAAATTACTGCACAAAGTAGATGTCCTAACCGACCGTCTGTTAACAGGACCTTTGTGGAGTGGTTGAAAAATGGGTTTTCATGACTCCAAATGTGATTTTTTTTTAACATAAATTAGAAAACAATTCTAAGAAACTGATTTTGCTTTGTCATTATGGGGTATTTGTGTAAATTGAAGAGGGAAAAAAAATATTTAATAAATGTTTGAATACGGCTGTAACCTAACACAACTTTGGAATAGTCAAGGGGTCTGAATACTTTCTGAAGGCACTGTATGTGATGAATCAAGCCAAAATTAACCTATGGTATATGGCCAATACAATACATTGCAGTCATTGTACCTACATGTATTCACTCGGAGAAGAAAACCTACCTCAAGCCTAAGTAATGATTTTCATATTATTTTTCGAAATTCTTGCGAATACCGATATGGTCTAATTTCTTCCAAGCCTTCCCTCTTCTCTAATCAGTGATAGCTAGTTCCTCAGCATGTGAGGTACTTCATTAACAACTGTACCATCCTCTACAAAGGCACACAATTTAAAAGAAAACAAATACATTTGGGATCTGTCCACCCCTTTCACTGTTACATGTTTTCATGCAGATAACAAACGAAAGGCATAATGATGGGCATAAAGAATTGGGGAGGAGAGCACTCTTCAGTGTTTACCTTTTTTCATGCTGAAAATCAAGTCAGAATAAACTCCCTGCCTGCTGGCATGGCTTTGAGTAAGCACTAGGCACTAAGCGATTGAGGGAAAACTCTGTATGTGTCCCAAATGGCACCTTATTAATTTTATAAATAGGGTGCCATAGGGCTCTGGTCAAAAGTAGAGAGTGATATCTATATAGAGCATAGGGTGTAATTTGGGATGTAGCCTCCGTCTGTGTTTGGGGGGTGAGGTGGAGTGAATCTGGGCGATGGCGAATAATTACTCAGCAGGAAGTGGAGGCTGACCTGTTGCGCAACAGAAAGTCTGTCAGCATTCAGTCAACTGTAGAGATGACGATATTGCCCCTACTTAAGCTTCAGAGGATAACAACACAGAGACAACCAAGACATTAGTTCACTATTCATATTTTAGAATCTCTTAACTGCTCAGAAATTACGGCCTGGGTGACTATTCACCGGGAGTCATGTTAGGTAGAATTAAATCTACTTCATATACTGTACATAGACAGAGTCAGGCATCGTTGTGGGGAGACATTTTATCTATCTGATTACGGCATAAAGCAAGTGCAACAGAGTAGTTTCTATTGAATGATTTGAGGTTGCGATTGTGACACCACTTCCAACTCAGAAGGTTCATGCTAACAATGGAAAAACAGGTCTACATATTTAAATATTTATCATTAGACCCGTGTGAGTGCATTTTACCCATTTAGCTGGTGAATAAGTCGAAAGGTAGTGGATCCTTGCTTATGTACATAGGAATATTCTTTTTCTTCATCCTGGTTCTACCTTTGTTGATTTGAATAGAGAAACACCAAAAGCAATCATAGCAGGGGTCCTTTGTGGCCGCCATAATGGCAGGAATTGTGTATGGACCAGTGACTCCGCTCCTATTGTTGTGTCTCTTTCTCTTTCCCTCCCTGTTATATAATTAATTGCCATCTGCTACAGCGGGGTGTAAATCTGAACACAGACTGAATTGCTCACCCAAGCTTTATATGTTAACATTTGGCAATGTCTAATTAAGTGAAAAACTGGGATGTATTGGCTGGAAAATGGTTGCCGCCTGACAATGACAGTCATAATAGTTTGGGATTTGTCTGTCACACAGTGAAAATTAACTTATTAGATCAGGGCAATTAGTGCAAGACAACAGCTGTAATGGACAGAGCTGCTCAGACATGATTGAAGAGGGCCCATCTGATCTCAAGGCAATATATATTTAGGTAAAAAAGTAAGCTTGTTAAGAATTGGGAAAGCAGTCTTACTGTAGACTATGTAACTAAGACAACACCAAGCATCAACAGGAAGATACTCATTGAAAAGCATTATAACTTCTTCATCAATATGTATGAGAAGTATCCAGCCTACTTACCTGTCCTGTTCATAAATAGCTCTAGCAATGGACTTATTATTTCCAAACTAGATGAATCACAACATTCTAGTTAATTATCACGACTCAATTTAAGAACCAGATGCAGATGCAGAAGGCAGATAGTACGAGTCTCAAAGTATATTATAGTACAAGGGGCAGGCAAAAGGTAAGTCAAGGCAGGCAAAGAGTTGTAATCCAAATCAGAGTCAGAAAGGTACAGGACGGCAGGTAGGATCAGGGTCAGGCAGAAAGATCAGAACTGGGAAGACTAAGAAAAACAAAAACTAGAGAAAAGGAAACACGGGAACATGCTGGGAGGACTTGATGGGACAAGACAAACAGGCAACATGGTGGTGCTGGCGTCCCTCCTGAGCTCATACCTGGTTGACCGGGGTGCTAGCGGCGGAACTCAGCGCTGAGGGCTAGGTCCAGGATGTTCCTAGCGGGGAACCAGCACCTTTCCTCCGGGCCATAACCCTCCCAGTCAACCAGGTACTGGAATCTCCTGCCCCGAGGTCGAACACTCAGGAGACGTCTCACAGTGTATGCCAGATGGCCGCTGATGAGGAGGGGGAGAGGGGTAGGCCTGGAAACAGGGCACAAAGGGCTGTGGGACAAGGGTTTAATTCAAGATACATGGATACCACAATACCATGGGTACATGAGGAGACTCCAGGACCAGAAACGGCATAGACTCACTGTAGTTGCCTGACACTCACAGGGTACAGGGTAGCATAGAGGGGGTTACGAGAAGTGAGAGATTGAAAACTCCCCGTACAGCTCACCAGTGTACTGATGAGCCTGGTCTTTTAATGGGCAGGCAGATAATAAATATCCTGTTGCTCCACAATACAGACAGCTCTTGGTGTTTAGTCTGCTCAAGCGCTCAGCAAGAGTAAATATAGCCCTGCACAGTTATATGGGCTCTGGAGGAGATGAGTCGACAGCCCTCAGTGATTTCCGAGAGAACTCGGGTGACATCGGAAATGTAGACTTCAGGGATTTCCGGGATTCCTCGGAGGCGAGGTGCAAATCAAGGACGACAGGGAACAGACTACCTCCCAGTAGTCGCCCATCGATCGGGATGGTCAAGGCTTTGAGGGAGACGAGGACCATGGGCAGCTCTCCCGGGCTTTAATCACCTCCGATAATCTGTGAAGGTTCCAGACACTCTCAGCCGCCAACGTGCAAAACTCCACTGTGTAGTCTGCCACACTACGGGAGTCTTGATGTAGTTGGAGCAGCCTCTCTCCCGGACAACCAAACACTTTACTTACCTCCACCACAAACTCCTCCAGACTGAGGAAAACGGTGGGCTATTGCTCTCACACCACTGTAGCCCAGGGGAGTGCCCTCCCGGACATCATCGTTATCAAATAAGCTATCTTTGAGTGGTCTGAGGGGAACAAAGGAGGCTGCAGCTCGAAGATGAGGGAGCACTGGGGGAGAGAACCCAAATCAGGTTCCAGAATCTCCAGTCTAGCGCTCCAGAGTTTGTAAGCGAAGTTCTGGGGACACCGGGGTAGGCTGGAAAGAAGCGCCGCTGGTGGCGGGGTTGCTGAGAGTCTGGGGGATTACTGTTGTGGCTTGCTGCCTATTTGGGAATCTTCGGAATTGTTCCAGCAATATATCGAACACATAGTGATGGTGTTCAGCCAGGGTATGGAGTCCCTCCAAAAGGCATTGCAGTAACTTCTCGTGCCTTAAAATGGTTGCTCCTTGGAAGTAGACAGTATTGCAAAGCTGGGCCGAGTCTGCTGGGTCAGTCATGGCCAGTTCATACTATCACGGCTCAGGCTAATACCAAGATGCAGACACAGGAAGCGGATTGCACAAGTCTCACATATTGCCTGCCCCTTGTACTATAATAAACTCTAAGTCGGGGCAGGCAAAAGGTAAGTCAAGGCAGGAAAAATGTCTTAATCCAAATCAGAGTCAGGCAGTTACAGGCAGCAGGCAATGAGTTGTAATCCAAATCAGAGGCAGGCAGGCTAGGACTAGGAAAAACAAACACTAGCGCACAGGGAACACGCTGGTAGGAATTGACAAGACAAACTGGCAACAGACAAACAGAAAACACAGGTTTGAATACACAGGAGATAATGAGGACAAATGGGAGACAACTGGTGGAGACAAGCACAAGACAGGTGAAACTGATCAGGGTGTGACATGAATAAGATGCTTGTGTACTGTTATGAGCATGTGCCATTCCTCTTCAACAGGTTCAAGGTACCCTTTACAAATTATACTTACCTCCACATAATACACCATAACAGCTTTGTTTAAAGGTCCTAAATAAAATGTCCTCATTATTTCCTTACCTAAGATATATATTCAAAATCATTCATTTTCATTCAATGTTCATAACAACCTATGTTAAGTGTAGTTTTATTACTAAATATGTGCTCACAGAGTTAAGAAATATCAGTTGTGTTCTGGAGTGTGCCCTGAATTAACAAACCATTACAGTTAAAACAATTATCATTAACTATGTGGAAGTTCTTCTAGGAAAGCTGAGGCCTTTACACAGCTTAATTAAGCATTTAAAATCACAGGGAGCAAATGTTGCCATTGGACAGAATTAGATATGCCACTGATGTATTAAAATAGTAAAGTTAATTTCATTCACATTGATAAACTGTTTCGATCAGGGACATTTATGTTAGGGTTTCCATCTGAATTCTCCCTGAAACACATTCGTGAATGTAGCCTGAATTCCAAAACCTGTTTTGTGCAAACCTTCCACTCCTTGTACTTGTCATTGCCATGACAAGGAGCTGAAAGATAGCACAAACAGACTAGATTTCTCAAGGCTAGCATGCATGCACACATATAAACCTACTGTTGTATGTGTCATATTAATGTGAGTTGTAGTAACAGTGTGGAAGAACTTGACTGAAGCAGGTATGTAAAAAAGTAAGTACACCCAGTGGAAAGTGGTCTTTTTGGTATATATTTGGAAAAATGGATACTTCAGGTAAATTTAAACCACATCCATTGATAAAAGTAACACAATTTAACAAATCACATATGAAAATGTAACTCCAAAAATGTTATGCAATCAAAAATCAATCAAAATAAACAAAAATGCACTTTACTCATTCTGAAAAAGTTAGTACACCCCAACCTTTACCATCACATAAAATGGCTAAAATTAGAATCAGGTGCACCAAAACAGGTGCAAAATATTTGAACATTATTAGTGAGTAACTTGTGAGGGTCCAACCTTCCATAAAGATAAAATACTTGGTTTGGTTTTTAACCATATGGGTGTGTGGTAACACAAGATCAAAAGACCAATCCAAGGCACTCAGAATAAATATTATTGATGCCCATGAGTCTGAGAGGGGTTACAAATCCATTTCCAAGAAATCAAAGTACATCAATGCACTGTCCGAAGGATTCTCCACAGTGGCTTGCAAAGGTATTCACCCCCCTTGGCATTTATTCCTATTTTGTTGTCTTACACCCTGAAATTAAAATAGATTTTTTGGGGGTTTGTATCATTTTATTTAAACAACATGACTACCACTTTGAAAATGCAAAAATATGTTTTATTGTGAAACAAACAGAGACCTTGAGCGTGCATAACTATTTACACCATCCAATGTCAATACTTTGTAGCGCCCACCTTTTGCAGCAATTACAGCTGCAAGTCTCTTGGGGTATGTCTCTATAAACTTGCCACATCTAGCCACTGGTATTTTTGCCCATTCTCAAAGGCAAAACTGCTCCAGCTCCTTCAAGTTGGATGTCATATCATCTAGTTAACGGGATTTCAGCCCTAAGAAGTCATACCACAGATTCTCAATTGGATTGAGGTCTGGGCTTTGACTAGGCCATTTCAAGACATTTAAATGTTTCCCCTGAAACCACTCGAGTGTTGCTTTAGTAGTATTCTTAGTGTCATCATCCTGCTGGAAGGTGAACCTCCATCCCAGACTCAAATTTCTGGAAGACTGAAACAGGTTTCCCTCAAGAATTTCCCTGTATTTAGCACCAACAATCATTCCAATTCTGACCAGTTTCCCAGTCCCTGCCAATGAAAAACATCATGGTGTTCTCGGGGTGATGAGAGGTTTGCGCCAGACATAGCGTTTTCCTTGATGGCCAAAAAACTACATTTTAGTCTCATCTGACCAGAGTACCTTCTTCCAGATGTTTGGGTAGTCTCCCACTTGCCTTTTGGCAAACACCAAACGTTTCTTTAAGCAAATTATTTTTCTGGTCACTCTTCCGTAAAGCCCAGCTCTGTGGAGTGTATGGCTTAAAGTGGTGCTATGGACAGAAACTTCTATCTCCTCTGATATTTTTCTATAACCCAACCCTGATCTGTACTTCTCCCCAACTTTGTCCCTGACCTGTTTGGAGAGCTCCTTGGACTTCATAGTGCCGATTGCTTGGTGGTGCCCCTTGCTTAGTGGTGTTGTGGACTCTGGGGCCTTTCGGGACAGGTGTGTATGCATACAGTTGATGTCGGAAGTTTACATACACTTAGGTTGGAATCATTAAAAGTCGTTTTTAAACCACTCCACAAATTTCTTGTTAACAAACTATAGTTTTGGTAAGTCGGTTAGGGCATCTACTTTGTGCATGACACAAGTACTTTTCCAAAAATTGCTTACAGACAGATTATTAAACTTATAATTTAACGTATCACAATTCCAGTGTGCCAGAGGTTAACATACACTAAGTTGACTGCCTTTAAACAGCTTGGAAAATTCCAGAAAATGATGTCATGGCTTTAGAGACTTCTGATAGGCTCATTGACATCATTTGAGTCAATTGGAGGTGTACCTGTGGATGTATTTCAAGGCCTACCTTCGAATGCAGTACCTCGTTGCTTGACATCATGGGAAAATCTAAAGAAATCAGCCAAGACCTCAGAAAAAAACATTGTAGACATTCACAAGTCTGGTTAATCCTTGGGAGCAATGTCCAAACACTTGAATGTACCACGTTCATCTGTACAAACAATAGTATGCAAGTATACACACAATAGGACCATGCAGCCGTCATACTGCTCAGGAAGAAATTGCGTTCTGTCTCCTAGAAATGAACGTACTTTGGTGCGAAAAGTGCAAATCAATCCCAGAACAACAGCAAAGGACCTTGTGAATATGCTGGAGGAAACAGGTACAAAAGTATCTATATCCACACTAAATCGAGTCCTATATTGACATAACCTGAAAGGCCGCTCAGCAAGGAAGAATCCACTTCTCCAAAACCTCCATAAAAAAGCCAGACTACGGTTTGCAACTGCACATGGGGACAAAGATCGTACTTTTCAGAGAAATGTCCTCTGGTCTGATGAAACAAAAATATAACTGTTTGGTCATAATGACCATCGTTATGTTTGGAGGAAAAAGGGGGAGGCTTACAAGCCGAAGAACACCATCCCAACCGTGAAGCACGGGGGTGGCAGCATCATGTTGTGGGGGTGCTTTTCTGCAGGTGGGTCTGGTGCACTTCACAAAATAGATGGCATCATGAGGGGGGAAACTTACGTTGATATATTGAAGCAACGTCTCAAGACATCAGTCAGGAAGTTAAAGCTTGGTCGCAAATGGGTCTTCCAAATGGACAATGACCTCAAGCATACTTCCAAAGTTTTGGCAAAATGGCTTAAGGACAACAAAGTCAAGGTATTGGAGTAGACATCAGAAAACCCTGACCTCAATCCTATAGAAAATGTGTTGGCAGAACTGAAAAAGAATGTGCGAGCAAGGAGGCCTACAAACCTGACTCAGTTACACCAGCTCTGTCAGGAGGAATGGTCCAAAATTCATGTGGAAGGCTACTCTGAAACGTTTGGGCCAAGTTAAACAATTTAAAGGCAATGCTACCAAATACTAATTGAGTGTATGTACACTTCTGACCCACTGGGAATGTGATGAAAGACATGAAAGCTGAAATAACTCATTCTCCCAGGGAATGTTTACTAGGATTAAATGTCAGGAATTGTGAAAAACGGAGTTTAAATGTATTTGGCTAAGATGTATGTAAACTTACGACTTCAACTGTATACTTAGATTGCACACAGGTCGACTTTATTTAACTAATTATGTCACTTCTGAAGGTAATTGGTTGCACAATATCTTATTTAGGGGCTTCATAGCGAAGAGGGTGAATATATATGCACACACCATTTTCCATTTTTTTTATTTATTTTTAAACAAGTAATTTTTTTCATTTCACATACTATTTTGTGTATGCCCATTTCATGAAATCCATATAAAATACAGGTTGTAATGAAACAAAATAGGAAATACGCTAAAGGGGGTGAATACTTTTGCAAGTCTCTGTACAAATTAAGAAAATTCAAGACCGTTGGCAATCTACTTAGGACAGGCCATCCGACCAAATTCAGCCCAAAAGCTGACCGATAGATGCTCATAGAAGTCTCTAAGTACCCCAGGTTGACATCAAGGGATCTACAGGGCAATCTTGCCACAATCTATGTCGAAGTGCATGAGTCAGCTGTCAGAAAGAGACTTCACAAACTTGGCCTTCATTGGAGGTCAGGAAGGAAGAAGCCTCTGCTCTCAAAAAATAAAATCAAGACATGACTGACGTTTGCCAGACAACACCTGGGTAATGACCTAAACTATTGGAACAATGTGTTCTGGACAGATGAGTCAAAGGTGGAGTAATTTGCTGCAATGCCAGACGCCATGTTTGGCGAAAACGAAAAACTGCCTTTGAGCAGTAGAACCTCATACTAAACGTAGAGCATGGAGGCTGTGGCATTAGGGTTTGGGGCTGCTTTGCTGCCTCAGGGTCTGGCCAACATGCCATCACTGAGTCTACATGAATTCCACGTAGTACCAGAGATTTCTTTAGTTGATTGTGAGGCCATCTGTCAAAAAGTTGAAGCTGAACCTAACATGGATCTTGCAACAGGACAATTATCCAAAACACAAAAGCAAAGTTACAACAAAATAGCTCAAAAATAAGGAATTGAGGGTTGTGGAATGGCAGAGTCAAAGCCCAGATCTCAATCTTGTCGAGAGACTAATAGGAAGTTACAAGAAACGGCTACATTAAGTTATTTCAGCCAAAGGGGCCAACACCAGCTATTGAAGCTAGGGGTGTACTTATTTTTTTCTTCACTATAGAATTGCATTTCCGTAGATAATTTGAGTGTCATTTGTTCAATTAGGTTACCTTTATTTGTCCAAAGACTTTTTTAAAGACAACTTTCCAGGAGGTGTACTTGCTTTTTTACACGACTGTATGCCTCTTTGCAGCTTGCACTATTCCAAAGATTTGAAAATATGCTCACAAAGGAGAAAATGCAATGTTCCCAACAGGGTGTTTGAATTGAGTTGGCAAGAAATCAGGGAACTGATTCAGGCGATGTAACACTCTTTCATGTTATGAATGTTTTTTTGGTTATCCCTGGTTCTTCGACCCAGCATTTTATTATTCTCTTGTTCCGTCTACCACAGGTGCATAACTATCTACTCTCAATGGTAGCTGTCTTATTAGAACACATTTCTTCTACCTTATCTCCCTCTACTCGCTGTGCATCCCCAACAGCTCAATTTAATGATGCATAACGTCATATACCTCAACAAAAAACCAGAGACAACGAAAATTCAATGGTGAACCTTATATAGCTAACTCAAAAAGCACTGCAACTAAGCAAGGAATTGTCTGTCAGTGCCTCTAGTGTGATAACTCAAACTATAAAGAGGTGGATAGTCATGTTTCTTTTCCTGTCAATCTGTCCAGTGCTTCACAGTAACTCATGTTCTGACAGATTTCTCCATCCAAGGCTTTTTGTGTCCTGATAGATCTAGTTTGTGAAGTATCTAACAGGGGCTCTGACCCAAACATGGACCACATGTCACTTTTGAAGGATACAGGAAGCCCCATGATGTGATCAAGTACACTGCTTAGTTTTCTATACACTGTATGTCATGGTAGCTTTTGGCATTAGAGAGGCTGGGAGAAGATAAATAATTCAGACCCTGTGAGCGTTTTGGTCTGTCATATTATTTTAATCGTAGCGGAGCTTTCATTTGGAGCTACAGCATATCTGTTGCATCATAGAAAGACCTCACAAAAGGGGAACCATGACTCAGTGTGTTGCTTCTTTTCGCCTCCGGCCATTTCTGTCTGTACAGTAAGGCTTTCCATACTGTCAGGGGGAAGAGTTCAGTTTCTCACAGAGAGGCAACCTTCGTTCAGTAGGACATGCATCTCATTCATTTTTGCTGATAATAATATTTTAGGTCATATGCCAGCACTGGGAGTTTGCATACTCAAATCCATGAGGGGTGAATTTGCATTAAAGCCTGAGCTAATTCTTCAAATGTAACCACATTTTTTTCTTGTAGTGTTTGAGAGGCTGAAAAACACATCACTTGTCAATTGATCGAGAGAGTCCACAGGAAAGCACCGAGATTTCGCAGGTCCAAGCAATAACTGACATGATTGGTATTTAATCCGGTCAAACCCTACAGCTCTAGCAGTTTAAGACCCATCCATAGACTAAGGCCCAAGCCTCCAGCATGCATTTCACCCGCTTCTCCCTACCCTCTCTTTCCCCCTTTCCAAAGGTCTGGGAGTTCTTCAGCTCTGAACGCTTTCAGTAGTGGACTGTTACTCTTTCACGTAGACAAGTGGCCACCAGTGGAGTGTTTCAGGCAGCGTTACCATATGCACGGGGGTTGGGGTGAAAATACAGTCGCAGGTCCATGTGGTCCTGCATCTGCCTGTCTGCTACCGAGGACACCAATTGCATGCTCAGTTTCTCACTAACTGACGGCTTTCAGCTGCCTGAAGTGGCTTCAAGCTGAGCCATAGAAATGTATCTGTCTGCTGTTGGTTTCTGACTGAAATACAATGACATCACCCGTTTCAAACGCACTCACAGATTAATATCTGCATCTGTCACTAGACAGATATCAGAATAAAAGGTAGGTGAACAAGCTAACATGGCAGAAAACGTACACCCCAGGTCAAGGCTATTCTGTGATTCTCCATGTCTTCTGATAGCTGTTTTTATTACCCAGAATCAACACAACAGTTTGATAACTATTTGCTCTGGTAGCGTACTGTGTGAATCAATACCCAACAGACTCAGAAGAGGCATTTTTTCCATTTACATCCCCGTTCTGTAGACGGTGCATTTCTCTGAACATCAAAGAGCAATTATTACTTCAGTAGTTAAGCAATAAGAATAACTGGCCTCATGCACTATTAACAGCTTGTCTTTTAAACTAGCGTCTCTCACTCTCTCACTGACTCTAAGTGCTTATTTAATATACTCTACGGTATTTTGAACTGCTTTTGTGAAAAAAATTATAGAAAAGGCTTTGATTTATCTTAATCAAATTAGAGGGACTGTAGAGCAACACACTGTCTTTGAACATTCAGACTTAGGGAGTGAATGTGCCTCTGAAATGCCAAAGCGCAACAAATAACTCACTCAGCTTTCCTTATCTACCGGACCCCTGCAATGTGCAGACATGAGAGTCTGTAAAGAGTTGTTTTGTATTCATGAAGAGAAAGTTACCATGGGGTGGTACCCTACCATGATAGTCAAGCTGCTGCAGTGGGTGCTGCCCAGCTCTGGCTGTTTTGAGCAAATGTGATGGCTATGTTACAAATAGTACACTTTCCCCTATATAGTGCACTATTTTGGACCAGAACCCTTTGAATTATGGTGAAAAAAAGTGCACTATATAGGGAATAGGGAACCATTTAGAGGTTTACCCTGCTGGGACCCTGCCTTGCTACAGTCGATATCAGCAACTTTAGAGTCACCATCACTTATTCATAAGCTTTACTCCCTTATTATTTATTTAGCCTGGCACAGCGTTTGTTAGTCCCTTTTATAACCTGTCTTTGACTACCTTTCCTTTACAGTCTTCTTTCCCTTTCCTCCGACACTGTTCTCCTCCGCCTCCTACTCTAGTCCCTTAGACTCCCAGGCATATTAAGGCCTGCTTTGGTCTGGCCGACGTAAACACGTCTGCAAGTTTGGAGTTTACTATGAATCATCTCTGTGACTGCACTGGCTGCACGCTCTACTGATGTTAAAGGTGTTTTATCCTTCTGTGGGTCGTCTCTCTCAATGCCTGTACATACATATTCAGTATGGATCGTGCCAGCCAGCCACAGTTTCACTCCAGTTCTTTTCCCTGTGCCTTGAGAATTATGCTGAGTTTGCCGAACCCTGAAACATCTGTTGTCATTACCAGATGAGTTTTCAGAGCAGACAAAGCCCCTAAATCAGCTGTAAAGCGGCATTGTGTTTCTTCAGCAAGATGATTATGTGGCGCTCAGACTGACACAAAATCTGTATAAACGTTCATACAGAGAGAGAGGGGAAGAGACTCAAGTAAGTGAACAGTAGAAGCCTAAGTATTGTTGTCCATTATTTTACACTAATTAGGGGAGGCGTGGTATGATTAGGGTAAAATAATGACATTTAAAAAATATATATATATACATAGATATTGGAAATGATGCAGACAATTACATTGACAGAACCCACAATATAACTGCAATATTAAAGCTGATCCCCCCCCCCCAAAATGAAAAGAAGCTTCACATGATATGATGGCTTATTAATTCTTCAGCTAGCAAAACATGCAGATGTTTGAATCAAAGCATCAATAAAATAATTTACTGTTGGATTTTTAAATGATGGTTTATCTTTCTCTACCCAATTATATTTCCTCTGGGATTTATCCTAAGAGAACAACTTCATTCATATTCTTAATTACATAGCACAGACTAATCCACTACCACATTTGTTATACAAATATGACAGTGTGGATTGAGCTATGGTAGGTAGACCACCATATGGGGAGTCTAGACTCCACAAAGCCTTTGACACCTGTCCCCGTCAAACTTTGTAATATACATTTTGTGAAATATCAAGAAATCTGAATCATATATACATTTTTTGCTGGTGAATCTGGTCCAGATTTGTTCTTAACCTTATTAAAACAACTTTGACTTATCTGCACCTCAGGATGATACTCCTGTCACCCAGCAACACACGTGGTGGTGACACAATTAAAATATCACCCTTCACATACAGTGCATTCGGAACGTTTTCAGAAACGTTGACTTTTTCTACATTTTGTTACATTTCAGCCTTATTCTAAAATGGATCAAATATATTTTGTCCTCATCAATATACACTCCATAATGACAAAGCGAAAACAGGTTTTTAGAAAATGTGGCAAAAGTATTAAAAAACAAACAAATTCCCTATATACAGTGGGGAGAACAAGAATTTGATACACTGCTGATTTGACAGGGTTTCCTACTTACAAAGCATGTAGAGGTCTGTCATTTTTTATCAGAGGTGCACTTCAACTGTGAGAGACAGAATCTAAAACAACAATCCAGAAAATCACATTGTATGATTTTTAAGTAATACATTTGCATTTTATTGCATGACATAAGTATTTGCTCACCTACCAACCAGTAAGAATTCCAGCTCTCACAGACCTGTAAGTTTTTCTTTAAGAAGCCTCCTGTTCTCCACTCATTACCTGTATTAACTGCACCTGTTTGAATTCGTTACCTGTATAAAACACACCTGTCCACACACTCAATCAAACAGACTCCAACCTCTCCACAATGGCCAAGACCAGAGAGCTGTGTAAGGACATCAGGGATACAATTGTAGACCTGCACAATGCTGGGATGGGCTACAGGACAATAGGCAAGCAGCTTGGTGAGAAGGCAACAACTGTTGGCGCAATTATTAGAAAATGGAAGAAGTTCAAGATGACAGTCCATCACCCTCGGTCTGGGGCTCCATGCAAGATCTCACCCCGTGGGGCATCAATGATCATGAGGAAGGTGAGTGATCAGCCCAGAACTACACGGCAGGACCTGTTCAATGACCTGAAGAGAGCTGGGACCACAGTCTCAAAGAAAACCATTAGTAACACACTACGCCTTCATGGATTAAAATCCTGCAGTGCACCCAAGTTCCCCCTGCTCAAGCCAGCGCATGTCTAGGCTCGTCTGAAGTTTGCCAATGACGACCTGAATGGTCCAGAGGAGGAATGGGAGAAGGTCATGTGGTCTGATGAGACAAAAATAGAGCTTTTTGGTTTAAACTCCACTCGCTGTTTTTGGAGGAAGAAGAAGGATGAGTGCAACCCCAAGAACACCATCCCAACCGTGAAGCATGGAGGTGGAAACATCATTCTTTGGGGATGCTTTTCTGCAAAGGAGACAGGACACCTGCACCGTATTGAGGGGAGGATGGATTGGGCCATGTATCGCGAGATCTTGGCCAACAACCTCCTTCCCTGAGTAAGAGCATTGAAAATGGGTCGTGGCTGGGTCTTCCAGCATGACAACGACCCGAAACACACAGCCAGTGCAACTAAGGAGTGGCTCCGTAAGAAGCATCTCAAGGTCCGAGTGGAGTGGCCTAAGAGTGGCCTAGCCAGCCTCCAGACCTGAACCCAATAGAAAATCTTTGGAGGGAGCTGAAAGTCCGTATTGCCCAGCGACATCCCCGAAACCTGAAGGATCTGGAGAAGGTCTGTATGGAGGAGTGGGCCAAAATCCCTGCTGCAGTGTGTTGAAACCTGGTCAAGAACTACAGGAAACGTATGATCTCTGTAATTGCAAACAAAGGTTTCTGTATCAAATATTAAGTACTGCTTTTCTGATATATAAAATACTTATGTCATCCAATAAAATGCAAATTAATTACTTAAATATTATACAATGTGATTTTCTGGATTTTTGTTTTAGATTCTGTCGCTCACAGTTGAAGTGTACCTATGTTAAAAATTACAAACCTCTACATGCTTTGTAAGTGGGAAAACCTGCAAAATCGGCAGTGCATCACATTTTTGTTCTCCCCACTGTACATAAATCAAATCAAATCAAATGTATTTATATAGCCCTTCTTACAGCAGCTGATATCTCAAAGTGCTGTACAGAAGATCAGCCTAAAACTCCAAACAGCAGCAATGCAGGTGTTGAAGCACGTTGGCTATGAAAAAATCCCTAGAAAGGCCCAAACCTAGGTAGAAACCTAGAGAGGAACCAGGCTATATGAGGGGTGGCCAGTCCTCTTCTTGCTGTGCCAGGTGGTGATTATAACAGAACATGGCTAAGATGTTAAAATGTTCATAAATGACCAGCATGGTCAAATAATAGTCTGGGACAGGTAGCACGTCCGGTGAACAGGTCAGGATACCATAGACGCAGGCAGAACAGTTGAAACTGGAGTAGCAGCACGGCCAGGTGGACTGGGGACAGCAAGGAATCATCATGCCAGGTAGTCCTGAGGCATGTTCCTAGGGCTCAGGTCCTCCAAGAGAGAAAGAGAATTAAAGAGAGCATACTTAAATTCACAGAGGACACCGGATAAGACAGGAGAAGTACTCCAGATATAACAAACTGACCCTAGTCCCCCGACACATAAACTACTGCAGCATAAATACTGGAGGCTGAGACATGAGGGGTCAGGAGACACATAAGTATTCAGACCCTTTGCTATGAGCCTCGAAATTGAGCTCAGGTGCATCCTGTTTCCATTGATCATCCTTGAGATGTTTCTACAATTTGATATGTGTCCACCTGTGGTAAATTCAATTGATTGGACATGATTTGGAAAGACACACACCTGTCTATAAAAGGTCCCACAGTTGACAGCGCATATCAGAACAAAAACCAAGCCATGAGGTCGAAGGAATTGTCCGTGGAGCTCCGAGACAGGATTGTGTCAAGGCGCAGATCTGGGGAAGGGTACCAAAACATTTCTGCAGCATTGAATACAGTGGCCTCCATCATTTTTAAATTGAATAAGTTTGTAACCATCAAGATTCTTCCTAAAGCTGGCCCGCCCAGTTAAACTGAGCAATCGGAAGAGAAAGGCCTTGGTCAGGGAGGTGACGAAGAAGCCAATGGTCACTCTGATAGAGCTCCAGAGTTCCTCTGTGGAGAAGGGATATCCTTCCAGAAGGACAAGTATCTCTGTATCACTCCACCAATCAGGCCAATCCTCAGTAAAAGGCACATGACCGCCCGCTTGCAGTTTTCCAAAAGGCACCTAAAGGCTGAGAAACAAGATTCTCTGGTCTGATGAAACCAAGATTGAACCCTTTGGCCTCAATGTCAAGCATCACGGCTGGAGGAAACCTGGCACCAGACCCACGGTGAAGCATGTTGTTGTTAGCATCATGTTGTGGGGAAGTTTTTCAGAGGCATGGACTGGGAGACTAGTCAGGATCAAGGGAACAATGAACTGAGCCAAGTACAGAGAGATCCTTGATGAAAACATACTCTAGAGCAGGACCTCCGATTGGGGCGAAGGTTCACCTTCCAACATGGACAATGACGCTAAGCACACAGCCAAGACAACACAGGCGTGGCTTCGGAACATGTCCTTGAGTGGCCCAGCCAGAGCCTAGACTTGAACCCGATCAAACATCTCTGGAGAGACCTGAAAATAGCTGTGCAGTGACGCTCCCCATCCAACCTGACAGCTTGAGAGGATCTTCAGAGAAAAATGGAAGAATCTCCCCAAATGCATGTGTGCCAAGTTTTTCGCGTCATACCCAAGAAGACTTGAGTCTGTCATCGCTGCCAAAGGTACTTTAACAATGTACTGAGTAAAGGTTGTAAATACTTATGTAAATGTTATATTTTTAATAAATGTGCAAAACATTCTAAAAACCTGTTTTTGCTTTGTTATTATGTGTATATTGAGGAAGATATTTTTGAAATCCATTTTAGTGGTCTGAATACTTTCCGAATGCACTGTATCTATCATAAAAATAAAATCTATGCTGTTTATCTGATTATGTTCACGACGGCCTTCACAACTAGTAACTTTCCGAGGGAGTGTCTTATGCTTCCTAATCTGTGCCAGCAGCTCGGTGAGCCATATGTTCCTTGATTATGGGAGGCGATGTGTAAGAATGCTGTCAGCCGGCTGTGTGGTGTTATCTGAGGCAGACACAGTAGGTCAAGGCTCAGCACAGAGGGCCGACACATGGTAATGAACTTATCTTATTAAATATGCATCAACTCAAATACCTTCCAGGAACTAACTGTGGAGCATAGACACAATTTTCAGGAATTATGGGAACAGTCATTTCCTATTAGGTCTTCGTGAAATGAGGAGTGACCTGTCTGATCAACGGACTGACCTCATGTCAAGAATGTTACTCCTGATTCTGCAAGGGGAACTTTTCAGATTACTTTAGTGACAGTAACAACTTAAATGAATCTGTGTGTATGGGGGTGTAACCTTGGTAGAATATCCTCCCTCTGACACCAGTGTTCCAAATCTATTAAATTAATCAAAGACAATGGTGTCATTGAGGGCTGTGGTTATGAAATTAGAGCCTTGGTGCCTACGTTATTATGTCACTCATAACTACATTAGGAAGGGACAAAAGAGTGAGTGTGTGCCAGGTGTTGAATCAAGTAGTCTCCACTGTTGATGGACAATTCGTAGTACATTTCCTAGTGTTTTTACTCCTCTTACTTCTGGTGTATTAATTCTTAAAGATACATTTTATTCAAATGTTTTTAAACGGGGAATCCCATTTAGACCAAGGCCTCTTTCAAGCAAGCCCTGCACAAAATTGTATACATTCACAATATTTACAATTCCAACTCAATAAAACAAACACTATTTACAATCAATTTAAGAAAATAAAAAATCCGTACCAAAACCTCCATCCTCCTTCCACAAGTAAGGTGCAAAAAAACTAAATGCAGATCTACCTAAATCAGTGGAGACCGAGGGGATCTCCAGAGTTAACCATCCCTGTGATCGGGTCTGGTGACTCATATGTCTCTAATTTAATTAACAATGAAGTAAGGTAATGGCGGAAGTTTGCACAAGAGGGCTTTATAAACTGAAAGAGAACGGTGCATTTAACTTTAAGCTTTAAGAGAGGGCCAGCCTACGGTCTGATACAGAATTCATTGATGTGTACTGAACCTATCACCCGTAATAATGCATAGTGTGCTATGATAAACTGAGCCCAATGGCTTCAATACAGTGGCGGCTGCATTAATACAGATGATATCACCATAGTCTAAAGCCGAACGAATGTCAACTGAATGATATGTTTTCTGCTAGTTAATTAAAAGCATGCCCTATTCCTATAAAGAAAGTCCATTTTGATTCTCAACTTCTTAACTACCACCTCACTAGGCTTTTGGAAGAATTGCTTTTCGTCAATCCAGATACCCAGATATGTATAAGTAGGGACAGGATCAATCTGGGCACTGTCCAATGTACATAAGCATAAATCAACAGATACATTTTCAGCTTTTTTGGAAAATAACATTTACTTATTTTTACCTGCATTAAGTACCAATTTCAGTTCAACAAAATCTTTCTGTAAATCAAAAAAGCCAGATTGTAGTTCGGAAAGAGCCTTCACAACAGTATTGTCCGCATACAAGTGGAGGTTACAAATTCTTACAGACAAACTAATATTGTTTACAAAGATATAAAAAAGTACAGGGCACAAATCGACCCTTGTGGGACACCTTTAGTAATATCAATGAAACCTTACTTAACACGATCAGAATATATACATTGTATCCTGTCTGTCAGGTAGTTTTCAAACCAAAATCAGGCTGCCAGACCCAGGCCAATTTCAGACAGTCTATGAATTAATAATGAGTGGTCAACAGTGTTGAAAGCCTTCGACAGGTCTATGAAAAGGGCAGCACATTGCTGCCTTCTGTCCATGCATTTTACAATGTAATTTAACACAAAAGAAGCAGCAGAGAAAATGCTGTGACCTGACCTGAAATCATAATGATGAACACTTGGAAAACATTATGAAGCTAGAAAATATCTAAGCTAAATGTTTTTTAACAATGTAAAAGTTGTCGCTGGGTAACACAGTTTAGAGATCGGGCAATAATTATTTATGTCCAAGGGGTCAACACCTTTGGAGAGGGAGCACATGGGCAATTCAGGTATAAATTATATAAATTATTGCTCAATTTATGATTGGCATTGAACATATTCAGGTGATTCATTTGTACGGCTCTGTGATAGAATCCATTGTACACTCTAAATTAGTTCATATATGGCAAAAGTTTGGCTAAAATTATTTGCCGATCTCTAATATATTTGGAAAGGAGCCTAAAAGGACAATAGTATTTTACTGGGTTTTGTTGAATCAAATATTTTAATTGCTTAACTGGATCAATGATTGGGCCTAATTAGCCCAAATGGTCTTCTATTCTTAACTGCTTGAGGCATTCAGGTGCTGTTTGAGTGGACTCAATTGGATAATGTAGAGCACTTATGCTGAAGTGTGTCAAGTTCAACGGGAATGTACTGTTTGTCTGTGAAGGGTTCTGAGCTAAAAACAGGAATATATACAGAACTCTAGATTTTGACTTTGGCAGTTGTGAGTGGTTGAAGTGGTGTCATTGATACATTCTATCTGAATTCAGAAGAAAACATGGGTTGGCTATTCAAGGTTATTTCAATAGACTATTGTACAAAAATGTTGAGATAACACAATGAAATTGTACTATGCTACAACTAGCCCATGAATGGATCAACACTGTAAAGCATCTCTTAGTGTGGATGATATAAAAGCAGGGTTAGACTGTATTTCATGCATTAGTTGATGTGAACAAGACAAAACAAATGGTAAATGAAAAGTGGATCGACGATGGCTCGAAGACCGGTGACGTCGACCGCCGAACGCACCCCAACCGACTTTGGCGGAAGTCGTGACAAGCCCGAATTCAATTGTACAAATCCTGTTAAGATCACAGAACAGCAAATAGCTAATCTGACGGACCTGTTTGGGACTAAGAGATCATTTACGCTCCTAACCCTGTCCCTAACCTGCTATGTTAATTATCCTAACCTGCTGCGTAAGTTCTCCTAACCTGCTACGAGAAAGTCGAGCTGTATAGAAGTTGCGTTTCTTTACAGAATCTCATTTTGTTTGGTGTTTTTTAGGAAGAAGGTTACAACTGCACCCTATATCCAAGATGGTGCCCACAGGGCGCTGGTCAAATCACTGCACTATGTAGGGAATAGGGTGTCATTTGGATGCACAATACAAGATTGTATTCCATTGTGTAATTGGAACGATTGGGAATGCAGTGGGACAGGTAATGGCATATTCATCAAGCTGTTTCCATGTGGCACTCTGCTAAACCAAAAAGAGGCCTCCGCAACTAAATTGTGATCTCCCTTTTATAAAAAAAGAGGTGAAATCTACTTCTCGTTGTCACACTCTGACCATAGTTTGCGTTGTTTGTTTCTATGTTTTGTTTGGTCAGGGTGTGATATGAGTGGGCATTCTATGTTGTATGTCTAGTTTGTCTGTTTCAATGTGTTTGGCCTGATATGGTTCTCAACCAGAGGCAGGTGTTCATCGTTGTCTCTGATTGGGAACCATATTTAGGTAGCCTGTTTTGTATTGTGGGGTGTGGGTGATTGTTCCTGTGTTTGTGTTCACGTTACGGGACTATTTCGTCTTCGTTCATTTTGTGGGTTTATTGTTTTTGTTCGTTGTTAAAGTATTCTATTAAAATGGATAATCATCATGCTGCATTTTGGTCCTCCTCTCTTTCGCACGACGAAGAACGTCACACTCGTTTTATAAATTATGTCAATCTTTATTCCTTACGGTTGGTCTCAATTGAAGTTTAGAGATTTGATGGATAGAGCATGAATATCTATGATAAAAAAAGGCATAGTTTCTCTATTCCATCAGAGGTACTAGCCACCTGCTACATAGCCTACAGTGTAGTGCATGCCAACCAGAAAACATGATACAGTTGTACCTTGGCATGTTTCTTAACAGGAAATTATCAAGAGCTTTTGAGGCTATATCAGGAGGCAACATGTATACAGTGATGCTTGCTGAAAAGCAAACTCCAGCTAGGCACTTTGTTATATAATAAAATATCCTGGATAAAGTAGAAATGAGAGTAAAATAGAGACACATTCAGGCATGCAAGATCAAATTGAATCTCCTACAACCAGATAAGCACTTCACCACACTTGGAATTCCAAACCATCACCAATAGCTCAAACGACATTTAAATGAAAATACACTGGAAACAGTAAAATACAGACATACAGTATCTAGATCATATCAGGACAAACTCAATATTAAATATTCAATTGCACAGGAGCTGGATTATTTGTTCTTAATCTCCGGAGGTTTTCATTCTAAGGGGTGAAAGCTGTCAAATTACAGTCTGCAGCAAGGGGAACAATCTTCTGTGGCAGCTGGTTGTCAAAGCTGAAGAGAACTCTGTTCTCTGGAGATATACAGTAGCTGTGTGGCATGCGTTCCAAAAGGCACCCTGTTCCCTAAATTATGCACTACTTTTCATCAGACCCCTATGGGCCCTGTTCAAAAGTAGTGGGCTATATATGCAGCATGAGAGTGGGTGAAGGGAAGAAAGAGATCTGGGCTTGAAGGGATCGTTTGGGACCAGAGTGTTTTGTATGGGCAGTCCAGACACTGATTTGATAACTATCTCTATCCGTCTCTATCCATGTCATTGGAGATGCAATACAAGGTTGCCTCTGTAGATTAGTTGTTTTGATGTATTCTGGGGAATATGAATGTGAATTGTTATGACATGATTATAAGATCATCCATAGTCATTTATTTCCATACTCTGTGATACTCAAGGTGACACTTTGACAGTGCCAAAAATACAGAAATTACTATTTCAAAATGAGTTTCTCTCTTTTATACTCAAGCACTGTTTTGTGTGTTTTGTGTAAATGGAGTCCAGTGTTGTGTAAATGGGATCCACTGCCATTATCCAACAGGTGACTCATTGAAATATAGGATACAGAAAGGATGTTAACGTTTCTTTCTGATTTCTCTCTTCCAGGTGATGAGCTCCATTAATCGTTGAGCGCGACAGGCAAACTAACCAGGCCAGAGGCTCCTCATCTTGGCTGCATCCAGTCCAGTCTCCCCAACACGGATTCAACACTCTGGTTCTTACAGTTGTTGATCTGGCTTTCCGTCTGTGGGACTTTACCTTGGAGACCTCAACCTCACAGACCGCCAATGCTTACAAGGAACTGCCTGCTGCTGTTCCTTTGGTTTGTCTTCGACAAAGGTTCCCTGTCTTTAGTGCGCCCGCCAGGTCCACCACTGAGCAGGAGCAGACTGGGAAAGGAGAATCCAAGGAGCCTGGCGGGCTCGATGAGGAATGGGCCATCTGGGTTTCAGAGAGTCAAGAGGGGATGGGTGTGGAACCAGTTCTTTGTGCTGGAGGAGTACATGGGGTCAGACCCACAGTATGTGGGCAAGGTAAGGATGTTATACATTGTGTTATTTATATCATGCGAGTGTTTCATAAATCATGTAGCGAGCAGCTCAGGAGGAATTGAACCAATGTTAAATGGAGGGAGAAGTAAAAATAGGATGAGAGGGAAGAAGAAGAGAAAGCAAAGAGAGGGAGGACAGGGAAACTGGTCAGAATTGAAGGAATGATGGATGCCGCTAAATACAGGGAAATTCTTGAGGGAAACCTGTTTCAGTCTTCCAGAGATTTGAGACTGGGATGGAGGTTCACCTTCCAGCAGGACAAAGAAAATAAGCATATTGCTAAAGCAACTCTCGATTGGTTTAAGGGGAAACATTTAAATGCCTTGGAATGGTCAAGTCAAATCCCAGACCCCAATCCAATTGAGAATCTGTGGTATGACTTTTTAGGGCTGAAATCCCGTTATCGGGATGATATGACAACAGCCAGTTGAAAGTGCAGGGTGCCAAATTCAAAACAACAGAAATCTCATAATTAAAATTCCTCAAACATACATATATCTTATACCATTTTAAAGGTTATCTTGTTAATCCCACCACAGTGTCAGATTTCATATATGCTTTACAGCAAAAGCACCACAAACGATTGTGTTAGGTTGCCACCAAGCCACAGAAAAACACAGCGATTTTTCCTGCCAGAGTCACAAAAAGTACAAATAGTGATTTTTTTTAATCACTAACCTTTGATGATCTTCATCAGATGACACTCATAGGACTTCATGTTACACAATACATGTATGTTTTGTTTGATAAAGTGAATATTTATATCAAAATCTGAGTTTACATTGGGGCATTACATTCACTAGTTCCAAAAACATTGATTCAACAGAAATACTCATCATAAATGTAGATTATAATACAAGTTATACAAATGGAATTATAGATACACCTCTCCTTAATGCAACTGCTGTGTCAGATTTCTTTTTTTTTACGGAAAAAGCAAGCCATGCAATAATCTGAGACGCCGCTCAGAAATAAAATAGAATTAGCCGCCATGTTGGAGTCAAAAGAAACCAGAAATTACATGATAAATATTCCCTTACCTTTGATGATCTTCATCAGAATGCACTCCCAGGAATCCCAGGTCCACAACAAATGTTTATTTTGTTCGATAATGTCCGTTATTTATGTCCAAATACCTCCTTTTGTTACCGAGTTTCGTATACATATCCAAACGCTCGTTCTGGTCGAGCATTAAGTCAGACAAAAACTTCAACACTTATATTACGGGTCGAAAAAACATTTCAAACTAAGTACAGAATCAATCATTAGGATGTTTTTATCATAAATCTTCAATAAAGTTCCAACCGGAGAATTCCTTTGTGTCTTGAGAAGCAACGGAACTCAAGTGGATATCATGTGGAATGCGCATGACCAGGAAATGGCTGACTGCCAGACACATGGCTCATTCTGCTCTTATTCAGTCCCACAACACAGTAGAAGCCTCGTTCAAATTTCTATAGACGGTTGACATCTAGTGCAAGCCCTAGGAAGTGCAACTTCATTCATATCTCAATGGGATTTCAATTGGAACTGTGTTGAAAATCTACCAACCTCAGATTTAACACTTCCTGTTTGGATTTCTCCTCAGGTTTTGGCCTGCTAAATGAGTTATGTTATACTCACAGACATCATTCAAACAGTTTTAGAAACGTCAGAGTGTTTTCTATCTAATACTAATAATAATATGCATATATTACCAACTGAGGATGAGGAGCAGGCCGTTTACTCTGGGCACCTTACTCATCCAAACTACTCAATACTGCCCCCCAGCCATAAGAAGTTAAAGATTGCTGTACAGCAGCGGAACCCATCCAACTTGAAGGGGCTGGAGCAGTTTGGCCTTGAAGAACGGGCAGAGATCCCAGTGGCTAGATGTGCCAAGCTTATAGGGACATAACCCAAGAGATTTGCAGCTGTAATTGCTGCAAAAGGTGGCTCAACAAAGTATTGACTTTGGTGGGGTGAATAGTTATGCACGCTCAAGTGTTCAGTTTGTCTTATTTCTTGTTTGTTTCACAATACAAAATATTTAGCATCTTCTTCATGGTAGACATGTTGTTTAAATCAAATGATACAAACCCCCCAAAAATCCATTTTAATTCCAGGTTGTTAGGCAACAAAATAGGAAACATGCCAAAGGGGGTGAATACCTTCGCAATCCACTGTATATACAAAGAGAACCAATACCGAATCGATGTGCAGTACTATGCGGTAATTGAGGTAGATACAGTGCCTTTGGAAAGAATTCAGACCCCTTGACATGTTCTACATTTTGTTAGGTTACAGCTGGGCCACTCAAGGATATTCAGGACTTGTCCCGAAGCCACTACTGCGTTGTATTGGCTGTGTGCTTAGGTTCATTGTCCTGTTGGAAGGTGAACCTTCGCACAAGTCTGACGTCCTGAGTGCTCAGGAGCAGGTTTTCATTAAGGATTCCATGTTCCGTTCATCTTTCCCTCGATCCTGACTAGTGTCCCAGTTCCTGCCACTGAAAAACATCCCCTTAGCATGATGCTGCCACCACCATGCTTCACTACAGGGATGTTGCCAGGTTTCCTTCAGACGTGACGCTAGACATTCAGGCCATAGAGTTCAATATTGGTTTCATCAGACCAGAGAATCTTGTTTCACATGGTCTGAGAGTCTTTAGGTGCCTTTTTGGCTAAGTCCAAGTGGGCTGTCATATACCTTTAATGAGGAGTGGCTTCCGTCTGGCCACTCTACTATAAAGGCCTGATTGGTGGAGTGCTGCAGAGATGCTTGTCCTTCTGGAAGATTCTCACATCTCCACAGAGGAACTCTAGAGCTCTGTCAGAGTGACCATTGGGTTCTTGGTCACCCCCCTGACCAAGACCCATCTCCCCCGATTGCTTAGTTTGGCTGGGCAGCCAGCTCAAGGAAGAGTACTTCAATTTAAGAATGATGGAGGCCACTGTGTTCTTGAGGACTTTCAGTGCTGCAGACATATTTTGGTACCCTTCCCCAAATCTATGCCTCAACACAATCCTGTCTCGGAGCTCTACGTACAATTATTTTGACCCCATGGCATAGTTTTTGCTCTGACAGGTGTATATTGACAGGTGTTTGCCTTTCCACGTCATGTTTTTGTAGAATGGAAACTGCTCTCAATTTTGACTCATACAAAAGGTCTGAATACTTACTGTTAGGGATTATATCATATAGTCTTTATTTTATTCTCTTTTTATCTCGTATCTCGTATATTTACTGTTGTTTGCCTTTCCATGTCATGTCCAATCAATTGAATTTATCACAGGCAGTCTCAAATGAAGTTGTAGAATGGAAACAGGAAGCACCTGCTCTCAATTTTGAGTCTCATACCAAAGGGTCTGAATACTTACTGTTAGGGATTATATCATATAGTCTTTATTTTATTCTCTTTTTAACCTCGTGACAAATGTCATTCTGTTTTTGTACCTCGTTTTTAATTTAGGTCAAGATATTCAGTATAGATTTTTTTAGATATACAGTGGGGCAAAAAGTATTTAGTCAGCCATCAATTGTGCAAGTTCTCCCACTTAAAAGGTGAGAGAGGCCTGTAATTTTCATCATAGGTACACTTCAACTATGACAGACAAAATGAGAAGAAAAAATCTAGAAAATCACATTGTAGGATTTTTTATGAATTTATTTGCAAATTATGGTGAGAAATTATAGTGAGGCGTCTGTCTATGTTGTTGTGGAAGTGAATGAGAGCAGAATATATAAGCTGTCCTTCAAGCAGCCATTTTGTGATTGCGCTTTTTCCTCATGGTACCCACTTGCGTTCTATGGCTCATGAAGACTAGAAGGAATACTCCGGTTGGAACTTTATTGAAGCTATATGTTAAAAACATCCTAATGATTGATTCTGTACTGAGTTTGAAATGTTTCTTTGACCGGTATATCACTTTTTGAAGTTTTTGTCCGATATAACGCTGACCAGAATTAGCGTTTGGATATGTACACAAAACGCTCTAACAATAACGGACATTTTCGAACAAAACAAACATTTATTGTGGACCTGATATTCCTGGAGTTATTTCTGATGCAGATCATTAAAGGTAAGGGAATATTTATCATGTAATTTCTTGTTTATGTTGACCTTATCTTTGCGGCTGTGGTGTTTTTAAATTGAGCTCCGTCTCAGATTATTGCATGCATTTCTTTTTCCGTAAAGTTTTTTTTAAATCTGACACAGCGGTTGTATTAAGGAGAGGTATTAAGGAGAGGTATATTTATAATTCCATGTGTATAACTATATTATCATCTTCCGGCGCCGACAGAGATGGCCGCCTCGCTTCGCGTTCCTAGGAAACTATGCAGTTTTTTGTTTTTTTTACGTGTTATTTCTTACATTAGTACCCCAGGTCATCTTAGGTTTCATTACACACAGTCGAGAAGAACTACTGAATATAAGAGCAGCGTCAACTCACCATCAGTACGACCAAGAATATGACTTTCTGCCTTTCACCCAGGACAACGGAATGGATCCCAGCCGGCGACCCCAAAAAACGACTTCGTAAAAGAGGGAAACGTAGCGGTCTTCTGGTCAGACTCCGGGCTCATCGTGCACCACTCCCCAGTATACATCTCGCCAAGGTCCAGTCTCTTGACAACAAGGTTGATGAAATCCGAGCAAGGGTAGCATTCCAGAGGGACATCAGAGACTGTAACGTTCTTTGCTTTACGGAAACATGGCTCACTGGAGAGACGCTATCGGAGTCGGTGCAGCCAGCTGGTTTCTCCATGCATCGCGCCGACAGAAACAAACATCTTTCTGGTAAGAAGAGGGGCGGGGGCGTATGCCTTATGGCTAACGAGACGTGGTGTGGTCACAAAAGCATACAGGAACTCAAGTCCTTCTGTTCCCCTGATTTAGAATTCCTCACAATCAAATGTCGACCGCATTATCTACCAAGGGAATTCTCTTCGATTATAATCACAGCCGTATATATTCCCCCCCAAGCAGACACATCGATGGCTCTGAACGAACTTTATTTGACTCTTTGCAAACTGGAATCCATACATCCTGAGGCTGCATTCATTGTAGCTGGGGATTTTAACAAGGCTAATCTGAAAACAAGACTCCCTAAATTGTATCAGCATATCGATTGCGCAACCAGGGCTGGCAAAACCTTGGATCACTGCTATTCTAACTTCCGCGATGCATATAAGGCCATGCCCCGCCCTCCTTTCGGAAAAGCTGACCACGACTCCATTTTGTTGATCCCTGCCTACAGACAGAAACTAAAACAAGAAGCTCCCACGCTGAGGTCTGTTCAACGCTGGTCCGACCAATCTGATTCCATACTCCAAGACTGCTTCCATCACGTGGACTGGGATATGTTTCGTATTGCGTCAGACAACAACATTGACGAATACGCTGATTCGGTGTGCGAGTTCATTTGAATGTGCGTTGAAGATGTCGTTCCCATAGCAACGATTAAAACATTCCCAAACCAGAAACCATGGATTGATGGCAGCATTCGCGTGAAACTGAAAGCACGAACCACTGCTTTTAATCAGGGCAAGGTGACCGGAAATATGACAGAATACAGACAGTGTAGCTATTCCCTCCGCAAGGTAATCAAAAAAGCTAAGCGTCAGTATAGAGACAAAGTAGAATCTCAATTCAACGGCTCAGACACAAGAGTATGTGGCAGGGTCTACAGTCAATCACGGATTACAAAATGAAAACCAACCCCGTCACGGACCAGGATGTCTTGCTCCCAAGCAGACTAAATAACTTTTTTGCCCGCTTTGAGGACAATACAGTGCCACTGACACGGCCTGCAACCAAAACATGCGGCCTCTCCTTCACTGCAGCCGAGGTGAGTAAAACATTTAAACGTGTTAACACTCGCAAGGCTGCAGGCCCAGACGGCTCCCCAGCCGCGCCCTCAGAGCATGCGCAGACCAGCTGGCTGGTGTGTTTACGGACATATTCAATCAATCCCTATCCCAGTCTGCTGTTCCCACATGCTTCAAGAGGGCCACCATTGTTCCTGTTCCCAAGAAAGCTAAGGTGACTACCGCCCCGTTGCACTCACTTCCGTCATCATGAAGTGCTTTGAGAGACTAGTCAAGGACCATATCACCTCCACCCTACCTGATAGCCTAAACCCACTCCAATTTGCTTACCGCCCCAACCCCAAAAAGTCCACTGATGATGCAATCGCCATCACGCTGCACACTGCCCTGTCCCACCTGCACAAGAGGAATACCTATGTAAGAATGCTGTTCATTGAATTGAGCTCAGCATTTAACACCATAGTACCCTCCAAACTCGTCATTAAGCTCGTGACCCAGGGGTCTCAACCCCGCCCTGTGTAACTGGGTCCTGGACTTTCTGACGGGCCGTCCCCAGGTGGTGAACATAGGAAACAACATCTCCACCCCGCTAATCCTCCACACTGGGGTCCCACAAGGGTGCGTTCTCAGCCCTCTCCTGTACTCCCTGTTAATCGATGACTGCGTGGCCATGCACGCCTCCAACTCAATCATCAAGTTTGCAGATGACACTGCAGTGGTAGGCCTGATTACCAACAACAACAAGACGGTCTACAGGGAGGAGGTGAGGGCCCTCGGAGTGTGGTGTCAGGAAAATAACCTCTCACTCAACGTCATCAAAACAAAGGAGATGATCGTGGACTACAGGAAACAGCAGAGGAAGCACCCCCCATCCACATCGGCAATTGCACCGCCCTCAACCACAAGGATCTCCAGAGGGTAATCCGGTCTGCACAACGCATCACCGGGGGCAAACTACCTGCCCTCCAGGACACCTACAGCACCTGATGTCACAAGAAGGCCAAAAAGATCATCAAGGACAACAACCACCTGAGCCACTGCCTGTTCACCCCGCTATCATCCAGAAGGCGAGGTCAGTACAGGTGCATCATAGCCGGGACCGAGAGACTGAAAAACAGCTTCTATCTCAAGACCATATTAAACAGCCATCACTAACATAACATAAAGAGACTGCTGCCAACATACAGACTCAAATCTCTGGCCACTTAAATAAATGGACTTAATGAAGGTATCAGTAGTCACTTTAAATAACGCCACTTTTATAATGTCTACATATCCTACATTACTCTTCTCATATGTATATATTGTATTCTATACCATCTACTGCATCTTGCCTATGCCGCATGCCATCGCTCATCCATATATTTACATGTATATATTCTATTGATCCCTTTACATTTGTGTATTTCTGTGCATAAGGTAGTTGTGAATTTGTTAGATTTCTTGTTATATATTACTTCATAGTCTGAACTAGAAGCACAAGCATTTCGCTACACTCGCATTAACATCTGCTAACCATGTGTATTTGACCAATAAATTTGAATTGATTCGACCAGCTGTATTTAACAAAGACACACACATCTCCCCCTTAACCCCCTTAACCCAAAGCTGCTGTTTCAGTCTTAACAATGCATAGAAAAAAACTGCTAGATTCATATTATCCAGGTCCTTGTTCAGTCACAACTCCGAGAAACATAGGATATTACAGTTCTTCAGTTTGTTCTCTACTGATTGTACGTTCGTTAAGTGTAGAGGTGATTTAATTACTTGTCAATGTAGTCTCATCAGGGAGTCCTCTCGTTTGCCTCTCTTGTGCTGTCTCTTCCTCTTTCGAGTCCCGGGGATTAGGGCCTGGTCTGGGATGAGCAGTAGTCCAGAATCTGCTTTTGGTCATAGAAAATGATGGCAGAAATATTATGTGCATTTTTTTTTTAGATCAGCTTGAAAAAAAGTAAACGTGGAATTGGTCAAGAGCCCATAAGACAGCAGCTATCCATCTCTTCAGCTCTGTCAAAGTTCTCCATCCCTTGAAATCAGCCTGCTATTGCCAATTGACACTCTTTCAGTTAATGTCACTCGTACAGACTATGTCTCACCAGTTTGATATCATAATGGGTTGTGTTTGTGAAACATATCCATTCATGCATGTCTTAGGATATGTCAGATGTACATTTCCATAGCAGCCACAAGCAGCATTCGTGTGGTGATTAGATCAATGTCCCAGCAGGAATGAATTTAAATGGTGGCATTTCTAAAGCTGTCAGAACATCATTGCTACGAGAAATCATGCTTACAGCAAAAAAAAGACAGAGGACATGCACCTTATAGCCTTATAATACTGAATTGAAATAAGTCTGAACTACACTGCAAGCCTCTAACACATCACCTCACCACCACTGTTTGTATCACATCCGCCAGGCTGTCTTTTCCCCTAACACAATATGTTTTTTTTTTTTATCCTTGCTTTGGGTTAAGACATCCTTAACTAAACTCAACGGGATTCTATGGCTGAAGCTGTAATTTGGCACCCCTAGCTTAGGCAGGATAATAGTTATACTAGCTTTATCTGCCCAGGTGCCACTTCAATCAGCCCTGGTGTGCAGCATTCTTTGTGGAAGTCTCTCAGACTAAAAATATCCAGGGTGCTGTCCGTCTGCTGCACTCCTAAATCACTTAATCCCAGGCCGCTGCAAAGCTTCAGAAAATAATTGACTGATTATCTGCCATATGAAAGGCATTTGGAGATCAAGTCCCTGGACTTCGCTTAAGACAATCTTAAAGAGAGAAAAGCTTTTGCGATCAAAATACAGTGTCACAGGATAGGGTACCTGGACAATGGACAATGGACAATGGATGGGCTGGGTGTCAGACAGAATTTAATGCAGGGATTTAGATCAAGCACAGTCTTGGTATACATATTGTAGCCGTATGGTTTTATTGTTTTACAGTTTTGTTTTCAATGCAGTAATTGACTAGAGTGGGCTGTAATGTTGTGTGGAATGAATGTCTATAATACATCAAGACTTTAATTGCAGCAATACAATACAGAATGAAAACACACTTCACGTACTATGCATTACATAAAGTACAGTACATAGAGTTTACCAACAACCAACATGATATAGCTTACATCTTTTGTCTGTTTGTTATTGTTTGTATGAATGCAGAGGACATAAATGTGGGGCATATTTTCAGTGATAGGCCTAGATCAGGGATGGGCTACTGGCGGCCCTCCTTTTGAAGGCCCTCAGATCAATGTACTGTTGCGAGTTTGAATAGTACAATGCACAAGGTGCAATTTTGACATTTGGTTGTGCATAAGCCATTTTTCTTATGTCACTGCAAGTCAATTCGCCCATGTAAGCAAAATAAAATTTTTGTCTAGTGGCCAGTTTCCGAAATGGGCCCCTATTGATTTTGTTCTTTAGTCTCACTCAGATATCATATTAAAAATGGCTAACTTTGGCAAAATGTGTAGAATTAGCTTTAAAACTGCAACATTTTCTCTACGCCCCATGACAAAATGTGTAGAATTGCAGGAAATAGATGTGGGTACGCAGACTCGCGAACAACTGTGGCCCCTCATGATGAGTTGTGGCCCCACCCCTATCAAAGTTGTCCATCCCTGGCCTAGATGATTTCCAGGCCATAGAGACCATGGCATCTACAGAAAACATACACTATTATTAGGCTGGGAATCATAAGGGCTATCATTAGATTTTCCTCATTAGTAGAAGAGATTAAAGTAGCAGAGTTATTAGACAGTGAATAATTCAGTAGAGTGAGATCTGTTGAACCAGGCCTGTGTCCCAAACGGCACCCTATTCCTTATATAGTGTGCTACTTTTGACCAGGGCCAACGGTCCTTTGGTCAAATGTAGTGCACTAAATATGGAATAGGGTGCCATTTTGGACACACCCCAGGTCTCCTGTCTGCCTCTCACCCCCGTAAATGTTAGTACAAGTAGCTAGACGAAGGGCATAAACAAGCTGTGGAGAAAAAAGCAGATCCTTGGGCAATGATTAGGAGTTTGTTGTGCTAAATCATCTCTTTAAAGGGACTTGTGGTTAGTCTCCTGCTGAGATAGAGATGATTGCATTTTGTGAGTATGCTCCATGGGTTAGGTTGAGGAAGGACTTTTGTACATGTTCACTCCAAATTAAGTATGATGAATAGGTTTTGTGTTATCTTGCCCTGATGAGAATCTCATATGACTTCAAACCATTTTTTGTCATGAATTCACAACTTGGGGAGGCCTCATGAGCAAAATTCAGAGGTGCAGTGATTCATTCCAAAGATCAAAATAAATTCACAGAAAGGGTTCTGCTTTCAAACTTACACTAGACGTTAATATTTAGTGGGAATATTCTGCGTGTAAACAGAGCATCTGTCAGAGCTGTAATATAATGGCTGGGGTTTTGTCACTGGTTATTTGGACAAATCAGGATTTGGCGAAGGTGGGGTGCTTAAATTTAAAAACTGTGCTGCAGTAATTAGTTAGTGGAAGGAGGCAGGGAAGATGGAGGAAGGAGGTTAGCGATTTTCACCATGAATCTTGTTCTGGAGGCAGCTCTCCAGAGTAGTCGCTAGCTGGCACAGCCATAAAGTCATAAAATCTGATTTTAAGCCTAAACCTAAACTTAACCCTAACCTTAACCACACAGCTAACTGTAATGCCTAATGCTAAACCCTATATTAAGACCAAATAGCTAATTTATGAATTTTTACAATATTGCCAATTTTGACATTGCAGCTGGTCTATCCAAGGGGAAATTGCTCAGTTCTGCCAGAGAACAAGACTCATGACAATAAACGTCAACCTGCATGGAGTTAAGGGAATGCTGAAAAGATTTTCAAGACTTCTTCAAGAACTGCCTAATCGTCTATTTTGCATTAATGAATGCAAACAAAGCAATGGTTGCTTTCTTTTGTGACACACAAAAGGAGGGAAAAGCTACTTTTACACTTTCAGTGTGTCAAAGGAATGAACACAATACAAGAACAATGACTTGCATGCATTCATCTTTACTAAGGCAAAAGTAAATATAATTTGTGGGCATTGCATCGTTTTACTTTGAGTACTAGTAAAACCCCAAATCCTAATTTCGGCCATGTTCCATTTCTCTCAAGATATTCAAAACAGTAAAACAAGAATGGTTATGTATGCTGGTACACAATGCCCATGATGCCCTTCACTCAAGCACTTTATAGACAATCTGTTTTGCATGCACTACATTAAATGTGTCCAAATCATAAACCTTCCTTTAATGATTGCAGTATATTTTAAAGTGGCTTGCGTAAGTATTCACCCCGCTTGTCATTTTTCCTAGTCAGGGGTTTGTATCATTTGATTTACACAACATGCCTACCACCTTGAAGGAGAAAAATATTGTTTATTGTGAAAGAAACTATAAATAAAACAATAAAACAGAAAGCTTAAGCATGCATAACTATTCACCGCCCCCAAGTCAATACATTGTAGAGAGGCCTTTGGCAGCATTTACAGCTGCAAGTCTCTTGGGGTATGTCTCTATAAGCTTGGAATATCTAGCCACTGGGATTTTAGCCTATTCTTCAAGACAAAACTGCTCCAGCTCCTTCAAGTTGGATGGGTTCCGCTGCTGCACAGCAATCTTTTTGTCATACCACAGATTCTCAATTGGATTGAGGTCTTGGCTTTGACTCGGCCATTTCAAGACATTTAAATGTTCCCCTTAAACCACTCAAGTGTTGCTTTAGCAGTATGCTGAAAGTGAACCTCCATCCCAGTCTCAAATCTCTGGAAGAATGAAACAGGTTTCAGTTTCCCTGTATTTAGTGCCATCCATCATTACTTAAATTCTGACCAGTTTCCCAGTCCCTGCCAACTAAAAACATCCCAACAGCATGATGCTGCAACCACCATTCTTCACTGTGGGGATGGTGCTCTCGGGGTGATGAGAGGTGTTGGGTTTGCACCAGACATAGCGTTTTCCTTGATGGCCAAAAAGCAACATTTTAATCTCATCTGACCAGAGTACCTTCTTCCATATGTTTTGGCAGTCTCCCACATGCCTTTTGGCGAACACCAAGCATGTTTGCTCTTTTTTTTCTTGAAGCAATGGCTTTTTTTATGGCCACTCTTCAGTAAAGCCCAGCTCTGTGGAGTGTCCGGCTTAAAGTGGTCCTATGGACAGATATTCCAATCTCCACTGTGGAGCTTTGCAGCTCCTTCAGGGTTATCTTTGGTCTCTTTGTTGCCTCTCTGATTAATGCCCTCCTTGCCTGGTCTGTGAGTTTGGTGGGCCACCCTGTCTTGGCAGGTTTGTTGTGTTGCCATATTCTTTCCATTTTGTAATAATGTATTTAATGGTGCTCCGTGGGATGTTCAAAATGTCTCATATTTTTTTATAACTCAACCCTGATCTGTACTTCTCCACAACTTTGTCCATGATCTGTTTGGAGAGCTTCTTCTCTTGATGGTGCTGCTTGCTTGGTGGTGTCCCTTGCTTAGTGGTGTTGCAGACGCTGGGGCCTTTCAGAACAGGTATATATACTGAGATCAAGTGACAGATCATGTGACAGTTAGATTGCACACAAGTGGACTTTATTCAACTAATTATGTGGCTTCTGAAGGTAATTGGTTGTTCCAGATCTTAATTAGGGGCTTCATAGCAAAGGGTAGTGAATACATATGCACGCACCACTTTTCCCGATTATTATTTTTTTTTTAACAAGTCATTTTTTCACTTCACCAATTTGGACAATTTTGTGTTACATGAAATTCAAATACAAGTTAAATTACAGGTTGTAATGCAACAAAATAGGAAAACCTTTTGCAAGGCACTAATATCACAATAATCAAGAACAGATAGATAGGTAGACTAAATAATCTGCTTCCTACACTTTTGAGATTTTTCTGGAGAGAAAGCCAACATTAAATCTTAGCTTCTTAATTAACCAGCTCATCTATGTGTTTTTTTAACTAATCCATATCATTCCAAAGTATTTAAATGCGGTAAAATGTTTGATTGGAGATCCATCTGATGAGTGAACATGTAGTTCATCTGAAACTTTTTTACGAGAGTTTGAAAACATCTATTTAGTTTTCCGGTATTAAGTGCAATTTTTAAATCATGGGATTCCTGCATAGCTATAACACCCGACTGTAGTTTTGTTATAGCCAGATCAACAGCAATAGCATACATAATAGTATAATAATTTATTTTTTACAGATTGACCAATGGTGTTTGTAGAAATAATGAAGAAAACAGTTCCCAAAATTGTCCCCTGTGGTACACCTTTATGTAGACATTCAGATTTAACCACATCAATCACGGTGGAGTTCTGTCACTAAGATAATCATAAAACCTCGATAGGTCCTATCATGGACAACTTATTTTCAATACAATAGCATGAACAACAGTATCAAACATTTTTGACAGGTCCACAAACAAAGCGGCACATTTAGTTTTCGTGTCTAAAGCGTTCACAATGTTATTAACATAATATAATATAATAATAATATATGCCATTTAGCTGACGCTTTTATCCAAAGCGACTTACAGTCATGTGTGCATACATTCTACGTATGGGTGGTCCCGGGACATCTAAAGTGGTTGCTGTAATACAGCTATACCCAGGCCTAAACCCTGATTGTACAATTACAAAGGATTGAAGAATCCTAGCTAGACAAGGAAGCCTTGAAATGCATCGGTAATTATTAAGACCACTACTATCCCCGCCCTTATGGAGTGGTTGCACAAGAGCGGAATCCATACTTTTGGAATATTTCCTGCTAGCAATGATAAATAAAAAATGTGAGTTATGTGCAAGCTCTGAAAAAATCACCACTGCCTATAAAGCTCTATATAGCGTATCAACCACGGGAAATAGAGGTGCTCGTGATGAATTTAAATCATTTTGACAGACATAAATAAAATCATTCAAAATACTACATCAGAGAGCATACATTTAGCCACAGAGGATCAATAGCTTCCAATCAATTGCTGTGGATTATGTTTTATTATTTAGTTGTAAAGGCCACAATTTGAGCAAATATAGAACAGCTTGTTGTATCCACCACAGGTGGACTCCAGTCAAGTTGTAGAAACATCTCAAGGACGATCAATGGAAACAGGATGCACCTGAGCTAATTCTGAATCTCATAGCAAAGGGTCTGAGTATTTTTGTTTTTAATGTTTAATACACTTGCAAAAAAACTCTAAAATCCTGTTTTCCCTTCGTCATTATGGGGTATTTTATGTATATTGATACATGTTTTTTTATATAGTCCATTTTAGAAAAAGGCTGTAACGTAACAAAATGTGGGAAAAGTTCTGAATACTTTCCGAATGCACTGTAAATCACATTTCGATTATGGTAATTCATCTTAACAGAACATGCAGCAAAGTGCATCCTTCTTACAGAACTCTGATGCGCACTTTGAAGATGTTAGAATAAATGTCCACATTTATACTTTTCCTCAGCCAACAAGACGGTTTAACGAACAACAAAATCATTAGCCTGTGTCAATCTACGATCCCCAATAGTAGAAAAGTGTACATATTCTATTGGACAGCTTGTCAATAAATAAATTGCCTATTTCAAACATACTATGGGACAGTCGTGGTATGATAGATCGCATATTCATACAACAAGTAGGCCTAGGCTTCATAAAATAAGTTAAAAAGCAATGGGTCTGATGCAACAGATCAGAAGGTTTAGCTTCAAATGTTGATAAACTATTATTTCTTCACATTATAAACTCAGCAATGTGGGCATAGGTTATGAGCAAATGTTTGTTTCACAATACAATTAGCGTAAAACACTGTAGTCAAAGTGACAGAGATTAAAATATATTTTCGAAATTTTAAAAGTCTAAAGATGCAATAACTACGGGTTGCTAATATGACTAGGATTGTGCCTTTGGCAACCGGAAAATGAAGGAAAATGTAAAACCAATAGAACATGATATAAATAGGCTACTGGTTTCAATGAAATATGGAAGTCTATATAAAATAATTGCCTCCACTGATATGGTCGGACTTTACCTAGGCTTCTTTGAAGCAAGGTTAAACACGCCTCATAATAGGAGGTAAAACATTCAGGTTTCAAACGGTGAATATATGTTTTAAAAATACAGTGGGGAGAACACGTATTTCATACACTGCCTATTTTGCAGGTTTTCCTACTTTACAAAGCATATAGAGGTCTGTAATTTTTTTATCATAGGTAAACTTCAACTGTGAGAGACGGAATCTGAAACAAAAATCCAGAAAATCCATTGTATGATTTTTAAGTAATTTATTTGCATTTTATTGCATGACATAAGTATTTGATCACCTACCAACCAGTAAGAATTCTGGCTCTCACAGACCTGTATGTTTTTCTTTAAGAAGCCCTCCTGTTCTCCACTCATTACCTGTATTAACTGCATCTGTTTGAACTCATAAAAGACACCTGTCCGCACACTCAATCAACCTCTCCACAATGGCCAAGACCAGAGAGCTGTGTAAAGACATCAGGGATAAAATTGTAGACCTGCACAAGGCTGGGATGGGCTACAGGACAATAGGCAACCAGCTTGGTGAGAAGGCAACAACTGTTGGCGCAATTATTAGAAAATGGAAGAAGTTCAAGATGACGGTCAATCACCCTCGGTCTGGGGCTCCATGCAAGATCGCACCTCGTGGGCATCAATGATCATGGGGAAGGTGAGGGATCAGCCCAGAACTAAACGGCAGGACCTGTTCAACAACCTGAAGAGAGCTGGGACCACAGTCTCAAAGAAAGCCATTAGTAACACACTACGCCGTCATGGATTAAAATCCTGCAACGCACGCAAGGTCCCCCTGCTCAAGCCAGCGCATGTCCAGGCCCGTCTGAAGTTTGCCAATGACCATCTGGATGACCATCTGGATGATCCAGAGGAGAAATGGGAGAAGGTCATGTTGTCTGATGAGACAAAAATAGAGCTTTTTGGTCTAAACTCCACTCGTCGTGTTTGGATGAAGAAGGATGAGTACAACCCCAAGAACACCATCCCAACCGTGAAGCATGGAAGCATCTTTGGGGATGCTTTTCTGCAAAGGGGACAGGACGACTGCACCGACTGCACCGTATTGAGGGGAGGATGGATGGGGCCATGTATCGCGAGATCTTGGCCAACAACAGAGCATTGAAGATGGGTCGTGGCGGGATCTTCCAACATGACCACGACACGAAAAACACATTCATGGCAACTAAGGAGTGGCTCTGTAAGAAGCATCTCAAGGTCCTGGAGTGGCCTAGCCAGTCTCCAGACATGAACCCAATATAAAATCTTTGGAGGGAGCTGAAAGTCCGTATTGCCCAGCGACAGTCCCAAAACCTGCAGGATCTGGAGGTCTGTATGGAGGAGTGGGCCAAAATCCCTGCTGCAGTGTGTGCAAACCTGGTCAAGAACTACAGGAAATGTATGATCTCTGTAATTGCAAACAAAGGTTTCTGTACCAAATATTAAGTTCTGCTTTTCTGATGTATCAAATACTTATGTCATGCAATAAAATGCAAATGAATTACTTAAAAATCATACAATGTGATTTTCTGGATTTTTGTTTTAGATTCCGTCTCTCACAGTTGAAGTGTACCTATGATAAAACAATTACAGACCTCTACATGCTTTGTAAGTAGGAAAACCTGAAAAATCGGCAGTGTATCAAATACTTGTTCTCCCCACTGTACATACCACCTCGAGTTCAATGCAAAGTGGTGTGTGATGCGCTGATGAAGCCTGCCTTCCTTCCTGTGCATTTGAATAGCTTCAATTTGGCTACCATGAGAAATAGGCCTAAAAATAGTATCTCTTTTTAATCGTGGACATCAAATCTATTTTTAACACACAATTGTATTTTCAATTGTTGCACAATGCTTGGGTTTATAAAAGAGCTGTCTTACAGGTTTTCCGCTCAAAGGCCCTATAGCTGTATGCTGTGTTCTTGTGATCAGTAAGATACACAAGTAATATATGCATGTCAATTTAATTCCACTCAATTCTGCAAATTAACCAGTAGACGGATAAGCTTGACCTGTCAAATGTATTTCCATTGACTGATATTTTCATCAATGAATAGGCTAAAAATAATTATTTCGCAAAATATATATATTTTATTTTCCAGGACAATTGGCTGGTGCTAATATTATTTATCGTCTTCAAATGTGTTTATTTTTTGCCAAATGCCGGCTATTAGGCTACCGGCACACATAAACCCTGTGCCAGACAGAAAACCGGGAGGATTTCAATTCATTGGTTATTTGAGAAATGTATCTTATCCATTGAGTGTAAAACCTGTTCTCCAGTAAGCTCAGTTAGTAGTGCAGGTCACTTGTAACACCAGGGTTGTGGGTTTGATTCCCCTTTGTGGAACAGAGCAAATGTAAATGTATGCACTTGCTAATCTAAGTTGCGAGGAGTCAGGTGGAGTGCCAGTGTGTGCTGCCTTCATATCATAGGCCTGCAGTATAATAGCCACACCACAGTTAACCTTCACAAATGATTCTAAACTTCATGTAGGTTATATGAAAAGTAGGTCAAGCCATTGTTTATGGGGAAAATACTCGCAGGATATTGTATCACGGCAAACACAACATCACATTTGGAACTTCATTTGGCCAAAGAAAACGACTGAAAAATAATGCAACAAAACACTTGTGAACTGGTTTAAACCTTCACAAAAGTTTTGAACAGGCTATATATACAATAACAGGCACTTATGTACAATAATGATCAACTAAATTATTATTATAAAAAATGGATCCTATCGGAATAGCGAGTTCCACTGTAGCCTGCATTTTGTGTGGTATTAAAAAATATTCTGCTATTGTCTTCGATAATTTAACTGATGCATGAAATCTCTTTATAAGAGGCCCATTACTTTCCACACCCAACAAAATGTTTGCCTTTTGTGGAAATCTTAAAACATGTCTGCTCAACTGTATGCTATGCAAATACCGATTTATAGGTGCATGCAATGCGTTACCAACTTAAAGCATCTTCCATCGGCTACACAGCAATGTACCTATTTATTACACGGAAATAAAAGCCCGGAAAGCCTTTGGGGATAATGAAGGCAAGACTTGCCCGCTCAACACTTAGATAATGTCCTACAATTCCAATGCTGAGCGATTGCTATCTGCAAGAAAAACTGCTACCAGTTGATGAGCCATAAATCAAGAACCGCTCCTTCCTCTCAATCACTAATAAACCCTCCTTGCTGAGCTCAGCAGCAGCATCCTGTCTCTCATCATGGCAGACCTCACTTTAATAGCTATGAATGACTAACACAAAAGTTGTGGTTTTGGAGAGTTTCTGTGATGAACATAAAAAAGTGTGTCAAGGTTCCTTGACAACAGTTGACTAGGAAGTGTACACGACAGCTTGACCTTGGGAGAAGTACATAAATAACAACTGAAAACACTCCAGCACACTACAGAACCAAAGTAGATATACAGTGTGTTTGGGTTATGATGTTGAGCGATTTATGCTATTTTCAATATTTGAAAAAGGCAGCAATGTTTCTGTAACATCGTAATGGACTATAGGATATAATTTATTACATTTTCAAATGGAAGCAAAGAAAACATTTCTCTCTCTCTCCCTTTCTCTCTTTCTCGATCTCGGTGTGCCCGTGTGTATGTGTCTGATGTGTGTGTGTGTGTGTGTGTTGCCACTTCTGTCACAGGAAATAACACACAGCCTTTGTTCAAGATCACAACCACCCCCCCTATACACCCAACCCACTTTGATGTGGGTTACATTGGACCCACATAAAGCTGGAATGGTTTACGGGCTTTATGGTGTATTTACAAAGGCTGTGGCTCAGTGGGTCACCACTGTGCTGGTTGTCCTGAAAGAACCACACTGCAGACCCATGTCCTTTTCGTAGGAATGTCACGAGAGGGGGCCAGTTGCTAAGGCTTTCTAAAGAACCATACACTGCCGTGTACTAAACTAAATCATGAAAAACTCCCTATGGTAAGGGAAAGGTTTAGAAATGACCTCATTGGGGAGACCGAGGATGGTTGTAACAATTTTCACCTTTTTGTCAGTTTTCTCAGAGATTGTTTATGGTAGTGTATTCAAAACTTGATACAAACGACCTACATCTGTTCTTTACAAATGTGTGTTTTTCTTATAAATCAAACGGTGTAAATCAAACTGCAAATGCATGGTGTTGTCTTAAATACAAGGAGTGAAGTGTTACAATGTACCCCATGGTCTGGGTTAGTTGTAACAATGCTTGGGGTGAATTGTAACATAATTTTAAAAAATGCATAATTATTGAATGCCTTCATTGAGATCACGAGAGCAACATTGCCATGTTTAACATTTTGTTTGGCAGAAATAACAAATAGTAAAATGTTTACTATTTTACCCTCCACTAAAATGATATTTCTCAACCAAACAACAACTTGGCTAAACAAAACACCTACATTTTTGTGTTGTGTGTCTGTGAGTGTGCATGCGTGTGTGTGTCTGAATGTTGGACATGCTCAATTAATCAGTCACAGTTGTGACAGTGGTATGGATGTCCTGCGGTGCAGGCTTGTGGACCCATAATTTGCATTCCCAGCACCACCCAGAACTTCTTGGACTTGGAATTGTTAAGTGCTCTATACACACAATGCAGAAGTGTTCCTCGTTGGAGAAATTTGAATCGTCTGGTTCAATGTGCTTTGTTTTGTCTTTTTTTTTTATGTTTAGTGTGGTTTGTCTTGACTTGCTTCTTTCCAGCAGTTTAAGGCAGGGCAATTTTTATTTTTGCCTTCTGAGAGCTTGACTGTTTATGCTCTTCTTCCAATGCCTGCTTGTTGGGTGTATCCGTCAAAATCAGTCTTTCTCCTCTTCCTACTCTTTGTTGTAATTTCTTGGGCCCTGATTTTAGGAAGGGGCGTGCATCAACTGGGTTGAAATCTGAAGAGTAATCAGATGTTTCCATGTGGGGAGGTGCCTTGTGAAGTGGCTGGAGAGGTGGCCTGAAAGGCAGTTGGAGTTGGCCTGGGAGGCAGTCGGAGAGGCGGCCTGGGAGGCCGTCGGAGAGGCGGCCTGGGAGGCAGTCGGAGAGGCGGCCTGGGAGACAGCTGGGGAGGTGGGCTGGATAGCAGTGGGCACAGTGGTCATAACTCGGCTGCCCTCAAGAGATACTCTTGCAACTTTGGCTCCTGCTTATACATGAAGTCCCTGTTTCCACTACAGTAGCCTACAGCTCTCTTGACCCCTTCTCCAGTAGCTTCTTTATCTCTTTGCAGAATCTGGACAGGGTCACATAGTATATGCCATGCAACTTTGCAATCGATCTGATTGACTTCCCCTGCTCTGCTACATCATTTGACGCTATGTTCAAAGTGTGGAGAGGTACTCACCTGTCTGTCTTTCTTTTCCATGATCTATTCAAAGCTGAAAATAAAAGAAAACATGTACCAAAAACATTCAGCTTTACTCTGGGTGAGTTGTAACATTTTCTCACAGGTTGTTCCAACAAACCCTAACCCTTGCAGCCATCAGCTAGCTTCTATTTCAGCTACTGTCAATGTTAAACATTTAGCATTGCTAATTTGCATCAAATATCTCTACACAGACTGGTTATAAACCTGATATAAGTTTGGTGAATGGAACTACACATCAGTTGATGCCATCACAAAAATACATTTGCAACTTGCTTTTTCACACGAGGGATTAGGACTAAACTGAGCTTGTGCACAGTGAATCACATGATTCTTCCTCACTCCTGATTGGAGTAATTGCAAGTGTTACAACCATCCCCAGTATCCCTTACTTTTAAAGTGGCCACAATGTACAGTGTAGAGAATTGATTACAGTAGAATAACACCTCTAATCTGGGGAAAAACATTGTACGAATATGCAATACATTTTTGAAAAAGGGACCACACTGTCATGTACCACATTTTATTCTTTACCACTTATATTGTAAAGGTCTCTCATTTGACTATGAGTGAATAAAATAATTTTGGCGAAAGGGCAGTCGTTTTCGCTTTTCCCTGACCAGTTCCGTTTAACTTTTTGGCCATTTCAGTAAGAACCTATCATTAAGTCCTAAAAAGTATTTTCAGTAAGTCTTATCTGTTGATTGATCACCGCATCCACCAACAACAAAGTAAGATTTTCAATTTCCAATGCCGAACTGTTTGAGATTCAGGCACTTCGTTGTGATCCCACTGTGTTAGGCATAGCAAACAATGGTCATAGGTAGCCTAGAGCAGTAGCACGGGAGTCACCTACTTTGCATAAGTGTGTAACAACCTATCTCCCTAACCACTATTATGGTGGCCACTATAGTAAAACAGCTCAATTGGATCAGGTAACGGTTGGCAGCCAATGTTTAATTAACTCCTAATCTAGAACCACAGACTCCATAGCTTGCATGTCCTGCACCATGCAGTATCAGGGAGAATTATGTTCCGTGACCTACAAAATAATCAAGGTTGCCATGCATAGAGACACAGCAAAGTAGTTGACAATTATCATGTTGATCTAACCATGAAGCATGCCTAAAGCACAAACTTGATGTCTGGCATAATACAGACACTCTGCATGTCAGATTGTGAATAGTGTGTGTGTGTGTGTGCGCGCGCGCACGTGCACGCGAACACGCCTGCGTTCGTGCATGCTTGTGTGCCTGTATGTAGCAATTAGATCATTCAATTTCATGACTTGGACTTGGAAACATATTTGAAAGTAGGGTTGAAGTGTCACAATGAATGTGGATTAGACTCCTAACTGTGATGGTGTCCTCATAAACAAAAAACTAAAAAACTTTTATCTCATTCCAGTGTTTGGCTCAAAACTCAATGCCAACGAAATTCATGAATGTAGACGTGAAGTAATTTGAACAGATTACGGTACCTAGAATTACGCATCAGGTCTGCCAGTAATTCCGCTGCTCATTACAATGTGTTAAGGAGCTGATGGCATTTACAGTTGTAATGTATGTTGATGATGAATATAGCAAGGGTCGGTGAAAGGAGAGGAGCTAAAATGAAAGATAATGATGTCATTCATCTTGCCCTGCCAATATAATACCTTTTCATATATTTTTGTCCACTTTAATAATGGGATTTCTGCTTGAATCAGCTTTGGAACATATTTCTAAATGGTTAGTGTTACGATCAGTATCACTTACCGGGCCTGCTCAACATATTGTACTGGTACCTGAACTAAGATTAATAACACCACAATGACTGTGTAGTGGGGTAACATTTATCATATGTAATAGACATACCTCACATGCGACCCATAATAAGACTATGCAATTCATATGAACAAAGCCTATTAAACTGAATATCTGACTCCATAAAGATGAGTTTGCAATATGCAAGAGACTATTGTTGAGTTACAGTAATAGGCCCTCAAGAAAGGTCTGGGAATGGAATTCTAAAGGCAAATATATTGAATTATTGTAAAATGCACTATACAAGGCATAAACTTAAATTACAACGGATTAACAAGCATTAACTAAGGTTAACTTACAAGACAAAGGATTAACTTTTCAGACCAATTTAGGCCATGGGTCTGGGAAGTATACAATACATGTTTTATACAACCTTATTCCAGGTGCAAAATACATGAGCAGAGGCTGAACAAAGGCTTTTCATTCCATTTATAATATGTGAAGGTGTAACTCGTTCAAACCTAAACTAACCACAATTGACCAAGAAAACAATAGCAAGTTACAGTAAGCCGATCACCCAGGCCCAATCTCCACAGCATCACACAGCATCTAAAGGCGTGTGTGGGGATGTCCAGTGAAGATAAGGCAGAATTCCTAAAGAAAGAAAAAAATCCCTTTGCAAAGAGTGGTTTAGAGTTCTTCCTGTACAGATACAAGTTACCACAGATATCATAAAGATAGATAGCATCACTAAAACACATTTCAATAGTCAGTCCTCTGGATACACAGAGACAGAGAGACCGAGACAGATCCTCTGATAGCTCTCTTGACAATCCCCACATCCACCGAGGACACACAAAAGCCAGAGATTCTGCTCCTCATTGACTCGAACTGCAAATACATCGAAGAGGATATACTTTTTCCCAAACACAAAGTGGCTAAACTCTGGTGCCCAAACACTAGGCATGCCCTGGAGCAGTTGTCCGAGGACAGACTAGGGTCCCCCAGCCACATCATAATTCACATGGGCACAAATGAGCTGAGGACCCAGCAGGAAAGGGTGGCCACAGCACTCAAGGGAGTGATTGAAAAAGCTTCTTCCACATTCCCCAACACACAAGTGGTTATCTCCACCCTGCTGCCACTAAAATACTTTCACCCTGCCACCATACAGCGGGTGAATGCAAGCATTTTGCGAGACTGTGCAGCAATCCCAACATTTTCTCGGACCCTGAAGGACATCACCCTCAATCCTTGCCCCAGCACCTCACACAGGAGCAACAGAACATCGGACACCCCGTCCAGACCAGTGAGACACCCCCCTCCTGAAGGACCTGCACAGAGAGAACTCACGCCAAGAGGACAAACACCCAGACCACAGCATCACCAGCCACACCCCAACCAGCTAAGACCATCCCAAGCAAACCCTGGCCACACTATATACAACTCCTCATATCAGACCTATGCCCCTTCTGCCCACCCCATGTGGCAAGGACCTCAACATGACAGCAGGACAAACGCCCAGGCCGTTAGCAGAGCAACAAGCCCAACCCCCACAATTACACCCACCTAAGCCCCATCCTGTGACCTAAGAGGTATGCATCAGATGCTCAAAATGCTCTGCTCACACCTACTGTGATGGTCTTGGCCTAAACCACAAAAAAAAACAATACTAACCATTATGGAACACAAGCTTCTATCTCATCCTGGAATATACAAGGTCTGAGGTCATCTGCCTTTGGCCTAAAGAGCAGGAACCCAGACTTCAAATAAATTGGAAATACAGACATTGTCATCCAACAAGAAACATGGTATAAACGTGATGGACCCACTGGTTGCCCTCTAGGTTACAGAGAGCTGATAGAACCATCCACCAAACTACCAAGTGTGAAACAGGGGGTATAGAGCAGACATAACCCACTAATAAATTAGTCAAAACAGGAACATTTTACAAGTGGCCAGAAATGAATGAGGAAATTGTCTTCAACTTCTTAAGGCTAGGGGGCACTATTTTCACATCCGGATGAAAAGTGTGCCCAAAGTAAACTGCCTGCTACTTGGGCCCCTAAGCTAGGATATGCATATCATTAATAGATTTGGATAGAAAACACTCTGCAGTTTCGAAACTGTTAAAATTATGTCTGCGAGTATAACAGAACTTATTTGGCAGGCGAAACCCCAAGGACAAACCATCCAGGAAAATTGTTTTTTGAGGTCACTCTCTTTTCAATGGGTTTCTATATGGATCTAGATTTCTAAGGCACTCGCTTCCACTAGATGTCAACAGTCTTTAGAAATTGGTTGATAATTTTCCTTAGAGAAATGAAGTAGGGCTGTTCAGAATGAGGGTCGAGTCTAGTGTACTGTTATGGTTGAGGCGCGCGACCTGAAAGCTCGCTCCACATTGTTTTCGTCCGGTATTGAACACAGTTTATCCCGTCTTAACTTTTATCGATTATTTACGTTTAAAAATACCTAAAGTTGGATTAGGAAAGTTGTTTGAAATGTTTGGATCAAGCTTACAAGTAACTACAGTTGGGCAAAAAAGTATTTTGTCAGCCACCAATTGTGCAAGTTCTCCCACTTAAAAATATGAGAGAGGCCTGTAATTTTCATCATAGGTACACTTCAACTATGACAGACAAAATGAGAAAAGAAATCCAGAAAATCACATTTTAGGATTTTTTATGAATTTATTTGCAAATTATGGTGGAAAATAAGTATTTGTTCACCTACAAACAAGCAGAATTTCTGGCTCTCACAGACCTGTAACTTCTTCTTTCAGTGGCTCCTCTGTCCTCCACTCGTTAATCAAAACAAAGGCAAAGTATTCTCATGCTTTGTTGATTTCAAAAAAGCTTTAGACTCAATTTGGCATGAGGGCCTGCTATACACATTTATGTAAGTGGTATTGGGGGAAAAATATGCAACATTATAAAATCCATGTATACAAACAACAAGAGTGTGGTTAAAATTGGCAAAATACACACATTTCTTTCCACAGGGCTGGGGGGAGAGACAGTGATGCAGCTTATGCCCCACCATTTTCAACGTATATATCAAAGAATTGGCGAAGCCATTAGAAGGGTCTGCAGCACCCCGCCTCACCCTACTAGAATCTGAAGTCAAATTGCCCTTCATGGTTGAGAGGTCTGGGGTCCGCAAAACCAACCAATAATTCGCAAAATGGGACAAACACCAAATTGAGACTCCACCTGCAGAATTCTGCAAAAATATACAACGTAAAACACCAACTAATGCAAGCAGAGCAGAATTAGGCTGATACCCACTAATTATCAAAATCCAGAATAGAGCTGTTAAATTCTGCATCCACCTAAAAGGAAGCAAATTCCTAAACCTTCCATAACAAAGCCATCACGTACAGAGAAATTAACCTGGAGAAGATCCCCCTAAGCAAGCTGATCCTGCAGCTCTGTTCACAAACAGACCGCACAGAGCCCCAGGACAGCAACACAATTAGACCAAACCAAATCATGAGAAAACAAAAAGATAATTTTAAAAATGTAAGCAAACTGGAATGCTATTAGGCCTTAAACAGACAGTACATAGTGGCAGAATACCTGACCACCATGACTGACCCAAAATTAAGGAAATCTTTGACGATGTACAGACTCGGTGAGCATAGCCTTGCTATTAAGAATGGACACGGAAGGCAGACCTGGCTCTCAAGAGAAGACGGGCTATGTGCACACTGCCCACAAAAGGAGGTGGAAACTGAGCTGCACTTCCTCCTGCCAAATGTATGGCCTTAACAGACACATATTTTCCTCAGATTACACAGACCCACAAAGAATTCGAAAACAAATCCAATTTTGATAAACTCCCATATCTATTGGGTGAAATACCACAGTAACATTTGTGACCTGTTGCCAAAAGAAAAGCGCAACAAGTGAAGAACAATCACCATTGAAAATACAACTTATATTTATGTTTATTTATTAAACTATTTGCACGTCATTATAACAATGTATATATACAGAATATGACAGTTGAAATGTCTTTATTCGTTTGGAATATTTTTAAATTGTAATGTTTACTGTACACTTTTTTGTTTGTTTATTATCTCTGTCACTTGATTTGGCATTGTAAACATATTTCCCCCATGCCAACAATGCCCCTTAAATTTAAATTTAATTTGAGAGTGAGAGAGAGAGAGACATTTTGGCCACTCAAAGGGGGAAAAGGCATACCGGCTCCTGTCCTTCGTGTTTTGTTGGACCATTTGCCATGCTGTCAGAGGTGACAGAGAGCACAAATTAAGGCAGAGCCTACATCTTACGTCCTAAATTGTCATGCCTTAGCCATTGGCTTCCTACACCAGCAATATAGTGGCTTGTGAAAGTATTCACCCCTTTGGCATTTTTCCAATTTTGATGCCTTACAACCTGGAATTAAAATAGATTTTGGGGGGGGTTTGTATCATTTGATTTACACAACATGCCTACCACTTTGAAGATGCCAAATATGTTTTATTGTGCAACAAACAAGAAATAAGATCAAAAAATGAAAACTTGAGCGTTAATGACTGTTCACCCACCAAGAGTCAATACTTTGTAACACCACCTTTCGCAGCAATTACAGCTGCAAGTCTCTTGGGGTATGTCTCTGAGCTTGGCACATCTAGCCGCTGAGACTTTTGCCCATTCTTCAAGGCAAAACTGCCTTACTCCGCTGGTGTAGAGCAAGATTTAAGTCGTACCACAGATTCTCAATTAGGGGCTTTGACTAGGCCATTCCTAGACATTTAAATGTCCCTTTAAACAACTTGAGTATTGCTTTAGCAGTATGTCCTGCTGGAAGGTGAACATCTGTCCCAGTCTCAAATCTCTGGAAGACTGAAACAGGTTTCACTCAAGGATTTACCTGTATTTAGCACCATTCATCATTCCTTCAATTCTGACCAGTTTCCCAGTCCCCCCTGCCAACGAAAAACATCACTGTGGAGATGGTATTCTTGGGGGGATTTGAGATATTGGGTTTGCGCCAGACATAGCGTTTTCCTTGATGGCCAAAAAGCTATATTTGTCACATCGTACCCGAGTACCTTCTTCCATATTTTTGGGGAGTCTCCACATGCCTTTTGACGTGTTTGCTTATTTTTTATTTTCTAGCCACTCCTCTGGGTTTGTTGTGATGCCATATTCTTTCAAATTTGTAATAATTGATTTATCGGTGCTCCATTGAATGTTCAAGGTTTTTGATATTTTTTATAATCCAACCCTGATCTGTACTTCTCCAACACTTTGTCCATGACCTGTTTAGAGAACTCCTTGGTATTCATGGTGTCGCTTGCTTGGTGGTGCCCCTTTCTTAGTGGTGTTGCAGACGCTGGGGCCTTTCAGAACAGGTGTATATATACTGAGATCATGTGACAGATCATGTGACACTTAGATTGCACACAGGTGGACTTGATTTAACTAATTATGTGACTTCTGAAGGTAATTGTTTGCACCAGATCTTGTTGAGGGGCTTTATAGCAAAGGTGATGATTACATATGCACGCACCACTTTACCATTTTTAAACGTTTTGGGACAAAGCTTTTTTTCTTCATTTCACTTCACCAATTTGGACTATTTTGTGTATGTCCATTACATGAAATCCAAATAAAAATCAATTTAAATTGCAGGTTGTAATGCAACAAAATAGGAAAAATGCCAAGGGGGATGAATACTTTTGCAAGGCACTGTACATGAATTGAACTATCATTTTAATATCGTGAAAATATTAATCTGATAATCTAAACACAGTGTAAAAATGAGGGGTGGAAAACTGAGGGGTTTGAGAAAACACATAAAACCTGTCCCGTAGATAGAAAATGTGAAATGCAGCATCATATGATGCAAAATACAGGGATGATTTCTGTATTTTGAAAGTTATATATCTTGAAAACTTGATTGGTGACAAACAAAACGTTTTAGGGCTATGTCAACTATGGACTAATGAAACAAATACCAAAACATATATTTTGGTTCGGCATTTCCTTTTAAATGAAGTTGTCAACCCTGTTACTTTATTTGGCACTTACTATATTCTTTTTTTTGGTTGGGGGGGGATAAAGAAGTTCAAGATGTGCTTTTTATGACAGAATGTTAATATTATGTGAAATCAGACAAAGTTACACTTCTCAAAAGGCACCGAATTGGTGGAGCGACCCAGCTACTCTCTGAGTCCTACAGTGTACTAGCTTGCTACTACTACTTCTGAGCTCCTCCATTGCAGTATTTAAGCCTTGTTCATATTGCTCTCAGCTGAAGCTATGTCACATGAGATGTTGCCTCCATATAATCCCGGTTTCGGCAATCCAATTATTGCGTTTTCTACAGAGGTTGGTTAAATTTACCACTTTAATCACTGGAATCAATCAATATGCGGCTCTACTGCATGACCAGTAAATGAGGGAGCAGAGCAGCAGCCTCTGTTGAAAATCCTGCAGGAGAGACCCAGGCAGGCTGCTCACAACCATGAATAGAACAAGCCCCACAGTAGAGGGAATATCTGCTTCCCAAATGGCACCTTGCTCCCTCGTGTTCTACTTTTGATCAGAGCCGAAAGGGGTCTATAGGGTGAGATTTGTGATTAACTGTAGTATTACAGCATCGTCAGTAAAACAATATGCATGTACTGTAACACACTATTCACACAGGGCATTATTAAAATGGCCCTTCAGAATCTCTTCTTAACTGTATAAGCCAGCCCCACATGGTAATAATTTATTTTCATGTCTTAAACAGGCTAGAAGGGTCAATTATATGTTTACTGTGCATTTTGTCATGTTATACTGCTGGCATATTTGAATACATACTTCTACTTTGCCCTCAGTGACTGCACTTGTCCATGGTGCGCAATAAAACATTGTCAAAATAACAAGCTAAAATTGTACTATTCTCTTAAAATAAACATTTGACGATATGATTATAATTATTATTCTGACTACATGTTTGTTATTATAGCTGCATGGTGTCAACAAGAGCGGAGCATCTCGCTAATTGTATCTGTTGTGAGGAAGAAGGTGTGTAGCATCAAGGGGCTAATACCTGTCTGATACCCTGCAATGCACCAACTCAATATGGATTCATTCTGATCAAATTAAAAAACAGTATTATTCTCATAGCTACTCATGTTGTATATTCCATACATGTATCTCAGGTATCTAGAATATGTTTTATGTATGACATTAAATCTTGGCATAGTTCCATAGGCTGCTTACCAAATGGCACTCCATTGCCTTTACAGTGCACTACTTTGGACCAGGGCCTCTAGTCAAAAGTAGTGCACTATATAGGCAATATGGTGCCATTTGAGACGTAGTCTCACTATCTGTCTAAACTACCCCTCAGAAAACCAGAAAATCCCTTCAGATAGGGCTGCTTCATTGCTCATGTATATTATCACCTCTCTCTCTGTTAATGTTATAATTTTGTTCACCCAATTTCTGTTTGCCTTTTTGTGAGGAAGGCACAGTGATGCCGAAATGTTGGTAAATACCCATTAAATTGCTGGGAGTTTATATATGGAGTGTACGAGTTTCTTTATTTTAATAGTTTATTGCATTTTTGGGATTTACAAAATGATAACATTGTGTAAATCCCAAAAAGGCAAACAGAAGTGTACGAATGGGATTTACTAATGTGATAATTTGATTGCAGCGTGCATAGGTCTGCATTTTATTGATTAGTGTGTTACAACTTGTAAAAAAATCCACTGAGGCAGAACCGGTAGAGCATTGGTGTCAAACTCATTTTTCCCCAGGGCCCGCATTCACTCTTCCATAAGGTCCGGAGGGCTGCACAGATTCTTTTAAATATTTCTTCATTGTCAAAATGAGCAATACAGTCCATTCGGATTCACAAGATGGTGCCGACAGAGAAGGCAGCTTCGCTTCTAGTCTTTAGAAAACTTTGCAGTATTTAGTTCTTTTAGGTATTATTTCATACATTTTTAGCCCAGAAAATCTTAAGTGTTATTTCATACAGCCAGGAAGAACCACTGGATATCAGAGCGACGTAAACTTACCAGCACTACGGCCAGGAATACGACTTTCCCAAAGCGGTTCCTTTGTCTGAACCACTCAGACCATTTGAGCTGATTCCAGAGTCTGACCCAAAACAACAACACCAGAGAATAGGTAGAGAGAGCGGTCTTCTGGTTAGACTTCAGAGGCGTGCACAACACCCACCGTTTATGAGTATATTTCTCACTAATGTCCAGTCGCTAGATAACAAGGTAGACAAAATTAGGGTAACGGTTGCTTTCCAGAGAGACATCAGGGATTGTAACATACTATGTTTCACGGAAACATGGCTCTCTCGGGATATGCAGTCGGAGTTGGTACAGCCACCTGGATTCTTTGTGCGTTGCGCCGACAGGAATTAACAAGGCTACCTAAATTAGATTAGCATATTGACTGTAGCACTCACGCTGGTAAAACACTGGATCACTGCTACTCCAACTTCTGCGATGCATACAAGGCCTTCCCCTTGCCCTCCTTTCGGCAAATCTGACCATGACTCCACTTTCTTCCTCCCTTCCTATAGGCAGAAACTCAAACAGGATGTAGCCATGCTAAGGACTATTCAACACTGGTCTGACCAATAGAAATCCACCCGTCAAGATTGTTTTAATCACACGGACTGGGACATGTTCCAGGTAGCCTCAGAGAATAATATTGACGTATACACTGATTCGGTGAGTGAGTTTTTAAGGAAGTGTATAGCAGATGGTGTACCTACTGTGACTAATAAACCCTACCCTAACCAGAAACCGTGGATCGATGGCAGCATTCGCGCAAAACTGAAAGCAAGAACCACCGCGTTTAACCATGGAAAGGTGACTGGGAATATGGTCAAATACAAACAGTGTGGTTATTCCCCTCCACAAGGCAATCAAACAAGCGAAGTGTCAGTTTAGAGACAATGTGGACTAGTAATTCATCGACTCAGACACAAGACACATCAGCTGATATCTCAAAGTGCTGTACAGAAACCCAGCCTAAAACCCCAAACAGCAAGCAATGCAGGTGTAGAAGCACGGTGGCTAGGAAAAACTACCTAGATAGGCCAAAACCTAGGAAGAAACCTAGAGAGGAACCAGACTATGTGGGGTGGCCAGTCCTCTTCTGGCTGTGCCGGGTGGAGATTATAACAGAACATGGCCAATATGTTCAAATGATCAAAAATGACCAGCATGGTCAAATAATAATAATCACAGGCAGAACAGTTGAAACTGGAGCAGCAACATGGCCAGATGGACTGGGGACAGCAAGGAGTCATCATGCCAGGTAGTCCTGAGGCATGGTCATAGGCCTCAGGTCCTCCGAGAGAGAGAGAGAAAGAAAGAGAGAAAGAGAGAAAGCATACTTAAATTCACACAGGACACCGGATAGGACAGGAGAAGTACTCCAGATAAAAGCAAACTGACCCTAGCCCCCCGACACATAAACTACTGCAGCATAAATACTGGAGGCTGAGTCATCATGAAGTGATTTAAGAGGCTAGTCAAGGATCATATCACCTCCACCTGTTCATTGACTAGAGCATAGCATTCAACACCAAAGTACACACCAAGCTCATCATTAAGTTTGAGGCCCTGGGTCTCAACCCCGCCCTGTTCAATTGGGTCATGGACTTCCTGATGGGCCGCCCTCAGGTGGTGAAGGTAGGACACAATATCTCCACTTTGCTGATCCTCAACACTTGGTTGCCACAAGGGTGCGTGCTCAGCCCCCTCCTGTACTCACTGTGTGACCATGCATGCCTCCAACTCAATAATCAAGTTTGCAGACGTCACAACAGTAGTAGGCTTGATTACCAACAAAGACGAGACAGAGAGGAGTTGAGGGCACTCGGAGTGTGGTGTCAGGAAAACAACCTCTCACTCAACGTCAACGGGCTGTATCACCGGCTGGTACGGCAATTGCACCGCTCACAATCGCAAGACTCTCCATAGGGTGGTGGGCAAACTACTTGCCCTCCAGGACACCAACACCACCCGATGTCACAGAAAGGCTAAAATTATCATCAAGGACAACAACCTCCCGAGCCACTGCCTGTTCACCCCACTACCATCCAGAAGGAGAGGTCAGTACAAGTGCATCAAAGCTCGGACCAAGAGACCTGAAAACAGCTTCTATCTCAAGGCCATCCTACTCTTAAACAGCCATCACTAACACAGAAAGGATGTTGCCTACATGCAGACTTGAAATCATTGGCCACTTTAATAAATGGATCACTCGTCACTTTAATAATGCCAATCTAACAATGTTTACATATCCTGCATAACTCATCTCATATGTATATATTGTATTTTATACCACCTATTGCATCTGCCTATTCCGCTCTGTCATTGCACATCCATATATTTACATGTATACATTATTGATTAATTCCTTTACTTAGATTTGTGTGTATTGGGAAGTTGTTGTGGAATTGTTAGATTACATGTTAGATATTGCTGCACTCTCAGAACTAGAAGCACAAGCATTTCGCTACACTTGCAATAACATCTGCTAAACATGTGCATGTGACCAATACAATTTGATTTGATTTGGAAAGTATTTACATATTTTGTTATGTTACAACGCTATTCTAAAATTGATTACATATTTTTTTCCACTCAACAATCTACACCCTTTAATGACACAGTGAAAACCGTTTTTTAAGAAATGTTTGCAAATCTATTAAAAATGAAAACAGAAATACCTTATTTACATATTTACCTTATTTATAAGTATTTACAAGTATTCAGACCCTTTGCTATGAGACTCGAAATTGAGCTCTGGTGCGTCCTGTTTCAATTGATCATCCTTGAGAGGTTTCTACAACTTGATTGTAAACTTGGTAAATTCAATTTATTGGACATGACTTGGAAAGGCATACTCCTGTCTATATAAGGTTCCACAGTTGACAGTGCATGTCAGAGCAAAAACTGGCCATGAGGTCAAAGCAATTTTCCGTAGAACTACAAGACAGGATTGTGTGGAGGCACAGATCTGGTAAAGGGTACAAAAATGTCTGCAGCATTGAAGTTCCCCAAGAACACAGTGGCCTCCATCGTTCTTAAATTGAAGTAGTTTGGAACCAACTAAACCTTTCCTAGAGCTAGCTGCCCGGCCAAACTAAGAAATCGAGGCAGAAAGGCCTTGGTCAGGGAGTTGACCAATAACCTGATGGTCACTCTGAAAGAGCTGCACGGTTCCTTCCAGAAGCACAACTATCTCTGCAGCACTCCACCAATCAGGCCTTTATGGTAGAGTGGCAGACGCCACTCCTCAGTAAAAAGCACATAACAGCCCACTTGGAGTTTGGCAAAAGGCACCTTAAGAAACAAGATTCTCTGGTCTCTGATGAAACCAAGATTGAACTCTTTGGCCTGAATTCCAAGCATCACATTTGAAGGAAACCTAGTACCATCACTACAGTAAAGCATGGTGGTGGTGGCAGCATCATGCTGTTGGAAGGTTTTTTCAGTGGCAGGGACTGGGTGACTAGTCAGGATTGAGGAAAGATGAACGGAGCAAAGTACATAGAGAACCTTGATGAAAACCTGCTTCAGAACTCTCAGGACCTCAGACTGGGGTGAAGGTTCTCCTGCCAACAGGACAACAACCCTAAGTAGACAGCCAAGACAATGCAGGAGTGGCTTTGGGACGAGTCTTTGAATGTCCTTGAGTGGCCCAGCCAGAGCCCGGACTTACTTGAACCCGGAAATCTCTGGAGAGACCTGAAAATTGCTCCCCATCCAACCTGACAGCTTGAGAGGATCTGTAGAGAAGAATGGGAGAAACTCCCCAAATTAAGATGTGCCAAGCTTGTACCGTCATATCCATGAAGACTGAAGGCTGTAATCACTGCCAAATGTGCTTCAACAAAGTATTGAGTAAACAGTCTGAATACTTGAATAAAAGTATTATTTCAGTATTTTTTTTTTAATACATTTGCACAATGAATACAATTTTAATCCATTTTAGAATAAGGCTGTAATGTAACAAAATGTGGAAAAAGTCAAGTGGTCTGATTTACTTTCCAAATGCACTGTTTATAGGGGTGGCCTAGTGGTTAGCGGGTTGGGCCAGTAACCAAAAGGTTGCTAGATTGAATCCCCTAGCTGACAAGGTAAAAAAGCTACTGTCCCACTGTCCCTAGGCAGTAATTTTAAATAATAATTTGTTCTTAACTGACTTGCCTCGTTAAATAACGGTAAAATAAATATAGGAATTTCTAATGCTCCCTGACCGTCTGGGTTTTAATTTACGTGATTATTAGCGAGATGGACACAGTTAAGTAATGGTATAAATGTAGGTCCATTATCATTTCTACAGTTTCATATTTGGTTTCAATCCTTTTAAAGTGTATTGAGCTTGTTTTTGTTAGTTTTTTACTCAAACGACCCATGTGCCGGGTGGTATGGGTTGGATAGTTCTTCCTTACAAAATACATTTCACTTATTTTCTAACTGTACTGTACAACAAATCAACAAAAACTATCTTTCTGCAGTGCTTAAAAGCTTTAATCCTCTAGTCTGTTGGGCAGTATGTGGCATGTTAAATAAGTGTACTTGCCTGCCTCCTCATTAATGACTGTCTTTGTATAATTGATTATCATTGTTTGTTTAATGGAATTTTTTAGTTGTATCATTTAACATTTGGCTTCTAATTAATGTGGGGAATGGGCCTATATTATTTTTGGGGTGTTTGTATTTATTTTTCAACATTAACTGTGCAGTTATGAATCAATTTGCAGGGACTGAAAAAAGACTGTCACTCCTGGGGTTTCTGTATTGGATAAGCTGGAATGTGCATTAAATAAACTAGAATACGCTATACTTACTTATTCTAAATGAATCACAATCCAGTCAGTCTCCACTTTAGGACATCAATTGATTTACTTATCAATTGATTTACTTATTACTTCTGTAAACTTCACTGTACAGCAGACTAGTACAAAAACAGGTACAATGAGAGGGGGGGACAGGTAGATAGATAGCTTACGTAGTTGAACATATTTAGCCATTGAAGGGCACAACTCTTAGATTATATGAGGAACAGATATGTGTATTGGGCAACAGTTGGACTCCATGCAAGTACCTGTGTGGTACCTGTGTGGTAAAAACAAATCCCTCTTGTGGGACTTATTGTTGGCTCCTGAGAACTACAGTACATCTTGCTTGAGGGAAACATGTGGTCCATGTCGGGTCACATTGGCCATCATTTCTGCGTTAACATTGTTGGTTTGATGTCCTGTACGGGGAAAAAACCCTTCCATGCCAACAGGTGTATTGCACGTGGCCAAAGAAAAACCTTCTGACATGGTGCTACTCTGTGTCCCAAATGGAACCATATTCCATTCATGTAGGGAATAGTGTGCCATTTGGGATGGAACCATAGCAATCGTACAAAGAGAAGCTGCACTGTGAAGTGGAAAAAGAACTGGGTCAAGCCAGTTCATATGCCCCCAGGCCTACCTGTCAGACTAAATCAGATTTTGCAGATATGGATATTTTTGTTTTTACTTAAAGGGATACTTCAGTTTTTTGTTGTTGCAATGAGGTCCTTTATCTACTTCACCAGGGTCAGATATGCCTCTGTGTCCAGTATGAACAAAGTTAGAGGTATTATAGCTTCGCGAACCAATGTAACCGATGTGAAATTGCTAGGTAGTTAGCAGTGGTGTGTGCTAATAGCGTTTCAATTGGTGATGTCACTCGCTCGGAGTCCTTGAAGTAGTTGTTCCCCTTCCTCTGCAAGGGCCTTGGCTTTTGTGGTGCAATGGGTAACGATCCTTCGAGGGTGGCTGTTGTCGATGTGTGCAGAGGGTCCCTGGTCCGAGCCCAGGTTAGGGGCGAGGTGAGGGACGGAAGCTATATAGAAGAAAAGGTACCTGTGTGCTGGATATACCTGTTGTTGGGAGTGCAGTCATGTAAATTATATGCACATCCCAAATCCCTAGAGCTGGGGCAAAAAAATATGCTGCTTTGTATATAAAAATGCTGCTTTGTATTTACTGTTTGTGGTTTTAGCAGCACATATCCTACGATGTAGGGATTTTTCATTGTATTCTGTAGGTGCAGTCAGTCCCATCGACTAGCTTCATGAACTGCCTTTACTTGAAACTGTTCTCCCCCAGTGGTCTCATTGAATCATTAGCAGTATCATTGTTTGGACTGAACCTGTCCTTTTCCTCTTGTCTTGCAGCTGCACACTGATCTGGATAAGGGCGAGAGCGAGGTGAAGTACACGCTCATGGGAGAAGGGGCCGGCTCCATTTTCACCATTGACGCAACGACCGGGGACATCCATGCCTTAAGAAGCCTTGACAGGGAGGTGAAGCCTTATTACACACTCCGCGCGCAGGCTGTCGATATCGACACCAACAGGCCACTGGAGCCCGAATCAGAGTTTGTAATCAAGGTCCAGGACATCAACGACAATGAGCCAAAGTTTCTAGAAGGGCCATACACAGCCAGTGTCCCTGAGATGTCACCTGTAGGTAAGAAGAAATATCACCAAATACTTTGTTGGTCCCATGCTTCTACATCTGCATTGCTTGCTGTTTGGGGTTTTAGGCTGGGTTGTTGTATAGCACTGTCTGATATCAGCTGATGTAAAAAAGGGCTTTATAAATACATTTGATTGATTGATAGTGCACTACTTTTGACAAGAGAAAAGTACAGCACTATGTAAGGAATAGGGTGCAATTTGGAATGTAGACATAATGTCACAAAATGCTTCAATTACCTGCAATCTTGACATAACAAAATAGATGCATTTCTTAGAATTTAGAAACTATCACATAGAGTTTTAGATCGAGACAGAGTACAAAAATATATTATAAGAAAGGGAGTGTTAATAGCCACAGGTAGAACAAGAGGGAAGAAAACAGATCCGCAGATTTGGACTTTTCAGCAAGCGAGCCAGTTATGCCCAAAGTGTATGAGTACATTGCGGATCGAGGCTCTCTACATCAGGGATGGGAGCTCAAGGTAATTCACTCAGATTGGCTCCTCTTCTTCTGAATAGCAATGGAGCCCTGGTGAAGAGAACAGCATATTAGATATCTCCAAATGCTGAATGGAGCAAGGTACAGTCAGTGTACAATGTAATGTTTCAAATCACCATGGTCCCTTTCAAGTTGATCTAAAACATGGCCCAGTCTTCTACTCCATGTAGGTAAACAGAGCTGGAAGGCAGTGTGTGTGTGTGTGTGTGTGTGTGTGTGTGTGTGTGTGTGTGTGTGTGTGTGTGTGTGTGTGTGTGTGTGTGTGTGTGTGTGTGTGTGTGTGTGTGTGTGTGTGTGTGTGTGTGTGTGTGTGTGTGTGTGTGTGTGGATGGGTGGATGTGTGTGTGTGTGTGTGTGTGTGTGTGTGTGTGTGTGTGGGGCAGGAATGTGTGGACCTGCTGTTGAAAAGACTGTTTGTGTGTGTTTAAATGAGGGATTGAGCAGGAGGGCTGTATGCTTTGGGAATGATGATTATTTTCAGATGATTCTGCAGAGTGTGTGTGTGTGTGTGTGTGTGTGTGTGTGTGTGTGTGTGTGTGTGTGTGTGTGTGTGTGTGTGTGTGTGTGTGTGTGTGTGTGTGTGTGTGTGTGTGTGTGTGTGTGTGTGTGTGTGTGGGGCAGGAATGTAGGACCTGCTGTTGAAAAGACTGTTTCCTTTAAATGAGGGATTGAGCAGGAGGGCTGTATGCTTTGGGAATGATGTATTATTTTCAGATGATTCTGCAGAGTGTGTGTGGAACCCTTCCTTGGGCAAATGGGTGTGGATTCAAAAGACCAATTTTGATGAGTACTGTATTTTTATTTTCAAGGAACTGGAATGAGCCAAGTTAAAAGTGGTGTTATAAGGGCACAAGGCGAGACCCAAATGCAGACACAGGAGGCAGATGTTTGAGCTCCGATATTTATTATGGCAAAAGGGGTAGGAAGAAGGCAGGTCGGGTACAGGTGAGAGTTCATAAACCAGGTCAGAGTCCAAACAGTACCAGGCGATATGCAGGCTTGTGTCAGGACAGGCAGGGTTTCAGACAGGTGGGCTCAGAGTCAGGAAAGGCAAGGGTCAAAACCAGAAGGGCAAGAAAAGAGAGACTGGGAAAGCAGCAGCTGAGAAACAAAAACCCTGGTTGACTTGACAAACAAGACGAACTGGCACAGAGAGACAGGAAACACAGGGATAAATACTCATGGGAAAACAAGCGACACCTGGAGGGGGTGGAGACGAGCACAAGGACAGGTGAAACAGATCAGGACGTGACAGGTGTATAGTTTGTTTAGCTATTATTAACCCATTTTAAACAATGCACTTGTATTTAAAAGCTTTATGGAACTGGAGCTGTTTATAAAAGGATTGTATCACGAAAAAGCACAAGCAAAAGCATTAATACAATACGTGCTGATAAACCAGTACAAAGTAACTACCTATAGTAGTTAAAGTGTAAATGACCAGCATCTCAGCTCCATTATACCCGGGTGCGTGGTGCAGTGCTTTGTTAGGAAGGATTAACACTCTAATCTCTCTCACCTAATGTTTTCATACAATTGTTATCATCTGCTCATAGCGCAAATCCTGTCTAATGGAGCCTTGCTAAAACCAACTAAGAGATGAACATGTGTCAATGGCCATTTGTGGATGTAGCTTCCCTTGGATGTCCACCTAGCATACTGTACAGTACCAGCCTGTACACATGGACAAAAAAATACATATCTCATTTAGCCACAATAGTGATTTAATTGAGCTTGTAGATAGAATCATTTCCAATTTGATTGAATTGTAGATATACATGCTTCTGTAGAGTCAGTGGATTAATGCAATGCTGTTTTAGATTCAAGCTACAGTTATTAACTCTGTTCCTGGTACTGCAGGAAGTTTGGATGGCTGCCATCTTGTTTCCTATTCCTGCTGTGAATGGCTCTTTGTTTCCTTAATGCTTGCGATGTCTAATGAATGAGCATCTTTTGGCTAAACATCCACTTGCATAGTTCTGCAAATGTATATTTCACATAGTTAATAATTCAACGTTCCAATATTGCACATTTATCTTTTATCGTATCCTCACGCTTTAGCCTCTGTGGCTCTGTCCCAAATGGCTCCCTATTCCCTACATAGGGCATTACTTTTGGCCTGAGGCCTGGTCAAAATTAGTGCACATTTTAGGGAATAGAATGCCATTTGTGATGCATTCATGGTGGCACAAGCCGCTAAGCCGTATGGGAAAAAAAACGTACAAAATGACTCCGTCTGTATGATGCAAATGTATGTGTTTGTTTCACAGGGACTTATGTGATGCAGGTGACAGCCACAGATGCAGATGACCCTACCTATGGAAACAGTGCCAGAGTGGTCTACAGCATCCTCCATGGCCAGCCATACTTCTCTGTGGATCCCAAGACTGGTAAATAAGATGGGCAACATCAGTCAAAAATGTATCTTATTTGGTACTTTTTGTCAATGTTGAATGCTGTTATGTTTATAGATTGTTTGAAATAACAAAAAAGGCGGGATACCTGTCTGTCTAAACAATGACAATAGCTTACTTATGTAATGACGTGGCCCTTTCTGGGTGTAAACCGTGGCATCCCCCTCTCTCCTACACCCAGGTTCTCTTATCTCAGGTTGTGAATTCCTGGCGGAGACTCTCTCCCCCTGGCCATGCAGAAAGAGAGAATACTGAGAGAGAACAAGTGATTTCACTTGGCCGAACTCCTAAATCCTCAAAATGAGAGAATTAAACTATATGTCCAGTTGTGAGAATGTGGGAAGGTTCCGTGAATACGTAAGGTATGGTATGATGAGTGGGTCTCATTTGGTGACCTCATGGAGGACAGGAAACACGTATAACTATATCTCTGAATGTGTACATTTCTCAATTGTGGGGTTTGCATCTAATTATTGTATGAAATGAATGAGTAATGTGAAACTATTTGTAAAATTATGTAATGGGACGTTAACCTTCAGAATGAGACGATTGTATTCCCTGTAAAGTTTAACTAAGTCATTGGCCCCCGTGAGTCCAGACATGTTACGAATAAAACACCCTCCTGAGGAAATCCTCTTAACGCGAAGCAAACACCCAGCGTGAGCTGTGGTTGCAATGGTTGGGTACCAAGACTAGAAAACCATACCACGTGACGCATTGGCTACACGGGTGGAAATGGTTAAACTCTGAGACTATCGATCCCTACAGAATAAGAGCAAATCTTAGATACTAATTACTAGTCTGCAGTTATGTAAACCTGGGATGCGAATACCGACAACCGCCGAAACATCTACTCTAAGAACATTGGACGCCTGACGAATCCATTACAACAGACACTGTCAGGAGCCGCCGATAGAGCTACCACCATGAATAACCAAAGTCTCTCTGATGAACTGACTCTCCAGCAGACGGACCAACGATTCCATCAGAGAAGACAACAACGACATATGGGCATAAATATATTGATTGCAATTACTCCCGAATGAGCGAGGGTTCATGTGCAAAGGATTAGCATTTCAATTAATATAACTTTCCACTGTGTGTAGTGATCCATTTTGTCTTTCCCGCTCCTTTATCGGACCACACCCCCTTTTCTTTGTATACCAAGCCGTCATATCGGTTCAGCCCACTAAGGGATCTTCCCTATCATTGTTAGTAATCAATACCTAATGTTTGTTTGCTATGCATTTCTGTGATCATTTAGTTAGTTAGTAAATAAATTATTAAGCCAATTGGTGTATGGATGACTCATAGTTTAGCCTGGGTTCGTGCAAATAACCAACCATTTACAACGTTTGGAATGAGACTGACGTAACGTAAAGAATAATTAATGATTAAAACACAAATTGATCAGATATTAAAATATCTGAGGAGTTGTATTCTGAAAAATATAACTTTGTAATCTGTAGATTTTCTGTGGTTCCCCGACTTCCTAGTTAATTACAGGTGTATGATTAGTTTAATCATGCAATAATAATTACAGAGAATTTATTAGATAAAATAACAGTCTTCACCTTTAATGATACTAAAGACACAACACTTCATAAAAGAAGAATGCCAAGTTCTGTAGCTGTGAAAGTGTAATAGGCAGGCAGATATTCTAACTTTTTAACATTAGTATGGACAAGGTGTTGTCTTCAACTTAATTACACATTATCGATCCGAATAAACAAATGAGCGAAATATCTTGATTTGATTACAGGGCAATGGATTAGAAACAGTGACACGCTATAACTTCCATTTCTTTACTGTGGACTGATAAGGTTCTCTATCATTGCTATACTTCTTTGCAAAAGCAGGAAAAACAATCTATAATAGCACCTACAAATTACTTTTCACATACCTCAATACTAGGAAATTGGGATTAGGCCGGTTAGTGTATGGCAGCAGTTAAATTCTGCAGCTAGTATTGTCATATAATTAAATGTGTGCAGTGCTCACAGCTTTGTCCTCTGTAAAAGTGTAAATTTAAACTAGAAAAAGGCATTTCCCTGAAGAAAATGTGTGTGCTTGCTTGTCTTGAAGGAATTATGGTGTGCAATAGTAGTGGTAGTGACTGCAAACATAATGGTAGTGGGTCTAGATCTATGCCAGTGTCAAGGGATCAGCACCTCTTTGACCCTGCCCATCATGCGTGTCCAGGAGCCAACTGGGGCCAGCGAGCATCAGTCTTATAATAGACAGCTAACTGTCAAGAACCCTACAACACTCTAACCCATATGTATTTGCTGTAGTCTACTGTTCGATACAGTATGTACTTCTATTAATGTGTCAAAGTCAAATTGTCTGTGTTATAATTTAGATGTGTATTATGTATTTTAATCTGAAAGCAATTGAAATAAAAAATGTATGTATGTCACTGGAGAAAAACAGTATCCTCAAGATTCTTGGTTGAACTATCTGTTATTGTCCAAAAAGTTTTTGAATCTCCCGCTTTTAACGCCCCTTCTCCAAAATGGCAGATTTAATCAGCACACTGATGTGGTCCACATTCATATTGGTTTCATAAACTGAAACGACCGGGAGCCAGGTCAAGTCTTTTGAAGAATGGCACTTGTGCTTCTTCCAATACTTTGCTCTGGAGTGCTCTCTTTCCCAAAAGCTCTCTCTTTGTTGTTTCATAAGAACTTGTTTACTGAGATGTTTTTATCCCACTCCGGGTGGAACAAGGAAAATATTCTCAAGAAAAATATATCGCTATTACTGGTCTTAGACTTTTCGCTTTAAAATAGTTTTGGTGAGGGGCATTATAAACAGTGAGAGTTTCATAGCAGCAAGGTTTGGAGTGATGGGATGCAGCCAGGTTCATTGAAAGTAGTTTTTTTTTGTGAAAATGTTTACTTTACTTTAGCAGTCAAAGGTTAAACACAGCTCCTCCGTCCTTTCGATTCCTCTCAGCCCTCAGTTGGAACAGGATGGAAACCGATTATTATTGGTCATTTTTTGTCTTCTGAGTGAACATAGACATATTTCTGCTCTCGGTTTCACATGGCCATTTTCTTATCCCCTGATATTGTTAGTCATTGTTTGTCTTCTGAGTGAACCTAGACATATTTCTGCTCTCGGTTTCACATGGCCATATTCTTATCCCGATATTGGAAATCCTTAGGGCCTGCAGCGATACTCAATCAGATAAGTGGTTATGTGGTGTGAAAGTCTGTTTTTGGGTGTGTGTGTCTATCGCCGTGGTTGCCGAGGAAGTTAGCTGGAGTGTGAAGAGAGACAGTGTCCCTGCAATCCCATGAGCCACTTCAGAATGTTAATGCAGGCATGATGGTGTGGAACTGGCGGGCTGAAGGGTTCATGGTTTACTACCAGCTCTCTCAAACTCCTGATCGACAGCAAATACTGCCACTCTCCTTTTTTCTCCTCATACGCCACTTGCCTTTTTATATCTGAGCTCTGAGCAAATGATGCAATGGGTTATAAAAAAAAATGTCCAGGTCAAGCTGTTGACCCTGTTAGATTGAAGGAGATCCTTTGTATGACACCCATGTCATGACGACTGCTCTTCCGTTCAGAGTCCATTGTTCCAAAGGACCATGGGACGTCTCATTGGCCTTCATACCATGATGCATTTGGCTGATCCAGAGCGGTAGACCCTTAAATGCGTTCAGCAAGTATGTTGGATTTCAGTAGTTGGTGCTTTCAGCAAGCACACCTAAAACTCATTCCAGTATCTGTATTCTGCACGTGGAACGAAAAATATACTATACCATGGATAAAATGCAATAGATGGTATTCTTTACACTGATACAACATAGAGCAGATTATATTTTAATGCTCAAATAGAGATTACCATTGAAAAAATTAGAACCTTTAGCACAATGTCCACAAAGGTAACACAGTTCAAAATGGGCAAAAGAAAGAAGAGCGGGTGGGGGTATCACGTTATCCATTTCCAATGTGATATCACAGGGTGAAAGGGAATAGGGAGAATCACAGATCATGCCTTTCCACCCTGGAGAGTATTACAAAACACACGCTGCGACTGTATTTCCAACCTGATGGCGAAAAAACAGTTAAAACAAATGTTTGCCATGCTGAACCTGCCTCTACAGCCAAACATACATCAATGCAGCCGAACAAACAAGAAGGCAAGAAGGAGAGAGGGAAAAGAAAAGCGGGGGAAGGAATCACATGCCTAAATCACCATATACTTCACAGCATCCTCCCTCCCTGCTAGAGCGTGAATTCCCTAAACATGAAAAGATTGTCAAAAAACATAATCCTTTGATTGTTGCACACGCAGAACACAGGATCTTAGGTTCAAATGTGACATCTGTCCTTTTCATGTGACTGATGGGGGAATACGAGAAAAGTAAACGTATATAAATGTGTATATTTGCTCTGATCTCAGGGTCTCTCAAAGCCTCACTCAGTTCACTATTGAATGTCAAGTGTCTCCAGTATTTCTATCTCATCAGAGTGTGAATTACACCATGACATTTGGGGGGGGTTCTATTGAGTGCATGAACTTACATCATTTAAAAGATAAAAATTAATTACCTTTTAATGTGTCATGAACACGACCAGTCATATATTTTAATCTGATAGCCAAACAAATCACTTCACAAAAGTAGGCTACCTGTGCATGTTCGTCCACTCCAAAATTATTCCATAAAATAAACTGCATGTCCACTTGCTCCATTTGATGAATGGAAATAGACATCTGTTTGCAAAACACCAGAGAATGTGCATAATGACATTCAGCGATTGCCATTGATAAGGCCTACATTCATTGATGTTGTTGATTGTTGACGAATTCACCTTTTTTGTAGACTGAAAAGTCTGCACACCTGAAATGGGTCTGAATCTGTCCTGGAAAAAAACAGGATGGTCACTCTAACACACATGGTGAACTTACTAGACCAGGCTACAATGTGTATTACCATGAACTTCAAATAGGCCTACCAATAGCCAGATATGTAGTGGTAAACAAAATAGGTGGGTAAACACCGATTGCAGGTTAAAGTGAAAAAAGTCATACTCCCTATACTTTAAATGCATTTTTTCCAAAAAAGGTGGGTTAACAGCGTTTACTTGCATTTACCCTCCACTAGGCCTACACCACTGCCGGGTAGCCTACCCTCTCAACCGAGACAATTTTTTCACACATGAACACACGCAGAACAGGTAGCCTACATTCAATATAATACAGAACATGAGTTGAATCAAAACATATTTCACACCCTAGTTCATGAGTTGTCCATATTCACAAGTTCATGCTTGGTGTCTTCACAGATCATGTGACATAAATTAATGACGTTTACGACAGTGTTATTTGTAATTATTAAGCATTTAACTATTTAATTTGAATATTTAATTTTAACCCAGTATGGACCATGGATCTTTGAGAACTTGAAAAATGCACTCTAAGTGTGACTATGCCTATGTAAAACATTTCGCTGTGAAAACAGTTCTCATGGGCACACAAATCCAAAATAATGTAGGCCTATGCCATTGCAAAATGTAATGCTTCTAACCGAAAGTTAACCTCTTTTAACAGAAAGAGTTACCTTATAGTCAGTCTATCACAGTGCCATCTCTTATGTCACCAACGCCCCATACACCACCCACCACTGCGACCTGTATGCTCTCGTTGTCTAGCCCTTGCTACATATTCGTCGCCAGACCCACTGGCTCCAGGTCATCTACAAGTCTTTGCTAGGTAAAGCCCCGCCTTATCTCAGCTTACTGGTTACCATAGCAGCACCCACCCACAGCACGTGCTCCAGCAGATCTATTTCACTGGTCACCCCCAAAGCCAATTCCTCCTTCGGCTGCCTTTCCTTCCATTTCTCTGCTGCCAATGACTGGAACGAATTGCAAAAATCACCGAAGTTGGAGACTTATATCTCCCTCAATAACTTTAAACATCAGCTATCCGAGCAGCGAACCGATCGCTGCAGCTGTACACAGCCCATCTCTAAATTGCCCATCCAATCTATCTACCTAATCCCCATATTGTTTTTATTTACTTTTTTGCTCTTTTGCACACCAGTATCTCTACTTGCACGTCACCATCTGCAAATCTATGTTAATTTGCTAAATTGTAATTACTTCGCCACTATGGCCTATTTATTGCCTTACCTCCTTACGCCATTTGCACACACTATCTTGGCCAGGTCGCAGTTGTAAATGAGAACTTGTTCTCAACTGGCCTACCTGGTTAAATAAAGGTGAAATAAATAAAAAATGTATTTACATATAGCCTACTTCTTGGATGGATTGGATGCGCATTGGTGTCAAGCTGTAGGTTATCCAGGAAAGAAAACAAATATTGATAGAAAATAATAAAGCAGATTAAACTACTTCTGGCCACGGATGGCAAGGAGAACACCTGAAAAACAAAGCAATTAGCGCTCTAAACAGCTGACTGACAAAAGCAAACAATAATTAATCAACAGATAAATCGAATGCATTGGAATAAAGGCATAAGCTATTTTTATCAAGGATGCATGGCAAACACATTACGGAAATTAGGAAGTACGAAGGAAAATCTATGCATAAAGGAGCTCAGCTGAGGCCAAAATTCAGCACCTCTGTGTGGATAGCGCCGCCACATAGAAATAAATAGTTGAACCATGACAGAGAGGTGGGGGTGTTTGCTATATTTTAATATTTACCACCGTAAAACATATTTCCCACTATATTTTAGGAAAATAGAGAATGTTTAAAATAGCAATGTTTAGAATCACCCCCTCTCCCCCAAAGATTGACTTTTGATTAATTTCGGGAGCTAACCTCTCATTCAAGGGAGCCGAGCACCACCTGGCTCCCCCTTAATTCACACCTTGACTTCAGGTACATTAATGCACCTTTAAGTGAAGCCTCTTTCTAAGGGGGGTGCTACTACCCAGGTCATTTGTACATTTGAACCCTCTAGCAGAAAAAGGGGGCATCGAGCAGCAACGCCTTAACACTCAACTTGTCCCATCTCTATTAATCATGTCTCCACCTATCCCCTATTTGGACTGCACAGCTTATGTGACATACAAGTAAAATGCAAAGATATCAGCCGTTTTGACATGTTCTAATGATACCATGTTGCCGTTAGGTATAGTAAGGACGGCCTTGCCGAACATGGACCGCGAGGTGAAGGAGCAGTACCAGGTGCTTATCCAGGCCAAGGATATGGGAGGTCAGCTGGGCGGTCTGGCCGGAACCACCACCATCAACATCACCCTCAGCGACGTCAACGACAACCCACCAAGGTTCTCCAAAAGTAAGAGAGAGTGAGGAAGAGATTCAAATAGGGGCCTGTTTGCACACACCACTCGAGGGGGGTTGTTATTCTGTTGGTGTGTATGAAGTTTGCTTTACATTTTTACATTTCGGTTTCATATTCATAATATCGGTTTTAATATTGCCATTTCATATCATGATTGAATAATTGATTATAATGCTGATGCCCAAAGGACATGTGTCTATGTTCTTTATATTTTTTCACTATATATCATTTATTTTATAGCTTAGTACCTTGCCACATACAATTAAACATACTTAGAAATGTACCTTCCATTAATTAGTTCTTCATTATTTAAAGGGAAAATATCGATTTTCAGTTGCAGTGTTATTTAACTCAAGACAGAGTCAGCATGGGAGCTGATGCCTGTAATAACATTTCTGGAATTAAGTATATACTTTAAGATTCCAAACAAGTCATTTAAATTAAATAGTTAATCAGTGCACAAGTAAGAAACTGGAGGCAGGCCAAACATGCGGATTGTGTTATTGTGGAAGATTTTGTATTTTATTGTAACGGCTCTCTTCTATCTCCTCCTCTGACGAAGAGGTAGAACAAGGATCGGACCAAAATGCAGCGTGATGATGATTCATGATGATTCATTTTAATGAAGGAAAAACTATACATACAAAAACTACAAAAATAACTAAATGAAATAACGAAAACCGAAACAGCCCTATCTGGTGCAAACACAAAGACAGGAACAATCACCCACGAAACACTCACAGAATATGGCTGCCTAAATATGGTTCCCAATCAGAGAAAACGATAATCACCTGACTCTGATTGAGAACCGCCTCAGGCAGCCATAGACTACGTAGACACCCCACAAAACCCCTTAGACAAAAACACACCACAATAACCCATGTCACACCCTGGCCTGACCAAATAAAGAAAGAAAACACAAAATACTAAGACCAAGTCGTGACGTTTATTTATTTATTGATCCATGAAAATCTAAAGTCTGCATGTTTGAACAAGATGGATCAATTCAACAAGTAAAAAAATGGATATTTATGAATAAAGCCTATAAGCATACATACATACATACATACATACATACATACATACATACATACATACATACATACATACATACATACATACATACATACATACATACATACCGTTGAAGTCAGAAGTTTACATAGACCTTAGCCAAATACATTTAAACTCAGTTTTTCATAATTCCTGACATTTAATCCTAGTAACAATTCCCTATCTTAGGTCAGTTAGGATCAACACTTTATTTTAACGTGAAATGTCAGAATAATAGTGCAGGGAATGATTTATTTCAGCTTTTATTTCTTTCATCCCATTCCCAGTGGGTCAGAAGTTTACATACACTCAATTAGTATTTGGTAGCATTTCCTTTAAATCGTTTAACATGGGTCAAAGGTTTCAGGTAGCCTTCCACATGCTTCCCACAATAAGATGGGTGAATGTTGGCCCATTCCTTCTGACAGAGCTGGTGTAACTGAATCAGGTATGTAAGGCCTCCTTGCTCGCACATGCTTTTTCAGTTCTACCCACACATTTTCTATAGAAATGAGGTCAGGACTTTGTGATGGCTTCTCCAATACCTTGACTTTGTTGTCCTTAAGCAATTTTTGCAGAACATTGGAAGAATGCTTGGAGTCATTGTCCATTTGGAAGACCCATTTGCGACCAAGCTTTAACTTCCTGACTGATGTCTTGAGATGTTGCTTCAATATATCCACATAATGTTCCTGCCTCATGATGCCATTTATTTTGTGTGTGCACCAGTCCCTCCTGCAGCAAAGCACCACCACAACATGATGCTGCCACTCGTGTGCTTCACGGTTGGGATGGTGTTCTTTGGCTTGCAAGCCTCCCCCTTTTTCCTCTAAACATAATGATGGTCATTATGGCCAAACAGTTCTATTTTTGTTTCATCAGACAAGAGGACATTTCTCCAAAAAGTACGATCTTTGTCCCCATGTGGCCATTAATGACCATCGTTATATTCGGAGGAAAGTGGCCATCACAAAGCCCTGACCTCAATCCTATAGAAAATGTGTGGGCGAGTAAGGAGGCCTACAAACCTGACTCCGTTACACTAGCTCTGTCAGGAGTAAATGTGCCAAAATTCACCAAACTTATTGTGGGAAGCTTGTGGAAGGCTACCTGAAATGTTTGACCCATGTTAAACAATTTAAAGGCAATGCTACCATATACTAATTGAGTGTATGTAAACATCTGACCCACTGGGATGTGATGAAAGAAATGAAAGCTGAAATAAATCATTTTCTCTGCGATTATTCTGACATTTCAAATCTTAAAATAAAGTGGTCTTCCTAACAGACCTAAGACAGGGAATTGTTACTCGGATTAAATGTCAGGAATTGTGAAAAACTGAGTTTAAATGTATTTGGCTAAGGTGTATGTAAACTTCCGACTTCAACTGCATCTGTCTATATAAGGCCATGAGGTAGAAGGAATTATCCGTAGAGCTCCGGGACAGGATTGTGTCGATACACATATCTGGGGAACGATACCAAAACAATTCTGCAGCATTGAAGGTCCCCAACAACATGGTGGTCTCCATCATTCTTAAATGGAAGAAGTTTGGAACCATCACGACTCTTCCTAGTGCTGGCCGCAGAGCTAAACTGAGCCATCGATTGAGAAGGGCCTTCGTCAGGGAGGTGACCAAGAACCCCATGGTCACTCTGACAGAGCTCCCGAGTTCCTCTGTGGAGATGGGAGAACCTTTCAGATTACAACCATCTCTACAGCACTCCACTGATCAGGCATACATGGTAAAGTGGCCAGACGGAAGTCTGCTTGGATTTTAAAAGGCATATGACAGCCCGCTCGGGGGAATTTCATCTAAAGGACTGGGGGAAACCTGGCACAATCACTTTGGTGAAGCATGGTGGGTGCTGCATCATGCTGTGGGGATGTTTTTCAGCAGCAGGGACTTGGAGACAAGTCAGGATCGAAGGAAAGATGAACAGGGCTAAGTATAGAGAGATCCTTGATGACCTGCTCCAGAGCGCTCAGACTGGGGTGAAGGCTCACCTTCCTAAAGGACAACAACCCTAAGAACATGACCAAGACAATGCAGGAGTAGCTTCGGCACAAGTCTCTGAATGTTATTGAGCGTCCCAGCCAGTGCCCAGACTTGAACCTGATCGAACATCTCTGGAGAGGACCTGAAATTAGCTACAGCGCTCCCCATCCAACCTGACAGAGCATGAGAGGATCTGCAGATAATAATGGGAGAAATCCCCCAAATACAGGTGTGCCAAGCATTTAGCGTCTTACCCAAGAATACTCAAGGCTGTAATCCCTTCCAAAACTTCTTCAAGAAAGTACTAAGTAAAGGGTCTGAATACTTTCTAAATAAACAGATTTTGCTTTGTCATTATGGGGTATTGTGTGTAAATTGCTAATCAAAAACAATACAATGCCAAAAATAAATAAATTCAACGGAAAGTTTTGTGTGCATATGCATTCACCCCCTTTGCTTTGACGCTCCTAAATAAGATCTGGTGCAACCAATTACCTTCAGAAGTCACATAATTAGTTACATAAAGTCTACCTGTGTGCAATCTAAGTGTCACATGATCTGTCAATGGTTTCAGTATATATACCCCTGTTCTGAAAGGCCCCAGAGTCTGTAACACCACTAAGCAAGGGGCACCATCATGCAAGCGGCACCATGAAGACCAAGGAGCTCTCCAAACAGGTCAGGGACAAAGTTGTGAAGTACAGATTAGGGTTGGGTTATAAATAAATATCAGAAACGTTGAACATTCCACAGAGCACAAATCCATTTGTTTTTATGTAAGAATATGGAACCACAACAAACCTGCCAAGAGATGGCCGCCCATTAAAAACTCACAGACCAGGAAAGGAGGGCATTAATCAGAGGCAACAAAGAGACCAAAGATAACCCTGAAAGAGCTACAAAGCTTCATAGCAGAGACTGAGGTTATTTCCATAGGTCCACTTTATTAAGCCATACACTCCACAGATCTGGGCTTTACGGAAGAGTGGCCAGAAAAATAAGCAAACATGTTTGGTGTTTGCCAAAATGCATATGGAAGAATGTACTCTGGTCAAGTGAGACTAAAATTGAGCTTTTTGGCCATCAAGGAAAATGCTATGTCCGGAGCAAACCCAACACCCATCATCACCCCGAGAACAGCATCCCCCACAGTGAAGCATGGTGGTGGCAGCATCGTGCTGTGGGGATGCTTTTCATCGACAGGGACTGGGAAACTTGTCAGAATTTAAGGAATGATGGATGACACTAAATACATGGAAATTCTTGAGGGAAACTTGTTTCAGTCTTCAAGAGATTAAAGACTGGGACGGGGGTTCAACTTCCAGCAGGACAATGACCCTAAGCATTCTGCTGAAGCAAAACTTGAGTGGTTTAACCTCTCTGGTGCAGGCGTTCCACTAGCGAACCACCTCGACAACTTCCGGTGAAATTGCAGAACGCCAAATTCAAAATAGAGAAATAGTAAAAAATAAACATTCATAAAAATACAAGTGTTGTACATCGGCTTAAAGATGAACTTCTTGTTAATCCAGCCACTCTGTCAGATTTCAAGGAGGCTTTACGGTGAAAGCCATACCATGCGATTATCTGAGGACAGCGCTTGCTTACAAAAGCATACAAACATTTTCCAACCAAGTAGAGGAGTCACGAAAGTCAAAAAAAGCGATCAAATTAATCACTTACCGTTACAGTCACAAGAGTCCCAGCTACATAATAAATGTTAGTTTTGATCGAAAAAGTCCCTCTTTATATCCCAAAATCTCTGTTTTGTTGGCGCGTTTTGTTCAGTAGTCCACTGGCTCAAAGGCGTCAAAAAACATGCAGACGAATACACCCTAATAGTACCGGTAAAGTTCGTTGAAACATGTCAAACAATGTTTATTATTAATACTCAGGTTGTCATTTGTCTAAATAACAGGACAATAGTGTATTCAATAGAAAGGAAAAAGATTGAAGGGTGTGCACGCAGTCACGGGCGCAAACCAGCACTGCATGCTTCCCCAGTCCCCTGATACAAAGGTCAAATTTTTCTTCATTTTTCAGAAAACAAGCCTGAAACAATGTCTAAAGACTGTTGACATCTAGTGGAAGCTATAGGAACTGCAATCTGCATCCTATCCCATTAGATACTCAATAGGCATTCAATTTAAAAAATCCCACTTCCTGGGTGGATTTTCTTCAGGTTTTCGCCTGCCATATCAGTTCTGTTATACTCACAGACATGATTTTAACAGTTTTGCATATCCTGCATATCCTAGCTTCTGGGCCTGAGTATTACATGCATATCCTAGCTTCTGGGCCTGAGTAACAGGCAGTTTACTTTGGGCACGTCATTCATCCAAATTTCCGAATACTGCCCCGTCACTAAAAAGTTTTAAGGGGAAACATTGAAATGTCTTGGAATGGCCTAGTCAAAGCCCAGACCTCAATCCAATTGAGAATCTATGACATGACTTAAAGATTGCCGTACACCAGTGGAACCCATGCAACTTGAAGTAGCTGGAGCAGTTTTTCCTTGGAGAATGGGCAAAAATCCCAATGACTAGATGTGCCAAGCTTATAGACACATACCCCAAGAGACTTGCAGCTGTAATTGCTGCAAAAGTTGAGTTTGGGGGGGGGTGAATAGTTATGCACGCTCAAGTTCTGTTTTTTTGTTTCACAAGAAAAAATATTTTGCATCTTCAACGTGGTAGGTATGTTGTGTAAATCAAATGATTACAAACCCCCAAGTAATAAGGCAACAAAATAGGAAAAATGTCAAGGGGGTGAATACTTTCGCAAGCCACTGTATATTTTTAAGTCAAGGGATCTGAATATTTTCCTGAATGCACAGTATTTACCTCTTTCACTCTAGTATCCCTGCACATTCTGAATATGATGTTGGAACTTACCCTGTATATAGCTTCTTACTTTCTCGTGTTCTTATTTCTACTTGTGTGTTTTTATATTTGATACTGCTGCTGTCTCAGTCGTTCTACTCTCTCTCTCTGTATCTTACTCTCTCTCTCTCTCTCTCTCTCTCTCTCTCCTTCTCTCTCTCTCTCTCTTCTCTTCTCTCTCTCTCTCTTTATCTCTCTCTCTCTTTTATCTCTCTTTCTCTCTCTCTCTCTCTCTCTCTCTCTCTCTCTCTTATCTCTCTCTCTCTCTCTCTCTTTATCTCTCTCTCTCTCTCTCTCCAGTACCTATCTCTCTATCGATGGTACCTCTCTTTCTAAATTTCTCTTAATCTTTCTCTCTATCTTTCTGTCTCTCTCTCTTTCTCTCACTCTCTCTTGCTGCATTGCACAAATAATGACAATGCCAATTAGCATATGCAGTTGCCCTGTTGCTCACTTCCAAACCCTTTCGGGACACACTGAAGAAAAGCCCAATACAATGCCAGAAGTTGAAAATGAACTAGACTAGATTAATCTATTTATTTGTTTTTGTCTGTAAGGTTTCTTTCACCTGAGAGTCCCTGAGTCCTCTGCAGTGGGTTTTGCTGTGGGAAGGATCAAAGCTCATGACTTGGACATCGGGAAGAACGCAGAAGTAGAGTACAACGTCGTACCGGGAGACGGCGACAACATGTTTGACATCCTCACCAGTGAACACAATCAGGAAGGAATCATTATTCTCAAAAGGGTAAGCGTCTTCATCAGTCACGTGGTATCTGGATGCACTTTATATTGGAGTATGGGCTCTCACAGTAGTAATGGCTGGAACGGAATGATTGCAACAATGTCATACACACAATTGTTGTCACGTTCGTCGTAGTGAGAAGACCAAGGCGCAGCGTGATGTGAATACATTATACTTTTAATAAAGATAGACACTAAACCAACTATACTAAATAACAAAATGACCGTGAAGCTTTCATACAAAAGTGCAGACACAGGCAACTAGACATAGACAATAACCCACGAAATACCCAAAGAAGATGGCTGCCTAAATATGGTTCCCAATCAGAGACAACAATAAACACCTGACTCTAATTGAGAACCAATCTAGGCAACCATAGACATATATAAACACCTAGATGGTAAACAACCCCATAAACCTACAAAAACTCCTAGACAGTTCAAAAAACACATATCACCCATGTCACACCCTGACCTAACCAAACAATAAAGAAAACAAAGAATACTCAGGTCAGGGCGTGACAATTGTCCATATTGATATCGTACCATTCATTCCATTTCAGATATTATTATGAGCTGTCCTCCCCTCACCAGCCTCCACTGCTTCAGTTGCATAAGCTTTTTAGTATTCAGTCCTCTCGGGCATGGGTCTCCAACCCTGTTCGTGGAGAGCTATCCTATAGGTTTTCGCTCCAACCCCAGTTGTAACTAACCTGGTGAAGCATATCAATCTGCTAATTATTAGAATCAAATGGGCTAGATAAGGGTCAAAGTGAAAACCTACAGGACGATATATCTCCAGGAAGAGGGTTGTAAGAGCCCTGCTCTAGGGGATTGGCTATACAGTCTACCCACATAATGCCTTTTATTAGGACATTGTTAAGGACAATATCATGGATTAAGGGTCCCATATGTTTTCATGAGGTCAGCAATACTGCTGACTAGTCATTTCAAGCTTTGTAGAAATGGTACCAGGTGTTTGGCTGTTCATATAGTACTATTATTGTAAAGTTGTTTTGTCATTGCTGTGAATTAAATCTAAAACGTATATGCCCATTAGTCTGTATTGGTAAATGGAACCTATATGACTAGATTTAAAAAAACATTTTTTTTTACAGACTAATGTGTAGCCTGTTCTGTCTGAAATGGCTCCCTAATCCTTATATATTACAAACATTTTAACCAGAGCCCTATGGGCCCTGATTAAAAATAGTGTATTCTATAGGGGATATGGTGCCATTGGAGAAACAGATTCACAGATTCATTTTTATAGTATTTGCTGGTAGTTTATTGTTTTGTTGTTGTACGGACAGTTGCTCTGAGATTAAATCTTAAGTGCCACTGCTGTAAATATTCTCAACCTGCCATTGAAAGATTCATTCAAAATGTCATATGGTCACTTTGCAAAATGGATAAATATGCTCAAGGCATGTTGACCTGCCAGAATAGGCAAATACCTTTTGGATACTGAACCTAATTTTACTTTTATACACATTGACGAGGCTTATATTAGCCCCCGTCAAAACAAACAAGAACTTGCTTAGAGCCATCAATTTCTGCACATGTTCCCACTTCCAACTCACACTGACTCACATCCATTCCCTTACGCACAGTACTCTTGAGTTCCCCTCTGGCAAGTTTTAGGTGGTGGTGTTTGAGGCAGTTGAAACCCCAGTAGTGATTTTAAATGCTATTTGTTGGCAGCGCGGTGAGTGGTATAACACGGGAAACAGAGTAAAACTGCCAGAGAAAAGATAACTTTGCATAATACAACGTCGACATGTTTGAGGATATCTTCAAAACGCAAAGGAGAAAAAGATGAATGTCAGAAGGAGACATTGGCTGAGTTCCAAATGTCACTCTATTCCGTACACATCGCACTACTTTTAAGCAGAGCCCTATGGGGAGTAGGGTGTCACATAGGGATGCATCCATTACTTTTCAAGATAGTCTCGGCTGTTGGATATTAATGGCTCAGATAGATTATTTAGGTTTTTCCTGGAAAGATGGTTTCCCTCCCTTGATTAAAAAAGACGTATGATGCACGAATGAGCGAAAGAGAGAATAATTACATAAATCTTCTACCTTTGTGTCAGAGTTAAATATAACAAGATTAGTCAACGCCACCCAACCAGGTGCTTTCAAGAACTAACATGTGCAGTTGCTCCATTTTCAGGCAAAGCTCTTATGTGAGCACTGTGCATTTTCACAGAAGCTCTCCTGTTGTAGTATTTCAGAGGCATTTCCCTTGTAGCACAATAGTGGTTGTGTATGTATAAATGTGAAAATGCACCTTTTGAGGCCAATAGTTTGAAGGACAAAATATCCAAAAAGTTGTGTTCAAAACTTATTAGTGTGGAAAATACATATTTTTGAATCAAGTTCAAAAGCATAAAAGTAGCTAAACCGGTGCAGACATGACAAAATGGTATCATTAATTGGTTCTTCTGTTCTTCTGAATATGAATATGATCGTCCATCCTCCCACATATACAAATGTATATGAAATATACTCCGTTTATCCTTAGAACTATGCAGGAAAATATGGTTGTAGAGAATACATATTTGGATTCTGTGCCATGTGTGCTTGGCTGCGCTTATGCTTGTGTGCTTGTATGTATGTACGTTTGTGTGTGTTTAAACATATGATCTGCTTCCGAGTGGATCATAGCTATAGATCAGCAAATCTGACCTTCTCCAGTTGTGAACAGAAAAGATTAGAAAAGAAGACAGGCCCAGATTATGATTATGATGTAAATGAGGACATGTATTTGTTTACATTGTAAATACTGCAGATGGATGGGCCAGGGATGCCTTTCAATCCTTTCGCTCCTTTATTGTTTTTTACCTCCTGTGTTTGATATGGTGCCATCACAACAATGGAACAGTGTGATGTATTCCCCTCGCTGGGAGGTGACTGCACAAAGCCTTTGTCCATGGGGAAGATCGTTGAGCCACTCACACTGGATCCCCCACAGCGTAGTTTTCTAAACAACATGTTCTTCGACCCATGTCTAGGACGCAGTGGGGTATGAGTAGATGGGTGTGAAAAGGGGAAAGATAGGAGGTTTGAGATGGAGTCATTATGAGTTCTCGACCGTGTTCTCAGAATGCTGAGCCGCCTACAGACAGCCTTAGAATGGATCGCTGCCCGTCTCTAGAGTGGTGTGTGCAAACAGGCCCCTATTTGAATCTCTTCCTCTCTCTCCCTTGCTCTCTCTATCTACTCCCTCTCTCTTTCTCTTTATCCCTCTATCTTGATCTCTGTCTTCTCTCCTCGCCCCTGCGTTGAGCATCAGTGGTGAGAGGAGGAGAGGGCAGGGGGAAGCAGCAGCAGCTCTGCACAGTTTGGCAGACCCCTACTCAGGTTTGTTGCCGATAAGAGGATCAGGCATGGTAATGGCTTCAGGGGATAATCATCTGGTGCCTAGTCTGCCCATACAGAAACATGCAGAGCAAGGCTTGGAGGGTGGGGACGTACACATTGGGGGTTAGTCATCCCCTTTGCAGAAGAAAAGATTACCAGAGACAATAGACAGAGGTCACTGTAGAAGAATCCTCAGTCCTACCAAGGGAGGCATGCACATTCACATGCTGAGAGACACACACACTTGCCTGAATATGCATGAGCACAATCACACACATGCAATGACACACGCGCACACACATATACAAACAGAGTTACACACTTGCCCAAACTGAGAATGAACAACAGAGGGAGATAACTAATTGCCCATACAGTAGATCCGGGGCTTGTGCTTGTAAGAGGCTTTTAGTCAGAAAAAATGTGTTTGTGGTGGATTTGTCTGCTTAGTCACTTCCTCTAAAATATTCCTTTAAAAAATGACTGGGCTGCTGATATGTACTAAGCCTAAAGTAATGATATTGTTTAGTGGCAAAATGTTTGGCATAACCCTTGTTGGCTCCTGTCCAGGGGATCCATTTAAATACTGTACAGGATTCATTTTGTCTCTCATTTAGAAAGACTTTATCCCGCATGCCAACCAGAAGTACAGCATGATGAGACGAATACCAAGCTAGTAAAGTTCAATGAAAAGAAATGTGGATATACTGTACAGTGGCTTTCGACAGTATTCACCCCCTTGGCAGTTTTCCTATTTTGTTGCCTTACAACCTGGAATTAAAATAGATGTTTGGGTGGTTTGTATTATTTGATTTACACAACGTGCCTACTACTTTGAAAATTCAAAATATTTTTTATTGTGAAACAAATAAGAAATAAGACAGAAAAACTGAACTTGAGTGTGCATAACTATTCACCCCCCCCCAAAGTCAATACTTTGTAGAGCAACCTTTTGCATGCATTACAGCTGCAAGTCTCTTGGGGTATGTCACTATAAGCTTGGCACATCTAGCCTCTGGGATTTTTTCCCATTCTACAAGGCAAAACATCTCCAGCTTCTTCAAGTTGGATGGGTTCCGCTGTTGTACAACAATCTTTAGGTCATACCACAGATTCTCAATTGGATTGAGGTCTGGGCTTTGACTAGGCCATTCCAAGACATTTAAATGTTTCCCCTTAAACCAAGTTTGTTGCTTTAACATTATGCTTATGGCCAATGTCCTGCTGGAATGTGAACCTCCGTACCAGTCTCAAATCTCTGGAAGACTGAAACAGGTTTCCCTCAAGAATTTCTATGTACTTAGCGCCGTCCATCGTTCCTTCAATTCTGACCAATTTTCCAGTCTCTGACGATGAAAACTATCTCAACAGCATGATGCTGCCACCACCATGCTTCACTGTGGAGATGCTGTTCTCGGGGTGATGAGAGGTGTTGGGTTTGCGCCAGACGTAGCGGTTCCCTTGATGGCCAAAAAGCTCAATTTTAGTCTCATCTGACCAGAGTACCTTCTTCCATATGTTTGGGGAGTCTGCCACATACCATTTGGCGAACACCAAATGTGTTTGCTCATTTTATCTTGAAGCAATGGCTTTTTTTCTGGCCACTCTTCCGTAAGCCAAGCTCTATGGAGTGTATGGCTTAAAGTGGTCCTATGGACAGAGTTTTGCAGCTCCTTCAGAGATCAGAGATATTTGGTCTCTTTGTTGCCTCTCTGATTAATGCCCTCCTTGCCCGGTCTGTAAGTTTTGGTGGGCGACCCTCTCTTGGCAGGTTTGTTGTGGTGCCATTTTCTTTCAATTTTTTTAATCATGGATTTATTTGTGCTCCTTTGGATGTTCAAAGTTTCTGATATTTTTTAGAACCCAACCCTAATCTGTACTTCTCCACAACTTTGTCCATGACCTGTTTGGAGAGCTCCTTGGTCTTCATGGTGCCGCTTGCTTGGTGGTGCCCCTTGCTTATTGGTGTTGCAGACTCTGGGTGCTTTCAAAACAGGTGTATATATGCTGAGATCATGTGACAGATCATGTGAGACTTAGATTGCACACAGGTGGACTTTATTTAACAAATGATGTAACTTCTAAAGGTAATTGGTTGCACCAGATCTTATTTTGGGGTTTGATAGCAAAGGGGGTGAGGTGAATACATATGCACGCACCACTTTCACATTTTTAAAAAACACGTTATTCTTTTCATTTCACTTCTCCAATTTGAACTATTTTGTGTATGTCCATTATGTGAACTCCAAATAAAATTCCATTTAAATTACAGTTTGTAATGGAAAAAAATAGGAAAAAAGCCAAGGGGGATGAATACTTTTAAAAGGCACTGCATATGATTTATATTTGGAGCAGATAAATACGGTACAGGGTCCATGGTCACAAATAAATGTGAGGTGCTATTTTATCTCCTTTAATATTATCACATATTCCAAATGTACACTATAACAATAACATTATGTCACCAAAGAGAGATGCATTAAGCTACAATGCAATTTTAAAAAAGGAACACAATTTCCAATCGCAAAACACAAAGCAAAATGAACCGTCATACAGCAGTATTGAAGGACAAACGCTAATTTTTCCTCCCCAACTTGGCCTCTCTAACAATTTTACTTTTCAAAGTCAGAACTATTGTCAGTGTTTAGCTAGTCTAGTGGACCTTTTCAACCCGGTCTGTAGTCATCAATTTAACACTTAATTTTGCCAAAGCCAGACACTGTCAGCAGTCTCATTTCTCTATCACAAATGCCATTAGTGGGCTGTATGAACATTAAATCATTGGAGAGCCTCTAAACCATTACCGCTCCTTTGGTCCTGATGAGTTATTACTGGACTCTGAATACGGTAATGGTCAGATGATGTTTGAGGAGAGCTAAGTGCAAAGACAGCTGCAACGTCTTCAGTGGAGTAGTGAAAAGTTTGAGCCTGGATTTCTGCTTGTCAAACAAAAGCTGAAGTAAGTGGAAGTATTAGATACAAGTGGACACAGTGCCACCCATTGGGCACTTAAGAATCAATGGTTTCCAGTGAGCGTTTCAATATTTATTCAATGAAGATTAAAGTCCTTTGAAAGTACAAAGCGAACTAAACCCCAAAGTTATGAAAATCTCATTTGCATTTATTCTGTTCATTTGAATGCAGTCTTCCTGTCTGGATACAGTGTAAAGCTATCAGATAGAGCACATACCGTGCTGAAATGGAGAGAACAGTCTTACAACAAACATCTTTGGTTTGAGCTGGATATTATACCAGGAGGTTAGTGGAGTTATTTTGGGCCCTGGTGTGCAAGGCACCCATGGAGGAAGGCAAAGAAGATGCCACAGATCAGCAGGATTAACAGGTGGCCCAACGCAGAACAACACCTTCATCACGCTTTGAAAGTGTGTGTGTGTGTGTGTGTGTGTGTGTGGCGTTTTAGTTTTTTGTATCAAAGAGAGGGAAAAGAAAGTCAAATAGAGAGAGAGAGGGGTATATAGAAATAATACTATGAAAAAAGAGAGAGGAAGAGAAAGAGCTTGAAAAAGGTAAATAAAGAGGGCTAATAGCCACTCAGTATGGAGTTGAGGTTTCTCTCTGGTGGCCTGGAGGCGTGTGGATGTGGGGGTGTAATAGATTAGAGCTGTGTGCCAGGGCTCATCTCGGGGCTAAACCCTGTCCTATTAGTGTGCCAGGTATGTAGTGTGAGAAGTCACTCCACTACTATAGCCTCAGCTCGCTGCAGTGTGGAAAGATAGGCAGAACTTCTGTTAGGCTACTAGCTGGCTTGGCTGCTTCCCAAATGGCACACTATTCCTGATACAACGCACTACTTTTGACCAGAGACCTATGGGTCGTGGTCAATAGTAGTGTACTATAAAGGGAGTCAGTCTCAGACCGACACCAAATCACTGTGAGAGAGCAGTGTGGGGGGCAGAGCAGTGAGAGAGCCAAGGACACTGAACAGTGTGACTGATGGAGGACAATAAAGTGAGCATCCTCTTCTCTATCTCCGCAGTGAGGCCACCAAATTCAATGCGGCACTCTCCCGGGACGTAGATGATGCTGATGGTCCCTCATTGTGTTCCATGCTCAATTGACCGGTGATGTCATGGGGGGAGATGGAGGCCTAATGCTAGTTGGACATCCCCATGATGGGTAGAACTTAATCGAGCTGTCAGTCAATCAATGGCTGAGATGACCCTGTGAAAATCACCCCCACACTGTAGCTCCAAACAGAGCTATTGGACTGGCCCTCAACCACTGAGCCATTTACTATACACAATGGCTTCACTGATCTGCAGTCAGAAAATACCCTACTTCCTTTGCATTCCTCTGTTGTTGTTTATGAAAATCACTGCAACGCACATGAATGGAATTAAAAAGTGTGTTGTGATGTGTTGACTGCCCTGCATGTGAAGACAAGGGAAGTTAATGATTCATGAGTGACATTGCACATACATAATACTAAATGGGATTTATGACTCAGCCTCTAATGAAATATTTATCAGGGAGGATTGATCTATTTTATACCTGCTATCATCTTCCGGCTTGTTTTGTTGTTTGTTTGTCTGGTTGTTATACTTGCATTTAGCTAGCATAAACAGGTGTGTTGATATTGATCTGTGTTGTGATAAAGTGTCATAATGCAACAATTATTCTGTGAAAACGGGTTTATACTGTATTTACCTCAAGGTGTTAGCATACTGTAAGATGGTTAGAGGGGTGGGGGGAGGAGAAGGGAGGGAAGGAGGAAAATGGAGGGAGGAAGAAAGGGAGACAGAGGGGGAAAAAAACGGGGGTTGTTGAAAGATCAGTTATTTTAATATTGAACTCAAAACAAACAAATGGAGAACCTATTAAAAATGTATCATCCTGCTTCTGCTTCCAAAATAAAGCACCAAGGGAGTAGCTAGGCTGAGAAATGGCTCCATAAAGCACGTTCACCCGCTCAGGGAGGTAGATCAGAATGAGAAGCCAAAAGCAGCCCCAAAGTCAAAGCCATAAATACAGATTAAAAAAGTTAATTTGACAGTTTACAATATACTGTATGTACTGGTGTAACAAATGTCACTTGTACTGTGTTATAAATTCATATTTTTATCATAGACTAAAAACATATCTTCAAAGCTTGTTTACCTAAATGATTACGACAACGGTGCCTTGATTAATTCAAAATTAACAAAGTCCCCTTGGATCATAAATAGTGTTCAATAGAAAAACCTTGGGTTTCCTTCATTCGGTATCACCGCCAGTGCAACGAAGGTGCACATTTACATATCAAAGGGCTCGGCCAGCGAGTCTAGAATTCAAAGCGTGCTCTGTTGTGATGTTGAAGAGCAGTAACACTGACATGAGAGGAAGTCTGTCTGTCTGTCTGGCCTCTTTACACATTCCCCTGTTGAGAAGAGAGATCGTTCTCTGTGGTTTGTGTCTCAAATGACACCCTCCTATACAAGGGTCCATGGAGCTCTGATCCAAACAGTGCATGCACCATATAGGGAATAGTGTGCCATTTGGGATGCAAGCCTAGAATACCGTACAATAACTTGCATACCAATTCCTATCATAATGAAACACTTCAGGAATGTGGAAAGCTGAAAATGGACCATGGATCTAGAGAGGGAGGTGAGAGCAAGTGTGTGAATTATGGGGGAGACCCATTCCCCCAAAATGAGACATGAGCTTCCTTAAAAATTCAGGAGCTCGAGTTTAACCAATTTTTATGAAATGCATTGTTGTAGTGATACAGCGTTAAATAAGAAAATAAAAGATTATTCCAAATAAAATGAACTCCCCCCAACTCTCTGTCATGGATTAAACCAGTGACAGTTGGTTCAGGTTCTTTTAATCACATTGTATTAATTTCTCCACTCCGCCTGCCTGCCTCTCTCTGTCTGTCTATCTTTAGCTTTTGCTAGTAAACTTTCTGTATCGACTGGGTTCAGCCTGCTAGCGAAATTGCAACATTGTTTTAACTGGGTCCCCACAGTTTCCTACGCCGATCAGCTCAGGACAGACACAGCTGTATTTGCTTGCGTCTCGTATTTCAGCCCCTTTTTTCAGCCCCTTTTAACATTACAAAAAATATACATTTGTGAGCAAGATGCATTATTGCAGGCTATAGTGTAGGGCTAATGACAATCACCAAAAGTCATTACACGTTTTGGTGTTTCGAAAAAGATGTATTTTTTAAAATTATATGAACAAAAATATTTAATTTTATTTGGAATGGTAAGCCAGACAAAATTAAAAGGACCTATTTATATAATAAATATGAATTCATAGTGCAGAAATTATTAAATATTAAAGCATTAGACCTCTCACGAAAGGCATCAGTCAGTTATACTTATATCCAAAATGGTTCTCTAGTAAATTAGTAAGAATGTCTCACCCCATGTTCGCGATGGTCTTTTTCCCTTTATTCAGATTACAACTGCTCACTTTCGGTTATTTGAAAATGAAAGAATCTCAAAAATATTGTTACTTTTTAAACAAGCCTGAGAAAGTTGGTTACAATTTCAGTTTAATCCACCTGAAAAGACAGAACTCATAATACAACACATATTATGGTAAAACTCATATATACTAATTGATAAAAAATAACTTGTTTTGTTATGTAAAAAAGGGTAAAAATCTTTGTAAATTATATCATAAATAGGACTGGTGGAGTTATGTCAGACATGCAGCTAACACAGACATTGGGAAATGCTCTACACAAAATTACAACTAACTGTCACGCCCTGGTCGAAGTATTTTGTGTTTTTCTTCATGTATTTGGTCAGGCCAGGGTGTGACATGGGTTTTTGTATGTGGTGTGTAGCTTAGTGGGGTTGTAGCTTAGTGGGGTGTTCTAGGAAAGTCTATGGCTGTCTGAAGTAGTTCTCAATCAGAGGCAGGTGTTTATCGTTGTCTCTGATTGGGAACCATATTTAGGCAGCCATATTCTTTGGTTGTATTGTGGGTGATTGTTCTGAGTGTCTTGATGGCCTTGTTAGATGTTAGTTGACACATGTAAAGGCTGTTTCGGGTTTTGTTTATTGTTTTTGTAGTGTTCGTGTTTAGTCGTGTTTACGTTTGTCTAAATAAACATGGATCGCAATCGACACGCTGCAGTTTGGTCCGACTCTTCTTCACCATATGAAAACCGTGACAGAATCACCCACCACAAACGGACCAAGCAGTGTGTCAACAGGCAGGAGCCACAGGAGAGGCAACAGAGACAGCAGCAGCAGGAGCAGCAGCAGCTGCAGTGGGAGAGGCTGCACTACCTGGAGAAATGGACTTGGGAGGAGATTCTAGACTGGGAACAGCCTGGAGATTATTGTCGCCCCAAAGCCGAGCTGGAGGCAGCAAAAGCAGAGAGGCGGCATTATGAGGAGCTAGCACGGCAGAGCGGATGGAAGCACGAGAGTCAGACCCAAAAATTTCTTGGGGGGGGTGGGGGCTCACAGGGAGTATGGCTACGCCAGGTAGGAGACCTGAGCCAACTTCCTGTGGTTACCGGGGGGCTAGAGAGACCGGGCAGGCACCGTGTTATGCAGTGGTGTGCACGGTGTCCCCAGTGCGGGTGCATAGCCCGGTGCGGTATATTCCTACTCCTCGTATCGGCCGGGCTAGAGTGGGCATCCAGCCAGGTAAGGTTGGGCAGGCTCGGTGCTCAAGAGCTCCAGTGCGCCTGCACGGTCCGGTCTATCCAGTACCACCTCCACACCCCAGCCCTCCGGTAGCAGCTCCCCGCACCAGACTTCCTGTGCGTGTCCTCGGCCCAGTACCACCAGTGCCAGCACCACGCATCAGGCCTACAGTGCGCCTCGCCTCTCCTGCACTGTCGGAGCCTCCCGCCTGTTCAGCGCTATCAGAGCCTTTCTCCTCTCCTGCGCTGTCGGAGTCTCCCGCCTGTCCGTCGCTGCTGCCGGAGTCTCCCGCCTGTCCGTCGCTGCTGCCGGAGTCTCCCGCCTGTCCGTCGCTGCTGCCGGAGTCTCCCGCCTGTCCGTCGCTGCTCCTGGAGTCTCCCGCCTGTCCGTCGCTGCTGCCGGAGTCTCCCGCCTGTCCGTCGCTGCTGCCGGAGTCTCCCGCCTGTCCGGCGCTGCTGCCGGAGTCTCCCGCCTGTCCGGCGCTGCTGCCGGAGTCTCCTGCGCTGTCGGAGCCTTTCTCCTCTCCTGCGCTACCGGAGTCTCCTGTCTGCATGGAGCAGTCAGAGCTGTCAGTCTGCATGAAGCAGCCAGAGCTGCCAGTCTGCAAGGAGCTGCCAGTCTGCAAGGAGCTGTCAGCCTGCATGGAGCAGCAAGAGCTGTCAGCCTGTATGGAGCAGCCAGAGCTCCCAGTCTACATGGATTAGCTAGAGCTGTCAGTCTGCATGGAACAGCCAGAGCTGTCAGTCTGCAAGGAGCTGCCAGTCTGCAAGGAGCTGCCAGTCTGCAAGGAGCTGCCAGTCTGCAAGGAGCTGCCAGACTGCAAGGAGCTGCCAGACTGCAAGGAGCTGTCAGTCTGCAAGGTGCTGCCAGCCTGCATGGAGCAGTCAGAGCTGTCAGTCTGCATGAAGCAGCCAGAGCTGCCAGTCTGCAAGGAGCTGCCAGTCTGCAAGGAGCTGCCAGTCTGCAAGGAGCTGCCAGTCTGCAAGGAGCTGCCAGTCTGCAAGGAGCTGTCAGCCTGCATGGAGCAGCAAGAGCTGTCAGCCTGTATGGAGCAGCCAGAGCTCCCAGTCTACATGGATTAAATAGAGCTGTCAGTCTGCATGGAACAGCCAGAGCTGCCAGTCTGCAAGGAGCTGCCAGTCTGCAAGGAGCTGCCAGTCTGCAAGGAGCTGTCAGTCTGCAAGGAGCTGCCAGTCTGCATGGAGCAGTCAGAGCTGTCAGTCTGCATGAAGCAGCCAGAGCTGCCAGTCTGCAAGGAGCTGCCAGTCTGCAAGGAGCTGCCAGTCTGCAAGGAGCTGCCAGTCTGCAAGGAGCCGCCAGTCTGCCCAGCGCCGCCAGTGCCGCCAGTCTGCCCAGTGGCGCCAGTCTGCCCAGCGCCGCCAGTGCCGCCAGTCTGCCCAGCGCCGCCAGTGCCCCCAGTCTGCCCAGCGCCGCCAGTCTGCCCAGCGCCGCCAGTCTGTCAGGATCAGTTAGATCTGCCAGTCAGCCAGGATCCGCCAGTCTGCCAGGATCCACCAGTCTGCCAGAAGTGCCAGTCAGCCAGGATCTGCCAGATCCGCTAGTCTGCCAGGATCCACCAGTCAGCCAGACTCCTCCAGATCTGCCAGAACTGCCAGTCAACCAGGCTCTTCCAGATCTGTCGGTCAGCCAGATTCTTCCAGATCTGCCAGTCAGCCAGAATCTTCCAGATCTGCCAGTCAGCCAGGCTCTTCCAGATCTGCCAGTCAGCCAGACTCTTCCAGATCTGCCAGTCAGCCGGGATCTGCCAGGCTCTGCCAGTCAGCCAGGATCTGTCAGTCGGCCAGGATCTGCCAGTCAGCCAGGATCTGGTAGATCCATCAACCTGCCTGAGCTTCCTCTTACTCCTGAGCTTCCTCTTACTCCTGAGCTTCCTCTTACTCCTGAGCTTCCTCTTACTCCTGAGCTTCCTTTTCGCTCCTGAGCTTCCTCTTCGCTCCTGAGCTTCCTTTTCGCTCCTGAGCTTCCTTTTCGCTCCTGAGCTTCCTTTTCGCTCCTGAGCTTCCCCTCAGTCCCGAGCTTCCCCTCAGTCCCGAGCTTCACCTCAGTCCCGATCTGCTCCTCAGTCTAGTGGGGTTCTGGGTGAGGACTACTAGGCCATGGTTGGCGGCGAGGTTGGACTATCCAGGGACGCAAGGAGAGGGGACTATTACATTAACTGAGTGGGGTCCATGTCCCGCGCCGGAGCCGCCACCATGGACAGACGCCCACCCGGACCCTCCCTATTGATTTGAGGTGCGTTCGGGAGTCCGCACCTTAGGGGGGGGGGGTTCTGTCACGCCCTGGTCAAAGTATTTTGTGTTTTTCTTCATGTATTTGGTCAGGCCAGGTTGTGACATGGGTTTTTGTATGTGGTGTGTAGCTTAGTGGGGTTGTAGCTTAGTGGGGTGTTCTAGGAAAGTCTATGGCTGTCTGAAGTGGTTCTCAATCAGAGGCAGGTGTTTATCGTTGTCTCTGATTGGGAACCATATTGCGGCAGCCATATTCTTTGGTTGTATTGTGGGTGATTGTCCTGAGTGTCTTGATGTCCTTGTTAGATGTTAGTTGACACATGTATAGGCTGTTTCGGTTTTCGTTTCGTTTCGTTTATTGTTTTTGTAGTGTTCGTGTTTAGTCGTGTTTACGTTTGTCTAAATAAACATGGATCGCAATCGACACACTGCAGTTTGGTCCGACTCTTCTTCACCATATGAAAACCGTGACACTAACTAAATGCAGCACTGCTACAAAACTGGAAGAGGCAAGTGGAAGGGGGTAAAAGTAAGGAACTTGTCTGTCGGCCCTGCTTTAGAATAAAAATAAAAATATATACCAGTTTCATTTCAGGACCAAAGAATTGACAGCTGTGCCACATAAATTGCTAAATAGTTGGGAAGTGATTTTCAATGTAACGATTCCATGGCACATGGTGTATGAATTGACACTCAAAAACGACACCGGATTCAAAACTTAACATTTTGTTAATATAAATAATTATACAAAATTCTTTCAACCAATAGAATGTTATATATATATTGGGCATACAATCTTTCCAGGAGGCAGAGTCATTAGATCATTTATTTTGGGAAGGTATATAAAGTTGAATTCAGAAATGTACACACATCTTAGCCAAATACATTTAATCTCAGTTTTTCACAATTCCTGACATTTAATCCAAAAAACCCTGTCTTAGGTATGTTAGGACCACCACTTTATTTTAAGAATGTAAAATGTCAGAATAATAGTAGAGATTTATTTCAGCTTTTATTTCTTTCATCACACCCCAGTGGGTCAGAAGTTTACATACACTCAATTAGTATATGGTAGCATTGCCTTTAAATTGTTTAACTTGGGTCAAACATTTCAGGTTGCTTTCCACAAGCTTCCCACAACAATAATTCCTCCTGACAGAGCTGGTGTAACTGAGTCAGGTTTGTAGAGCTCCTTGCTCGCACACGCTTTATCTGTTCTGCCCACAAATTTTCTATAGGATTGAGGTCAGGGCTTTGTGATGGCCACTCCAATACCTTGACTTTGTTGTCCTTAAGCCATTTTGCCACAACTTTGGAAGTAGGCTTGGGGTCATTGTCCATTTGGTAGACCCATTTTCTACCAAGCTTTAACTTCCTGACTGATGTCTTGATATGTTACTTCAATAAATCCACTTAATTTTCCTTCCTGAAGATGCCATATATTTTGGGAAGTTCACCAGTCCCTACTTTAGATTTTTTCAGGGGGGCCTATTTGTTGTTCCATGGAGTGAATCTGTTATTCAACGTGCTTTTAGGGGCTAATAACAGTATGTCCAAATAAAATGTTTCATCATATACTTTTTTTATATTTTCAGTACTAGTCAAAAGTTTGGATTTGAGATTCTTCAAAGTAGCCACCCTCCACCTTGATAATAGCTTTGCACACTCTTGACATTCTCTCAACCACCTGGAATGCTTTTCCAACAGGAGTTGGAGTTCCCACATATGCTGAGCACTTGTTGGCTGCTTTTACTTCACGCATCCCAAACCATCTCAACTGGGTTGAGGTTGGGTGATTGTGGAGGTCAGGTCATCTAATGCAGCACTCAATCACCCTCCTTCTTGGTGAAATAGCCCTTACACAGCCTGGAGGTGTGTTGGGCCATTGTCCTGTTGAAAAACAAATTATAGCCCCACTAAGTGCAAACCAGATGGGATGGTGTATTGCTGTAGAATACTGAGGTAGCCATACTGCTTAAGAGTGCTTTGGATTCTAAATACATCACAGACGGTGTCACTAGTAGAGCACCCCCACACCATCAAACCTCCTACATGCTTCACGTTGGAACCACACATGCGGATATCATATGTTCACCTACTCTGCCTACTCCTAAAATTTTGACTCAGATCAAAGGACAGATTTCCACCGGTCTAATGTCCATTGCTCGTAATTATAAGTCCAAGCAAGTCTCTTATTCTTATTGGTGTCCTGTTGTAGTCCCATAGGGCGGTGAACAATTGGTCCAGCATCGTCGAGGTTAGCGGAGGGTTTGGCCGAGGTAGGCTGTCATTGTAAAATAAGAATTTGTTTTTAACTGACTTGCCTAGTTAAATTAATTTTTAAAAAAGTAAATAGTGGTTTCTTTGCAGCAATTCGTCCATGAAGGCCTGATTCACACAGTCTCTTCTGAACAGTTGAATTTAAGATGTGTCTGTTACTTGAAATACGTTAAGCATTTATTTGGGCTACAATATGAGATGCAGTTAACTCTAACGAACCTATCCTCTGCAGCAGAGGTAACTCTTGGTCTTCCTTTCCCATGGCAGTCCTCATGAGAGCCAGTTTCATCATGGTGCTTGATGTTTTTTTCGATTTCACTTGACTGACCTTCATGTCTTAAAGTAATGATGGACCGTTGTTTCTCTTTGCTTATTTTAGCTATTCTTGCCATAATATGCACTTGGTATTTTTTTTAATCAAATATGGCTGTCTTCTGTATAACACCTTGTCACAACACAACTGATTTGTTCATGTGTATTTAAGAAGGAAATAAATTCCACAAATGAACTTTTAACAAAGCACACTTTTAACAAGGTACAGGTGACTAAATCATGAAGCTGGTTGAGAAAATGCCAAGTGTGCAAAGCTGTCATCAATGGAATGTGTGGCTACTTTGAAGAATCTCAAATATAACAAATTTTAATTTGTTGAACACTTTTTTTGTTACTACTATGTTATTTTATAGTTTTCATGTCTTCACAATTTTTCAACAGTGTAGAAAATAGTAAAAATAAATAAAACCCTTGAATAAGTAGGTGTGTCCAAACTTTTGCCTGGTACTGCATATATATATATATATATATATATATATATATATATATATATATTTTATGATTAAAAATCAAATAGCAAAATTATGCTTGGTATGACCTTCTTAATTAAAACAATTCCATATAGCAGTAGAAAACTGTGGCTGGCCGAGAGTGCGTTTACCTCCTCTAACCTCATTCTCATTTTGACTCTACTGTTACAATGTCTTAATTGAATTCACTGCTTGGCACACTACTACTACTTTACAATGACGTCTACAAGCCAAAGCTCCTGACTTTGAAAAATAACACTGTGGACAGGACTTGATAAAAATGTTACAGGACAAAGGAAAAGTTCAAGCAATAAAACTCTTTTACAGGCTTGGGGATAGCTACCGTAATTCAATTTTAGCAAGAGTCGATAATGTCCTCCTTCTAAAGATTTGGAAAGATTTGAGTATAACTACAGAACCCAATTTACCTTGAATTTGTGGGCGCACGTACGTTTGTGCATTCGTATAAGTGTACATGCATGCGTGTGTGTCCATGCATGCTCGCGTTCACTGGTGTTTGTGTATTTGTGCTGCGTATGTGGAGATGGAGTGCCATATCGCTCCAGGTCTCCAGTGAGAGTGTATCTAATGAGGCCTACTGTAGACCTTCTGCTTCCCACCTCTCCTCTCAACCTCCCTCCACCTGTGCCTGTATTTCAGCTGAGTTATGCATTGCAGTGTAGTGCAGGCTGTGTAGTGTGTGTGTGTGTTGTGTGTGTATAAGGTAAGGGAACAGCCTTTATTTGAATGCAATTGATCCCCAACCAGAAGAACATACAAATACCTATGCGTGATAAAAGCATGTAAATAGACATATACTGTACTTTGTTTCTAAGGTGACCTTTTAAAAGCTAGCAACTCATTTACCTTAACATATTTACAATGATCAGGTGTCTGATTGTGAGGCCATTTGAATGTATTACGTGCCGTTCACTTTTAGTGTTGTGTAAACTGTAGCTATATAGGCACCCTGCTCCTCTGTATTCATTTATTGCTGAGAGCGATTGAAAGTAATAGAGTGCATTTCCTGTCTAGAGAGAGTTGCTGTTGCTGAGCTGAGCCCAGTCAGTTGCATCTCGCTCACTGTAATCAAACCAGTCACAGTGGATGATGGTCAATGATTGCTCTCAAATTGGCTCCCGTTCACACATACAGCAGCATTTTATTTTTATCAGACACCTGTAATAGTTCTGAGGCTACTGTAGGCTCATCATGGAGATATTCTGTGTGTCCCAAATGGCTCCCTATTCCCTACGTAGTGCACTACATTTGACCAGAGCCAAATGGGCACTATGTGGAAAAAAGGGGGGCATTTGGGACGAAACCGTGGCAAGGCAGTTATAGTACCATGAAGATGGATGGTAGTCATTTACCGGGGTTGTGTCTTTGCATTATCTTGCTACATTCACCGTGTTTGATTGCTCATAGAAAATGTATCATGTTAAATTCACAGCTTCTTCCCCTCGCTTGCGGCCTCTTCAAACACAAACATTTTCTCTCAGCTATTACCAGATGTTTTTACTTGTTGGCACAATAAGGGGATTTTGTTGCCTGTGTTGGTGCAATAGTGGCTGTGTGTTAGTAATTTTGAAGTACACAGAAACAAATGTCTCTCATGTGACACAAGACTAGTGGAGTCTGACCACCAGGCTCTGTCTGAGTGAGTGCTGTTGTGGTAACACATGAGTGGATAGTGTGTGTGTGTGCGTGGGTGGGTGTGTGCATGCTTGCATGTGTGTGTGTGTATATATCTGTGTGTGTGTGTGTGTGTGTTGGTACGTATCTCTGTGTGCTTTTATGTATGCGTGTGTTTGTGTAAATACGTACGTGAGTGACTGGCCGTCACACCTGAGATACCAGGAGATAGGTAGTGGTGCGTACATGGTTGCCACCGCTAGTGGATGTTTACATCGCAGCTGCAGACACAGCGTGGTTACTGATGGTTACGGATGTAACCCTGCGCTCCAGCTAATTGACCCAATCAGAGATGTCACAGACATAGGAGGGAGAACACTTTAAATCAACACTTTAAGAGAGCTTTCATGCATCAGTGAATGCTCTTGAACCCACCAACTACAGCAGCTCGACTTTATTGCATGGAGTGAAATCCATTGAGGATGTGCAAAACATTGAGTGGATGTAACTAAACATGCATTATTGCAATTTCACCTTTGGTAGCCCTTTCTACTCACAGCCCTTGTCATTACATATACGGGCTGGAAATGTCAGATTCAGTCATTGGTAATCACCTAAATTGGAACGCAGTGGCTGTACAATAACATGCTATACATACATGATGTCAGAGCTCAGGTTCTTCGCTTCACAGCACTGTATGGGTTTTGACTGATAGCCGCCATTAAAAACTTCAGCACCTCGTGCAACAGGCAGATGCGCCCATCCCTCATGAAAATTGTGCTACTTTTACACATTTGTTGTTGTCTGAGTGAGGGAAATGCTGTAAATTGAGAGGAGTCGTTGTGTTCCGAAAGATGAGACATAGAGGATTATAATAAATACCACTTTGATGTCATACAACCACACCACACACCCATGAGTACAAATGTGAATTGAACATGTCCATGTTTGAAAAGTCATGTCATATACAGTATCAACATTTATGATCACTATATTTGATCCACCGTTACAAGGATGACGTGCATTATCCCCTGGGTTGTCCTGAACAGAATGAGCCTATGTTTGTCATATTGTGAAGACAGTTAGCTGGGGAACGCGCTCTTGAATGCACTCATGACTCCATTCTATGCACACCAAAATGTATCTGAAGTGCCGTTTGAAAGCATAACACTGTAAGATCATATTTCATAACATAGCTAGCCATGTTGGCAGTAGAATAAACTTTCAAATGATGCCCACCTGACCCAGATTGTGATTTATAAACGGAATGTTTTTGGATTTCGTAAACAAGAACAGTCATTGTGTGATGGTGGGGTTGCAAGGCTGTGTTCTAAACAAAAACTACTAAAGTGTGCTTGCTTCAGTTCCTCAATGGTAAAGCTAGGAGAGCTAAAAGAAAGCACCTTATAGTTGAAGGCTCTTTCCTTGAGTCATAAAAGTGCATTGAAATTACTTAGGAATTGTGCACAGTTCGGAGAGGTGTGTGGCCTCCTGGAGACACCAGTTAGGACCCCTCACTCCAACACTTGTAATAATTTTTTTCTTACCTACTCCAAAATGTCTATTAATATTATTATTATGTTACAGAATGCATCCAGAATATATTCTTATTTTGTTATTCGCAGATGCTGTGAATAGTAGGTCTACAGCAAATGTAAAAATGCACATAAAATAATCAGTGCAATGTTTGAATTAAGTCTTGTGTCAGGTGAAATGTTGTGTCCTCACCTTTGGTCTGATCGTTACTCCATGATCTCCAAAGTTTTCTCTTTGAATTGCTACAATGGTCATGCATATGCTTTGTAGGGTTATTCTGTTAGAAACATCTACACTTGGCCCTATCCATGCGTGTAAGCTGTTGAAGTCAACACACCTAATCATTTATTTTCTTTCTATCAGCCGCTGGACTACGAAACGAAGAAGGCCTACACCTTCAAGGTAGATGCATCCAACGCCCACCTGGACCCACGGTTCCACAGCTTAGGGGCCTTTAAAGACACGGCCACAGTGAAGATTAACGTCCTGGATGTAGATGAGCCTCCAGTCTTCACTAAGCCCTCCTATGAGATGGATGTGTACGAGGACTCACCTGTAGGTGACATCATCGGAGCAGTCACCGCCCAGGATCTGGATGCTAGCAACAGCCCTGTCAGGTAAAGTAAAAACTGTTGTTATGGTTTAGGGAATATCATGAGGAGCTAGAAGACCTTGGGAGGCACTGTAAGATCTTTGTTCCTGGTCTACACTAACCTGATTCAACAACAATAAAGCCCAAACTCTCTTTATCTCTAGCAGTCTACCTCTAACTAGCAGCAGTCCTGTCAAGTAAAGTTACAACTTTTATTATGGTTTAAGAAATAGGATGAGTAACTATAGGACCTTGGGTGGTGCTGTAACACTCTGTTCATTACTCCTCAGCCTTGGGGACTCCCATTTTGCAATTTACAGACTTGTGTTCGAGCTGAACAATAGTAACCTGATTTAACTACTCAATTAACAATAAAGCCCAAACAGGGCTGGGTAGGTTACTTTCTAATTGCAATCTGTTACAGTTACTAGTGACCTATCAATAAAGTGACTTTTGGATTACCAGAACTCAGTAATATGATTACTTTCAGTTACTTTTAGATTACTCTCCCCTTAAGAGCCATTAGAAGAACACAAAACAAATATTACCAGTTGATCAACATCTTTTGCAGGATAAATCAATGTTAGAAGTTAACACAGCTGGCAATAAATTGAGGTTTTACTTCATGGGTTGGTTATGTAGGCTTTTTCTAACCCATTGCTTTATACTACAGATAATACAATTAGGCTTCGTTGGTGATACTTTGATATCTCAATCATTTGCAGCTGTTTAAGTCTATAAAAAGTATGTGAGTTTGAGCATGTGTTTGTTAGGCTTATGTTTATTTTTTCAGCTGCACTCGTGGTGTTTTTGAAATAAACTCATTTTTTACAGTATAATACCACAGAAGAGTTTAGACGGGAGAAACTCTATAGCTGCGATAGCTGCGATCCATAGCTGCGATCCACACTATGCAGCTGTTGCAAGAGCGTATTTTATACTGGCTGTCCACTGGTCACAAAAACATTGGTTGAATTGAAGAAGTTTAAAATACCTATCAATCATTGTTTTTGTGACCAGTGGACAGCCAGTATAAAATGTGCTCTTGCAACAGCTGCATAGTGTGGATCGCAGCTATCGCAGCTATGCAATTGGGTTAACTTCTTACGTCGAGCCATCCCGGATCCGGGATCGTGACTACAGCCTCAAGCCCATTACCATAACGCAACTATTCATGAAAATCGCAAATGAAATGAAATAAATCTGCTAGCTCTCAAGCTTAGCCTTTTGTTTACAACACTGTCATCTCAGATTTTCTAAATATGCTTCTCAACCATAGCAAAACAAGCATTTGTGTAACAGTATTGATAGCTAGCGTAGCATTTAGCGTTAGCACTCAGCAGGCAACATTTTCACAAAAACAAGAAAAGCATTCAAATAAAATAATTTACCTTTGAAGAACTTCGGATGTTTTCAATGAGGAGACTCTCAGTTAGATAGCAAATGTTCAGTTTATCCAAAAAGATTATTAGAATAGGAGAAATCGCTCCGTTTGGTACATCACGTTTGGCTACCAAAAAAAAACGAAAATTCAGTCATCAAAACGCCAAACTTCTTTCAAAATTAACTCCATAATATCGACTGAAACATGGCAAACATTGTTTAGAATCAATCCTCAAGGTGTTTTGAACATATTTCTTTGATGATATATCGTTCGTGGAAGTGTGCTTTCTCCTCTGAATCCCATGGGAAAATGCCTGCAGCTGAAGATTACGCACCAATTTAGACAAAGGACACCGGGCGGACACCTGGTAAATGTAGTCTCTTATGGCCAATCTTCCAATGATATGCCTAAAAATACGTCACAATGCTGCAGACACCTTGGGCAAACGGCAGAAAGCGTAGGCTCATTCAGGGCACATTCACAACCATATAAGGAGACAATGGAAAACAGAGTCTCAAAAATTCAGCTCATTTCCTGTTTGAAGTTTCATCTTGGTTTCGCCTGTAGCATGAGTTCTGTGGCACTCACAGATAATATCTTTGCAGTTTTGGAAACGTCAGAGTGTTTTCTTTCCAAAGCTGTCAATTATATGCATAGTCGAGCATCTTTTTGTGACAAAATATTGCGCTTAAAACGGGCACGTTTTTTTTTATCCAATAATGAAATAGCGCCCCCATAGGTTCAAGAGGTTAAAGTACATATATACAATACCATTCAAAAGTTTGGGGTCACATAGAAATGTCCTTGTTTTTTAAAGAATAGCATTTTTTTGTCCATTAAAATAACATCAAATTGAACAGACATTGTTAATGTTGTAAATGACTATTGTAGCTGGAAACGGCTACAATAGAGAGTTGTGTCAATTCGAATCTGCGTCAATTCGAATCTGGTATCAGGATAAATATGACAATGAGTCACCGATTGTATGCTATGTATTTTTTATCAGCTAAGGAATAAGTGGTAAATGCAAATTTTGTATATACGGGCTCTCTGTCCCACCTCGCAGGGCAAACAGAGAACTAACTTGTTCTTGACAAAGATATTATAAATATACTCTGACAGAAATAGTTACATTTACATTTACATTTAAGTCATTTAGCAGACGCTCTTATCCAGAGCGACTTACTGTATCACAGTTCCTGCTTCCAAGCCGGGCTGTCAGAATAGAGACTGGGCGTGGTTTAGACTCACCCAGCCTATCGTTGATTGTTGTCGTACGAGCTGGTACTAGCCCCCGGGCGCTCCAGTTGATATATGTAACTGTTGCTGTGTCGAGTATCTATGCGCTCATTCCCTAAATACCGTTATCACATATCTGGTTTCAGTTATTGTTAAGTTTGAGTTCTAACAAAAACAGTCTGTGGTTTGCTACACTACATTCTGTATGTGTCCATTTTTATTTTATTCTGTATTTTTCCATCATGAGAAAGGCCCATGGCCCTGAAACTGTTAACAATGTTTTAAGTCAGTTGCATAACACATCCTCTTTATATTCTGGTTAGAGCCAGTTTATGCTGTTCTGTGAAGGGAGTAGTACACAGCATTGTACGAGATCTTCAGTTTCTTTGCAATTTCTCGCATGGAATGGCATTAATTTCTCAGAACAAGAATAGACTGACGAGTTTCATAGAAATTGCTTTGTTTCTAGCCATTTTGAGCCTGTAATCGAACCCACAAATGCTGATGCTCCATATACTCAACTAGTCTAAAGAAGGCCAGTTGTATTGCTTCTTTAATCAGTTCACCCGTTTTCAGCTGGGCTAAGATAATTGCAAAAGGGTTTTCTAAAGATCAATTAGGCTTTTAAAATGATAAAATTGGATTAGCTAACACAACATGCCATTGGAACACAGGAGTGATGGTTGCTGATAATGGGCCTCTACGCCTGTGTAGATATTCCATTAAAAATCAGCCGTTTCCAGCTACAATACTCATTTACAACATTAACAATGTCTACACTGTATTTCTGATCAATTAGATGTTATTTTAATGGACAAAAAAATGGCTTTTCTTTAAAAACAATTACATTTCAAAGTGACCCCAAACTTTTGAACAGCAGTGTACATTTGTGAATAGCCATCCACAACAATCCCAATCCGTAAGGCGCAACAAGTTAAATGAGAGAGCAGCAGTGTGATTCAATGAGCTATGTAAATAATAAGTGATATCCGTTTTGCCCGTATAGGCTACACCACTGCTATCGCCCTAACCTCGAAGTGTTTATTGAAATTGGATCATCTTTGGATGTCATCAGCAGTCAAACCATTGAAAGACATGGCTTGGACTGTAGCTTACAAAATACTATTCCTGTTATTTTCCTCTGATCCATCAAATGCATTTGGTGTGTCTCTGACTTGTGGTCATATTCCTTCAGGCGGAATTTTTTCAATGCTGCTTTGAACTTCATTGAAAAGGATTAGGATTACAGTGATTTCAAAAAAATAATAATGTTTTATCAGGTACATATAACAGGTTACATGTAATGTGGTACTCCCCAACCCTGAGTCCAAACACTCTCTAGCTCTCTATCTCGCTCTGTTTCTTGTAAATAGCATTTCAAATAAAAATCTTAGCACAGAGAGTACAGTAGAAGACAATTGACTGTCTCGTGCACAGATGGAAACAGAGTGCATTGTTAAAAAATGTATGAGGGGTATTTTGCTTTGGAGTCTTATTTCTGTTCAGACAGATTGCTTTTAGTTCTACAGTGATGATTTTCAAGGATGTACTCTTGAGTGGTTGTACAAGACAGAAATGGCAAAAAATAGCCTGTTGCATCCAAGAAAGTATTTGTTTTAATATGAATATTTCATCTCGTATAAAATACAATAGAATATAGGCGAGGTAAAGATTTGTAGAACAAAAAGCCTTTGCTCTCGGTTGTTTTGATTTTTCACTTTGTCTTGAGTGTGTTTAATTATTCAGAAACTCCAAAGTTGACATTGTTCGTTTTCATGCCGTCATAAAATAACTCCAAAACAATAGTACCAATGACTTATCATGCATAGCGAATCACAATTTTAGAGTTTCGCCTCCACAAACTCCCACTATTCTGTGGTGCATCACCAAGTTATATTTAACTGAAGGGAAGAGCAAGCATGAAAACTGCATTTTATCATTACTTCAACCATCAACTGAAAGTTCAGATGACTCTGAGGGATTTGTGCAACCTTTTCTGACATGACCAGAGATCACAGACATCTGAAAGCATTGTGAAAGGAAGTGGTGCAGCATCCAGTGCCCCACATTGGCTGTAAACTCTCAGCCTCCTCCATCATACTCTATCACAAGAAAGGCCTTCATGGCTTTCTCAATAGTGGCTTGATAGAGGCGAACATTTGCTCTAACCACTAGGCTACCCTGCCGCCCCAACTGCTCTTGTTTGAGGCTCAGGACGTACATCAATGCCAATGGGTTGAACAGAGAAAGTTTTGCAGTTCACAGTGAACACTGCATAGATGTGCTGAATTCAGTGCTATATCACTCTCAATCACCAGTGTGATGCTGAACTATAAAATGTGCTATCCATGGTCCTGATCAGTGTCTAGAGCTGTTCATGTTGCTCAATAGCGAGTTGAGCTGTCCAGGTGCTGAAAAGTAGACTGACACACTGGAGTCTATCAGTGGCTTTTCATTGCAGTGAAATTGTCAGCTTTGCTTATTTTTGTTCACTCACTCATTCCATTGACAGACTACAAACTTGTGTTAGATACTCACAATTAAGTATTTATGAAAGCTGTTGGCGTGTTTTTTATTGATAAGGTTTTCTTTAGTAAAATGGGACTGGAGCATAATGGCTCCCGAGTGGCGCAGCAGTCTAAGGCTCTCAATCTTAGTGCTAGAGGTGTCACTACAGACCCTGGTTTGATCCCGGGCTGTATCACAACCGGCCGTCCCATAAGGCGGCGCACAATTGGCCCAGTGTCGTATGTGTTAGGAGAGGGTTTGGCCGAGGTAGGCTGTAATGGTAAAATAAGATTTTGTTCTTAACTGACTTGCGTAGTTCAACACGTCTAGACCTTACCGTGAAATGCTTACTTACAATCCCTTAACCAACAGTGCAGTTCAAGAAGAGTTAAGAAAATATAAAGAAAACTAAAGTAAAAAACTAATAAAGAATAATAATAAATAGTTAAATAAAGGTTAAATCAAAAATCAAATCAAATGATTATTAGCATTTTTCCATAGCATATTTTTCTTGTAAAATGTAATATTAAATTCATATCGAATTCAAGACTGGTGGTGTCTTTTGGAAACATGATATATATTCCTTTTGAAGTAATGCCATATTTGCACACTAACAATTACAAAGGATATCTCAAAAGTAGCATTTCAGAAGGGAGATTGTTTAAAAAAAATAGGCAGGTTGAGATTCAACTAGAAAAATATGGTCATGCCCTAAGGATGAATTTACAAGCATTCTTCCCTTTGAACCAGTGATCAGAGTTCTAGTGTAATATTCATCAAAGAAAGTAGACCTAACACTGAACGGTTCTGGCTAGATCAAGTCTACTTCAAGGCTTTCAACTAAACAGGGTTAAAGAGAGGGCTAGGATAATTGGATGTTTGACTATAAAACATGTTATCTGGTTAGAACAGGTTCTGCACGTATCAGACATGATGAGAAACAGATATGAAAATTCAGGCCAAACTGCCTTTTTACAAGCTGTTGGAGAACTGTGCTACCAATATATAACAATACTAAGCACAGTATAGCGCCATACAAAGAGTACCAAGTTTACAGAAAGAATATTTGAGAAAGACATTGTTTAGGTCCAAGTCGACCACGTTGCAGTAACCGGAAGACAAATCATTGGCTGAACATATCAATTTTGCCATGCAGCAACATCAATAACAAATGCCTCTTTAGGAAATAACAAATTCCTCTTCAATAACTAACAAAAGCCTCTTTAGTAATCAACAAATCCCTCTTTGTTTTGAAAACGATAAGTTGATCAGCTTGCATCTTTGTGGTAACGTTGTGTAGCCTACATCTTAATGATGATGCTGCTTTCAGTGGTCCTTAACCCTTATTGAAAGTACATGTCTAGAGCAATGTTTCTTTAAAAGACTGTGCATGTTGTGTCACTCTAAAAAAATATTTAGTCAGCATAACCAAGACACATGCGCCACCGTTACTCAATTGTGATGTATGCTGCTTACCACAGCCCATTTTGTGGAAATGCCCTCAGTGTATGAGTAATAAACATTACCTCTCTGCCTCTCAAATGGAACCCTATTCCTTATATAGTGCATTACATTTGTCCAGGGCCCATAGGGAGACATAGGGAATATGGTGCAGTTTGGGATGCAACCCCTGGTTGAATATATTACACCTAATTCTATACATTTGCCCATGGGGGAAATGAATTCCTTGCAACCTTCGTGTGGGAAATTGCCTAATTTACCAAATGTTTTATTAGGTATTCCATCGACTGGAAGAGTGACCTGGACAGCTACTTTGACATTGATCCAGTGGAGGGAACGATTTCCACAAACGAACTACTGGACAGAGAACATATCGCCCAGCACAATATCACCATTGTGGCCACCAAACTTAGTAAGTATGTGACAACAGATAGATCACGATTCATGCCGGTATCACTGCCGCCTTTGTCTTTTGAAATCTGTGTGACAGATTTAAGGAGGTTTCAATCAAGTCAATAGTCAATCTCATTTTGTTTTGAGTCGTTTATTGGCAACCGTAAAGCATGATGGCTCCCCCGGAGCTTGTTTGATCAGGACATTGTTTCCTCTGGCCGTACCCACCTTAACTGTCTCTGAAACTCTCTCTCTGTCCTTCTCTTCATTCTTTACCCTCTCTACCTTTTAATGCTCTACCATAAAAATGATTTTAACTGCCTTCCAATTCAAGGTTTCTTATTCATGATATTTTAAAGAGATTCTCTGGTACTTTTGTATTTTTTTTAGCCAGTAAATGTGAAAGCAGAGTTCACGAGCCAAAAATGATCGCCAACAAATTGTGTACTACGTCACATACTGTATGTGCAGATATGTGCATCGCGTCATTGCTCTCTCGCTCTGCTGTGTATGCATCTTGCTAGATGTCACTCAAATGGCGAGGGGCTCAAGATCATTGGCTGAAACTCGAATTGCTTGGGTAATTGCTAGGGGGCTGGCCCATGTGGGGGAAAATGGAGGGAAAACGGTGCCGTACAGCTTCCAGAAAACATTCTCTTTTAAACTAGGGATGTCCTGGCTTATTGAGGTAAAACATTAATTCTGAAAATAGATTTGGCATAAATGAACTACACACTGACACATCCAGCCCAAAGCGGGAGGTTTAAAAAAAGACTTACTAGTCGGCAAAGTTCCAGAGCATGTCTTTAAGATCAAAATGTTCTTGCTTGAATGATCTTATGTTGACAATGATGATGAAAGTCTATGTTTTCAGTCACGTCACAAAAAAAGAGGTATATATATTTATGATGGAGAGCCCTGCAGTGTTGATTTAAGAGTTAATTTACACTCACTGTGAATTTAAGAGCTGCCATCAGACTAATTATATATTTTTATGAAGAAAAGTGGAGCAAATTTCCAGATAAATAAGCAAATCCATCGTCATCAAGTCATCAAATCTGCTAAGAGCCATCAAAGTCATTATCTGGGAGGCAGGCTGGTGCTCAATCAAAATTATCCACGCTGTATATTCATTAGAACGGACTGTAAAATAAGGGCCATTAAAAGTTGAGCTGCTTTTATCGCCTTGGAAACTGGCATGAAATTCTAATTTATGTTTCTGGAGTCATTGCAGTAATGGAGGGATGGAGGGACGGAGTGGTTGGTGGGTGGAGTGATGGAGAGGTGGATGGATGGAGGGATATGGGTGGGGGAATGTGGGGGTGATGGAGGCTCAGCCATCATACTCAACATGTGAATCAGCGATTGGGGATCATGGGATATCCTTTTTGCACACATACCTCTCACATCCCTCCATCCTCCTTTCCCCGTTCACCTGTCAGACTCAAAATACAACAACATACCTGGTGAATACGGCATTTTGCTTTCAGTCTTCCAATGCTTCACATGCCGAATAAGCCATGGAAGCTGTATCAACATTTCTGGAGTAGCCTTTCCACTGGCATCTCCACTGCAGGCCTTTTGTTTTTGTTGCCTTAAGGAACTTGCTGTAAACCCTACACCACCTTTGTGAAAAAGGATTCGGGTCGGAACCCAGCGTCTCCACAATCTCTCTCCATGAATTGGCATGGTGGTCTTCATATAATGCATGGCTAGAATTGTAGAGGTGCTGTTACATCTGCACCTCCTCGTCAATCAATGCTTGAAGTTGTCGTTCCTAATCTTAAATGCACACTGAGTTTCAGGCTGAATCATGAAGAAGAAACTTGCCTACCCCTACAGTTGACCAATCATGGACAAAGGGGCGTAGACTTCGGCTCCTGAACGTCGGCTGTCCTTGATTTTAAAAAAATGGTCTGCCCGAACAAAGTCCAAAACGAACAAAAGCATCACTCTTCCGAACTGTTTCAGCTGGGAAGATTCAGGCACCTTTATTCCTCTCACTAACACACCTACATCCACCTAGCTTTCCCCTCTGAGGGCCTAAATTCCGAGAGAGGTCGTTGACTTGTGAGCGGAATACTCTTGTGTCCAGTGTTTATAGGAAACGTAACGGTGTTGGATGCTATAGAATGCCTGGACACTTGGTGTCCATTATAGATAAACCTGGGCTCTCTCTGGGACTACAGTTTTGTATCTCCAAACATTTGACTTTAGATCAGTTGTGAGACCTTAGAGCCTGACAGAGCGTTTTACAGTGGCTCCTGTAATGGCCGGTATGGGCCCTGTGTGATTGTTCTTAGATGTGTGTCTGTGTGCTATGTTTTGTTATGTTCCCACTATGTGGATTAAAATCTGATTGGAGACCAAACATGCATAAGGGGCTCACAGTGATAACACATTTTTACAGTCTACACTGTAGAATAATAGTAAAAACATCAAAACTATGAAATAACACATATGGAATCATGTAGTAACCAAAAAAGTGTTAAACAAATTCTAATATGTTTTTTATTTGAGATCCTTCAAAGTAGCCACCCTTTGCCTTGATGACAGCTTTGCACACTCTTCGCATCCCAGGACACCAATCCCATAGAGGTTAAAGGAAAATATTTGTATATATTTGACATTTTATGTTTATCTGACATAATATAATGGAATGTGCTAAAAACGAATGTACACATAAATAACTGCATTTCTATAGCTTCCACAATATTTTTTACACTGGTGGGGGAGAACCAACATGGAGGCGCAGTGGATTCAACACAGTGCCCCCTATATACCATCTAGTGTATATAAATCATTGGATAGGTTGAGGTTTCCCCCCTTGCAGTTTCATGAATGATATACATACCATTTAGTGACCTCTATTTGATTATGAACACAGTCTATAATACAATAGGTCGACAACTCTTCATTCCTGGAAGGACACAATGCACCTTTCATAGAAAATAGTTCCTCATTGTTCTGCGTCAGAGGGCCAAGAGAAAACCAGAGGACCTTCAGATACAATATCACAGAGAGAGAAGAGAGAGAGAGAGAGAAGAGAGAGAAGAGAGAGAGAGAGAGAGAGAGAGAGAGAGGAGAGAGAGAGAGAGAGAGAGAGAGAGAGAGAGAGAGAGATGCGCAATGTCCAACATTTCTGCCAGAGGAGTATCAGTGTTAGGGGTGGCGATCAGTGCGGAAAGCAGCAAATCCCGTACTCAGTGTCGTTTCTTTTCTGTGAGGAAGATTGCTTTTTCCATCAAGGTCGCACACAGGTCTCTGGCTGAGCCCTAGCTGCATCTTCAATTCCCCTGTGGAGGGGAGGAGGGCCATCCACCGCTCCCTTCCCTATAAGCCTGCACTGCAAAGCATAGCCTATCCCCCCCACTTCAAATCCATAAAGTTTACCTTCACTTCTGCCTCTGAATACAAAGAAGACATTTCCCCCTTGTGCCATAGCTGTATAGAAATATTGTTTCAAAAGCAGAGATTCCGGTAACTGCTCCTCTAGGGAGTTTCGGCAATGTCATTAATATGTGACTTGCATTTCAACAGCAGTTTAAGCTGGAGCCCATAGCAGAAGTCTGAGGGAGAATGGTTTGCGCAATCTGTACACAACTAATGGGTAGAACCAAGTATAGCTATAAATGTTCAATCATACTGTGTTTATTGTTCATGGAATATAGTCTTCTGTTTTTAGAATACTGAAAGAACATATTTATTTTAAGGTATTGGCTTTGTATTTATTCTCCAATACATGGATACTTTTGAGGCATCTAAGAATCCTAAGACTGCAGTGCATTATACAACCACATGATGTCAGGGTTGTATAATCAATAGGGAATTGTATAATCTAACACTCTGTTTTCCCTCTTCTTACACTAACTAACCCATAGGCAAGCACAATGAAACTCATTAACTAGAAGCATTTGTAATTGTTATGCTCATTGTTGTTTGTTGTGTGATTTTACTCCTCAGATAGTCCAGTGCTGACCAGTAGAGTGGCTGTCACCATTCATGTACTGGATGTCAATGAATTTTCCCCTGAACTAGCCATCCCTTACGAGAGCTTTGTGTGTGAAAATGCAAAAGTAGGCCAGGTAAGTGAGTGTGTGTGTGTGTATATGAGTCCCAAAGGCTATGTCCCAAATGGCACCATATGTACTGCACTACTTTTGACCAGGGCCTACAGCAAAGAACAAAGCAAAGAACCATTAACAATTAATATTCGGCTGTGTGCAATAGGCTTTAATTTTTTTATTTAAAATAAATCATATAAAACAAAAGCTCATTGCCATGCATATCACTGGTATCATTGTATCAGAGTTTTGCATAATGCTAAAACCATCTGCTTTATTTCTGCTAATGGAGGGGTTGGGCGTGCTTTGTTCATCAGCAAGCAAGTGTACATTCAGATGATTTATTTGGATGCAGGGGAGTCTCTGCATGTGCACATTGTAAACCACCCGTGCCTACAAATTAGTATATTAGCAAACATCTACATGCGGTTAGTGTGCCGACAGAGAGCCCCTTTGGGGATTTACCGAATAGCTAGAAAGACCTTTCCGTCACACACCAAAGATGCATTATCCTTACTTCCCACTGGGTACAAACTGGTTGAATCAATGTGGTTTCAAAGTAATTTGTCAACTAATTTTGATGTGGACTCTACTTAGATATTACATATGGATTTCCGAAAAGACAACGTGAACTGTGTTTTGTCAGTATCATGTCAATATGGTAACTAAATTTCAATCTAGAAAAACCTTGTATGAAATATATTTAATTTGTACCTTTAGAACAACATCAGATCTTTAACATTATATCCACTTTCAGAAAAATAACAGTAGGCTGGGCAGCACCTTCTACTGGAGAATTGATATATCTACAGCTACCCTTTGGTCTCCCATCCAGGGATTTATCCAAGCCCGGCTTAGCTATGATATCACTGACTATGACCAATGTGCTATAGTGAGAAGGATTGTTGAGAGATCACTTAAAAATGAAATAGATTCACTATTGCTATTGAATTCATTCCAAAGGGTAGGTTTAACAGAGCAAATTCCATGTGACCATACTTTATCACTCATGTATCATCAATGATAGCATTTAAACCAATATAGCACTAAGAATGTCATCAACAGCTATTGCTTCAATTCAACCTAAACCTAAAAATAGATAATCCAATAGGCCCAGGGTTTCAAGCTCTGGTTGATTTCAAATGTAATGATATTTGGTGATATTGAATTGTGTTTGTTTGTCAACGCAACCAAATTTCAACATTTGCAGGAGATGTATCTTCTGCTTGGATAGTTCCACCTGTGCCACTGGCTATAATTCCAGTTTTTCTACAAATGAATAATTGAAATGTTGGATTCAAGTCTCCATTTCAACCAAAAATCGAAGTTAAAGAATAGGACTAAATCATATAATTTTTAATACATTTAAAGTTTGATTTGATTTAGTCTTTAACTTATATTTTTGGTTGATGGAGACATGAATCCAACATTTCAATTATTAATTTGTAGACAGACTGGAAGTAAAGCAGGCTAAGTCAGTGGCACAGATGGAACTATCAACAACGAAGACACATTTCCTTGAAATGTTGATATTTTGCTGATTTGACAACCAAACACAATTCTAATATATAATAATATATGCCATTTAGCAGACGCTTTTATCCAAAGCGACTTACAGTCATGTGTGCATACATTCTACGTATGGGTGGTCCCGGGAAACGAACCCACTACCCTGGCGTTACAAGCACCATGCTCTACCAACTGAGCTATAGAAGGACCACTATTCTAAATCATTTTTGAATTACACTAAATAGCCTACTAACTTGTTGACAATTTAACACATTATATGTTGGATTCATATCTCAAACTCAACCAAAAATACAAGTTTAAAGAATGGGATTAAGCCAGTGGCTCAACTGAAACTATCCAAGCAGTAGATACATCTGCTTTAAATGTTTCTACTTCGTTAACCAAACACAATTCAATAATCTAGCTGCAAGCAGCATTGTCGGGGTTCAAGCTGTGGACCGACTTTGACATCATCAGGACAAATTATAAACATTGCCCTTGGATAAGCTACTTACGCATTGCTTACCATGATTACCAATTAGCAGAACTCAAAATCATACAGATCATGCAATACTAATTTATTGTATTTTGGACAATATTTTTAAGACCTTGGCTTCTTTAAAACAAAACCGCTGGACAGATCGTCACCAAATGTAGTATATAGCATCTATAGATGCACATCTTAAAACAATATGACAACTATGAGCCAAATAAGCTTGCATTAATGTGTTTTCCTGTCAAGCAGTGCCATGTGACCATACTTTACAGGTTAGCTAGACATATATCCCTGAGCATATGTGCCAAATTTCATTATACTGAGTCTAACAGATCAGGAGATATATACATGTGCCTGTTATAGCACCACAGTATGGTTGATCTAAATGTGCTTATATATGTTGAGTCTTGTTTGGTACATGTGTATAAAGTTTTGTTACAATACAATTATCTGTGTCAGAGTTATATGTATTTATGACCAAGACCACGCCCACGTCAATGTTTATTGGTCAGTAGCGGCCATGTTGCTTGAGATGCTATCCTGGAACCCCTAATAAGCAATGTCAACAAGTAGAATCGAGTTTCACGCAGCTTCGCTGCTTGAACCCTTAATTGCTTTTGTAACACAGTAAACAGCTTAAAGTTAAGGGTATTTTACAAACAAATGTAACATTCATCCTTGAAATGAGTAACACATCCATGGCCACATTTTGAGGTTACTGTAATTATATATTTCGTCTTATGTAGCTAATCATATAATGTCTGCATATTCAAGATAGCATACATAGGTCTTCGCAGGTCTGTGTAGATCTTCACATTTGCAGTAATAATCTGTACAGAAACTCAAACTGCATTGATCACTTGCACCACGTACTTTCAATGTATTCTGAACTGCAATCAAGGTCATTTGGTTCCACTATTAGATGAAGCACGGTGATAACACATTAATCTGTTGTGTAAATAAACAACATATCTGAAATTCTATTCCCATTTGAACTTTGCTGTGCTTTCAAATGATTGAAAGTACAGTGATAGACATTTGGGTGACAACCAGAAATCTGACATTTTTTCCATTGGATTTTGGTTGTGCTTTTAGATGGCTGAAAGCATTGTGATTATACATTGGAGATGAAACACACTTTTTGAGTGGGTGACTATAGGTTAGAATTGTCTCAACCAAGTATTACCCAATTATCCACATTGAAATGATGTGGTGTGCAGAGTGGGTTATGCCTTGCTCAATGAACCTTTATTTTAATGATACATTAGTTACACATTTTTCAGATCTGGTGATTACCACTTCTAATCTTGACCTCAACCCTACAACATTAGATCTAACTATTTTCAGGAACTCTAGTATTAACCATCGCCAAGATGTACACTTAACTTAACGTTCTTCTCCCTCAGAGAATAATATCCGTTTGGCTCCATGCTTTCCATACTAGTACTTTTAACAGGAGGATTCCACCAGCTGTTACTCACAGCTGGTTGGTGATAAAGAATTGCAGGTCTTCTGTTGTAAGAGCCATCAGACCCTTCGATGATTAGCCCCCCTCAAATTGCCTGCCAAAGAACAGACAAAGCACTTACAGTGCAGTACAGGTATTCTGAAGCAAATCACACTGTGCAGCAGCAATGTATGTAGTTCTGTCTTTGAGCTGTTCTTGTCTATTGATGTTCTGTATTATGTCATTCTGTATTATGTTTCATGTTTTTTGTGGACCCCAGGAAGAGTAGCTGCTGCTTTTGCAACAGCTAATGGGGATCCTAATAAAATACCAAATACCAAAATACCAACCTCCCCTGAACAGTAAACCAGGGATGTATTCAGGTGAGAAAAACAAGAGATACATATTTCCATTTGAAAGCAGCAAGGAAGGCTATGCAGAAGGCATACAATATGACTTCTTTAAACAGAGATGTTTGCCTTAGGACATACAACAATTTCAGGTGTAGGCAATGCAGGATAAAGGTTCTGTTCCTTCACAGCTAATGGACTTGGACAAACACACTGTTTGTGTATTCTCAGTGAAATGGATTAAAAAGAGAAAATAAGAAATCTCTCTATTATCAAAAACACAATTACATGTATCTGAATGCATTCTAAAATTAAGAGGGTAGAGTGAAGCAAGGGGCTATCATCCCAAACTGAAGCCACACAGAGGAGAGCAGAGTAGATTAGGGAAGAGGAGTGTTTCGAGGCGAGGCAAGTAGAAGCGAAGAGAGAATGAGAGACGAGGCTAAACAACCTCCCATTGAGATCATAGCTCTGTGCATTGATCGACTGTGACAGGAATCCATTACCCCCTGTTGCCCTTAGACAAGTAAAACACAACATAATTAGAATATGTGCATCTAGAAACAATGTTTAATTAATTTTCTCTTACGGATATGTCCCTGTTCAGGTCACACGAATGTATAGATCGCTTTGTGTCCAGGTTTTGGCCATTACACAGTGATAATAAAACAAGGCTTTATTGTTGCAAATATTTAGAATAATAAAAACTGTATTCTTAATTTGATTTCAATTGTTTCTGTTGAATGGGGCATAGTGAGTCATTGTGTGTTCATGGGAGTGGTCAGGGGAATACAGTATGTTCACTCTGAGAAAAGGCTGCATGTTTTTAATATTGTTGCCAGTCAAAGAAATATGTAGAAAAACACTCCTTAATGTAACTTTATGAGTCACATAACTTAAAGTATAACCTAATGTCCCAACAGTGTGAGTGTATTGTATATAAAATAATTAGAAAAATATAAAACTACCTCTGTATATTAAAATTCCAAATGCATTCTGCAGCCGAGAACAAATCATTACTATTTCTCCCTCAGGAATATTTAAGGTAAATTAAAACCTGTTTCTTATACACAGAAACTAGGACAATCGCAAAACAGATTATTTGATGTGTTGGTAACTATCTACCTAAATATTTGTCGGAATGTTTCAATGAATCATCATCATAATGCGCACCTGTGATCCAACCTTTAATTAGTGGCTTTGTTTTCAGTCATATTTGGCCTAGCCAACCAGGAAAAAAATACTCACATTATCCACATGTAGATTGTAACGGAGTGAGGGGAAAAAGGGGGGCAGTGTGCCAGTTTAATGTAAAAAATGTTTCTCTCTCAGGTAATTCAAACCTTCAGTGCAAAGGACCAGGATCTGCCTCAAAATGGTCATAAGTTCTCCTTCAAACCGTCAGAGAAGGACATCAACAACAAGAACTTCACTATCCGAGACTTTGGAAGTGAGTTATCTTGACCAGGTTTCTGACACAATGCCAGTGAGGAAGAAAAAGTAGTCCTGATAGTGAAGAAGTATTGATGACAGCATCTAACATATCTCTAGGTGATACAGTGCATCCATCATAACACCTGCAACAAGGTCACAGGCTTTAACCTTTAGACTTGTGTTGTGAGTACCTTGTGTTTTTGTGAGGACCTGATATACAGTGTTATCTTACATATCCAAGCAAAATAATATATATTTCTAGTCATTTTGTGCAGGAGCCATGGCCATTACCATCATTGGGAGTCAACTGTGTAATATAATTGATTTGTGATTATTATAAATGTAGAAAAATGTGTACTGTTGTGTCAATTCTATAGAATTGATGTTGTCATATAGTATATTCTCAGAAAGGTATGGTGTCTCTTTCCAATGGGGATATTGTGAAACACATCCTTGGAAGTCATGCAAAGGAGGGTAAAAACGAGTGTGACTGTGACCTATTGCAGTATGAAGCTGTGGAAACTAATGCATTTCTCAACGTTGAAGAGAGACCTGGCTTGAACCTCTGATCCAGTTTTACTTTTTGGACACAGCATCTCACAGCTTTTTGCCCTGCCATCACATTGCCAACAGACACAATCTCCAGATACAGGGGTGAGATCTGATATGCAAGGACTAGGCATTTAAATCACCACTGGCGAAGTCTAGCAAAGCAGGAGAAAGGAGAAGAAATACAGATGGCATCCCAAATGGCAACCTTTTCCCTTCATGGTGCACTACTTTTGACCAGAGCCCATAGTCTGTGCATAAAATTGAAAGTATTTTTTGACACCTTGAACCCCTGTCAGGAAAAAGTCACAGGCCTTGTCAGACGAACAAACCAATCCTGACAGGGGTCAGACAGTCTATACCCAGTGGACAGGTTGGGGCTGGTCCAAGCTGACACATCGCCTCGTTCCTGAGAAACACTGTCCAGGTCTATTCCTCTGACCAACTTCACACCTGCTGCAGCACCAGCCCCAACACCACCTTACTTTCTGAGTACATACTTACCTTACTCTTCTTTACAGGCAATGTTAGCTGAATGAACAAAACCAAACAGTTTCCCAGAGCACTCAGCTGCCATGTTGTCCCGTAGGCAATGTTTTCTGAGGCAACATGCTGGCTGATGTAATGTCAGGTCGGCCTTGTTTATGACATGGGACAGTAAAACAACCAACTTACAACATTTCTGATGTCATTTCCAACAGGCACACATGCACAAGAAAACACAGGTTCATTGTCTCATTGTAATAGGTTAGTGTATCCCAAATAAGACTATTAACAGTGGCTGCTTCTTTGTTCCATATCCTTAATAAGACTATATTACTATTCATCCATAGTTAAACAACGGGTGTTTTGTTTATTTCTGTCCCAGATAACACAGCCGGGATAGTGACTCTGCAGAGTGGTTTTCGACGGCGTTCCCAGAAGATCTACTTCCTGCCCGTTGTAATCCAGGACAGCGGCTACCCCGTCCAAAGCAGCACAGGCATCCTGTCCATCCGTGTGTGTGGCTGCGAGTCAGACGGATCACTCCTCACCTGCAGCGCAGAGGCCATCTTCCTCCCGGTGGGCCTGAGTACAGGGGCTCTGATAGCCATCCTCCTGTGCATTGTCATTCTACTAGGTGAGTAATTTATGCCTCATTCACTCCTCCTAGTCAGAATTGACTGTGTTATGCTGTTTATCCTTGTAAGGCCCACCCAGAGCATGAACCAACGTTCACAAAAACACTAACAAAAACACTAACATTCCCACAAAGCAGTGTCTTAAAGCAGTGTCTTAACAACCAGACTAACCACCACAATAGTCAATGTATTGTCATTCTACTGGGTGAGTATTAAGTCATTTACTCTTGTGGTAGGTTCTACTAAATTATGACTGTGTAATTCTCCCGGTGGGGCATATAGGGACTCTGATAAACCTTTTTCTGTGCATCGTTATCCCTAAAACAAAAAAACACATGCTTTAACATGAAATTTCACATGTGAAAACATATGTTTTTGGAGCACTTAAAAATTGCTAATATGTCACGTGTAGTTTCATGTTATTACATGTTGTTTTACATGTTGTCTTGTTATCACATTAACTTCACATGTGAAATTCGTGTGTTTTGCCTTAAGAGATTCTACTAGATGAGTAATTTACAGTAATGACTGTGTAACAGATCGGTGTATGTCACTGTACAGACAACCCAGGAGAAAAACCCACATTAACATCACTTATGAAGGCTAGCCCTAACCCTAGCTGTAATGCAACCCTTACCCCTACAAGCTGACGAATCATAACCACTTGCCTTACTAAAACTATAGTATTGGTTGGTTTGGCTGGTGGCAAAAATAATTTAGCTCTCAGGGAAACTGATGCCACTGCCCGATAGATTAGCTCACACTGGCATCCATACAGCCAGCTGGGTTCTCAGTATACTGCGCAGACAGGAATAAAGAACTCTCAGTGAAGAAGAAAGGCAGGGGGGTATGTTTCATGATTACCTATTCATGGTGTAATTGTGATAACATGCAGAAACTCAAGTTATTTTGTTCACCCGACCTAGAATACTTCACAATCAAATGCCGACCGTATTACCTCCGAAGATAATTCTTATAGTCACAGCCGGTTATTTCCCCCCTCAAGCTGATACCACAACTGCCCTCAAATAACTACACTAGAACTAAATCTGACAATGGCGCCGGGAAGAAATGGCAGCAGTTTTACAGTTTTGCGTTATTTGTATCTTATTTTGTACATAATGATTCTGCAACCGTATCTTACGGCAGAAAAGAGCTTCTGGATATCAAGACAGCGATCACTCACCTCGGATTAGACAAACATTTTCTCAACAACAAGCAAGACTCACATGACATTCACCAAATACCCGGCAGGTCCGACATCCCAGTTATTCGCAAGAGGAAGCGACGCAGGTACAAAGGATGAAGAGCCGGATGGCTCATCAGGACCTGCAGAATGCGAGTAGTAGAGCTGCCGTTACCGTCAACATTACTTGCCAATTTGCAATCATTGGACAATAAATTAGACGAGGTACGAATATCCGACCAACTGGACATCAAAAACTTACCGGAATCGTGGCTGAATGACGACATGGATATTTAGCTTTTTTAAATTTATTTTTATTTCACCTTTATTTAACCAGGTAGGCAAGTTGAGAACAAGTTCTCATTTACAATTGCGACCTGGCCAAGATAAAGCAAAGCAGTTCGACAGATACAACGACACAGAGTTACACATGGAGTAAAACAAACATACAGTCAATAATACAGTATAAACAAGTCTATATACAATGTGAGCAAATGAGGTGAGAAGGGAGGTAAAGGCAAAAAGGGCCATGGTGGCAAAGTAAATACAATATAGCAAGTAAAACACTGGAATGGTAGTTTTGCAATGGAAGAACGTGCAAAGTATAAATAAAAATAATGGGGTGCAAAGGAGCAAAATAAATAAATAAATTAAATACAGTTGGGAAAGAGGTAGTTGATTGGGCTAAGTTATAGGTGGGCTATGTACAGGTGCAGTAATCTGTGAGCTGCTCTGACAGTTGGTGCTTAAAGCTAGTGAGGGAGATAAGTGTTTCCAGTTTCAGAGATTTTTGTAGTTCGTTCTAGTCATTGGCAGCAGAGAACTGGAAGGAGAGGCGGCCAAAGAAAGAATTGGTTTTGGGGGTGACTAGAGAGATATACTTGCTGGAGCGTGTGCTACAGGTGGGAGATGCTATGGTGACCAGCGAGCTGAGATAAGGGGGGACTTTACCTAGCAGGGTCTTGTAGATGACCTGGAGCCAGTGGGTTTGGCGACGAGTATGAAGCGAGGGCCAGCCAACGAGAGCGTACAGGTCGCAATGGTGGGTAGTATATGGGGCTTTGGTGACAAAACGGATTGTACTGTGATAGACTGCATCCAATTTGTTGAGTAGGGTATTGGAGGCTATTTTGTAAATGACATCGCCAAAGTAGAGGATTGGTAGGATGGTCAGTTTTACGAGCGTATGTTTGGCAGCATGAGTGAAGGATGCTTTGTTGCGAAGTAGGAAGCCAATTCTAGATTTAACTTTGGATTGGAGATGTTTGATATGGGTCTGGAAGCTAGCGGGATACACGCTGCACCGGCAGGATAGAACAGCACACTCCGGTAAGACGAGGGGGGTCTATACATATTTTTAAACAACAGCTGGATCATGAAATCTAAGGGAGTCTCTAGATTTTGCTCGCCTGAAGTAGAGTATATTGTGATAAATTGCAGGCCACACTACTTGCCTAGAGAGTACTCAGCTATACTTTTCGTGGCTGTTTATTTACCACTAGCACTAAGACCGCACTCAGTCAGCTGTATAAGGAAATAAGCAAACAGGAAAGCACTCACCCAGAGGCAGCGCTCCTAGTGGCCGGAGACTTTATGCAGGGAAACTAAAATAAATTCTACAAAATCTCTATCAACATGTTAAATGTGCAAACAAAGGGAAAACAATTCTAGATCATCTGTACTCCACATACAGAGATGCGTACAAAGGTCTCCCTCGCCCTCCATTTGGTAAATCCGACCACAACTCTATCCTCCTGATTCCTGCTTACAAGCAAAAATGAAAGCAGGAAGCACCAGTGAGTCGGTTTATACAAAAGTGGTCAGATGAAGCAGATGCTAAACTACAGGACTGTTTTACTATCACAGACTGGAACATGTTCCGGAATTCTTCCGATGACATTGAGGAATACATCACATCAGTCACTGGCTTTATCAATAATTGCATCGAGGACGTCATCCCCACAGTGACTGTACATACATACCTTAACCAGAAGTCATGGATTACAGGCAACAATAGCACTGAGCTAAAGGGTAGAGCTGCATATTTTAAGGTGCAGAACTATAACCAGGAAGCTTTCAAGAAATCCCGCAATACCGTGCTACGAACCATCAAACAGGCAAAGAGTCAATACAGGGCTTAGATTGCATCATGCTACACTGGCTCCGACACTCGTCGGATGTGGCAGGGCTTGCAAACTATTACAGAATACAATGGGCAGGACAGCCACAAGCTGCCCAGTGACACGAGCCTACCAGCAGAGCTAAGTCACTTGTATGCTCGCTTCGAGGCAAGAAACACTGAGGCATGCATGAGAGCATCAGCTGTTCCGGACGACTGTGTCATCACGCTCTCCGTAGCCAAAGTGAGTAAGACCTTTCAACAGGTCAACATACGGGTCCAGACAGATTAACAGGACGTGTGCTCCAGGCATGTGCTGACCAACTGGCAGGTGTCTTCACTGACAGTTTAAACATGTCCCTAAAATGAGTCTGTAATACCAACATGTTTCAAGCACACCACCATTGTCCTTGTGCCCAAGAACACAAAGGCAACCTGTTAAATGACTACAGACCCGTAGCACTCATGTCTGTAGCCATGAAGTGCTTTGAAAGGCTGGTAATGTCTCACATCAACACTATTATCCCAGAAACCCTAGACCCACTCCAATTTGCATACCGCCCAAACAGATCCATAGATGATGCAATCTCTATTGCACTCCACACTGCCCTATCCCACCTGGACAAAAGGAACACCTGTGTGAGAATGCTATTCATTGACTACAGCTCAGCGCTCAACACCATAGTACCCTCAAAGCTCATCACTAAGCTAAGGAACCTGGGACTAAACACCTCCCTCTGCAACTGGATCCTAGACTTGCTGATGTGCCGCACCCAGGTGGTGAGGGTAGGTAGCAAAACACATCTGCCACGCTGATCCTCAATACTGGAGCTCCCCAGTGGTGTGTGCTCAGTCCCCTCCTGTACTCCTTGACCACCCACGACTGCATGGCCAGGCATGACTCAAACACCATCATTAAGTTTGCAGACGACACAACAGTGGTAGGCCTGATCACCTACAACGACGAGACAGCCTATAGGGAGGAGGTCAGAGTCCTGGCCAGGTGGTGCCAGAATAACAACCTATCCCTCAACATAACCACGACTAAGGAGATGATTGTGGACTACAGGAAAAGGAGCACCGAGCATGCCCCCATTCTTTTTGATGGGACTGTAGAGGAACAGGTTGAGAGCTTCAAGTACCTTGGTGTCCACATCAACAACAAACTAGAATGGTCCAAACACACCAAGACAGTCGTGAAGAAGCACGACAAAGCCTGTTCCCCCTCAGGTTCTTCTGCTGCAACATTGAGAGCATCCAGACTATCAAATAGCCTTCACCAGACAGCTTCCACCCGGTTACGCAACCTTGCACCTTAGATGCTGCTGCCCTATATACATAGACTTGGAATCACTGGCCACTTTAGTACTGGAACACTTGTACCTTTAATAATATTTAAATCATGTTTACATAATTATTTACTCATCTCATATGTATATACTGTATTCTAATCTACTGCAATTTATTCAAGGCCATTCCGACATTGCTCAATCTAATATTTATATATTTCTTACTTCCATTCTTTTACTTTTAGATGTATGTGTACAGTTGTGAATTGTTAGACATTACTGCACTGTTGGAGCTAGGAAATCAAGCATTTCGCTACACCCGCAATAACATCTGCTAAATATGTGTACAGTAAGTGACCAAAAATGTTGATTTGATCTGCTCTCCAAACCATTGTGATCCATTTAACAATGTATTGTGAGAATATCCTCACAGACCTCGCAGACTTGTCGACGTGACAATTGGGAGCAGAATGAAGTGCCACTTCCTGTGTCTTGTTCAAGGGGCTAGGATTTAATTACAGAACAAGTATTAATGGAGTGCTGAGATATGAGCCTTGATGGATATGAATGAGGGAGTTGAGCCTGAGCCCCCCCCGAATTGGATTGACCTCGTAAAACATCATCCAATCCCATTGTCTCAGTACTCCTTGGTCACGGACTGATTTAAGCTTTAACTTGACCCTAAAGGTCAGGGCTGTAAAACTTATCTTCAGAGTATTGTCTTAATTAAACTCATCCCACTTAAAGAGAAGCTCATCTGCATTCATAGCAGCTTGTTTCCAGGGTGTGTGTGTGATGAACGGCAGTAAAAATGTGTAATTATTTTCCAGTGTTGGTCAAGTATGGCTGTGACCGTGACCAATACAGAGTGGTCAAAAGGTTTTAGAATTACACTCACCCCCTCCATCACTGATGATTGTGGCTGATGAGTTGTTCATCAGCGGAATGCGAAGAGTCATGAGCCGCTCATGCATGCCATTAGGCAGTTCAGTCAAGCAGGTGGTCAAAAAAAAGAAGCCTGCACAAGCATAGTGTAGTGTATGGGAGCATTGAGCTATCCTTGCCCACACATACTTGACGACTGGGATTCCTAATCCAGTGCAACCTTCATCTGCCTTTCCAGCTGTTTGGGCGATGGGACTCCTGTATCCGCCTGGTCAGCCAAATCAAATTGTATTTGTCACATACACATGGTTAGCGGATGTCAATGCGTGAGTAGCGAAATGCTTGTGCTTCTAGTTCCGACCATGCAGTAATATCTAACAAGAAATCTAAACTAACAATTTCACAACAACTACCTTATACACACAAGTGTAAAGGAAGTAATAAAAATATGTACATAAACATACATGAATGAGTGTTGGCCGAACAGCATAGGCAAGATGCAATAGATGGTATAGTGTACAGTATATACATATGAGATGGGTAACGTAATGTATGTAAACATGATATAAAGTGGCATTGTTTAATGTGGCTAGTGATACATTTATTACACCAAGATGCAGTAGATGCTATAGAGTACAGTATATACATATAAGATTAGCAAAGTAGGGTATGTAAACATTATATAAAGTGGCATTGTTTAAAGTGGCTAGTGATACATTTATTACATACATTTTTCCATTTTTAAAGTGGCTAGAGTTGAGTCAGTATGTTGGCAGCAGCCACTCAATGTTAGTGATGGCTGTTTAACCTCTTGCTCCTACCTGACACGCAGGCGTCCCATCTAGACATCTGGAAATGCAAATGTGCTACGCTAAATGCTAATAGCACTCGTTAAAACTCAAACGTTCATTAAAATACACATGCAGGGTATTGAACCTGCATTGTTTGCTGTTTGGGGTTTTAGGCTGGGTTTCTGTACAGCACTTTGAGATATCAGCTGATGTACGAAGGGCTATATAAATACATTTGATTTGATTTTATTTTATTTGAATTAAAGCTACACACGTTGTGAATCCAGGCAACGAGTCAGATTTTTAAAATGCTTTTCGGCGAAAGCATGAGAAGCTATTATCTGATAGCATGTAACACCCCAAAAGACCCGCAGGGGACATAAACAAAATAATTAGCATAGTCATCGCTTCACAAACCGCACAAATTAAATATAAAACATTCATTACCTTTGACCATCTTCTTTGTTGGCACTCCTAGATGTCCCATAATCACTATTGGGTCTTTTTTTCGATTAAATCGGTCCATATATAGCCTAGATATCGATCTATATTGACTGTGTGATAAACAAAAAAAATAGCGTCTTATAACGTAACGTCATTTTTTTAAATTAAAAAAGTCGACGATAAACTTTCACAAAACACTTCAAAATACTTTTGTAATGCAACTTTAGGTATTAGTACACGTTAATAAGCGACCAAATTGATCACGAGGCGATGTATATTCTTTAGCTGTCCGTCTGGAAATAATGTCCGGGTAAATCTCAACCAAAATATCCGGTCGGAGACTTGAACAAATGGCTTGTCTCTTCTTTGTTTGACCAAGAAACAAAGCCTAGGCAAATGACAAGACTGTTGACATCGTGTGGAAGCTGTAGGTATTGCAACCTCAGCCCCATTTATTGTGGTTCGCCTTTATCAATGGGTTGAAGTGGCAGATGGATATATATTTCCATTTTCAGTGATCAGATTTTCCTGCGCTTTTCGATTAAACGCACGTTCTGTTATAGTCACAGCCATGATTTAACCAGTTTTATAAACGTCTGAGTGTTTTCTATCCACACATACTAATCATATGCATATACTATATTCCTGGCATGAGCAGCAGGGCGCTGAAATGTTGCGCGATTTTTAACAGAATGTTCGAAAAAGTAGGGGGTAGGAGTAACAGGTTAACAGTCTGATGGCCTTGACATAGAAGTTGTTTTTCAGTCTCTCGGTCCTCGCTTTGATGCTGTGGGTACAACATCACCAATGCACTTGCTAATAAACTCGCTCACCGAATCAGCGCTTTCATCAATGTTGTTGTTCGACGCTATGCAGAACATATCCCAGTCCACGTGATCGAAGCAATCTTGAAGCGTGGAATCCGATTGGTTAGACCAGCATTGAACAGATCTGAGCATGGGTGCTTCCTGTTTTAGTTTCTGTCTAAAGGCTGGGAGCAACAAAATGGAGTCGTGGTCAGCTTTTCCGAAAGGAGGGCAGGGGAGGGCCTTATATGCATCGCGAAAGTTAGAATAACAATGATCCAGGGTTTTGTTTTGTTTTCAGATTAGACTTGTTAAAATCCCCAGCTACAATAAATGCAGCCTCAGGATATGTGGTTTCCGGTTTACATAGAGTCGAATGAATTTCTTTCAGGGCCGTCGATTTGTCTGCTTGGGGTGGAATATACACTGTGATTATGATTGAAGAGAATTCTCTTGGTAGATTATGCGGTCGGCATTTGATTGTGAATAATTCTAATTCTAAGTCAGGTAAACAAGAGGACTTAACCTGTTGAGTGTAGGGGGCAGTATTTTGATGTTTGGATGAAAAACGTACCAAAATGAAACTGCCTATTTCTCAGGCCCAGAATCTTGAATATGCATACAATTTGCTGTTTTTCCTGAAAGCTCTCTGTTCCATAGCCTGCCTTCGCTCCATTTAAAGGGATATCAACCAGATGCATTTTCCTATGGCTACCCCAGGGTGTGAACAGTCTTTAGACATAGTTTCAGGCTTTTATTTTGAAAAATGAGCGAGAAAGATCACATCGCATCATTGTATGGCTGGGTGCCAGCAGCGTTTTGCATGCGCAACAGCTAGGAACATTAATTAATTAATTAATTAATTAATTAATTAATTAATTAGTTTCTGCTCTGAGAATAGCAAGTTGGGAGTTCGAACACAGGCAAAATCATAAAAAAGACCGCAAAAATGGGACCCAATTCGTCTTTACTTGGCACTCTGCATTAACGAGATAGATTTGGGGTAAGGCTCTGCGATAGACTAGTGTCCTGTCCTGGTCGTTTACTTGTACATCAAGCTGCCTCACGCTACAGAAACAGGAAATAGGCTCCCCCTCCTATGAGCCGTTCCGGCTCGCACAAGACAAGGCTCATCAAATAAAAAATGTATTCATCACATGCTGTAGACTAACAGTGAAATGCTTACATTGGGGGCATTCCCAACAATGTAGAGAGAAAGAAAATAGAAAAAGTATTAACGTAATAATAAACACACAATGAATAAACAATAATACAATGACTTGATGTGCAGGAGAACAAAGTAATTGAAGTAGATATGTTCATATAACTAGGAATAAAGTCATTAGGCAACATGATGGATAATAAATGTCGCAGCAACGTATGTGATGAGTCAAATAAGTTGAGGATCCAGTTGCAGAGGGAGGTGTTCAGTGCCTGGGTCTTTAGCTTAGTGGTGAGCTTGGAGGGCACTAGGGTGTTGAACACTGAGCTGTTATCAATGAATAGCATTCTCACATACAGTGCCTTTCGGAAAGTACTCAGACCCCGTGACTTTTTCCACATGTTTATACATTACAGCCTTAATCTAAAATGTATTAAATAAATCTACACACAATACCCCATAATGATGAAGTGAAAACAGATTTTTAGAAATGACCCTTTTCTATGAGATCTGAAATTGAGCTCAGGTATGTCATGCTTCCATTAATCATTCTTGAGATGCTCCTACAACATGATTGGCATCCACCTGTGTGAATTCAATTGATTGGACATGATTTGAAAAGACACACACCTATCTATATAAGGTCCCACCATTGACAGGAATTGTCCATAAAGCTCTGAGACAAGATTGTGTCTAGGCACAGATCTGGGGAAGGGTGCCAAAAACCTTCTGCAGCATTGAAGGTCTCCAAGAAGACAGTGTCCTCAATCATTCTTAAATGGAAAAAGTTTGGAACCACCAAGACTCTTCCTTGAGCTGGCCGCCCAAACTGAGCAATCGGGGGAGAAAAAGGAATTGGTCAGGGAGGTGCCCAAGAACCCAATGGTAACCCTGACAGACCTCTACAGTTTCTCTGTGGAGATAGGAGAACCATTCAGAAGGATAACCATCTCTGCAGCATTCTACCAATTAGGCATTTGTGCTATAGTGACCAGACAGAAGCCACACTTCAGAAAAAGGCACTTAAAGACTCTCAGACCATGAGAAACAAGATTCTCTGGTCTGATGAAACCAAGATATGCTCTGAATGGCACACCATGTCTCAATTAAAAATCCCTCTCCTCCTGTCTCCTCCTCTTCATCTACACTGATTGAAGTGGATTTAACAAGTTACATTTAATAAGGGATCATAGCTTTCACCTGGATTCACCTGGTCAGTCTGTCATGGAAAGAGCAGGTGATGTTTATATTTTATACACAGTGTATATTATCCATGTCTTTGTCAGGGTGCCCGCACATCAGCCTCTCTTGCGCCGTCTCTTTCTATTCGGAGTTTCAGGATTAGGGCCTGGTCTCGGGTGACCAGTATGTCTTGCACTGCCAATTCGTTGAAGTAGAAATCTTCGTCCAAATCGAGGTAATTGATCACTGTTCTGATGTCCAGAATCTCTTTTCGGTCATAGAAAACATTGGCGGAAACATTAGGTACCAAAAAAAGTTCAGATCAGCGCAAAAAAACAGCAGATTTGTTCAGGAGCCCGTAATACGGCAGATATCCATTCCAGTACCATTTTTTCTAGTATACTGAATCTGCTTAACCCTTAGCCAATTTTTGCGGCCCAGCGGAAATCTAAAAATCCCCATCAATTTAAACTAGAGATATTTATTTTTTTGCATGGGCTCAATCCACCGCATCTGCCGATATTGCCTTTCCGTATCTGCGGTGAAAGGTTGCAGAGCTAGCGTGGTGTTTGTCAGACCATGAGACATCCCGAATATCGGTCTTCTCACAGTAACTTCTGTAGCCTCCGAATGGTTTGGCCTACAAAACTATGACCACAAACTATGGTGCAACTCTCACGAACAGGTTGCTGTTCCCCATTTTGCTCTCGGACGCCCACAAGCCCCACAAGACTCGTCTGAAGGTCCGCAGTACAAGTTTATAAAAAATGAATGGAACTATACATGGAAATAGTTTAGTGCCTAAAATGAAGGGATAAATACAGTACAAGTATATCTCTCAGATATAGGACAGACACTTCAGAAAAAAAACTACCTTTAGATTTTTTTGGCACTATCTGTTGTTGCATGTACTAAATCTGTCATTCAGCGGGATGATATTGGCTAATAGCAGTAATGGCAAATTCAATGTTTCATCCAATCATTATTTATTTGACACCTTAGAGGCCTTAAAATACTAAATCAAGTAGCGAAATAATCCTTGGTATGACCATTTTAAAACAATTCCATATGTTTGCATATTTCTAAGCTATCAGACTCAAACTGCTAAACATCTGTACCAGACAACATGACAAAATATTAGATGTCTCACTGTTCAACTGAAAGTGTATCTATCAGTTTCATATCAACCACTATTTGTTATGATGCATGCATACATAATTAAAAATGTCTATATAATCTTGCGATTCAGAAAACATAATTTGCCATTAACTGCTATTGCTACTAGCTACATCAGTTAGTTTTTATTTTTTAGTTAGTACTATGTCCTTGCATCCAATATGTAATTTGCTCTCACATATTGCATATGGAATGTGAATGCATGTACACAGGAGGATTCTGTATTAAAACTTCTTACGGATCATACCCTTTTTTTAAATGTTCACCTAAAATGACATACCCAAATCGACCTGCCAGTAGCAAGGATATGCATATTCTTGATAACATTTGAAAGGAACCAATTTGAAGTTCTTGAAAATGTGAAATTAATGTAGGAGAATATAACACATTCGATCTGGTAAAAGATAATACAAACAAAAAAACGTGTTTTAAATATATATTTTTTAATCATATTTGAAATAAAAGAGAGAGGCTATAATATAGAATTACAGTTTAGACGCAATTTAGATTTTGATCACTAGATGGGAGCGGTGTATGTGCAAAGTTTCAGACTAATCCAGTGAATTATTGCAATACTGCACACATTTTTTTATCAAGTGTCCCCAAATGTGCCGAATTGGTCAACTGATACATTTTCAAGTACAGAGAACATAAAAAAATGTAAGTTTACACACTACCAGGAAGGTCATACATGATGGAAAATTCCCGACAGAAAATACACTAACCTTTACACATCTAGATGGCCGGGGGGGTTGGGTGTGTGGCCAGAAACAGCAGGGGTTCAAACTTTAAAACCCAGTTCCTACATTTGAATACATCAAACAAAACTATGCTACATTTTTATCCCTGGGACCCTCAGGATGACACATCAGAGCAATATTACTGAATGTATAAGTACAGTATTTACCTTCAGAGCTGTGATAAAAGTTTTTTTGTTGTTGTGCACTCTTAAACATTAGCATGGCATTTATTCACTGTAACAGCTACTGTAAATTGGCCAGTGCTGTTAGATTAACAAGAATTTAAGCTTTCTACATATAAGACATGTCTATGTCCTGGAAAGTTGGATGTTACTTACAACTTCATTCTATTCACATTAGCAGCAACTGGTCCGGTATAGGGATGCCGATCCCATAGAGGATAAATGTGTTACTTGGACCACACCATGGCCTAAAGTCTCCTTTTTCTCCTGCCAAGTCAATTTATCGTAAATTACAGGTCAACAAAGATAAAATTAGTTGAGCAAACTGCGAGGAGATATTTTTCATGTTGAATGAGTCCTTGTTAGTAAAAAGAAGGCCCTCTTCACCCACTGTCCTCTCTGTGACGGTAGAGTTAGTGTTGAAAGGGTTGACCACATGGTGAGAACTGTTATCAGAGCTCAGAGTCAACCTGCCCTTAGGCTCTGGCTGGCACAACTGTTATTCGAACAAGTCATGCTGTCTCTGAGAAATTGTTTGTAGCACAACTTAAAGAAATACACTTTTTTTGAGGGGAGATACAGTTATTTTCTATGGTGGATTTGTCAAGTTAACCCAGGTGTTCCTTCCTGTGTGGAAATAATGGGAAAATCAAACTGTCTGTTGAACTGGCTGTATGAGCCCTGCCTCGCATCAGCACAGCTCCCCATCACAAATAGATCACACACAGCTACCACCCTAGAAAGACATGTCCAAATAATAATGACCGTGCTTGAAATTCAGACCTTGACCACAGGGGGATGCTGACGCACTATTTGAGTTATATTGAAGAAGGAGAAGGACAGTGTATTCCAGCACCCATGCTTTTTATTACATTTTTTTCCCTTATCCTTTCTTCATTTCAATTGAATATATTCTATATGAGTGTGTGTGTTGAACCATGCATTGCTTTTCCCTGTGAATACTCCAATTGAAGACCCATATGGGAAATGTTTATTGTGAATTACCACGGGGAGGAGGAACAAATTGTGGAATAATATTTTGTTCCCCTTGCTTTAAAAAATTAGTGTGAGAGATGTAAATTCGATATGGGCAGCCCCAGGCAGAGATTCCATTGGGTTTGACACTTAAAAGGGTGTCTGTAATGTAAGGGAAATACCTTCCAGATGAATACCCATACACCCCTCGGAAAGATCAGTGTATTTTGCTAGACTATGATGCATTGTCAGTAGGCTATGTAATGTTTGTTGTCAGGTCAGTAGTCAGTACATAACATACAGTATGTTGCTAAGGAACAACATGTGTGGGAGATTTGGTCACTTCATCATTGGCAAGTCAATTGATTGCTGTGCCAGGAAACAATACCATGACCTGTCTCATAACATGCATGTGAGGGAAATGTATACCATCTCAAGCCACCAACAAAAACATAAATCAAATTGAATTTGTCACATGCGCCGAATACAACAGGCGTACCTTAGAGTGAAATGCTTATTTACAAGCCAAGAATGCTTAAATAAAATTAAAATAAGTGTTAAGTAAAGATAGATATTTGAAAATAGAAAATAAAAGTATCAAATAATTAAACAGCAGCAGTAAAATAACAAGCGAGGCTGTATACAGGGTGTACCGGTACAGAGTTAATGTGCGGGGGCACCGGTTAGTTGAGGTAACTGAGGTAATATGTACATGTAGGTAGAGTTAAAGTGACTATGCATAGAATATAAACAGAGAGAAGCAGCAGGGTAAAAGAGGGGTCTGGGAAGCCCTTTGATTAGCTGTTCAGGAGTCTTATGGCTTGGGGGACATCAACATGGCGCTCCGGTACCACTGCCGTGCGGTAATTGATCAAATGCATTCTATTACATTTCCCCATGCAAGTAGCACTGCATATTATATCTTAGCCTATATTTTCACAAACTATGCTGTATTAGCAATATTATAACCAACACCATATACCACCATATAGGCTACCAATAAAATTCCGATCGATTCATAGTTCATAAGCCACTGTTTAATTCTCGCTATGATCTCTCTCCAGTGATTGTGGTCCTCTACGTGGGTCTGAGACGACAGAACAAGAAGGAGACCCTGATGACGTCCAAGGAGGACATCCGTGACAATGTGATCCACTATGACGACGAGGGCGGGGGCGAAGAGGACACCCACGCTTTCGACATGGGAACCCTCTGCAACCCCAAAGTCATCAAGGAGAAACTCCTGAAAGAGAACCGGGACCTTTTCCGACGTGATGTCAAACCCGAGACAAAAACTGGCAAAAACCAACTGCCTGTTTCCCAAGACAGTGCAGATATCTGCAACTTCATCAATCAGCGACTGAAAGAAAACGATGTGGACAACTCAGCCCCACCCTATGACTCTTTAGCTACCTATGCCTATGAAGGGGAGGGCTCTGTAGCGGAGTCGCTCAGCTCCATCGAGTCTCTGGTTGTAGATACCAATGAGGACTATGATTACCTCAACGAATGGGGTCCTCGATTTAAGACTCTGGCAGGAATATTTGGAGAGCAGTCGGACACTCAGTCAGACACAACGACAACAACAGGAAACAGACTTTGATTATGTTATTCATCGAATCCAAAAGTGGACATAATATGCCATTATTTTATTTTTTCCCGTTAATTTCAGGGTTTTCTATTTTAGCAAATGTATTTGTTTGTCAATCTTTTTCTTGTGGGTTTTTCCTATCCTCATTCACAAAGATGTATAAAAGGAGGATAGATAGCTAGATGAAAAAGACAGCCTTTCAACTACTTTTATAGTGAATGCTGTTTTATGTCTTATTTATTCTACTTTGTTTTCTCACTGCTAGGGGGAAGAAAGACAGAAACACAGAAAATGCAAGCATTTTCTTCTTTGATATCCTTATAAGTGCCTCAATAATTGTTTTCTTATTTTTTTTTATTCTCTCTATCTCTCTCCCTCTCAATCTGGTCACGCAATCATCGGCTGACTGTCAGACAGAGGCATGTGGGTTTGAGACTACTCTCAGTTGGACAAGTTATGGGAAAATTATGTGGCCCAGGTTTGGCCAAAGATATTTTGAATGTTATTTATTATTATTTATTTATTGTTATGGAGTTTTTTTGGGGGAGGGGTTTCTTCTTTAACGTATTTATCTATTTATCTCTTAATAATCATACACATATTTGGGGGGGGGACACTTGAGGATTTTGTAATTATTCCATGGCTCAAACGAAAATGAAAGTTTCAGTTAGGTGAGTCAGGTGTATTGACTTGTACTTGTAAAAATGTATTTAGGGCTAACCAAGATCATGCAGTTCAGTCAATGTAATAAACACTGTTTTCCTAAATAAACACCACTGGTAAAAACAAACGTTTCATTGATTTATGTTTTGTTCTATTTTGTTTGGGTTTTGGGAAAGAACATTCTCAATCTGGTTTGGCTTTGTGTAAAAATGTCATATTATTCGTATCCAGAAACAGAATACCATGTTTGATTCAATAAGGTACCGATAGCCTCAGTCTACTGCAATACTGTCCGGGGCCTGCGAGCTGATCTAATGTCTAGGAATTTTGGTGACAATATTGACAATGGGGAGCATTCCATTGATAATGGAACAGAAATGGGAACAGACAGCATTAAAAGCTTGGAGCCTTCCATATTAATAACAGGCTGATCTCCAGAGGCCAGAGTATGGCGTAGTAACTGTGTGTGTTTGTTTAATGAAACAGTCACCCCCTTCGCTCTGTATCAATGTTGAATAGTTGGCTTCTGCCATTATGAATGTATTGTTTGATCTCTGTGGCTGTTGTAATGGACCAGTATGCCCCTGTGCTCTAGTGTGGCCTTTCTGAAAATCACAACACTGCCATTTCAGCAATGAGTCACCCTGTTACTGACATTGACCAGATGCAGACAGACCAAATACAGACATGAGCAGTAGGGGAGGCTCACCAACCTGCATAAACATGAGCGAGAGAGAGAGCTAGCGAGCGAGACAGATACTGAATTGATAAAGAGAAAACAAAGCAAATACTGGTGATGGGAGGATACACTATATATACAAAAGTATGTGGAGACCCATTCAAATTGATGGATTTGGGTATTTCAGCTACACCCATTGCTGACAGGTGTATAAATACGAGCACACAGCCATGCAATCTCCATAGACAAACATTGCCAGTAGAATGGCCTTACTGAAGAGCTCAGTGACTTTCAACGTGGCACCGTCATAGGATGCCACCTTTCCAACAAATCATTGTCAAATGTATGCTCTGCTAGTGGTGCCCCGGTCAACTGTAAGTGCTGTTACTGTGAAGTGGAAACGTATAGGAGCAACAACGGCTCAGCCAAGAAATGGTAGGCCACACAAGCTCACAGAACGAGACCGCCGAGTGCTGACGCATGTAAAAATTGTCTATCCTCAGTTACAGGACTCACTACCGTGTTCCAAACTGCCTCTGGAAGCAACATCAGCACAATAAGTGTTCGTCGAGAGCTTCATGAAATGGGTTTCAATTCCAGAGCAGCCGCACACGAGCCTAAGATCATCATGTGCAATGCCAAGCGACGGCTGGAGTGGTGTAAAGCTTGCTGCCATTGGACTCTGGAGCAGTAGAAATGCATTCTCTGGAGTGATATAATAATGCTTCACCATCTGGTAGTGGTATTACCCTCCTACCATTTGTAAGACAGTGAAAGAACTAGCATTCCTGTTCAGTGCATAATTAACAACGGTTAAACATGATTATTTTCTCAATTTTGGAGTCATACAATAAGAGAGACCGATAGTGATGTGTTGTCAATGTGTATCAATCCTCCAAATGTTTGAAACACAATACAAATTTGCGTATAGGACAATAACGTGGGCAAAGACTACTCACTCGTAACAGTCTTCCATTTTCTAGAATCTATGCATTATTTCCCTCTTATGAGTCATACTGTATAACCATTCACACTGCTGTTTGAAGCTATTTACTAATATCAAACAGGTGTTTTTAATCAACTTGGGTTATTTTACAGTAGAGTTTTAAATCCTCATCTAGGGGCATGATTCAAGAGTATTTATGAATATGGAAATGAAGCTGTCACAGCTACTGTTCCGAAGTGCTCTCTTGAACAACGCTTCTAACTTTAGTAATCTGCAGAACTCAGTTTGAAAGAGAATACCTCTCCTCAATAAATTACCACATTGAAACCATTGGGCTTGGTTAATACACAGTGAGGAGCACCGTGGGAAACTGTGCAAGGAGGAAAACACGTAGCTAGCTATCACACAGATCAAATCTAATGATATTTGTCACATGCCCCGAAAATAACAGTGAAATGCTTACTTACAAGCGCTTAACCAACAAGGCAGTTTTTTTAAAGAAAAATACCCCTCCCCAAAAAGAAACAAAAGTAACAAAATAATTAAAGAGCAGCAGTAAAATAACAATTGTGAAGCTTTAATATACAGGGGGCACCGGTACAGAGTGAGTCAATGTCCGGGGGCACCGGTTAGTAATTGGGGTAATATGTACATGTGAGTAGAGTTATTAAAGTGACTATGCATAGATAATACACAGAAAGCAGCAGCAGTGTAAAAGAGTGGTTGGGGGGGGGGGCAATGCAAATAGTCTGGGTAGTCATCTGAATAGGTGTTCAGCAGTCTTATGGCTTGGGGTTAGATTTTTTTTAGAAGCATCTTGAACCTAGACTTGGTGCTCCTGTACCACTTTCCGTGTGGTAGCAGGGAGAACAGTCTGTGACTTGGGTGGCTGGAGTCTTTGACCATTTTTAGGGCCTTCCTCTGACACCGCCTGGTATAGAGGTCCTCGATGGCAGGAATCTTGGCCCCAGTTATGTACTGGGCCGTTTGCACTATCCTTTGTAGTGCCTTACGGTCGGAGGCCGAGCTGTTGCCATACAAGGCAGTGATGCAACCAGTCAGGGTGGTTTCGATGGTGCAGCTGTAGAACTTTTTGAGGATCTGAGGACCCATGCCAAAACTTTTCAGTCTCCTGAGGGGGATTAGATTTTGTAGTGCCCTCTTCCACACAGTCTTGGTGTGCTTGGACTATGTTAGTTTGTTGGTGATGTGGACACCAAGGAACTTGAAGCTCTCAACCTGCTCCACTACAGCCCCTTTGATGAGAATGTGGGCGTGCTCTGTCCTCCTTTTCCTGTAGTCCACAATCATCTCCTTTGTCTTGATCACAGTGAGGCATAGTTTGTTGTCCTGGCACATGGCCAAGTCTCTGACTTCCTCCCTATAGGCTGTCTCGTCAACTCACACTTTACATGTTTACCAAAAACTTGGCAACGATAAAGGGCATTGAAAAGTAATTACATTTCACAATGAAGGACAATGTTGCTTACGTATAATCTGTATTTACTTGTAGCGGTTTCCTTATTGCATAGTGGGTAATTGCTTTCGTAGAGTGGATGTCCTGCATGTCCCAGGTCGGAACAGATGGGATCAAACAGGAGGGAGTTTATAGTCCACATAATTTCCTGTTATGATCAAAATGATTCCTCATCACTGGTTTCTGCATAAGACATATGGGGATTGTAATAAGTCTAGTTCCTATATGGGTCGTTCCTCCTATCTACTCCCACATCATCCACAGAGCTAGTGGTCCCTCAACGTGGTCCCTCAGCAGAGCAGATGACAAGACCAGGATCAAACGCCCACAGACATGAGTTGGATCGGAGTACCTCCCCAACCCCAATGATGGCAGTCTCAGACTAAAGTATGTAGTTAACGATAGAGCAGCAAAGTAATTGTGTGAGCCATCAGGCTAAATGGGATGTCCCTTTCCCACTTCTTCTTACATTCAAAAATGCACCTTTACAAAACTAATTAGCTTTACATTGCCCTACATCTTGAATAAAAACACAATCATTACTGTAGTACTATCATGTTGGATGACCTTCTGGAATCCTTTCATAACTGTGGAATACTATTATAATGAAATAAACAATGATATTTGAATTATTCTGTATTCCTTTACACTGGTACCCATATAGGGGTTGAAAATGGCAGATTTGAGCACTGTTAAACACCTCAATCGGAACACAGTGGCTGTACAGTAACATGCTATACATGACATCAGAGCTCTGTATGGGTTTTGACTGACAGCCGTTCTGCACTTGAGTACCTCGCCCTACAAGAAGTTACGCATTTTTGGTTTCTGAATGAGGGAAATTCTGTAAATTAAGGGAGCTTGAATCGGTCATATGCATATAGATATAACCTGCTTTTATCGAGAAATATTATATGGGTACAAATATGCAGGTCCATTAAATGATAAAAAGCCTAATGTAAATTCAGATTGAATCAAGTAAAATGTACAGGTATGCCATTCCAAACAAGTACTCTCTTACCTTGAAAAGTTGTTTGACTAGATGCCATTCCAAACAAGTCCTCTCTTACCTTGAAAAGTTGTTTGACTAGATGCCATTCCAAACAAGTACTCTCTTACCTTGAAAAGTTGTTTGACTAGATGCCATTCCAAACAAGTACTCTCTTACCTTGAAAAGTTGTTTGACTAGATGCCATTCCAAACAAGTACTCTCTTACCTTGAAAAGTTGTTTGACTAGATGCCATTCCAAACAAGTACTCTCTTACCTTGAAAAGTTGTTTGACTAGATGCCATTCCAAACAAGTACTCTCTTACCTTGAAAAGTTGTTTGACTAGATGCCATTCAACTTCATTGCAATGTAAGGCCACAGAGTGAGTATTTTAGACATTAAAAATGCATGACACAAACTGCTGCTGTCAGAGTCTTTAACTCACAGCTCACATGTTAAATTGAAGTGACAAAAACAATTATTAATAGAATAAAAGATACATCAAATTGAATGCCGTTAAAAATACAGATAATGTGAAGAGCAAAATCATACTCTCATTTCAGAGACAGTACCCAAGAAGGCATAACAATAAATGATGGTTAAGTTTACTGTTTGTATACTGCACTGTATATTACTCTAAAATATATTATACAGTGTATTTTATGTATTCATCTACATTCTAGTGTTATGAACTTAAGTCAGTACTTTTTAGCAACTTAAAATGTAGGGTTACTGTCATAACCCCAATTCTCTGATAATATATGTCAGATGTATCTCTCATTTTGGTAGCCCCACAGTCGCATTGTCTGTCCTGACCAGGATGTGACCATTCTGAAGGAAGAGCAGAAAGTGCCTCCGTGAGAGTGAGAGAAACACTGTCAGCAGTTTGAGGTAGTGGAGTTGTTGGGACCACACGCTGTTTACTGCTCTTCCCTCAGACTGCGCTCCACCTTTTGAGTGACGCCTCTGTCATCACCAGCTTACACGTTGACAATGCCCCTAAGGGAGTGCCAGAAATTAAGATTGAGGGGCTCTTCCAGTGACAGAGAGCCAATCGACATTCTGAAGTTATACCATAATCTTTTGATTGAGGTGACGTCATGTACACAGACATTGGGCAGATAGCCAACACTGAAAGTCTCTCATTCTCAGTAGGTATTACTCAGTAGGTATTACTGAGATGATGGAGGTCATTAGCTCCAGCACTCAAATACACGTTCTGAGCATGACCGAGCAACCCCTGTAAAACAGGGAGAGGTACATACGGAATGTTGTCAAGGTACAATGAGTTAGCTCGCCAGCTAGCATACTTGTGGAATGAGTGGGCTGCTCGGACGAGACGTGAACCTGGAAACCTGGCTACCAAGTTAGCTAGCTAGCCTGTTGGTACTAGTGGGCAGTATTTTATTTTTCGGGAAAAAACGTTCCCATTTTAAACGGGATATTTTGTCAGGACAAGATGCTAGAATATGCATATAATTGACAGCTTTGGATAGAAAACACTCTAACGTTTCCAAAACTGTAAAGATATTGTCTGTGAGTATAACAGAACTGATGTTGCAGGCGGAAGCCTGAGAAAAATCCTATCCGGAAGTGCCCCAGGTTTTGAAAGCGCTGCGTTCCAATGAGTCCCTATTGAGCTGTGAATGTGCCATCAACGAGCTTACGCTTTCTACGTATTCTACAGCATTGTGACGTAGTTTTACGCATTTATATTGAAGAATAGCCGTAGGCGGCCACATTGTGTAAGTGGTCACATGGTGGCTCCGAGAGAGATTCCCGCGTAAAATACAGAGGTAGCCATTACTTCAATCGGTCCTACTGAAAAATGAATTGTCCCGACAGCTATATTACCGAATAGATATTAGAAAAACACCTTGAGGATTGATTATAAACAACGTTCGCCATGTTTCTGTCGATATTATAGAGCTAATTTGGAATATTTTTCTCCGATGATTACGCTCCCAGATCCGGGATGGAGAATATCAAGAGGCTAGCTAACAACTGACGATACCATGTCAACTAACAAAACAGATACAATTGAAATAATGTAGGCTATCTGGCTTTAATTCCATTTTTAATATGGCTGAGAACAAAAACCGATTGACCGTCAATTTTGTTGGGATATTACGTTAGCTAGCTAGCTAAACACTTGTGTAGCTAGCTACTGTTGGTAGGAGAGAAGAGATTGGCTAGGTTTCAGTGTCACAGCTCGGTACATAGAATGTATAGATTTCCAATGAAGGCATGCTGCGTTTCTCACTTTAAATTAGATTTTATGATTTGCCATCCTAATTTTCTGTTTCTCCTTCAACAAAAAATGTATGCCTTCTCGAACTTGTGAACTTTCATGTGCCTTAATAAGAAATGTTTACGCCATCTGTAAATATGAATAAAGTTGTTAAATTAAAAGCCTATTTGGTTTAGCCAAAGAAAGTCAGGAACCTTCCTGCCATGTTTGGCTGAGGTAATGAATGGGCTGGACATGCCGAGAGATGAGTTTCAGATTGTTGACTACTTTCTGGAGGACGATCATTTCATGCTGACAAAAAAAACAGAGATCTTGAGCGTGCATAACTATTCACCCACCCAAAGTCAATACGTTGTAGAGCCACCTTTTACAGCAATTACAGCTGCAAGTCTCTTGGTGTATGTCTCTGTAAGTTTGGCAAATCTAGCCGCTGCAATTTTTGCCCATTCTTCAAGGCAAAACTTGCTCCAGCTCCTTCAAGTTTTATGGGTTCTGCTGGTGTAAGTCATACCACAGATTCTCAATTGGATTGAGGTCTGGGCTTTGACGAGGCCATTTCAAGACATTTAAATGTTTCCCCTTAAACCACTTGAGTGTTGCTTTAGCAGTATGCTTGGGGTCATTGTCCTGCTGGAAGGTGAACCTCCGTCCCAGTATCACATCTTTAGAAGACTGAAACAGGTTTCCCTCGAGAATTCCCTGAATTTAGCACCATCCATCATTCCTTCAAATATTGTCAGTTTCCCAGTCCCTGCCGATGAAAACATCCCACAGCATGATGGGGATGGTTCTCGGGGTGATGAGAGGTGGTGGGTTTTCGCCAGATATAGAGTTTTCCTTGATGGACCAAAAGCCACATTTTAGTCTCATCTGACTAGAGTACCTTCTTTCAAATGTTTTGGCAGTCTCCCACATGCCTTTTAACGAACAACAAACGTGTTTATAAAATAAATTCTTTAAGCAATGGCATTTTCTCTGGACACTCTTCCATAAAGCCCAACTCTGTGGAGTGTACGGCTTAAAGTGGTCCAATGGACAGATATTCCAACCTCTGCCTTGGAGCTTTGCAGCTCCTTTCAGGGTTATCTTTGGTCTTTTTGTTGCCTCTCTGATTATGAGTTATTGCAAGCATAATTTGTAATATATATTTTTTGTTGGATTGTTGCTGTTACTGTTTAGTTTATACAGACTTATTTTGTAACATCTCTTGGTTTGAACAGAACTTTGGTAGAAAACCATAAAACATTATTTCCTTGCCTCGTCTGTGAGTTTTGGTGAGCGGCCCTCTCTTCGCAGGTTTATTGGGGTGCCATATTCTTTCCATTTTTTAATGATGGATTTAATGGTGTTCAAAGTTTCTGATATTTTTTTATAACCCAACCCTGATCTGTACTTCTCCTCAACTTTGTCCCTGACCTGTTTAGAGAGCTCCTTGGTTGTCATGGTGCTGCCTGCTTGGTGGTGCCCCTTGCTTAGTGGTGTTTCCTTTCTCTGGGGCCTTTCAGAACAGGTGTATATATACAGATCATGTGACATATCATGTTACACTTAGATTGCACACAGGTGGACTTTATTTAACAAATTATGTGACTTCTAAAAGTTCATTGATTGACCCAGATCTTATTCGGGGGCTTCATAGCAACGGGGGTTAATTACATATGCAGGTACCAGTTTAATTTTTTAAAATGTTATTTTATGTTTTAAGTTTTATTTCACATCACAAATTTGGACTATTTTGTGTATGTCCATTACATGAAATCCAAGTAAAAATGCATTTAAATTACAGGTTGTAATGCACCAAAATAGGAAGAACGCCAAGGGGGATGAACACTTTTGCAAGGCACTCTATGACAATCGGTTTGTATTGTGAGTAACGTTACTCTATGGGTTGAGATTCTAGTTCATTTTCTAGCTTGCTTACGTTAATGTGACATCCCTAAACAAAATACCCCAAGTTAAAGCTTGCTGTTAGCTAACTAATGTTAGCTGATGTTAGATGGCTGGCTTGCTAGCTAATGTTAACATTGAACCTAACTTATTTGTTTGGCTTGCTAGCTAACATTAACATTGAACCTAATTTATTTGGTTAACTTTAGCTATGCCAATCGGTTTGTATTGCTAGAAACGTTACTCTGTGGATTGGGATTATAATTCAATTTTTAACTAGCTGACGTTAATGTGACATGTCTAAATAAAAGACCCCAAGTTAAAGCTTGCTGTTATTAATTTACGTGTATGAATTTTGTGTAACAGTATATAAAGTATGCTAATGTACCGGTGTGAGGTGTCTATTTCTCAAACTAGACACTCTAATCTACTTGTCCTCCTGCTCCATATGATGGAGGAAGTGCAACTGCCAACACCAGAGTCAAATCGAATCAAAGTTTATTTGTCAAGTGCGCCAAATACAACAGGTAGCAAGGCTATAAACAGACACCGGTTAGTCAGACTTATTGAGGTAGTATGTATATGTAGGTATGGTTAAAGTGACTATACATATACTATATGATGAACAGAGTGTAGCAGTAGCGTAAAAATAGGGATTGGCGGGTGGTGGGACACAATGCAGATAGCCATGTTAGCCAATGACTAGGAGCACTGGTTGGTTGTGCCAATTTAGGTAGTATGACAATGAATGTATAGTTAAAGATACTATGCATATATGATAAACAGAGAGTAGCAGCAGCGTAAGAGAGGGGTTGGGGGGCACACAATGTAAATTGTCCGGGTAACCATTTGGTTACCTGTTTAGGAGCATTATGGCTTGGGGGTAAAAACTGTTTTCGAAGCCTTTTTGTCCTAGACTTGGCACTTCGGTACTGCTTGCCACGCGATAGTAGAGAGAACAGTCTATGACTGGGGTGGCTGGGGTCTTTGACAATTTTTAGGGCCTTCATCTGACACCGCCTGGTGTAGAGGTTCTGGATGCCAGGCATCTTGCCCTAGTGATGTACTGGGCAGTACGCACTACCCTATGAAGTGCCTTGCGGTCGGAGTCCAAGCAATTGCCTTACCAGGCAGTGATGCAACCGGTCAGGATGCTCTCGGTGTTGCAGCTTTAGAATCTTTTGAGGATCTCAGGACCCATGCCAAATCATTTTAGTTTCCTGAGGAGGAACAGGCTTTGTCGTGCCCTCTTCACGACTGTCTTGGTCTGTTTGGACCATTCTAGTTTGTTGTTGATGTGGACACCAAGGAACTTGAAGCTCTCAACCTGCTCCTCTACAGCCCCGTCGATGAGAATGGGGGTGTGCTCTGTACTCCTTTTCCTGTAGTCCACAATCATTTTCTTAGTCTTGATTACATTGAGGGATAGGTTGTTATTCTGGCACCACCCGGCCAGGTCTCTGACTTCCTCCCTATAGGCTGTCTCGTCGTTGTTGGTGATCAGGCCTACCGCTGTTGTGTCGTCTGCAAACTTAATGATGGTGTTGGAGTCGTGTCTGGCCATGCAGTCGTGGGTGAACAGGGAGTACAGGATGGGACTGAGCACGCACCCCTGGGGAGCTCCAGTGTTGAGGATTAGCGTGGCACTACCTATCCTCACCACCTGGGGGCGGCCTGTCAGGGAGTCCAGGATCCAGTTGCAGAGGGAGGTGTTTAGTCCCAGGTTCCTTAGCTTAGTGATGAGCTTTGAGGGTACTATGGTGTTGAACGCTGAGCTGTAGTCAATGAATAGCATTCTCACATGTGTTCCTTTTGTCCAGGTGGGAAAGGGCAGTGTGGAGTGCAATAGAGATTGCATCTTCTGTGAATCTGTTTGGGCGGTATGCAAATTGGGGTGGGTCTAGGGTTTCTGGGATAATGGGGTTGATGTGAGCCATTACCAGCCTTCCAATGCACTTCATGGCTACGGACATGAGTGCTACGGGTCTGTAGTCACTTAGGCAGGTTGCTTTTGTGTTCTTAGGCAGGTTGCTTTTGTGTTCTTGGGCACAGGGACTATGGTGGTCTGCTTGAAACATGTTGGTATTACAGACTCAATCAGGGACATTTTGAAAATGTCAGTGAAGACACCTGCCAGTTGGTCACCACTTGCCCGGAACACACATCCTGGTAATCCATTTGGCCCCACAACCCAGATTTGTCCGTCGGACTGCCAGATGGTGAAACGTCATTCATCTTTCCAGACTCCAAGCTCTAACCATGAAGCTCCCGATAAACAGTAATTGTGCTGACATTGTTTTCAGAGGCAGTTCAGATGCAACCAAGGACAGACTATTCTTATATGCTTTAGCACTCGGCGGTCCCGTTCTGTGAGCTTGGTTGGCCTACCAGTTCAGTTATATTAAACCTTTCTTGATTCACTATTAGCATGTTTTAGCCACTCCTGTAAATATTGTAAACTAGCAGGTATTCAGCAAAAAGGTCTGATTTCACTATTACTGAAATAGGACCATGGTGTTAAAACTTATTTGTGACAAGGGGCAGTATTTTCACCTCCGGATGAAATGCATACCCAAATTCAACTTCCTGCTACTCATCCCCAGACGATATGCATAGTATTAGTAGATTGGGATAGAAAACACTGCAATTTCTAAAACTGTTTGAATCATGTCTGTGAGTATAACAGAACTTATGCAGCAGGCGAAACCCCGAGGACCAACCATTCAGAGGTGTGTTTTTTTGAGGTCACTCTCTTTTCAATGGGGTTTCATTGGGAATCCAGATTTCTAAGGGACCTTCTTGCAGTTCCTACCGCTTCCACTGGAAGTCACCAGTCTTTAGAAATTGGTTTTCCTTTGTATAATGAAAAAGTAGATCTGTTCAAAACAAGGGTCATTTCAAGTGTACTGTTAGATAGAGGCGCGTAACCTGAAAGGGAGTGTCAGTTTCTTCCTGTATTGAACACATATCATCCCGTCTTCAATTTTATCGATTATTTACCTTTAAAAAATACCTAACATTGTATTACAAAAGTAGTTTGAAATGTTTTGGCAAAGTTTACAGGTAACTTTTGAGATATTTTGTAGTTGGAACCGGTGTTTTTCAAACGCGCCAAATAAATGGACATTTTGGATATATATGGACGGAATATTGGAGTGCCAACAAAAGAAGCTCGTCAAAGGCATGATTTATATTTTTATTTCTGAGTTTTGCGCCTGCAGGGTTGAAATATGTTTTCTCTCTTTGTTTTTACGGAGGTGCTACCCTCAGATAATAACATCGTTTGCTTTCATCGAAAAGCCTTTTTTAAATCAGACATGTTGGCTGGATTCACAACACATGTAGCTTTAATTTTGTATCTTTCATTTGGTATCTTACATGTGTGATTTTATGAAAGTTAGATTTTTATAGTAATTTATTTTAATTTGGTGCTCTGCATTTTCACTGGCTTTTGGCCAGGTGGGACGCTAGCATCCCACATATCCCAGAGAGGTTAAATATAGAGGCCCAATCTACCTAAAAAGGCCCCTTACATGTCAGCGTTATGATGCAAAAATCCTATAATATAAGACAAGTACTTGAAACAATAGAACACTATGAAAAATCTCGGAATCCAGGTCTGGTATTCATAGCAGAATTTGAAAAGGCTTTGATAAATTTTGACAAGAATTTCTAGATAAATGCCTTGACTACTTTACTGTACAATGGGTTAAAGATATGTATAGTAAACTCAGGTGTAAAATAATGAAATAATAAATAATATCTACTTCTCAGAAAGTATTAACCTCTTAAGTTGACCCTCTACTTTTTCGAACATTCTGTTAAAAATCGCGCAACATTTCAGCGCCCTGCTTCTCATGCCAGGAATATAGTATATGCATATGTATGTGTGGATAGAAAACACTCAGACGTTTATAAAACTGGTTAAATCACGGCTGTGACTATAACAGAACGTGCGTTTCATCGAAAAGCGCAGGAAAATCTGATCACTGAAAATTGGAAAATATATCAATGCGCCACTTGCATGTATTGTTGAATGGAAACCACATTACCTGGAGCCGAGATTGCAATTCCTACAGCTTCCACACGATGTCATCAGTCTTTTCAATTGCCTAGGCTTTGTTTCTTGGTAAAACAAAGAAGAGACAGTCCATTTCATCCGGTCTCCGACAGGATGTTTTGGAGTAGAAATTTCTGAACATGATTTGAAGACGTCGAGCTATTGAATATACATCGCCCCGTGATAAATTTGATAGACTATTAACGCTTACTAATACCTAAAGTTGCATTACAAAAGTATTTCGAAGTGTTTTGTGAAAGTTTATCGTCAACTTTTTTAATTAAAAAAAATGACATTGCGTTATAAAACTGTGTTTTTGTCCTTGATCACACAGTCTTCATAGATCGATATCAAGGCTATATATGGACCGATTTAATCGAAAAAAAGACCCAATAGTGATGTTTATGGGACATCTAGGATTGCCAACAAAGAAGATGGTCAAAGGTAATGAATGTTTTATATTTTATTTCTGCGTTTTGTGTAGCGCCGACTATGCTAATTATTTTGTTTACGTCTCCTGCGGGTCTTTTGGGGTGTTGCATGCTATCAGATAATAGCATCTCATGCTTTCGCCGAAAAGCATTTAAAACATCTGACTTGTTGGCTGGATTCACAACGAGTTTAGCTTTAATTCAGTACCCTGCATGTGTGTTTTAATGAACGTTTGAGTTTTAACGAGTGCTATTCGCATTTAGCGTAGCGCATTTGCATTTCCAGATGTCTAGATGGGACGCATGCGTCCTGGGTCGTCCCAAGAGGTTAAAATCAGATCCCAAAATTATATACAGGGGCTAGAAATCCTGGGCTTAAAAATGGCATATATTATTATATTATTATATTATTATATTATATTATAAAACAAAGGTGTCATTGTACTCTGACGACTGAAGTTTCCTCTTAAATCTGCAATCTGGATCCCTGCCCAGCCACAGAGGAAATAGATAATTTTTCTAAACTCTCTATTTTAACCTCTTTGTGCTAAGGGGCAGTATTCGGAAGTTGACTGATGTGCCTAAAGTAAACTGCCTGTTACTCAGGCCCATAAGCTAGGGTATGCACATAATTGGTAGCATTTGATAGAAAACTGAAGTTTCTAAAACTGTTAAAATAATGTCTGTGAGTATAACAGAACTGACATGGCAGGCGAAAACCCGTGGTGAAACCATCCAGAATATTTCTCCGGTCCTTTCAATGGGATATTCAAAGAAATTCCTCCCAGAATGCAGTTCCTATGGCTTCCACTCGATATCAACAGTCTTTAGAAAGGTTGTCAGGCATGTTTTTTTAAATATGAGCATGTAGTTTTTCAAGGTGTCTCTCATTAGGACTAAAGTCTTGTAGATCGCTTGAATGAGGGCGCGCACTTCATTATTTATCTCCGGTATTGAACATACTACATTCTGTTTAAAATTGTATAGTTAATTTACTTATTAGGGTACCTGAGGATTGATTAGAAATGTTGTTTGACTTGTCTGGACAAAATTCACCGGTAACTTTCGGGATTCCTTTGTCTGCATGTTGAATGAGTGGGAAGGTGGATTACTGAATCAAACGTGCCAACTAGACTGAGTTTTGAGGGATATAAATGACTTTATCGAACAAAACGACCATTTGTTGTGTAGCTGGGACCCTTGGAATTGCAAACAGAGGAAGATGTTTAAAGGTAAGCGATTTATTTTATCGTTATTTCTGATTTTTGTGAATCCTCTGCTTGTTTGAAAAATATTTTTAATGCTGCTGTATGAGGGGTGCTGTCCTCAGATAATCGCATGGTATGCTTTCGCCGTAAAGCCTCTGGTATGCTTTCGCCGTAAACTCTGACAACGCAGTTGGATTAACAAGGAGTTAAGCTTTTAAACGATGTAAGACACTTGTATTTTCATGAATGTTTAATATTAGAAGTTTTGTATTTTGAATTACAAGCTCCGACATTTCACCAGATGTTATCGAATTGGAACGCTAGCGTCCCACCTAGCCCAAAGAAGTCCCTGTAATGCACAGCATTTAGATTGCATACAATGACAACAAGCTCAGTCCGATGATGCTGTGTACACCACCTCAGACAAACCCTCCACCTGCAAATCCCGCTACAGAGTACAGGCCTCGGTGTAACACTCATTCCTTCGACGATGAAAGCGAATCTGACCATCAGCCCTGGTGAGACAAAACCGTGATTTGTCAGTGAAGAGCACTTTTTGCCAGTCCTGTCTGGTCCAATGACGGTGGGCTTGTGCCCATAGGCGATGTTGTTGCAGGTGATGTCTGGTGTGGCCAGCTCTGCACTCGAGACCGCCAGTGCGCCTCCAAGGCCCAGTGTATCCGGTGCCTCGGCCAAGGAAGACGCCTCCTGGATGTCTCCCCAGCCTGATGAGTCCTGTGCCTGCTCCCTGTCACACCCCGGCCATAGAGGCTTTTATTCTCTATTTTGGTTAGGCCAGGGTGTGACTAGGGTTGGCATTCTATGTTCAGTTTCTATGTTTTGTATTTCTTTGTTGTTTGGCCGGGTGTGGTTCTCAATCAGAGGCAGCTGTCTATCGCTGTCTCCGATTGAGAACCATACTTAGCTTTTTACGTAGCTTTTTCCAACATGGGTTTTGTGAGTAGTGTATTTCTGTTTAGTGTTTGTTTCACCTTGCTGGACTTTTTAGGGTTTTCCTTTTGTTATTTTTGTATTCAGTGTTCAGTTCCTTATCCCGCTGCATTTTGGTCTGACGATTCCTCTTCTTCCAAAAAAAAAGCCATTAGAAAGCCGTGACAATGTCGGATAAATTAGTTACAATTAATTGTCAATATGCGTATTGAAAAATATTTCTCTGCTCGTTTTTTTTTCTTTCTGTGTCCATCATAACTTTAAGACATGAAGGTCAGTCAATATGGAAAATGTCAAGAATTTTGAAAATTTCTTCAAGTGCAGTTGCAAAACCCATCAAGCGCTATGATTAAACTGGCTCTCATGAGGACCGCCACAGGAATGTGAAGACCCAGACTTACCTCTGCTACATCTGTTCAGTGGAGACTGTGAATCAGGCCTTCATGGCCGAATTGCTACAAAGCAACCACTACTAAAGGACATTAATAAGAAGAAGAGATTTGCTTGGGCCAAGACACACAAGCAATGGGCACTAGACCAGTGGAAATCTGTCCTTTGGTCTGATTAGTCCAAAATGACGATTTTTGGTTCCAACCAGAGTTTGTGAACGGATGATATCCGCATGTGTGGTTCCCATCATAAACCATGTAGGAAGTGTGATGGTGTGGGGGTGCTTTGCTGGTGACACTGTCTGTGATGTATTTAGAATTCAAGGCACACTTAACTAGCATGGCTTCCAAAGCATTCTGCAGCGATACACCATCCCATCTAGTTTGCACTTTGCGGGACTATCATTGGTTTTTCAACAGAACAATGACTCAACATACCTCCAGGTTGTGTAAGGGCTATTTGACCAAGAAGGAGAGGGATGGAGTGCTGCATCAGTTGACCTGGCCTCCACAATCAACAGACCTCAGCCAACAAGTGCTCAGCATATGTTGGAACTCCTTCAATACTGTTGGGAATGCATTCCACGTGAAGCTGGTTGAGAGAATGCTAAGAGTGTGCAAAGCATGTCATCAAGGCTAAGAATGGCTACTTTGACGAATCTCAAATATATTTTGATTTGTTTACCACTTTTTTGGTTACTACATCATTCCATATGTGTCATTTCATAGTTTTGCGGTCTTCACTATTATCTAGAATGTAGACATAAATAAATAAACCCCTTAAAAGTAGTTCTGTCCAAACTTTTTGCTGGTACTGTACACAACTCACTTATCATACAAAATGCATTTGGTAATACTAGCCACCTCCTCATAATATATGGCTGCTTAAGAAACTCAATATCTTGTCTATTTACAACATTAATGTATGCCAATTATGCACTTTCAACTACAAATACTCATACCTACCGGACAGTTTACCTAAACCCTTCAACGGATTATTTCTGAAATCTATCTATTTAACACAAGACGCTGCGATAACGTTCACCCTCCCCACTGCCGCACCTCACATAGTCAATTCTCTATCAGATACAGAGGTACCATACTCTGGAATTCTTATCTTCACATTACCAAAATATCATTATTCCTCAATTATTTAAAGTGTCTGGGGGTCATCCTAATGAACCAAACTACTCAGTAATCTCCTCCATATAGCCTAACTCACATGAACACACACATTATATATATTTTTTATGTCATTACTGATCAATTCATTTATAATTAGTAGGTTTTTATGTGTTTTAACAAACTTTGTTTTATATTTGTACTCATGTATTGGATATTGTCTTTTTTGTGCTGTGGTTTTCAGGTAAGCCGTTGGGCTTCCATGTCACGCCCTGGCCATAGAGAGGCTTTTATTCTCTATTCTTTATTCTCATACTTAGGCAGCCTTTTGCCCACCTGTGTTTTGTGGGTAGTTGTTTTCTGTATAGTTTATTTACCTTTCAGAACTGTTCGTCTTTCACTTTGTTAATTTGTTTGATTGTTTTGAAAAATAAAAATCAAGAACACTTACCTCTCTGCACCTTGGTTCGATCATTTCGACGAGCGAAACAATCCAACCACACCTGCACAGTTTAAAAAAAGGTTTTACTTGTTTTTTTATCTGATTTGATGTCTATCACTTGTTTTCTTTGGTGCAAATAAATAAATAGTATGGGTCCTTGTTAAATGACTCACTAGTGGCAAAGACTTCGGGGCTGGTTGAGTGCTGCTCTACTCTATAAAGACTCAAAGTGCAGCACAAACTCAAAGGAGATCATAGGCCAAAACAAGATATCTCAACCGATTCTGAAAAAAGGATTGAGGAGGCGCAATGGTGGAATGTCCATGAGAAATAAGAGATACTGGAGTGGGTACATAAAAGGTGAAAACCATTTGGAAGAAAATAAGGCTGTGGCAGTCTCTTCGCTGTCTCATACCTCCTCCCACTGAAACAGACTTCCCACAGGATAAGTGAGCTTCACATGACTTTCTTCGGCCGGCGACAGTGCATTACAGAGGAAGCAGAATCACAATGTTCTGTGAGAGTAGCAGTCAACTGTGCCTATTGGTTAACGCTGCCTGCTGCACTTATGCACCCCCCATAGCTATTCTACATCTCTTTCCATCTCTGTCCCCCTATAAAATGAAAAATACCTATGATATACAGTGCAATCAGGAAAAAATTCAGACACTTCGACTTTTTCCATATTTTGTTACGTTACATTCTTACTCTAAAATGGATTAAATAAATAAAAAATCCTCAATCTACACATAATACCCCATAATGACAAAATCAAAAAGATTTTTAAATGTTTTGCAAATTAATTACAAATAAAAAACTGAAATACCTTATTTACATAAGAATTCAGACCCTTTACTATGAGACTCTAAATTAAGCTCGGGAGCATCCTGTTTCCATTGATCATCCTTGAGATTTTTCTACAACTTGATTGGAGTCCATCTGTGGTGATTTCAATTGATTGGACATGATTTGGAATGTCGCACACATGTCTATATAAGGTCCCACAGTTGACAGGGCATGTTAGAGCAAAGACCAAGCCTTGGAGGTCGAAGGAATTGTCTTTAGAGTGCCGAGACAGGATTGTATCGAGTCACAGATCTTGGGAAGGGTGCCAAAACATTTATGAAGCATTGAAGGTCCTCGAACATAGTGGCCTCCATCATTCTTAAATGGAAGAAATTTGGAACCAACAAGACTCTTCCCAGAGCTGGCCGCCCGGCGTAACTGAGCAATCTGGGAAGAAGGGCCATGGTCAGGGAGGTGACCAAGAACCCTATGGTCATTCTGACAGAGCTGCCGAGTTCAACTTTGAAGATGGGACAACCATCCCTGCAGCACTCTACCAATCAGGCCTTTATGTTATAGTGGCCAGATGGTAGCCACTCCTCAGTAAATGACAGCCAGCTTGCACTTTGCCAAAAGGCACCTAAAAGTTCTCACCCCATGAGAAACAAGATTATCTGGTCTGATGAAACCAAGGTTGAACTCTTTGGCCTGAATGCCAAGCATCACGTCTGGAGGAAACAGAGCGCTCAGGATCTTGGATTGGACCTAAGGTTCACCTTCCAAAGACAACGACCCTAAGCACACAGCCCAGACAACGCAGGAGTTGCTTCGGGACAAGTCACTGAATATCCTCGAGTGGCCCAGCCAGAGCCCGGACTTGAACCCTATCGAACATCTCTGGAGAGACCTGAAAATAGCTGTACCGCTACACTCCCCAGCCAACCTGACAGCGCATGAGAGGATCTGCAGAGAAAAATGGGAGAAACTCCCCAAATACCAAGCTTCTAGTGTCATACCCAATAATTCTTAATGCTGTAAACGCTGTCAAAGGTGCTTCACCAAAGTACTGAGTAAATGGTCTGAATACTTATTTAAATAGTTATTTCAGTAAATTTTTTATAGATTTGCATAAAAACGTCAAAGCTCCAAGAGCAAGACAGAGAGGACAAATAGAACATTACCATAACTTTTACCAAATGATTTTGGACCTTTCTTTGCACCTCAAATTCTCAGTTGGTAATCTTATTCAAACACACCAAGACGGGACATAACAAATCATGAAATATTCTAGCAACATATAACATCTGGACATCTGGTTTGCTAGGCTGAGCATTCAACTGTACAACTGAATGCATTCAAGTTTATTTTTCACGTGCGAAGAATACAACGGGTGTAGTAGACCTTACAGTGAAATGCTTACTTACAGGCTCTAACCAATAGTGCAAAAAAGGTATTATGTGAACAATAGGTAAGTAAAGAAATAAAACAACAGTAAAAAGACAGGCTAAATACAGTAGCGAGGCTATAAAAGTAGCGAGGCTACATACAGATACCGGTTAGTCAGGCTGAATGAGGTAGTATGTACATGTAGATATGGTTAAAGTGACTATGCATGTATGATGAACAGAGAGGAGCAGTAGCGTAAAAGAGGGGTTGGCAGGTGGCGGGGTACAATGCAGATAGCCTATGTCAGGGAGCACTGGTTGGTCGGCCCAATTGAGGTAGTATGTACATCAATGTATAGTTAGTGACTATGCATATATGATAAACAGAGAGTAGCAGCAGCGTAAAAAGAGGGGTAGGGGACACACACAATGCAAATAGTCCAGGTAGCCATTTGATTACCTGTTCAGGAGTCTTATGGATTGGAGTAAAAACTGTTGAGAAGCCTTTTTATCCTGGACATGGCACTCCGGTACCGCTTTCCATGCGGTAGTAGAGAGAACAGTCTATGACTGCGGTGGCTGGGGTCTTTGACAATTCAACTGAAATGTCATCTGCATTTTACCCACCCCTCTGAATTAGTTACATAGTTGTAGTCAGTTACTATTTCCAATATACTATTATTGTCTTTACACCGATTGCTTCTCAGATTTGTACATTTCACTCCTGAAAAACACCATACACAGTTATGACCAATTATTGTCACCTTTGATGAAGATGTGCAAAAAATGCTGTATAAAATAAATACTGGGCTGCTGTATATTGTATACAAGATTATTTAACAAGTTACAATTTTGTTTCTCAAAAAGGTAGGGGTCAGAATTACTGGCACCCTTGTTTTCCATACTGCAGCACCCTCCCCTTGCAAGGATAACTATCAGGAATCAAGGTAAGACCCAGATGCAGACGGTCGAAGTAACAATGTTTATTGTGGCTACAGGGGCAGACAAAGACATGTCAAGGCAGGGAGGGGTTGAAAATCCAGGGTAAGGCAAAGATACAGGATGGCAGGCAGGCTCAGGGTCAGGCAGAGAGTTGAGGCGGGCGGGTACAGGGTCAGGACAGGCAAAGGTCAAAAACCAGGAGAATGAGGAAAGAGATGCTGGGAACCAATAGGAGCTGACAGGAAAAATGCTGGTTAGCTTAAACAAACAAGATGAACTGGCAACAGACAGAACACAGGTATAAATACACATGGGATAATAGGGAAGATGGGCGACACCTGGAGGGGGGTGGGGACAAGGACAGGTGAAACAGATCAGGGCGTGACAATAACGACACTGAGCCTTTTCAACCCCAAAAAATCACTCCATACAAAATCTTTCCAGATCCTTGATATCCTTCGTCTGATCTTATGGACTGCCCTCTTCAATTCAAACCACAAGTTTCCAATGGGGTTTAACCTGTTGCGACGAGCAATCCCGTATCCGGGATCCTATTTATAGCCTCAAGCTCATTACCATAACGCAACGTTAACTATTCATGAAAATCGCAAATTAAATTAAATAAATATATTTGCTCTCAAGCTTAGCCTTTTGTTAACAACACTGTCATCTCAGATTTTCAAAATATGCTTTTGAACCACAGCATAGCATTAAGCCTAGCATTCAGCAGGCAACATTTTCACAAAAACAAGAAAAGCATTCAAATAAAATAATTTACCTTTGAAGAACTTCAGATGTTTTCAATGAGGAGACTCTCAGTTAGATAGCAAATGTTAAGTTTTTCCAAAAATATTATTTGTGTAGGACAAATCGCTCCGTTTTGTTCATCACGTTTGGGTAAGAAAAAAAAACGAAAATTAAGTCATTACAACGCAAACTTTTTTCCAAATTAACTTCATAATATCGACAGAAACATGGCAAACGTTGTTTAGAATCAATCCTCAAGGTGTTTTTCACATATCTATCGATGATAAATCATTCGTGGCAGTTGACTTTCTCCTCTGAAGAAAATGGAAACGCACATGGAGCTAGAGATTACGCAATAATTTTGACGGAGGACCCCGGGTGGACACCTGGTAAATGTAGTCTCTTATGGCCAATCTTCCAATGATATGCCTACAAATATGTCACAATGCTGCAGACACCTTGGGAAAACGACAGAAAGTGCAGGCTCATTCCTGGCGCATTCACAGCCATATAAGGAGACATTGGAACACAGCGCAATCAAAATCTGGACCATTTCCTGTATGAAATTTCATCTTGGTTTCACCTGTAGCATTAGTTCTGGGGCACTCACAGATAATATCTTTGCAGTTTTGGAAACGTCAGACTTTTTTCTATCCAAAGCTGTCAATTACATGCATAGTCGAGCATCTTTTCGTGACAAAATATCTTGTTTAAAACGGGAACGTTTTTTATCCAAAAATTAAAAGAGCGCCCCCTATCTCGAAGAAGTTAAGACCGGAGACTAAGATTTTGATGTATGCTTGGGATTATGGTCTTGCTAAAAGATTCAGTTGAGGCAACCAGATTTGTGGCTAAAATGTCCTAGTACTAGATAAAGTTCATGATGTCGTTGATCAAAGTTGGCAAAACATCAGTACGCTTGTGGTGGAATATTCTAATCAAGTGAGAGAGACTGTCATTTCTTAAAACAAACATCTTTATTCATTATCGATTAATTATTGCAATAATGAAATGAAAATAGTCAGCCCAACAATCTTGACAGTCTTGACTGTTGGGCCGAGTAGCCTAACTGATAATGAAAAAAACATATCTTATATAGGACCTACAAAATGCTTAATCAGCCTGGTTCCACTCTCATAAGCCACCTTGGTCCAACTCCTGGTTATCTGCACTGGATGTTGTTTTACCCCCAACCCGGCTTAGTTTCCCAGAAGCCAGGAAGATGAGACAGAGGAATTGTTCAAAACTCTTCTAGGCTATCTCTATCTCAAATCACACACACCACATCTTGTCTATGGAATGCCAGTTTTAGGTTATTATCACAAAGTCATTGTCACCTCAAGCTATCTCTAGCAAAACCCATTTCCACCTCTTTTCAGAAACACAGAATTAAACAGAAATGTCCTCCTATTTGTTTAGTATATAATCGTTAACTATTAATAACAAGCAAATCAGGTAAATATGTAATTTTTCTATCACACGCTACAGCCATTTTTGTGAGAAGAATGATTTTCAGGATGTCTCTTGGTCTGACAGACTACGCTGTAATTCTGCCACCTTCCACAGCAGATGTGGAAGGCCTACAAGTGAATGCAGTGCATTGAGACGTAGCCCATACAAATGCAATTAACTCTTGTGGGTTAAAAACCCTCAGCCTTTTAAGGATTAGCCCCTTTTTTTCAATTTTCGCCGAAAATGACATAATGATATGGCTGGGACCATGCTGGGAGAAAAGGCCAAAAAAACTATACAGACAATGACCATCAAACAACACTGTTTCATGATGCGTAATTGACATGGCCAGGTCATCTGATGCAGCAATCCATAACTCTTCTTCTCAGTCAAATAGCCCTTACACAGCCTGGAGGTGTGGTGGAAGCATCAGATATTACTCGGTAACATAGATAATTAAGATGTCTTATCTGCATAATATGCTTATATGATTGAACTGTTGAACTCTTGTTATTAGAATGTATCCCTTCGACTTCATATATGAATGTGTCTTTACCTATTACAAAACATGTGAAGGGATGTCGTGATTAAAAGGATTAGCCCCATTTTTTTCACCTAAAATGACATACTCAAATCTAACTGCCTGTAGCTCAGGCCGTGAAGCAAGAATATGTACATTCTTGGTACCATCTGAAAGGAAACCCTTTGAAGTTTATGGAAATGTGAAAGGAATGTAGTAGAATATAACACAATTGATCTGTTAAAGATAATACAGAGAAAAACGATTAACTATTATTTTGTACCATCATCTTTGAAATGCAAGAGAAAGGCCATAATGTATTATTCCAGCCCAGTGGCAATTTAGATTGTGGCCACTAGATGGCATCAGTATGTGCAAAGTTTTCGACTGATCCAATGAACCATTGCATTTTCTGTTCACAATTTTGTGTCAAGACTGCCCAAATGTGCAAATGTCTTTATTAATAACTTTTCATGTTCAAAATTGTGCACTCTCCTCAAACAATAGCATGGTATATTGGACAGTGCAGTTAGATTAACAATAATTTAAGCTTTCTGCCAATATCAGATATGTCTATGTCCTGGGAAATTTTCTTGTTACTTACAACCTCATGCTAATCGCATTAGCCTATGTTAGCTCAACCGAAAAACCACATGATTTCAAGTGGAAAATCACATGCTTTCACGTTAAATTTCATGTGAAGTGTTTTTGGACAGCTTCCCATGTGATAACACGTTTTCACATGTTGCTTTATAGGTCGTCAAGTTATCACATTAGATCACATACGTGATCACATGAAAACATGTGTTTTAAGGGAAGGACGGTAGGACCACCACATTTTACAGTAGGTATGGGGTTCTTTACATCCTTCTTTCAACGCCAAACCACCACTGGTGTAGATGGACAAAAATCTATATTTTTAATCCCCCCCATTCAAGTTCCTCCCTCACTTCTTACGCATTGCCTTGTACGCTTTTTCCTTCAGAATCTATTGCATTACTCATAGCAAGAAGTTATGTTGTCCTTGAAAGTGAAAATAAATCGATATGAATTCGATTTTAGGGCATGCTCTCTCAGAGATTGACTACAATCTACCTCTTGAAGCTCTGATTTTACTGGCTTAATCTCTTTACACACATACACACACACACACACACACACACACACACACACACACACACACACACACACACACACACACACACACACACACACACACACACACACACACACACACACACACACACACACACACACAAATACACAATTCAATATCTGGTCCAACTTTTCAATACAAGTCTCCACTCCTTTTCCTGACTGGTGACTGTACAGAAAGAGTTGGGAGGAGCAGCTTTTCATCAGTGAAAAAAAGCAGTATGGGAATTGTTATGAATGCCACCTCTGAGTTGGCGAGCTTCAATTTCAGCGGTATGTACAGTGCCTTCAGAATGTATTCAGACCATGACTATTTCCATTTTTTTTACATTACAGCCTTATTATAAAAATGTATTAAATTGTTTATTTCCCTCATCAATCTACACACAATACCCCATAATGGCAAAATGAAAAAAGGTTTCTAGGAATATTTGCAATTTAAAAAAAAAATGAAATAACATAGTTACACAAGTACTCAGACCCTTTCACTCAGTACTTTGTTGAAGCACCTTCGAAAGCGATTACGGCCTCGAGTTCTCTGCAGATCCTCTTAAGTTCTGTCGGTTTGTATGGGGAGCGTCGCTGCACAGCTATTTATGGGTATCTCCAGAGTTGTTCGATCAGGTTTGAGCCCGGGCTCTGGCTGGGCCACTCAATGACATTCGGAGACTTGTCCCGAAGCCACTCCTGCTTTGTCTTTGCTGTGTGCTTAGGGTTGTTGTCCTGGTGAAAGGTAAACCTTCACCCCAATCTGAGGTCTTGAGCGCTCTGAAACAGGTTTTGATCAAGGATCTCTCTGTTCTTTGCTCTATTCATCTTTAACTCTATCCTGACTAGTCTCCCAGCCCCTGCCACTGAAAAACATGCAGCATGATGCAGCCACAGCCATGCTTCACCGTAGGAATGGTGCCAGTTCTCCTCCAGACGTGATGCTTGGCATTTAGACCAAAGAGTTCAATCTTGGTTTCATCAGACCAGAGAATCTTGTTTCTAATGGTCGTCTGAGAGTCATTAACCTCTTCAACCTATGGTGGCGCTATGTCATTATTGGATAAAAAAACATGCCCGTTTTAAGCGCAATATTTTGTCAAGAAAAGATGCTCGACTATGCATATAATTGGCAGCTTTGGAAAGAAAACACTCTGACATTTTCAAAACTGCAAAGATATTATCTGTGAGTGCCACAGAACTCATGCTACAGGCGAAACCAAGATGAAACCTCAAACAGGAAATGAGCAGAATTTTTGGGGCTCTGTTTCCCATCGTCTCCTTATATGGCTGTGAATGTGCCATGAATGAACCTAAGCTCTCTGCCGTTCGTCCAAGATGTCTGCAGCATTGTGACGTATTTGTAGGCATATCATTGGAAGATTGACCATAAGAGACTACATTTACCAGGGGTCCGCCCGGTGTCCTGTGTCGAAATTATTGCGTAATCTCTAGGTCCATGCGCGTTCCATTTCTTCAGAAGAGAAAGTCAACTGCCACGATGGATTTATCGTCGATAGATATGTGAAAAACACCTTGAGGATTGATTCTAAACATCGGTTTGCCATGTTTCTGTCGATATTATGGAGTTAATTTGGAAAAAAAGTTCGCGTTTTAATGACTTAATTTTCGTTTTTTTTCTTACCCAAACGTGATGGAGAAAACGGAGCGATTTATCAACACAAATAATATTTTTGTAAAAACTGAACATTTGCAATCTAACTGAGAGTCTCCTCATTGAAAACATCTGAAGTTCTTCAAAGATAATTTTTTTTTTTTAATGTTTTTCTGGTTTTTGTGAAAATGTTGCCTGCTGAATGCTAACGCTAAATGCTACGCTAAATGCTACGCTAGCTATCAATACTGTTACCCAAATGCTTGTTTTGCTATGGTTGAGGAGCATATTTTGAAAATCTGAGATGACAGTGTTGTTAACAAAAATCTAAGCTTGAGAGCTAGCATATTGATTTCATTTCATTTGCGATTTTCATGAATAGTTAAAGTTGCGTCATGGTAATGAGCTTGAGGCTGTATTCACGATCCCGGATCCGGGATGGCTTGTCGCAACAGGTTAAGTGCCTTTTGGCAAACTCCAAGCATGCAGTCATGTGATTTTTACAGAGGAGTGGCTGATTGGTGGAGTGCTGCAGAGATGGTTGTCCTTCTGGAAGGTTAAACCAATCTCCACTGAGGAACTCTGTCAGAGTGACCATCAGGTTATTGATCACCTCTCTGACCAAGGCCCTTCTCCGCCAATTGCTCAGTTTGGCTTGGGCGGCCAGCTCTAGGAAGAGTCTTGGTCATTCCAAACTTCTTCCATTTAAGAATGATGGAGGCTACTGTGTTCTTGGGGACCCTTCCCCAGATCTGTGCCTCGACACAATCCCGTCTTGGAGCTCTACAGACAATTCCATCGACCTCATGGCTTGGTATTTGCTCTGACATGCACTGTCAACTGTGGGACCTTTTACATAGACAGTTGTGTTCCTTTCCAAATCATGTCCAATCAATTGAATTTGCCACAGATGGACTCCAATCACGTTGTAGGAACATATCAAGGATGATTAATGGGAACAGGATGCACCTGAGCTCAATTCCGAGAAAAACAATATTTAAGCCATTTTCGAATAAAGCTGTAATTTAACAAAATTGGGAAATATTGAAGGGGTCTGAATTCCAAAGGCTCTGTATTTTTTGTGTTTAGTCACACGAGTTGAGACTGTGCCATTGTGCTGGAATATATACAACTCTTCTACCAAGGTACAGTATGTATGTGGACAAATCACCACCTAATCTCTTTCCACCTATGAGTGTGTTCGAAATCGCAACTATATTCTGTATTTAGCGCAGTACATAGGGCATACAGTGCCATTTGAGATACAACCTATGACTTAATCTATGACCCAACATTTTAATGAGTGAAAGGTAGCCAACTAATCACAAAATATTATGTCCGATAATGACATGGTCAAATTATTATATTTGAAGACTGAATCAGGGGACGGTCTATGCATATGATAAAGATTTCAGTTCAATCACTCAACATCTGAGGAAAGCTTGATTGAGATCCTAACAGTTTAGCTATGAACTATTAACTACTGTAGCTATTAGTGTTACTAAATGATATGTGGTTGAATACACATGTAGACATTTAGGTAGCAGGTTGACATTTGTCTTGAGTCTTGTCCTGGATGCAGAACTGAGCGGTTTCCACTAGATGGGCCAGCTGCAAAGTCAAATTGTCTATATTATAAAAATTAATCAAAGCAAAAATGTGCTTTATTATTTCATTTAAGGTTAAGTTTATTACATTTACATTTTCATTTAAGTCATTTAGCAGACGCTCTTATCCAGAGCGACTTACAAATTGGTGCATACACCTTATGACATCCAGTGGAACAGCCACTTACAATAGTGCATCTAAATCTTTTAGGGGGGTGAGAAGGATTACTTACCCTATCCTAGGTATTCCTTGAAGAGGTGGGGTTTCAGGTGTCTCCGGAAGGTGGTGATTGACTCCGCTGTCCTGGCGTCGTGAGGGAGTTTGTTCCACCATTGGGGGCCAGAGCAGCGAACAGTTTTGACTGGGCTGAGCGGGAACTGTACTTCCTCAGTGGTAGGGAGGCGAGCAGGCCAGAGGTGGATGAACGCAGTGCCCTTGTTTGGGTGTAGGGCCTGATCAGAGCCTGGGTACTGAGGTGCCGTTCCCTCACAGCTCCGTAGGCAAGCACCATGGTCTTGTAGCGGATGCGAGCTTCAACTGGAAGCCAGTGGAGAGAGCGGAGGAGCGGGGTGACGTGAGAGAACTTGGGAAGGTTGAACACCAGACGGGCTGCGGCGTTCTGGATGAGTTGTAGGGGTTTAATGGCACAGGCAGGGAGCCCAGCCAACAGCGAGTTGCAGTAATCAAGACGGGAGATGACAAGTGCCTGGATTAGGACCTGCGCCGCTTCCTGTGTGAGGCAGGGTCGTACTCTGCGGATGTTGTAGAGCATGAACCTACAGGAACGGGACACCGCCTTGATGTTAGTTGAGAACGACAGGGTGTTGTCCAGGATCACGCCAAGGTTCTTAGCGCTCTGGGAGGAGGACACAATGGAGTTGTCAACCGTGATGGCGAGATCATGGAACGGGCAGTCCTTCCCCGGGAGGAAGAGGAGCTCCGTCTTGCTGAGGTTCAGCTTGAGGTGGTGATCCGTCATCCACACTGATATGTCTGCCAGACATGCAGAGATGTGATTCGCCACCTGGTCATCAGAAGGGGGAAAGGAGAAGATTAATTGTGTGTCGTCTGCATAGCAATGATAGGAGAGACCATGTGAGGTTATGACAGAGCCAAGTGACTTGGTGTATAGCGAGAATAAGAGAGGGCCTAGAACAGAGCCCTGGGGGACACCAGTGGTGAGAGCGCGTGGTGAGGAGACAGATTCTCGCCACGCCACCTGGTAGGAGCGACCTGTCAGGTAGGACGCAATCCAAGCGTGGGCCGCGCCGGAGATGCCCAACTCGGAGAGGGTGGAGAGGAGGATCTGATGGTTCACAGTATCGAAGGCAGCCGATAGGTCTAGAAGGATGAGAGCAGAGGAGAGAGAGTTAGCTTTAGCAGTGCGGAGCGCCTCCGTGATACAGAGAAGAGCAGTCTCAGTTGAATGACTAGTCTTGAAACCTGACTGATTTGGATCAAGAAGGTCATTCTGAGAGAGATAGCGGTAGAGCTGGCCAAGGACGGCACGCTCAAGAGTTTTGGAGAGAAAAGAGAGAAGGGATACTGGTCTGTAGTTGTTGACATCGGAGGGATCGAGTGTAGGTTTTTTCAGAAGGGGTGCAACTCTCGCTCTCTTGAAGACGGGAGGGACGTAGCCAGCGGTCAGGGATGAGTTGATGAGCGAGGTGAGGTAAGGGAGAAGGTCTCCGGAAATGGTCTGGAGAAGAGAGGAGGGGATAGGGTCAAGCGGGCAGGTTGTTGGGCGGCCGGCCGTCACAAGACGCGAGATTTCATCTGGAGAGAGAGGGGAGAAAGAGGTCAGAGCATAGGTAGGGCAGTGTGAGCAGAACCAGCGGTGTCGTTTGACTTAGCAAACGAGGATCGGATGTCGTCGACCTTCTTTTCAAAATGGTTGACGAAGTCATCTGCAGAGAGGGAGGAGGGAGGGTGGGGGGGGATTCAGGAGGGAGGAGAAGGTGGCAAAGAGCTTCCTAGGGTTAGAGGCAGATGCTTGGAATTTAGAATGGTAGAAAGTGGCTTTAGCAGCAGAGACAGAGGAGGAAAAGGTAGAGAGGAGGGAGTGAAAGGATGCCAGGTCCGCAGGGAGGCGAGTTTTCCTCCATTTCCGCTCGGCTGCCCGGAGCCCTGTTCTGTGAGCTCGCAATGAGTCGTCGAGCCACGGAGCGGGAGGGGAGGACCGAGCCGGCCTGGAGGATAGGGGACATAGAGAGTCAAAGGTTTATCAGTGTGGTTAAGGTTAGAGTTAGGTTTGTGGCTGTGCGTAGCTGTATCCAGAACCAGATTCATGACGCAAAATGACAATCTGCGTATTTTCAGAGTACTGTTTAGCAAATGGAAATGGAATATGTTCTGCCAGTTAGATCATAGTCATTATTGCCTCAATGTTTAATGCAGCCTTACTATGGTAAACACATTTCAATATTTTGGGTTGTGTCCCAAATGCAGGTGCAGGTTGGCATTTATTGTAATGAATCTGTAACGATGACGCCATGAGTAGAGAATCAGGTGCAGGTAAAACATTTAATGAAAACAACAAACATGAAACAAGACAGCTTAACAGACGAGAGGTAACATGAACACAGGAGCAATACCAACTGAGGAATGAACAAAAGGAAGGGACTTAAAAAGGGGAGGTAATGAGGTCCAGGTGTGAATGTGCAATGATGATTCCCAGGACCAGTGGTTAGTATTACTGTGACAGCGCGCACCGGAGGGGAGGACCGCAAGTAGACGTGACAGAATCTTGTCCTGGAGGCAGCTCTGTGGAGTGGTCACAAGCTGGCACAGCCACAAATCATAAAATCTGATTTAAACCTAACCCTAACAGTAAGCACATTGGTAACCCTAATGCCTAAACCTAACCTTAAATTAAGGTCAAAAATGTGTATGATTTATCCCATTTTTACCATGCAGCTGGCCCATCTAGCAGAAATCGCTGTTCTTCCTATAGGCCAAGATTCATGACAATAAACATCAAACTGCTGAAAAGACATACAAGGCATAAAAATGAAGAGAATGCCTTTCTGAATACTGAGATGTGACATTGCCAATCTTCTGTAGCGGCTGTTTATTGGCTAAATTGCTGTAATGCTGAGCGATTAGTTCTGATTTTGGATTCACACATTTGTTGACAAATGCACTATGCATTATGTGAGTAGAATGCTCCAACAACATAGAATAAACCAATTAATAAGTCCAATGATGGTAGTCATTGCCCATTCCTGCTGATCACATTACTTTTTTCCCTTTTTTGGGGGCCCATCCACTGCCCCCTCTTTGGAGTTCAAAAATAAACTTTGTTTTGAAAGCTTTTTCTTAGTTGTTACATGTATTTTTTAGAAATCCAATACATAATATGGTGCACTTATCATACTTTGATTAATTAGCCTTTCATGGAATATTTGCTAACAAGTTAGGCCTAGTTGTTCTAAAAGGGTAAAAAATATATATTCAAAAGCAACTGAATTCGCTTGTGTGACGAAATATATACGGTATGTTTTTTGAATATATTTTGTGAATATATATACACACACATGTATATTTGGTGAACATATATTGTTTGAACATATATATATATTGTTTGTGAACATATATATATATATATATACAGTGGCTTGCGGAAGTATTCACCCCATTAGGATTTTTCCTATTTCGTTGCCTTAGAACTTGGAATTACCATGGATTTATGGGAGGTTTGAAACATTTGATTTACACAACATGCCTACCACGTTGAAGATGCTAAATATATTTTATTGTCAAACAAACAAGGCATAAGACAGAAAAACATAACTTGAGCGTGCATAACTATTCAACCCCCCAAAGTCAATACTTTGTAGAGCCACCTTTTGCAGCAATTACAGCAGAAAGTCTCTTGGGGTATGTCTCTATAAGCTTGGAACATCTAGCCACTTGAATTCTTGACCATTCTTCAAGGCAAAACTGCTCCAGCTCCTTCAAGTTGGATGGGTTCCACTGGTGTATCGCAATCTTTAAGTCATACCACAGATTCTCAATTGGATTGAGGTCTGGGCTTTGACAAGGCCATTCCTAGATATTTAAATGTTTCCCCTTAAACCACACGAGCGTTGCTTTAGCAGTATGCTTATTAGGGTCGTGGTCCTGCAGGAAGGTGAACCTCCGTCCCAGTCTCAAATCTCTGGAAGACTGAAACAGGTTTCCTTCAGGAATTTCTGTATTTAGCACCCTCCATCATTCCTTCAATTCTTACTAGTTTCCCAGTCCCTGCAGATGAAAACATCCCCACAGTGGAGCAGGGTGGTGGCAGCATCATGCTGTGGGGATGGTTTTCTCTGGGTGATGAGAGGTGTTGGATTTACGCCATATATTGCGTTTTTCTTGATGGCCAAAAAGCTCAATTTTAGTCTCATCTGACCAGAGTACCTTCACCCATATGTTTGGAGAGTCTCCCAAGTGCCCTTTGGTGAACACCAAATGTGTTTGATTATTTTTTTGTTTAATGCAACCGCTGTGTTACATTTATTTTTAACGTTACAGAATTAGTTCACTATGTAATAATCTGAGACGACGCTCAGACGTAAGCAATATTTCTCCGCTATGTTGGAGTCAACAGAAATACAAATTAGAACATAAATATTCCCTTACCTTTTTTTTATTTATTTATTTTATTTATCCATTACTTTACCAGGTAAGTTGACTGAGAACACGTTCTCATTTGCAGCAACGACCTGGGGAATAGTTACAGGGGAGAGGAGGGGGATGAATGAGCCAATCGTAAACTGTGGATTATTAGGTGACCGTGATGGTTTGAGGGCCAGATTGGGAATTTAGCCAGGACACCGGGGTTAACACCCCTACTCTTACGAAGTGCCATGGGATCTTTAATGACCTCAGAGAGTCAGGACACCCGTTTAACGTCCCATCCGAAAGACGGCACCCTACACAGGGCAGTGTCCCTACCCAATCCCTGCCCTGGGGTTTTGGGATATTTTTTTTTAGACCAGAGGAAAGAGTGCCTCCTACTGGCCCTCCAACACCACTTCCAGCAGCATCTGGTCTCCCATCCAGGACCAACCCTGCTTTGATTCAGAAGCAAGCCAGCAGTGGTATGCAGGATGGTATGCTGCTGGATAAATGGTCTATAATGGTCTTCGATCAGAATGTAGTTGAAGGAGTCATACTTACCCAATACATCATTTTTGTTTCACTTCGTGTGTCCTTATAGTAGCATCTGCCAGCAGTTTCAGCTGATATTCACCCAAAATTACTTCTGGTCCCGAACAGTTGCGCGTCAAAACTTCAAAATTACATATTATATGTCGACTAAACTGGTCAAACTAAGTGCGGAATCAAGCTTTAGGATGTTTTAAACGTACAAAACAATTCTCAATTCTACCGGACAATCATGCTTCTTCTGAGGCAAGCTGGAAAAAAAGGAAGATCTGTTCCAAACGCCTTGCTCTAACGCCCATGGATTTTCTCGCGACATCCACTCTTTCGCCTCGCAAAGGGTCAAAGCTCGCGGGATTTGCACAATTAAACGCTGTACTGAATGAGGACATCTAGTGGAAGACATAGAAAGTGTCTCCAGATCCATAGCTGGTTGGGAGGGGTGGGAGCGATGATGTCAAAGTTGCCCCAACTTTCAGTACTCCAAAAATAGTTTGGGAGATTGCCTGCCCTGTGAGTTGTGCTATACTTACAGACATAATTCAAAAGGTTTTAGAAGCTTTAGAGTGTTTTCTATCCAATAATTATTATTATATGCATATATTAGCAATTTTGTACAGATTTTTTTCAGTTTACTATGGGCACGCAATTCATCCAAAGGGGGTAGTATTCTGCCTAGTCCTAACTGGTTTTAAGCAATGGCTTTTTTCTGGCCACTCTTCCGTAAAGCCCAGCTCTGTGGAGTGCACAGCTTAATGTGGTCCAACAGACAGATACTCCAATCTCCGCTGTTGAGCTTTGCAGCTCCTTCAGGGTTATCTTTGGTCTCTTTGTTGCCTCTCTGATTAATGCCCTCCTTCACTGGTCTGTGTGTTTTGGTGTGCCGTCTTGGCAGGTTTGTTGTGGTGCCATATTCTTTACATTTTTTAAATCGTGGATTTAATGTTGCTCCGTGGGATGTTCATAGTTTCTGATATTTTTTATAACCCATCCCTAATCTGTACTTCTCCACAAATTTGTTCCTGACCTGCTTGGAGAGGTCCTTTGTCCTCAAGGTTTCACTTGCTTGGTAGTGCTCTTGGCTTAGTGGTGTTGCAGACTCTGGGGCCTTTCAGAACAGGTGTATATACTGAGATCATGTGATACTTAGATTGCACATAGGTGGACTTTATTTAACTAAATATTTCACTTCTGAAGATAATTGGTTGCACCAGATCCTATTTAGGGTCTTCATAGCAAAGGGTTGTGTAACACTCTATTACTTATACAACTAATATAAGGACAGGACATGAGAGTGGTGCCAAAAGGTACCTTTTCTGGCGAACGTTCCTCTCCGTCTGCCTTAAGTTACATTTACATTTACATTTAAGTCATTTAGCAGACGCTCTTATCCAGAGCGACTTACAAATTGGTGCATTCACCTTATGACATCCAGTGGAACAGTCACTTTACAATAGTGCATCTAAATCTTAAAAGGGGGGGGGGGTGAGAAGGATTACTTATCCTATCCTAGGTATTCCTTAAAGAGGTGTGGTTTCAGGTGTCTCCGGAAGGTGGTGATTGACTCCGCTGTCCTGGCGTCGTGAGGGAGTTTGTTCCACCATTGGGGGGCCAGAGCAGCGAACAGTTTTGACTGGGCTGAGCGGGAACTGTACTTCCTCAGTGGTAGGGAGGCGAGCAGGCCAGAGGTGGATGAACGCAGTGCCCTTGTTTGGGTGTAGGGCCTGATCAGAGCCTGGAGGTACTGAGGTGCCGTTCCCCTCACAGCTCCGTAGGCAAGCACCATGGTCTTGTACAGAACATGATGATACCTTGGTGCAGACCATGACGACACCCCGGTGCAGACCATGATGACACCCCGGTGCGTGACAGGTTAAAGGACATATTCATAGCCTGTTATACATTGAAAAGTATTAGTAAGTTCATAGTATGTGAGGATCTTAAAACATCTAAGGTTAAAAAGATGCATTCAGTATTAGTTGATAGAGATTGATAACATTCATATAATTGTGTTAAAGTTCAAATCTGTCAAAGGGTACGAATTGTGAGAGTAATGTGTAAACGTTATATTGATTACTTTATTTTGTGGTGCCTAAAAGTGTTAATCTGTGATCTACGAAATGCTCTTAATCTATGAGCCGGAGATCGATTGCTCTGGTCTCCACGCATATTCCTAATTAATTAATAACTAACTAATTATTCATATTAAGTTCCATCAGCTCCTGTGCCTCTAGTTCCACATAGGCTTTCAACAGGTTGATGTGGTATATCTGCGGAGGGCGCTGTCGGTCCGGGCTGACTCACCCTGTAGTTGACCGGGGAGACTGCCATGAGCCTATGTTCCGGCGTGGGGATGAGGAGTACCTTCTTTAGAGGGCGGAACTGTCTTGGCCGTTCTATTGTACACTCGGGCTTGGGTTTCCTGCGCTTTGGCCATGTGTTCCCTCACCACAGGCCATATCGCTGCCATTTGGTCCTTAATGAATGTGACATGTTCGATGAGGGAATAGTACTGGCAGGGTTGTTCTCCCAGGCCTTCTTGACCAAGTCAAAGATGCCGCGACATGGACGCCCATAGAATAGCTCCAAAGGCGAAAAGCTAGTGGATGCCTGGGGCACATCCCAGAGCGTGAACATGAGGTGGGGAAACAACATATCACACATCTTCCCGTCCCACCACCCAGCGTATTATGCTCTTGATCGTTTTATTCAGCCATTCACACAGCCCGTCCATCTGGGGGTGGTACACACTAGTCCTTATTTGTTCGACCCGGTATAACTGACATCGGTCCTTCATCAGTCTGGACATTAACAGTGTGCCCTGGTAAGTCAGGATGGTGGCCTGGAGGTCCACTTGGGAGAACATGAGACACAGTTCCTTTGTCATCAAACTCAGGGAAATAATAGCCTTTGGGAACTTTGTTGCATAATCCACCACCACCATGATGTACTCATGTCCGCATGCCAAATATGGAAGGGGTCCCACCAGGTCAATGCGCTCAAACAGGGTCTCTGTAATTGGGAGAGGGATAAGAGGGTTAGGGTATGATTGCTTGGGAGCAGTGCGTTTGCAGGTGTCAAGACTTGCAATACTTAGCGGCATCTTGGGTAATCCTCGGGCAATAGAAATTCACCGGCAACCATTCGGTTGTCCCTTAGTATATGTGTATGGGCCATGTGTAACACCACATCTCTGTATGAACAGGAACTATTTGCAGTTCCTGTTCTACCCCTTTACGTTTGGACACCCAGTACAAGAGACGCCGGTTGATGGCATAATAAGGAGTGTTTAACTCACCTTCCGAGTCGATACTCCTCTCATCTATCCTCTTCACCTTCCGCATCGCCTGGCGAAGGTTGGGGGCCCGTTGTTGGACTGTTCCCAATTGGCACATTAGCTCTTCCAACACGCTGAAGTTGTGCGTGTTGGGGCGAGGAAGGGGGCGCTCCTGGTCGGGGTCAGATGCTCCAAGCCAAACCCCCTCCAGGTGCTCTCCCTCAATGAGTCCTGAAACATCTGGAGCAACTACTCTATCTGGAGCGTTTTGATTTGACTCAGGACAGGGGTCTGGTTAGAGCCAGCTTCCGCTGGTTGCTCTTTAACCCCCTCCAGGTCTTGAACCTCTTCCTCCTTGGTCTCCTGGAACAAGTGCCTCAGACCCTCATAGGGGGATTTCCCTGAGGATCAGAGTGGTCTTCCCGGCAGGGGTATGGAAGCTGACTCTGGCTGTGGGGTAGCGTTTTGTGTCCCTGTGGGTTCTCCGCCTCAAGACAGGGTTCGTTGGCCAGGACCTCCTCTGTACTGGAGACACCATGCTTCCCGAATCTAGGAAGGCCTCCCAGTCTGTCCTTTTTACGTGCCTCGGCACACTTCGAGCCGGGGCCAGCTCCACATGCCAACATACCTGTGGCGTTGGACATTTAATCTGGTCATGGGGGATGGATAATGATTCAGTGGGCATAGGCATGTCTGCACTGGGGCAGTGTCAAGCCACATGACCATGGATGTGTAGCACTTGAAACAATGTAAGGCCCTGATGTGTGGCCTTACTAAGTCTTGACTATGGGGCTAGTTGCTGGCCTTGTCGACCCTGCTAGCCATGGGGTGTATCACTTGAGTGGTCTTCTCACCTCTGCTAATGCACTGGACAAGGTGGTCAACTGTAACTTGTAATTCCCTCAAACACTTGTCTATGACAAGGGTTTCTAACATTTCGGACGTGGTTTTTGTGAGGCATAGCCACCTCCTTACCAGATGGATAAGGTGGTAGAGCTGGCCCCTAGGTGACTCCACTTCGGCGTACTTCCAGTCCTGAAACCATTGGGCCCGGTCTCTGGGGTCCAGCTGATAGTGGGACAGAATCTCGGCCTTCAGGCATACGTAATCCATGGAAGCCTCTTCCTCCATGTCATAGTACACCGCCTTGGCTTTGCCTGTGAGCAGGGGAGCCGCCCAGTTGTCTTGAGGCCATTTCTCTCTCTGCACTATTCGTTTGAATGCCAGAAGATCCACATTGTCGCCCTCCGTCAGACTTGGAATCAGCGAGTTGACTTGGGCATCCTACGGTCCCTGGGAGATGGGCGGTCTGCTATTTCAGACCTGAGGAGGTCTAAGGTCTCCTGTTGAGGATGCAGGTTGTTAGCTGATGTAGCAATTCCTCACACATACCTATCAGTGGGTGTAGCGGGCTTCCGAATTTTTTAAATTTATAAATCACACTTACCGGAAAGGGGAAAGGTTGTGGTCTTGCCTCAAGATGCCCGCACTCTCCACCTGTTGTGAACGGATCAGCTCATCCGAAACACCCTAACACAGGAGGGAGGCAAACAAATGAACAGTCCAGAGGCAGTTGTGATTCCTTTCCTTGTGAATGTAAACATATTTTCTTTCGCCCAACAAAATAACTCCAGTACAGGGTAGTGCCCAACGCTGAAACACCAGTGTAACAAAACAAATAAACATAAACTAAGCCTTTAACTTCTTGGATATAGGGTGCGCTATTTTAATTTTTGGATGAAAAACATTCCCGTGTTAACCTGTTCAGGATACCACGGTTTTCTGCCCCTTCTGGAGGATTTGGGTACCCATATAAAACATGATACATTTTTGTCAAAAGTTGCTAATATATGCAAATAAAAAATATTATCGAATAGAAAACACTCTAAAGCTTTTAAAACTGTTTAAATTATGTCTCTATGTATAGCAGAACTCTCAAAATCTGCATTTTCCCAAAATATCTCTTCTCATCTGAAAAGTTGGGTCACCTTTGACCTCATCGCAAACACCCTTACAAAACAGTCACAGCACCCGGAAGAGTCTCCACGTGTTCAGCGTGATCTCAGCTTTCAATGGGACTTCTCATTGTGAGAATCGCCCGCTTGCAAGAGTTTGAGCAGGCAGTAAGCTCTCAGTCACTCAAAAAAACCTGTGCGCAATGGTCAAGTCCTCTCTCTTTTCCAAGATCGATTGAACAGTGCTTGTGTTTCTGTTTGTTCTCAAAATTGCTGTACACCTTTATAACATGTTAAAGCTTGATTATGAAGTTAGTTTGACAAGTTTACTCGACATATTATATATTCTTTCGAAGTTTTGGTGCGCAACCACTTCAATTTTGACTACATTTTTACCAAAATCAGGCTATTTTGAGAACCGAAAGACGCAGACTTGAAAACTGAACGCTAATTTGGTGAGTATAATCCCTTACAGGTCGTTTGATGGAAGAATAACTCCATATTATAGTCTAGTGAACGCAAAATGTAACGTTAAAATTAAATGTAACAATGCAATTGCATTTAGAAGAAGTGTATCTTGCTATACATATGTAAAACATGCATATTTAGTCAAAGTTTATGATGTGTATTCCTTGTTAGCTGACGTTATCTGCCGGGGCTATCGTCATTTCTCAGGACATTTGGGTAGCATTTTTGAACGATGCATCATTGTAAACAGAGATTTATGGATATATATAGCATATTATTGAAAAAAATGAATGTACTGTGTAACATGTTATATTACTGTCATCTGATGAAGATTTCAAAAGGTTAGTGAAATGATTTTTCTTTTAATCCTGCGTTTGTTGATTGCATATTTTTTCCTACTTGGCTATGCTAATGAGCTATGTCTGCGGTGGTGGTTTGACATAAATATGTGCTATGTTTTCGCCGTAAAACATTTTAGAAATCTGACTTGCTGGCTAGATAAACAACTTGTTTATCTTTCATTTGAGCTATTTTACTTGTTAATGTGTGGAGGTTAAATATTTTTAGGAATATTTTTGCGCATTGTGCGTTATGGTAATGAGCTTGAGCTGTAGTCACGCTACCAGCAGAGGAATAAAACTCCCGAGCTGGTTAAACAAGATATTTTGTCACGAAAAGATGCTCGACTATGCATATAATTGACAGCTTTGGAAAGAAAATACTCTGACGTTTCCAAAACTTCAAAGATATTGTCTGTGAGTGCCACAGAACTGATGTTACAGAAAAAAAAACAGATAAAAATCCAATCAGGAAGTGCCGCATTTTTTGAAACCGCCTCATGCCAATGACTCCTTATATGGCTGTGAAGGAGCTAGGAGTCAGCTTACGTTTTCCACGTTTTCCCCAAGGTGTTGTGACGTATTTACAGCATATCAGACTACTTCCGGCGCCGACAGAGATGGCCGCCTCGCTTCGCGTTCCTAGGAAACTATGCAGTTCTTTGTTTTTTTTACGTGCTATTTCTTACATTAGTACTCCAGGTCATCTTAGGTTTCATTACATACAGTCGAGAAGAACTACTGAATATAAGATCAGCGTCAACTCACCATCAGTACGACCAAGAATATGTTTTCCGCAACGCAGATCCTGTGTTCTGCCTTACAAACAGGTCAACGGAATTGATTCCATGCAGCGACCCCCCAAAAAAAACGGCTTTGTAAAAGAGGGAAACGTAGCGGTCTTCTGGTCAGACTCCGGACACGGGCACATCGCGCACCACTCCCTTGCATTCTTCTTGCCAATGTCCAGTCTCTAGACAACAAGGTTGATGAAATCCAAGCAAGGGTAGCATTCCAGAGGGACATCAGAGACTGTAACGTCCTCTGCTTCACGGAAACATGGCTCACTGGGAAGACGCTATCCGGGGCGGTGCAGCCAACGGGTTTCTCCACGCATCGCGCCGACAGAAACAAACATCTTTCTGGTAAGAAGAGTGGCGGGGGCGTATGACTCATGACTAATGAGACATGGTGTGATGAAAGAAACATACAGGAACTCAAATCCTTCTGTTCACCTGATTTAGAATTCCTCACAATCAAATGTAGACCGCATTATCTACCAAGAGAATTCTCTTCGATTATAATCACAGCCGTATATATCCCCCCCCAAGCAGACACATCGATGGCTCTGAACAAACTTTATTTAAATCTTTGCAAACTGGAAACCATTTATCCGGAGGCTGCATTCATTGTAGCTGGGGATTTTAACAAAGCTAATCTGAAAACAAGACTCCCTAAATTTTATCAGCATATCGATTGCGCAACCAGGTTGGTAAAACCTTGGATCATTGTTACTCTAACTTCCGCGACGCATATAAGGCCCTGCCCCGCCCCCCTTTCGGAAAAGCTGACCACGACTCCATTTTGTTGATCCCTGCCTACAGACAGAAACTTAAACAAGAGGCTCCCACGCTGAGGTCTGTCCAACGCTGGTCCGACCAAGCTGACTCCACACTCCAAGACTGCTTCCATCACGTGGACTGGGACATGTTTCGTATTGTGTCAGATAAAAATATTGACGAATACGCTGATTCGGTGTGCGAGTTCATTAGAACGTGCGTTGAAGATGTCGTTCCCATAGCAACGATAAAAACATTCCCTAACCAGAAACCATGGATTGATGGCAGCATTCGCGTGAAGCTGAAAGCGCGAACCACTGCTTTTAATCAGGGCAAGGTGTCTGGTAACATGACCGAATACAAACAGTGCAGCTATTCCCTCCGCAAGGCTATTAAACAAGCTACGCGTCAGTACAGAGACAAAGTAGAATCTCAATTCAACGGCTCAGACACAAGAGGCATGTGGCAGGGTCTACAGTCAATCACGGACTACAAGAAGAAACCCAGCCCAGTCACGGACCAGGATGTCTTGCTCCCAGGCAGACTAAATAACTTTTTTGCCCGCTTTGAGGACAATACAGTGCCACTGACAAATATGTATGTGACAAATAAAATTTGATTTGATTTGATTCATTGGAATATTGACCATAAGAGACTACATCTACCAGGTGGACGCTTGGTGTCCTCTGTTGCAATTATTGCATTATCTCCACCTGCAGTATTTTTCCGTTTTCTTCTGATGAGAAGCCAACTGCCACCACTGATAGATTATCGAATAGATATGTGAAAAACACCTTGAGGATTGATTCTAAACAATGTTTGCCATGTTTCTGTCGATATTATGGAGATAATTTTTTTAAAAGTTTGGCGTTGTAAGTGACTGCATTTTCCGGTCTTTTTCTTAGCCAAACGTGATGAACAAAACAGAGCTATTCCGTCTACACAAATAATACTTTTGGAAAAAAAATGAACATTTGCTATCTAACTAAGAGTCTCGTCATTCAAAACATCCGAAGTTCTTCAAAGGTAAATTATTTTATTTGAATGCTTTTCTTGTTTTTGTGAAAATGTTGCCTGCTGAATGCTAGGCTTAATGCTATGCTAGGCTATCAATACTCTTACACAAATGCTTGTGTAGCTTTGGTTGAAAAGCATATTTTGAAAATCTGAGATGACAGTGTTGTTAACAAAAGGCTAAGCTTGTGTTTGAATATATTTATTTCATTTGCGATTTTCATGAATAGGAAACGTTCCGTTATGATAATGAGCTTGAGGCTATGATTACACTCCCGGATACGGGATTGCTCGACGCTAGATGTTAACCAAAAGGCTGTGTCCAAAACAAATGGCTACTCCTGTCTTTAGATTATCGTCTACACATAACAGTAATAGGAGGAGTGCTTCTCTCTACCTAATCCATGCCTTGTTTAACAAAGAGCCAAGGTGCCCCATAAACAAAGCTTTTCCTGTTCTCCCAGGTCCCTGTCTTTATTCCCCATTCTCCCCAGCTCCTCTCCTGGCACACCTATATAGAGGAGGAAACAAAGCAATTAGTGGTCACAGGTGTGTACTAATTTGCTTTACACTGATTACCTATCCCATGAGGGTACTGTTGTGTTGTCTTGCCCCCGCTGGTCACTGAACTCTCACAATATATATTTTAATTACAACTGCTCTTACCAGTATCACTCGGAAATATGAAATATGAATTTCATCCTAACACGTGATGAGAACTGCTGTGAAAAAATGCTCCTGAAATTGAAGTGCTTAGTTCACAGTAGTAGCATCACTTTCTCCATCTAGTGTGGCTAGGTCATTTTCCCTTCCATTTACAGAATGTTCTATTGCCACTCTTTGATGAAAGAATTTTGTAATTTTGAGGGTAGCTTAAAAGCAGCATCTTAGCCACTGACTCATCAAATACTATGTGTGTTTGAAGGTCTTATCTCCCATGCATTAAATGAGCCATTGTTCCTCAAGTCCTGACCTAATTCCTCTTTCCTTCCTCTCTTTTGTGAGATATAGCAGGCCTACATTTGCAGTGACAGAGCCAGGAGTGTGCGTGAGAATGTGCATTAATATGCATCTTCACTGAAGGAAAAAACGGTTTGATTTTATTGGAACTGACAGAGTTGATTTGCGGCTCTGACAGTATGACATTGTGGATAGGATCCGTGCTGAAATGCTATCAAATGAGTCACTGTTTGTAAACCTGAAGAAAACTTGAGAGAGAAACTCAGGCTTCTTCCTAAATGGCACCCTATTTCCTATACAGTGCAGTACTTTTGACCAGAGCCCTGCTCAAAAGTAGTGGACTATATTGCAAATTGGGTGACATTTGGGATGCAAAGAGTGTGCCACAATCTTTTGATTATGAGCAAGACACTTTTCTTTTGAAACATGCAGTTAATCTAACTTAAATGTTGTCACAGCTTTGTCAACACTTTCATTCATATTTTTTTTCCCACCATTTTCCCACCTGGCTTATAATGTGATGGGAAATGAGAAAAAAAAAACTAAAGGCTGCATTCAAGAACATCTGTAAGAAAGGTAATGTATAGGTTTGGTGACACATGTTATTATGATGCTGACATTGTTTAATGAAACATGCTAATCTATCCAAGGCAAAACATTAACTCAAAATAAAGTACTGCAAGTTGGTGGATGGCCGAACAAGAGAGGATCATTTAATTAAAGTACAAACTGTTGGCCTCACCTTACTCAGAGCACATCACTGTGGTTAAAGTTATTTAAGTGATAATGCAATATCACTATTACAATGTGACTATGGTTTCACAACATGATCCCAAAATACCTTTGTTCTGTCTGGTGGGACTAGTCGATGCTACTGCCAACGCACTTAGTTTCAGCTATGATACAAGGAATCATAATTGTAAACCGCCAAATTGTAATTTATACAAATGTGTGGATTTATTATGGCCCCTCTATGTAACACCACTTCACTGTAAGACTGAGTGGACGTCCACCTTTGTTTGTTAGCATTTGTAATAAATTCTGGACTGCCACATGCAAATTCCAGGTGGGCATAAGCATAAAAACACAAGGTTTTACAAATTTAACTGGAGCATTGTGTCTTCGTTCAGCTAGTGCTTCTCAGCCATCGGAATAAATAGGGGATTGTGCATGGAGACCCTTACAGCTTCACTGAGTGTGAAAAGGTGACCTTGGAGACCGAGCCTGGGTTGTGAAGATATGGAGATCAGAGCACTCAGCCACGACCAACAGCCCTCGCTATACCTCTACCCCACCACTGTACCGACAACCCATCCACTTCCCTATCCCTATTCTAAAACTAAAACGTCACTCTCCTCTCCAACACCTGGTATCGCATAGTTGATTTACAGCATCTCTCACAATCCCACTGTCCCTGCAGGAGCATTACCAATGCTAAATGCCATTATTTCAGTGCAAGAAACATACCCTACTGACCATTATGAGATTGGATCCACAGAGGATAGACATGTTTCTCACCCTAAAAATATAAACTGTGTTTTATATTGTGGTGAAATTATAATTAAAAGCATCACTTAGTAAAAACAGGAAAGTATTTAGAATATAAATACCAAGCCCACAGATTAATTTTGCTAAATAACATTCTAAAATCCACAGGTTAAGTATGAAGGTAATGTATCTATTTATTTTGTACCTTTATTTAACTAGGCAAGACAGTTAAGAACAGATTCTTATTTAGAATGACAGCTTACCAGGGAAGAGTGGGTTAATTGCCTTGTTCATGGGCAGAATGACAGATTTTTACCTTGTCAGCATAGGGATTTATCCAGCAACCTTTCAGTTACTGACCCAACACTCTAACCACAAGGCTACACTGCTACTTTGCCACTGGCCAAACACTTCTATTACGTGCGCCAACTAACCCAGAAGTCAAAGCATTCAGCAGCATTTGAGTAAGATTGTCAACCCCAGGCAGAGAAGATAGCAGGGTTCTTATCCATGGCAAAGCTATAACCCTCCGGTGAAGAACATAGACAGTGGGAATTGAGAACCCTCATGACCAAGACTACCCCTAAAGCTACTGCATTATAGAATAGATTGTGTTAATGATCACAAAGACCACAGGTGTGAATTCACTATACACTACCGGTCAAAAGTTTTAGAATATCTACTCATTCAAAGGTTTTTATTTATTTGTACTGTTTTCTACATTGCAGAATAATAGTGAAGACAAACTATGAAATAACACATACGGAATCATGTAGTAACCAAAAAAAGTGTTAAATGAATCAAAATATATTTTATATTTGAGATTATTCAAATAGCCACCCTTTGCCTGGACAGCTTTTTACACTCTTAGCATTCTCTCAACCAGCTTCACCTGGAATGGTTTTCCAACAGTCTTTGAATTCCAACATATGCTGAGTACTTGTTGGCTGCTTTTCCGTCACTCTGCGGTCAGACTCATCCAAAACCATCTCAATTTGGTTGAAGTTGGGGGATTGTGGAGGCCAGGTCATCTGATGCAGCACTCCATCACTCTCCTTCTTGGTAAAATAGCCCTTACACAGCCTGGAGGTGTGTTGGGTTATTGTCCTGATGAAAAATAAATGATAGTCCCACGAAGCCCAAACCAGATGGGATGGCGTATTGGTGCAGAATGTAGAACCCCAGACAGTGTCACCAAGCACCCCACACCATAACACCATCTCCTCATGCATTACAGTGGAAATTACACATGCAGAGATCTGTTCACCTACACTGCATATCACAAAGACAAGGCGGTTGGAACCAAAAATGTCCAATTTCCACCGGTCTAATGTCCATTGCTTGTGTTTCGTGGCCCAAGCAAGTCTTCTTATTGGTGTCCTTTAGTAGTTGTTTCTTTGCAGCAATTCGACCTGGAAGGCCAGATTCACGAAGTCTCCTCTGAACAGTTGATGTTGAGATATGTATGTTACTTGAACTCTGTGAAGCATTTATTTGGGCTGCAATTTCTGAGGCTGGTAACGTATCCTCTGCAGCAGAGGTATATCTGGGTCTTCCATTCCTGTGGCGGTCCTCATGAGAGCCAGTTTCATCACAGCGCTTGATGGTTTTTGATGTTTTTTTTTGTGTAATTTCTCTTTGCTTATTTGAGCTGTTCTTGCCATAATATGGACTTGGTCTTTTACCAAATAAGGCTGTGTTCTGTATACCCCCTACCTTGTCACAACACAACTGATTGGACAGATATTCCATTAATTAACTTTTAAGAAGGCACACCTGTTTAATTGAAATGCATTCCAGGTGACTACCTCATGAAACTGGTTGAGAGGATGCCAAGAGTGTGCAAAGCTGTCATCAAGGCAAAGGGTGGCTATATGAAAGTTCTCAGATATAAAATATATTTTGATTTGGTTAATTATTCAACTGATCAGAAACTCCTTCGTTGCTGTCTTCTCTGGTCATCAGACAGAGTTTATGTTCTATTGCATTATTGGTTGCTTTAGTCTATGTCGAAAGTATACCTGAACTAGCAACATACAGTATTCAGAAAGAAACAAAAAATATTTTGGGGCTGGAGACAGGCATCTCATTGTCAGATCATTGTTTCTGAGAAGAAAAAAGAGAGGTACTCCCTTGCCCGTCTTGTCACTGAAATAGGCCAGCATTAGCCTGAGCTCCTTTGAACAGTCTGACACGGTTTCAGGAAGGAGTATTGTGGGAGCAGAAATGTAAGATATGATCTCTCAAAGGTGTCTGAACAAAGACAAAAAGTTGAGTACTGTTTAAAGTTTTTCTTTATGGAGACACGTACGGCATGCATATTTTCAGCTAGTATGTAGTTTGTCACTGGTGGTGAGAAGTAGCTTCAGACACACGCAGACACAGCCTTATGACAGTATCAAACAACAAACTGAGATGTCAACCATTTAGAACTAAACTGGATCAAATCCCTCAGTTATGATCGTAAGGAGACACTGCAACATGACACATAATACTGTTTCTGTTTCTTTCGGTTCTGCAACAACTACTCAGAAAACACAACAACCATCTTTCGCTGGAATAATGTGTCTAAATCTTCTAAATAAATACCATGCACAACATAAACACTGTACATAAGTTATAATATCCTAAAGTAATGGAAATTTTAGATTTGCACAACGGGTCTACATTTTTGGACACCTAATCATTCAAGGGTTTTTCTTTATTTTTAATTTATTTTCTACATTGTAAACACAGCAAAAATAGAAACGTCCCTTTTACAGGACCCTGTCTTTCAAATATAATTTGTAAAAATCCAAATAACCTCACAGATCATCATTTTAAAGGGTTTAAACACTGTTTCCCATGCTTGTTCAATGAACCATAAACAATTAATGAACATGCACCTGTGGAACGGTCTTTGAGACGCTTACAGACGGTAGGTAATTAAGGTCACACTTTTGAACACTTAGGGCACTAAATAGGCCTTTCTATTGACTCTGAATAACACCAAAAGAAAGATGCCCAGGGTCCCTGCTCATCTGCGTGAATGTGCCTTAGGCATGCTGCAAGGAGGCATGAGGACTGCAGATGTGGCTAGTGCTACAGGGAGAAATGATGGACAGCTGATGGTCCTCGCCGTGGCAGACCACGTGTAACAACACCTGCACAGGATTGGTACACCCGAACATCACACCTGTGGGACAGGTACAGTCCTGTCTGGTCAGGCGATGGTAGGTTTGTGCCGGTAGGTGACGTTGTTGCCGGTGATGTCAGGTGAGGCCCTGCAGCCTACAAGCCCTCAATCCAGACCTCTCTCAGTTAACACCAACTGCCTGAGTTATATTAGGAATGCACAATCCCTCCATTAGTGCTCAGACTGTCCGCAGTAGCCTGAGAGGCTGGACTGAGGGCTTGTAGGCCTATTGTAAGGCAGGTCCTCACCTGACATCACTGGCAACAACATCGCCTATGGGCACAAACCCACCATCGCTGGACCAGACAGAACTGGCAAAACGTGCTCTTCACTGATGAGTCACAGTTTTGTCTCACTGGGGGTTATGGTCGGATTTGCATTTCATTTATTGTCGAAGGAATAAGCGTTACACGAGGCCTGTACTCTGGAGCAGGATCAATTTGGAGGTGGAGGGTCCGTCATGGTCTGGGGCGGTGTGTCACAGCATCATCGGACTGAGCTTGTTGTCATTGCAGGCAATCTCAACGCTCTGCGTTATAGGGAAGACATCCTCCTCCCTCATGTGGTACACTTCCTGAAGGATTATCCTGACATGACCCTTCAGCATGACAATGCAACCAGCCATCCTGCTTGTTCTGTGCGTGATTTCCTACAAGACAGGAATGTCAGTGTTCTGCCATGGCCAGCGAAGAGCCCAGATCTCAATCCCACTGAGCACTTCTGGGACCTGTTGGATCGAAGGGTGAGGGTGAGGGCTAGGGCCACCCCCCCGCAGAAATGTCCGGGAACTTGCAGGTGCCTTGGTGTTAGAGTGGGGTAATCTCACAGCAAGAACTGACAAATCCGGTGCAGTCCATGAGGAGGAGATGCACTGCAGTACTTAATGCAGCTGGTGGCAACCCCAGATACTGACTTATTTGATTTTGGCCTCCCCTTTGTTCAGGGACACATTATTCCATTTCTATTAGTCACATGTTTGTGGAACTTGTTCTGTTTTATGTCTCAGTTATTGAATCTTGTTATGTTCATACAAATATTTACACATGTTAAGTTTGCTGAAAATAAACTCAGTTGACAGGGAGAAGACATTTTTTTTTTTTTGCTGAGTTTATTATAATTCTGAATACATCAAAGCTATGAAATAACACATATGGAATCATGTTGTAACCAAAAAGGTGATAATCGGTGTCCATTTACCAGGACGGTTGTTGATAACGTGCGCTAATGTGACTAAAATTCCTGTTTATTTAACTGCACTGGCAAATGTACAGTAGTTATTGCAGTGAAAAAAAATACTATGCTATTGTTTGAGGAGAGTGCGCAACAACAAACAACTTTCATCACGTCATTTGGTTTAATACATTCACCTCTGAAAGTAAATATTTTCATTCAGTAATCCTGCTCTGATTTGTCATCATGAGGGTCCCAGAGTTTAAATGTTGCATAGTTTTGTTTGACAAAATAAATGTTCATATTCAAATGTAGGTACTGGGTTCTAAAGCTTGAACCCCAGCTATTTCTGATGACTGCCTACCCCGGCCAAACCCCGACGAGGCTGGGCCAGTTGTGCACCGCCCTATGATACTCTCAATCACGGCCGGATGTGATACAGCCTGGATCCAACCAAGTTAGTGGACCAAAGGAGCAGCCTGCTGAAATTGCTTTTCTACCCTCAAACTAAACTGCAGAAATCTTCTTCCCCCAATGCAAGTATCTGTTTGTTTTCCAAACACATATCGGATTGGTCTGGGCTCTTGTTGTGCTGAAGACAATACAATGTTTATGTACTGTATGTAGGTGCAGCCCTTCCATTGCATAGCAGTGCTACCCCTGACTTTAACAAGACATGTAATGTTTTTTTTAGCCAATTCAAAAGCTGTGTAGCAAAACAAAGTTCTGTATTCCTGACGGAATTAGTAAAAACAAGAGACATTTCAAGAATGTTGTACATACAACATAGGGAATAGGGTGTAATTCGAGACACAAGTAACATCAGACTCCAGCCAAACAGTCTGCCACACCGAGGTCCCCATTGTGTGTAGACCAGAGACAAAAACTATATTTAATCCATTTTAAATTCAGGCTGGAACACAACAATAATTATGTGGAAAAGACAAGGGGTGGGAATACTTTCTGAAGGAACTGTATTACAATGCCTGTGGGACAACACGCTCCATTACCACACTCTAATTAGCTACATCATGACATGCATGTTAGCTATAACAATACAATAACATTTATATTAGCTTGCTGAGTATATTCATATTATTTACTCTTTACGATTACAAGCTCTCATGTGAAGAGTAGGCTCCTGAACGGGTTGCTCCTTCCCTGGGTGTAAAGATACATGGTATAGGGGTAATATCTGGTGTCCATTGTGGAGCTAAGTGTGCGTTCTCTAATTCTCTCCTTCTCTCTTTCTTTCTCTCTCTCGAAGGACCTGAGCCCTAGGACCATGCCCCAGGACTACCTGACATGATGACTCCTTGCTGTCCCCAGTCCACCTGGCCGTGCTGCTGCTCCAGTTTCAACTGTTCTGCCTTATTGTTATTCAACCATGCTGGTCATTTATGAATATTTGAACATCTTGGCCATGTTATGTTTTAATCTCCACCCGGCACAGCCAGAAGAGGACTGGCCACCCCACATATGCTCTCTCTAATTCTCTCTTTCTTTCTCTCTCTCGGAGGACCTGAGCCCTAGGACTATGCCCCAGGACTACCTGACATGATGACTCCTTGCTGTCCCCAGTCCACCTGACTGTGCTGCTGCTCCAGTTTCAACTGTTCTGCCTTATTATTATTCAACCATGCTGGTCATTTATGAACATTTGAACATCTTGGCCATGTTCTGTTATAATCTCCACCCGGCACAGCCAGAAGAGGACTGGCCACCCCACATAGCCTGGTTCCTCTCTAGGTTTCTTCCTAGGTTTTGGCCTTTCTAGGGAGTTTTTCCTAGCCACCGTGCTTCTACACCTGCATTGCTTGCTGTTTGGGGTTTTAGGCTGGGTTTCTGTACAGCACTTTGAGATATCAGCTGATGTACGAAGGGCTATGTAAATACATTTGATTTGAGCTCATTGTGTAAATGCATTGATATATGGTTACCCTGTGAGGTCTCATACATACATATAATCCATGAGATTGAATGGGTTTCCCACACAGCAAAACACATGTATAAATAGTACCTTGTAAACAGAAATTAGCCAGTGATAAACCCATGGGTTCAAATACACTTGCTCATGTGTGTGAGTTAAAAATACCACATGTTTACCACCCACAGTTACTACTGGTATATCATGGTTACATGTTCTGTCAAAGTTCTATTTTCAGAAAAATAGGTTGTGAGTTCAAATCCCAAGTGAGGTTGAGTCCCAAATAATCCAGGGGCCCATGACATAATGTTCTGAAGATATTCTTGGGGACCTCCCTGGAACAAATGCATTTTAAAGAAAAATCTTCTCATTGACATTTGTTTTTTTACATGTGCTCTAATGTTGTCACATTTACTTTCATGGTATCACATTGAAATTTTGCATCCCAATGTCATCACATTTATTTCACATGAGATCATGTTTTCATGTGAAATTCATGTTTTCATGTTGCCACCTGTAGTTTCATTTTATCACATTTAGAAATTCTTTGCATCCCCATGTTGTCACATTTATTTCAAGAGATCACGTGATTACATGTGAAATGCATCTGTTTTTCTATAAGGGCTGTTCATGAGTCTTTTTCTTTTATCATTGTGGTAATGTTTTATCAATGTTTATCAAAATGCTAGTGCCAATCCATGGCATGTACTGTAATAGAGCTGCGACATCAACCTTTTTCTGGAGTTATTTATTTAATTACAATCCCTGCAGTACCAAAATATGGAGAGGGGAAAGAAATGCATGCTATTTTTAGTTTATATTAACATTGTTGGCTTCTCACCTGAGGAGATCAAACAATATATAATTATATCATGACAACACCAGCAATCACAACCCCAAACTTCTGCTGCTTACCCTATTTAGCTAATAGGTTCTGTCATTTCTGACATCATTGTGTGGAAACACACTTTATAAATTACTCACAGATGGATGTCAATTTACGGCGACATGCCAATATTTTATTCTAGTCAATCTGGTCATAATGGTTGTGTGTTGTGTCCCAATTCCCTTATTCCTACAGGGCTCTGGCCAAAAATAATGCACTGTGTAGGGAATAGAGTGCCATTTGTGATGCACAATAATAATTATGTAATTATCTGCTACTGGACACTGAGTGAGACACGTCTAAAATCTCTCAAATTCACATTGAGTTGATTGACTTCCCAGGAAAAAATAGACAACATTGACATTTGATGATGCTTCCAATCCAGTGGATTCATGACAGTTTAAGCATGTTGCAAAGGCTTGTTTCATTTTGGCACAATAATTTAATTTGTTATAAATATGTTTTCGCATATGTAAGGTCAGCTCAAGATATATAATCATTGATTTATGGCCCGAAATCCAACAAGTTTTGAACAGTACGTAGACCTACATCCATCACCAAAAGTATTCTGCATATAATGGTTTGGCAGAATGGAAGTCAAGCCAAGCGAGGATGACACTAATACTGTACGTGTTCATATTTAGTTGTACAATATACTGTATCAAATCGAGTAGGTAAGGATAAAGTGACTACTCGACAGAATAGATAATAAACAGTAACAGAAGCGTCTTGTTTGAAGGCTTTCCCCATTTGAGGCAAAGATTGATAGTTTCTTTTTTTAAAGGTGTGAAATATCTAAATGAGCAATGCAAATCCCTACAATGCTGTTTTCCCAAGCAAATCAAATTAATAATATGCAGATTTATCAACTATGATTATTCACTCAGGGGTTTACATTGAAGCCAGCACTGCATGTAAACATATTTTGTTAAGGTCAATTCAGCTCTCACCTCCAACTGAATCAAATATCTGAGCATGAAAGTGACAGGTTATCATATCACAGACTAAATTAATTGCGGATCCCTCGCCAACAGCCAATGAAATTGCAGGGCGCCAAATACAAATCAACAGAAATCTCATAAATCAAGTTTCTCAAACATACAAGTATTAGGCACCATTTTAAAGATACATTTCTCGTTATTCCAGCCATAGTGTCCGATTTAAAAAATGCTTTACAATGAAAGCTCCACAAACGTTTGTTAGGTCACCACCAACTCGCAGAAAAACCCAGCCATTTTTCCAGCCAAAGAGAGGAGTCACAAAAAGCACAAATAGAGATAAAATGAATCACTAACCTTTGATGATCTTCATCAGATGACACTCATAGGACTTCATGTTACACTATACATGTATGTTTTGTTCGGTAAAGTTCACATTTATATCCAAAATCTTATTTTACATTGGCGTGTTACGTTCAGTAGTTCCAAAACATGCAGTGATATTGCAGAGAGCCACATGAATTCACAGAAATAATCATTATAAATGTTGATGAAAATACAATTTTTAGATATAGAAATATAGATACACTTCTCCTTAATGCAACCGCTGTGTCAGATTTCAAAAAACCTTTACGGAAAAAGCATAATCTGAGAACGGCGCTCAGAGCCCAAACCAGCTAGAGAAATATCCACCATGTTGGGTAGTCAACATTATTCATAAATAGCATTAGAAATATTCATTTACCTTTGATCTTCATCTGAATGCACTCCCAGGAATCGCAGTTCTGCAATAAATGCTTGTTTTGTTCGATAATGTCCATCATTTATGTCCATTTATGTCCAATAGCTTATTTTGTTAGGGCGTTTGGTAAACAAATCAAAATCTGGTACATTCGGACGAAACGTTCAAAAAGTTATATTACTTGTCAAACTAAGTATAGAATCAATCTTTAGGATGTTTTTATCATAAAAGTTCAATAATGTTCCACCGGAGAATTCCATTGTCTGTTGAAAAGCAATGGAATGACAGCTGGAGAATTCAAGTGACTAAGAACGAGGCTGTAGACAGACCACTGACTCAAAGAGCTCCCATCCCATCACATGTGAAGCCTGAAACAACATTCTAAAGACGGTTGACATCTAGTGGAAGCCTTAGGAAGTGCAACATAACCAATATTCCACTGTGTATCTAATAGGGGTGAGTTCAAAAACTACAAACCTCAGATTTCCCACTTCCTGTTTGGATTTTTCTCAGGTTTTTGCCTGCCATATGAGTTCAGTTATACTCACAGACATCATTCACACAGTTTTAGAAACGTCAGAGTGTTTTCTATGCAATACTAATAATACTATGCATATATTAGCATCTGGGACTGAGTTGGAGGCAGTTCACTCTGGGAACGCTTTTCATCCAAAAGTGAAAATGCTGAGCCCTCTCCCAAAGAAGTTAAGTGGAGAATCAGACATTGAGGCTCATAGGGCCCTGTCCAAAAGTAGTGCACTATGTAGGGAATAGGGTGCCATTTAGGACACAGACCTTATTCACAGTAATCAATTTAAAGTGAAGCACAGCACAGAGCAGACCACAGAGCGTTTGTAAATAATTGAGTGTCGAACACATCCCTTTCCTCTGACCTACTCTCAAAAGCACATTGAAAGCAGGCCTAGAGGTAACCACATTTTGAAACATTTCACAAGAAGATGAGTAAACTATTATATAAACTCAAATCAATTTGCATGTACCCTGGTCCTAGGCAGGGGGTGGGGAAGCTAGAGGCAGCGGTGGGGTCAAACTGTAGACACCAGTTCCTACATTTGTACATAAAAAATTGATTTTATCAAGCAAAACTATGCTACATTTTATCTCTGGGACCCTCAGGTTGACATATCAGAGCAAGATTACTGAATGTGAGTACATGATTTACCTTCAGAGGGGAATGTAATCAAACCAGTTGCCCTAATAAAATATTTTTGTTGTATGCTCTCCTCAAGCTAGGTATTTTTTCACTGTAATAGCTACTGTTAATTGGACACCACAGTTAGATTAACAAGAATTTAATCTTTCTGCGCATATAAGACATGCCGAAGTTGTATGTTGTATACAATGTAATTCCAGTCACATTAGCGCACGTAAGTAACAACTGTCCCGGTTTATGGACAGCCATCCAGTAAAGGTTTTACACACAATACCCCATGATGACAATGCAAAAATAGGTTTTTAGAATCCTAGCAAATGTATAAAAGAAAATTATGAAATTTCACATTTACATAAGTATTCAGACCCTTTACTCAGTTGAAGAACCTGTATTTGTGGAGTCTCTCCCATTCTTCACTGCAGATACTCTCAAACTATGTAGGATTGGATGGGGAATGTCGCTGCACAGCTATTTTCAGGTCTCTCCCGAGATGTTGGATCGGGTTCAAGTTCAGGCCCTGGCTGGGCCACAGAAGGACATCCAAAGCCACCCAAAGCCACTTCTGCATTGTCTTGGCTGTGTGCTTAGGGTCGCTGTCCTGTTGGAAGGTGAACCGTCAACCCAGTCTGAGTTCCTGAGCGCTCTGGAGCAGGTTTTCATCAAGGATTTTTTTGTACTCTGCTCCGTTCATCTTTCCATCGATCCTTACTAGTCTTCCAGTCCCTGCCGCTGAAAAACATCCCTAGAGCATGATGCTGCCATCACCATGCTTCTTCTTAGGGATGGTGCCAGGTTTCTTCCAGATGTGACGCTTGGCATTCAGGCCAAATACATGTAGTTCAATCTGGGTTTCATCAGACCAGAGAACCTTGTTTCTCATGGTCTGAGAGTTTTAGGTGCATTTTGGCAAATTCCAAGCGGGCTGTCATATGCCTTTTACTGAAGAGTGGCTTCCGTCTGGCCACTACCATAAAGGCCTGATTGTTGGAGTGCTGCAGAGATGCTTGTCCTTCTGGAAGGTTCTCCCATCTCCACAGAGGATCGTGAGAGCTTGTCAGTGATCATTGTGTCTTTGCTCATTTTTGGCAGCCAGTCAGCCAGCTCTAGGAAGAGTATTGGTGATTCTAAACTTCTGACATTCAATAATGATGTAGGCCACTATGTTCTTGGGGACATTCAATGTTGCAAACAAGTTTTGTTACCATTCCCCAGATCTGTGTCTCAACAAAATCCTGTCTCGTGGGCTCTACAGACAATTCCTTCGACATCATGGCTTGGTTTTTGCACTGACATGCACTTTCAACTGTGGGGCCTTATATACTGTACTAATATACTACTTATATACTGAGCTCAATATCAAGTCTCAAAGCAAAGGGTCTGAATTCTTATGTAAATTAGAAGGCTAACCTCCCGGAATCGCCTTTTACTGTTGACGTTGAGACTGGTGTTCTGCTGATAGTTTTAATGAAACTGCCAGTCGAAGACAAACTAGACACTCTATTGTACTTGTCCTCTTGCTCAGTTGTGCACCGGGCTCTCCCACTCTTTCTATTCTGGTTAGAGCCAGTTTGCACTGTTCCGTGAAGGGAGTAGTACACAGTGTGGTATGAGATCTTCAGTTTCTTGGCAATTACTCAGAAATCACTGCCTTAATGCCTGCATTTGTAATGGGTCTGTGGTCAAACAACCCTTCATCATTGTCAAACATTCCCTAAAACACTTCAGCGAGCAGGCCTTTCTAATCGACCTGGCCATGGAATCCTGGAAGGATATTGACCTCATCCTGTCAGTAGAGGATGCCTGGTTATTCTATAAAAGTGCCTTCCGCACCATCTTAAATAAGTATGACCCATTCAAAAAATGAAGAGACAGGAACAGATATAGCCCTTGGTTCTCTCCAGACATGACTGCCCTTTACCAGCACATCCTATGGCGTTCTGGATTAGCATTGAATAGCCCCCGTGATATGCAACTTTTCAGGGAAGTTAGGAATCAATATACACAGGCAGTTAAGAAAGCTAAAGGTGGCTTTTTCAAGCAAAAATGTGCATCCTGTAGCACAAACTCAAAAACGTTTTGGGAAATTAAAGTCCATTGAGAATAAGAGCACCTCATCCCAGCTGCCCACTGCACTAAGGCTAGGAAACACCACCGATAAATCCACTATAATTGAGGATTTCAATAAGCATTTTACTATGGCTGGCCATGCTTTCCACCTGGCTACACCTTCCCCGATCCACAGAATATGTGGATGACTACAAATACCTAGGTGTCTGGTTAAACTGTAAACTCTCCTTCCAGACTCACATTAAGCATCTCCAATCCAAAATTAAATCAAGAATCTGCTTCCTATTTCGCAACAAAGCACCCTTCACTCATGCTGCCAAACATACCTTCGTAAAACTGACCATCCTACCGATCCTCGACTTTGGCGATGTCATTTACAAAATAGCCTCCAACACTCTACTCAACAAATTAGATGCAGTCTATCACAGTGCCATCCATTTTGACACCAAAGCCCTATATACTACCCACCACTGCGACCTGTACACATTCATTGGCTGGCCCTCGCGTCATACACGCCGCCAAACCCACTGGCTACAGGTTATCTACAAGTCTCTGTTAGGCAAAGCCCCGCCTTCTCAGCTTACTGATCACCATAGCAGCACCAACACACGCTCCAGCAGGTATATCTCTCTGGTTACCCCCAAATCCAATACTTTCTTTGGCCACCTTTCCTTCCAGTTCTCTGCTGCCAATTTTTTATTTTTTATTTTAATTTTACCTTTATTTAACCAGTCAGTTAAGAACAAATTCTTATTTTCAATGACGGCCTAGTGGTTTAACTGCCTGTTCAGGGGCAGAACGGCAGATTAGTACCTTGTCAGCTCGGGGGTTTGAACTTGCAACCTTCCGGTTCCTAGTCCAACTCTCTAACCACTAGGCCACCCTGCCGCCCCGGAACGAACTGCAAAAATCACTGAAGCTGGAGTTTCATATCTCCCTCACTATCTTTAAGCACCAGCTGTCAGAGCAGCTCACAGATCACTGCGCGTGTATATAGCCCATCTAAATAGCCCATCCAAGTACCTCATCCCCATACTGCATTTTTGTATTTATCTTGATCCTTTGCATGCCAGTATCTCTACTTGCACATTCATCTTCTGCACATCTACCATTCCAGTGTTTAATTGCTATATTGTAATTACTTCACAACCATGGCCTATTTATTGCCGTACTACCTCCCTTATCCTATCTCATTTGCACACACTGTATATACAATTTTTCTACTGTATGTTTGTTTATTCCATGTGTAACTCTGTTGTTGTATGTCAAACTGCTTTTGCTTTATCTTGGCCAGGTCGCAGTTGTAATTGAGAACTTGTTCTCAACTAGCCTACTTGGTTAAATAAAGGTGAAATAAAATACAAATAATTTCTCATATGGAATAGCCTTCATTTCTCAGAAGAAAGTATTTGTTTCTAGATATTATTAGCCTGTAATCGAACCCATAAAGGCTGATGCTCCACATACTCAACTAGTCTAAGGCCAGTTTTATTGCCTCTTTAATGATCACAACATTTTTCAGCAGTGCTAACATAATTGAAAAAGGGTTTTCTAATGATCGATTAGCCTTTTAAAATTATAAACTTGGATTAGCTAACACAACATGCCATTGGAACTCAGGAGTTATGGTTGCTGATAATGGGCCCCGGTACACCTACACAGCTATTTAATTAAAAACAAGCCATTTCCAGCTGCAATAGTCCTTTACAACATTAATAATGTCTACACTGTATTTATGATCAATTTGATGCTATTTTAATAGACAAAAAAATGTGATTTTCTTTCAAAAACAAGGACATTTCTAAGTGATGCCAAACTTTTGAACGGTTGTGTAAGTTTTGCTCTCCATTTTCTGGAGGATCAAGTTTTGAAATCAGTGGAATTAGAGTATGATAGCTAAAGAGATGGACAAAACACCAGTCTCCAGATTACATTTTCAAATTAAGGGCAACCATAGTATGGCATTCCTGACAGGGAGTTGAGTCCATCATGCATGATGATGTACACAGCTTAAATAGTCTAGCGTTAGCAAGCTACATTTTCAGATACTACACATTTCTAATTTTAACGGTAAGTGGTTTAATTTCCAGCTAGTGTACTTTTAGCTAGCTAACTTTAGCTGGCTGGCTCCCTAGCTGACATTATTATTTGTTTCCCAGAGCCTTTGCATTTCTGGTTAGAACATAATGTTAACTAGCTAACATTGAACCTGGTTGGTTAGTTCCCAGCACTGTGGCATTGTTGTCACTTAGTTCATTGTTGTTTAACTAGCCAATGTTAGCTGGTTAGCTCGTTAGCTAACGTTATGTGACATGTGTGATCTTAAACGTTGTTTACCTAGCTAGGTTCATTGTTTACCTAGCTAGCTAGCTAAGCTAAAGCGTCCTGTTAGCTATCTAGCTAACCTTAGCTGGCTGGCTCATTAACTAACGTTATGTGACGTGTGTACAACACCTATTGAATATGGCCTGTTGTCAGTAAACATCTGCGAAAAATTGTAATGAAATAGTGGCTAGCAGAGCTGGTTAGGCTGTTTTCATGTTATCCAGAGGTAAACAAATCATCAGCTAGAGCGTCAAGTGTGCGCTCCGAGAGCGAAACGAGATGGGTGGGGCTAAAGTTTAAGAGGGGGTGATAGATGCTGAATGGTTGTAGACAAAGCTCTTCACTAGATACCAAAACATTCAAAGGTGAATTTCTCAAAAGTGAGTTTACAAGTTGATCAACTTTCAAAGCAGAATTACTTTCCCACTGTTCCTCAAATGCAGTGCATGATATAGAATTTTCTAGTACTGAGTCTCTAATTTTATCCAATGTGAAAAACATAATTTCACATTTTGCTACATAAGACCGAATCTAGGTGGTGAGTAACAAATGTGGAAAAAAGTCAAGGGGTCTGAAAACTTTCCGAATGCACTGTAAATCTCATACAGACACATGAAATGTGAGAACCACTAAAAGCGACAGATGCAAAACTAGTTTACTGATAGAGACTACAGAGAAAGGAGGGGCTGGTGTGTATCAGGAGCAGGGTGCAGTTGGTTCTTAAAGCAGGTTTCTGTAATGTATCCTGTTGCTATGGCCATTCACCTATTTTATACAGAAGACATTTTTTTATTTTAAATTAACCTCAAAATCATGTGCTTTTCTCAAATAGATGATCAATAACACTATTATAAATGGAAGTGCATGCTATTCATCAAAAGCAGAAAGCAAATGAGTAAAATGATCGAAGTAGGTACAGCGTGAATACAACATGCAGCAGAGAGAGTGAGGAGAGATTGGTGTGAGTGAATCATTTGCATACTGGGCAACTAGCCATTTGAAAAGCAATCAATATTTGTTTCGATTTCTCAAATGGCACCCAACATCTTTATGCATGAACTGGTGAGAAGGGCACTTGCAATTTGCTGAGGTAAAGCCTCAGCGTGCGTGCGAGTCAGTGAGTGAGTGAGAGAGTTAGTTCTGTCTCTTTGGGCAATATGCTTGTTTTGATCACTTATGTTGCAACAGACAGTGCAGTTGTTGACATGAGATTCTCTCTCAGACACAGTCACATTGAAAAACCTCTACTCCAGTAAGGTCTTCCTAGTCTCAATCAAAGTGGTCAATCTTAGATTATATTATTTACTTTGTGCTTCCATAATGGTGACAATAAAGTGCTTATTAATCAAGTGGTGCCTTTCACAGCACTCCTATGAAAAATATTACAGTATTTTTGGAGATTGACATAAAAGTGCTTGGTTAACAGCAAAATGCATGAAATACTGTGCAAACTATGGGAAAAAAAGCAAATACACTTGCATGTCTAGTTATGGCCCAAAAGCAGTATGTATAGTTGTCTTCTGCAGCACCAGCTGTACTCTCAGCAGCAAGGCATGTTGTTTCATAATGTGTAATTATTGAAACAGAAACCTTATTATAAAGTTTAAGTTGAAAGTTTACGTACAATTAGGTTGGAGTCATTAAAACTTGTTTTTCAACCACTCCACAAATGTATTGTTAAAAACCTATAGTTTTGGCAAGTCGGTTAGGCCATCTACTTCATGCAAGACACAAATAATTATTCCAACAATTGTTTACAGACACAAGTTTACACACACTAAGTTGACTGTGCCTTTAAACAGCTTGAAAAATTACAGAAAATGATTTAATGGATTTAAAAGCTTTTGATAGGCTAATTGACAATTTGAGTCAATTGGAGGTGTACCTGTGGATGTATTTCAAGTCCTACCTTCAAACTCAGTGCCTCTTTGCTTGACATCATGGGAAAATCAGAAGATCAGCCAAGACTTCAGAAAAATAATTGTAGACCTCCATAGGTCTGGTACATCCTTGGGAGCAATTTCAAAACTCCTGTAGGTATCTTGTTCATCTGTACAAACAATAGTACGCAAGTACTGACCACACAGCCGTCCTACCGCTCAGGAAGGAGACGCGTTCTGTCTCCTAGAGATGAATGAACTGGTGTGAAAAGTACAAATCAATCCTAAAACAACAGCAAAGGACCTTTTAAAGATGCTGGAAGAAACCACAGTAAAACGAGTCCTATATCAACATAACCTGAAAGGCCGCTCAGCAAGGAAGATGCCACTGTTCCAAAATCGCCATCAAAAAGCCAGACTACGGTTTGCAACTGCACATGGGGACAAAGATCGTACTTTTTGGAGAAATGTCCGCTGGTCTGATGAAACAAAAATATAACTGTTTGGCCATAATGACCATTGTTATGTTTGGAGGATGAAGGGGGATGCTTGCAAGCCGAAGAACACCATCCCAACCGTGAAGCATAGGGTGGCAGCATCATGTTGTCGCGTGCTTTGCTGCAAGAGGGACTGGTGCACTTCACAAAACAGATGGCTTCATGAGTAAGGAAAATTATGTGCATATATTGAAGCAACATCTCAAGACATCAGTCAGGAAGTAAAGCTTGGTCTTCCAAATGGACAATGACCCCAAGCATACTTCCAAAGTTGTGGCAAAATGGCTTAAGGACAACAAAGTTAAGGTGTTGGAGTGGCCATCACAAAGGCCTGACTTCAATCCTATAGAACATTTGTGGGCAGAACTGATAAAGTGTGTCGAGCAAGGAGGCCTACAAACCTGACTCAGTTGCACCAGCTCTGTCAGGAGGAATGGGCCAAAATTCACCCAACTTATTGTGGGAAGCTTGTGGAAGGCTACCCCAAAATGTTTCACCCAAGTAAAACAATTTCAAATCAATGCTACCAAATACTATTTGAGTGTATGTAAATTCTGACCCACTGGGAATGTGATGAAACTATCTGACATTTCACATTCATAAAATAAAGCGGTGATCCTAACTGACCTAAAACATGGAATGTTTACTACAATTAAATGTCAGGAATTGTGAAAAACTGAGTTTAAATGCATTTGGCTAAGGTGTATGTAAACTTCCGACTTCAACTGTATATCTCATCTCCTGCTGAGTATTAATGGCCAGGACTGAGCCTGGTGTGGGGCATCTGTGACTTTATCCATGGAATTATTCAAAGAGTCCAGATATTTTCCTGATTGAATTGAGAAACAATATCTTACTTTGGAAGTTGTCAGAAATTCCTATTCACATGTGAAATTGTTACTGTGCAGACAACTGGGAAACCAACTGAGACATCACTCGATCGGGATCATGCCTCTCAATTAGATTTACTAATTCTTGATTTCAAAGAGCAAACCCCTGAGATTTTGAATTATGGAGAACTTCTCCCCCATTTCAGAACCCTCTTTCGCAACCAATTTTCTTGAGATGTGTCTGTCAGAGACTGATGTATGAGAATTACATTTTTCATGAACCTTCATTAACTTGATTGAATTATTCAGAGATCCTCTTTGAAGAAAGCGTCATGATTTTCACTCTCACATGGTTTCTCCAATTTTTTTAAACAATTTGTCCAAACAAAATCACCCGGGTGTATTATGTAACCAACCACTATTTGGAGAAGGCAACATAAGGCTGGACTTTTTTATAATATAATAATATAATATGCCATTTAGCAGACGCTTTTATCCAAAGCGACTTACAGTCATGTGTGCATACATTCTACATATGGGTGGTCCCGGGAATCGAACCCACTACCCTGGCGTTACAAGCGCCATGCTCTACCAACTGAGCTACAGGTTTTAATGCAAAACCAATTCCTTGGTTTTATAATCTTTAATAATATTCTATGAATCCTTAATGTCATATGTATAAGGTTCTGTTAGATGCTGCATGAACACACCGTTAAGGATGTCAATTGTTACCAATACAACAACCTTATTAAATTAGTGGAACGTCAATTATGTATTGGTTGCATCCCACAGTGGCTGCTAATACAGTCAGCCCATTGTTATGCATAGTGGATAGTGAATTACCACTTCTGTTCCCACTGCTATCATCCATGACAATACTCAGTCAAGTCAATAACTCTTACACCAGCGGTGCCTTGAGCTGTGCATTACTTATGCACATTTGCCTCATGGTATGAAAACATTTTTTCAAAGGCAAAACACAGGAGGGAACTTTCTGGGTGTGTGGCGCCTTGTTGCTATGTGATTTTTCCAATGAGGGGGATAAATATTTCTTTATACATCAATCAAAAATAAGTTGCAAATTTGTCTTTTTTGAGAATTGACATGTCTACAAAGACCCATTAAATCAGCAAAGCTAACAGCCTGAAAATATGAAAAAAACATGTTCTGAGCATGCTGTTGATTCAAGTGATATATCCCAAAAAACACCCATAAGGTACTGTATACAGTGCATTCGTAAAAGTTGAAAGAAAAAACATCCATTGCAAATCATTTGAAATGTTCAATGTAATCAACAGCATTTGTTGAAATGTTCATGTTCTTAATTACAGCTACCAGATTACCAGATTACCTCATGACAATGGGGTGATGAGAGTGGACATTCTTCTGTTTGTTTTGACGTCTAATGCTCTGCTATCAAAGTGTTATGACTGCAATTCCCCATTATGATAACTGATCAGTTGAATATTATGAATACAGAGGATCAATATAATGACGAAATATTCTTAAGCCTTTACAAACCAAAGTGATGTGATGAGCAGTATTTTATTCTGTCACTACAGCATTGCTGCTGTAACGCATCTTTAATTACACATTGATGAGCGCTGAGGCCTGTTTGGGTTAGACTACTGTGTGTCCAGAATGGCACCTTATTCCCTATATAGTGCACTACTGTTGTGCCAAAAGCAGTGCACATAATAACCCACATAGGGTGCCATTTGTGACTCAGGCTTAGAGAATGGTTCTAATATGTCACGCAATAATTAGGCGGTACTTGACATTCTCTGATTGTGTCCCAAATGGCACCTTATTACCTATACTACACTGGTGACCTCAGGGCTCTGGTCAAAGTACAGCCTTATATAGGGAATATGGTGCCATTTGGGATTCACACCTTGTCTGCCATGCGGAAATAATTACTTGTTCTTAGGCCTTGGGTCTATTTCAACAATTGACCATGACTTGGCATAAAATAACCCCCCTCTTAGTCTTCTGCAGGAAATAACTGTCATGTTAAAAAGCTAGCAAGAGTGAGGTGGACACCTTTTGTTCAGAGAATTGAAATATGGCACAGGAGATGTGCGGGGACATGACTATTGAAATAAGAAATATGACAATCAATCTTGTACAAAATATTTAATTAGCTATATGTTTACATGAGGTGCACTTTCACATCTACAATCAACCGTTGTTTGGTGCTTTTCAGAGTGAAGTACTTTGTTTGCTCCAGGAATGGCTATTCAAATCATTGAGTTTGCCGATGACACAACAGTGGTAGGCCTGATAACCAACACTGCGAGACAGCCTACAAGAGAGGTCCGAGAACTGACCGTGTGGTACAAGGACAACAACCTCTTCCTCAATGTGATCAAGACGAAGGAGATGATTGTGGACTACAGGAAAAGGAGGACCGAGCATGCCCCAATTCACGTCGATGGGGTTGTAGTGGAGCAGGTTGAGATCTTCACGTTCCTTGGCGTCCACATCACCAACATGGTTCAGGGCACACCAAGACAGTTGTGAAGAGGGCATGACAAAACCTTTTCCCCCTCAGGAGACTGAAACATTTACATTTACATTTAAGTCATTTAGCAGACGCTCTTATCCAGAGCGACTTACAAATTGGTGCATTCACCTTATGACATCCAGTGGAACAGCCACTTTGCAATAGTGCATCTAAATCTTTTAAGGGGGGTGAGAAGGATTACTTTATCCTATCCTAGGTATTCCTTAAAGAGGTGGGGTTTCAGGTGTCTCCGGAGGGTGGTGATTGACTCCGCTGTCCTGGCGTCGTGAGGGAGTTTGTTCCACCATTGGGGGCCAGAGCAGCGAACAGTTTTGACTGGGCTGAGCGGGAACTGTACTTCCTCAGTGGTAGGGAGGCGAGCAGGCCAGAGGTGGATGAACGCAGTGCCCTTGTTTGGGTGTAGGGCCTGATCAGAGCCTGGAGGTACTGAGGTGCCGTTCCCCTCACAGCTCCGTAGGCAAGCACCATGGTCTTGTAGCGGATGCGAGCTTCAACTGGAAGCCAGTGGAGAGAGCGGAGGAGCGGGGTGACGTGAGAGAACTTGGGAAGGTTGAACACCAGACGGGCTGCGGCGTTCTGGATGAGTTGTAGGGGTTTAATGGCACAGGCAGGGAGCCCAGCCAACAGCGAGTTGCAGTAATCCAGACGGGAGATGACAAGTGCCTGGATTAGGACCTGCGCCGCTTCCTGTGTGAGGCAGGGTCGTACTCTGCGGATGTTGTAGAGCATGAACCTACAGGAACGGGCCACCGCCTTGATGTTAGTTGAGAACGACAGGGTGTTGTCCAGGATCACGCCAAGATTCTTAGCGCTCTGGGAGGAGGACACAATGGAGTTGTCAACCGTGATGGCGAGATCATGGAACGGGCAGTCCTTCCCCGGGAGGAAGAGCAGCTCCGTCTTGCCGAGGTTCAGCTTGAGGTGGTGATCCGTCATCCACACTGATATGTCTGCCAGACATGCAGAGATGCGATTCGCCACCTGGTCATCAGAAGGGGGAAAGGAGAAGATTAATTGTGTGTCGTCTCCATAGCAATGATAGGAGAGACCATGTGAGGTTATGACAGAGCCAAGTGACTTGGTGTATAGCGAGAATAGGAGAGGGCCTAGAACAGAGCCCTGGGGGACACCAGTGGTGAGAGCGCGTGGTGAGGAGACAGATTCTCGCCACGCCACCTGGTAGGAGCGAACTGTCAGGTAGGACGCAATCCAAGCGTGGGCCGCGCCGGAGATGCCCAACTCGGAGAGGGTGGAGAGGAGGATCTGATGGTTCACAGTATCGAAGGCAGCCGATAGGTCTAGAAGGATGAGAGCAGAGGAGAGAGAGTTAGCTTTAGCAGTGCGGAGCGCCTCCGTGATACAGAGAAGAGCAGTCTCAGTTGAATGACTAGTCTTGAAACCTGACTGATTTGGATCAAGAAGGTCATTCTGAGAGAGATATTGGGAGAGCTGGCCAAGGACGGCACATTCAAGAGTTTTGGAGAGAAAAGAAAGAAGGGATACTGGTCTGTAGTTGTTGACATCGGAGGGATCGAGTGTAGGTTTTTTCAGAAGGGGTGCAACTCTCGCTCTCTTGAAGACGGAAGGGACGTAGCCAGCGGTCAGGGATGAGTTGATGAGCGAGGTGAGGTAAGGGAGAAGGTCTCCGGAAATGGTCTGGAGAAGAGAGGAGGGGATAGGGTCGGGTGGGCAGGTTGTTGGGCGGCCGGCCATCACAAGACGCGAGATTTCATCTGGAGAGAGAGGGGAGAAAGAGGTCAGAGCAAAGGGTAGGGCAGTGTGAGCAGAACCAGCGGTGTCGTTTAACTTAGCAAACGAGGATCGGATGTCGTCGACCTTCTTTTCAAAATGGTTGACGAAGTCATCTGCAGAGAGGGAGGAGGGGGGGGAGGGGGAGGAGGATTCAGGAGGGAGGAGAAGGTGGCAAAGAGCTTCCTAGGGTTAGAGGCAGATGCTTGGAATTTAGAGTGGTAGAAAGTGGCTTTAGCAGCAGAGACAGAGGAGGAAAATGTAGAGAGGAGGAAGTGAAAGGATGCCAGGTCCGCAGGGAGGCGAGTTTTCCTCCATTTCCGCTCGGCTGCCCGGAGCCCTGTTCTGTGAGCTCGCAATGAGTCGTCGAGCCACGGAGCGGGAGGGGAGGACCGAGCCGGCCTGGAGGATAGGGGACATAGAGAGTCAAAGGATGCAGAAAGGGAGGAGAGGAGGGTTGAGGAGGCAGAATCAGGAGATAGGTTGGAGAAGGTTTGAGCAGAGGGAAGAGATGATAGGATGGAAGAGGAGAGAGTAGCGGGGAGAGAGAGCGAAGGTTGGGACGGCGCGATACCATCCGAGTAGGGGCAGTGTGGGAAGTGTTGGATGAGAGCGAGAGGGAAAAGGATACAAGGTAGTGGTCGGAGACTTGGAGGGGAGTTGCAATGAGGTTAGTGGAAGAACAGCATCTAGTAAAGATGAGGTCGAGCGTATTGCCTGCCTTGTGAGTAGGGGGGAAGGTGAGAGGGTGAGGTCAAAAGAGGAGAGGAGTGGAAAGAAGGAGGCAGAGAGGAATGAGTCAAAGGTAGACGTGGGGAGGTTAAAGTCGCCCAGAACTGTGAGAGGTGAGCCGTCCTCAGGAAAGGAGCTTATCAAGGCATCAAGCTCATTGATGAACTCTCCGAGGGGACCTGGAGGGCGATAAATGATAAGGATGTTAAGCTTGAAAGGGCTGGTAACTGTGACAGCATGAAATTCAAAGGAGGCGATAGACAGATGGGTAAGGGGAGAAAGAGAGAATGACCACTTGGGAGAGATGAGGATCCCGGTGCCACCACCCCGCTGACCAGAAGCTCTCGGGTGTGCGAGAACACGTGGGCGGACGAAGAGAGAGCAGTAGGAGTAGCAGTGTTATCTGTGGTGATCCATGTTTCCGTCAGTGCCAAGAAGTCGAGGGACTGGAGGGAGGCATAGGCTGAGATGAACTCTGCCTTGTTGGCCGCAGATCGGCAGTTCCAGAGGCTACCGGAGACCTGGAACTCCACGTGGGTCGTGCGCGCTGGGACCACCAGATTAGGGTGGCCGCGGCCACGCGGTGTGGAGCGTTTGTATGGTCTGTGCAGAGAGGAGAGAACAGGGATAGACAGACACATAGTTGACAGGCTACAGAAGAGGCTACGCTAATGCAAGGAGATTGAATGACAAGTGGACTACACGTCTCGAATGTTCAGAAAGTTAAGCTTACGTAGCAAGAATCTTATTGACTAAAATGATTAAAATGATACAGTACTGCTGAAGTAGGCTAGCTGGCAGTGGCTGCGTTGTTGACTTTGTAGGCTAGCTGGCAGTGGCTGCGTTGTTGACACTACACTAATCAAGTCGTTCCGTTGAGTGTAATAGTTTCTACAGTGCTGCTATTCGGGGGCTAGCTGGCTAGCTAGCAGTGTTGATTACGTTACGTTGCGTTAAAAGAACGACAATAGCTGGCTAGCTAACCTAGAAAATCGCTCTAGACTACACAATTATCTTTGATACACAGACGGCTATGTAGCTAGCTATGTAGCTAGCTACGATCAAACAAAAAAAACCGTTGTGCTGTAATGAAATGAAATGAAAATGTGATACTACCTGTGGAGCGAAGCGGAATGCGACCGGGTTGTTGAGTGCGGAAGTTCTATTCAGTAGACGTTGGCTAGCTGTTGGCTAGCTAGCAGTGTCTCCTACGTTAAGGACGACAAACAGCTGGCTAGCTAACCTCTGTAAATTAAGATAATCACTCTAAGACTACACGCTCTAAACTACACAATTATCTTGGATACGAAGACAGCAAAGACAACTATGTAGCTAGCTAACAATACACTGATCAAGTTGTTCAGTTGAGTGTAATAGTTTCTACAGTGCTGCTATTCGGTAGACGGTGGACGTTTGCTAGCTGGCTAGCCGCTGGGCAGATAGCAGTGTAGACTACGTTAGGACGACGAAATACGAAGTTGCAATAGAAGTGCTGACTGTTTCACTTTGTTGTCCTCTTTCTTTTCCTTTTTCTTCTGTCCTTCTTTTGTCCTTATTTTGTCTTCCTTTCTTCTGTTAACTAGATATTCTTTGTTGTTATTCTTTGTAAGCTAGCTAGCTTCTAAAACGATTTGGCATCGGTCCTCAGATCCTTGAAAGGCTCTACAACTACATCGAGAGCATCCTGAAGGGTTGCATCATTGCCTGGTATGGCAACTGCTCGGCCTCCAACCGCAAGGCACTCCAGAGGGTAGTGTGTACAGCCCAGTACATCACCAGGGCCAAGCTTCCTGCCATGCAGGACCTCTAAACCAGGCGGTGCCAGAGGAAGGACCTAAAAATTGTCAAATACTCCAGCCACCCGAGTCATAGACTGTTCTCTCTGCTATTTTTCCTATTTTGTTGCCTTACAACCTGGAAATAAAATAGATTTTGGGTGGTTTGTATCATTTTATTTACACAACATGGCTACCACTTTGAAGATGCCAAATAATTCTTGTTTGTTTCACAATTATAAATAAGACAAAAAAACTGAATTTGAGCGTGCATAACTATTCACACCACCAAAGTCAATACTTTGTAGAGCCACCTTTTGCAGCAATTACAGCTGCAAGTCTCTTGGGGTATGTCTTTATAAGCTTGGCACATCTAGCTACTGGGATTTTTGCCCATTCTTCAAGGCAAAACTGCTCCAGCTGCTTCAAGTTGGATGGGTTCCGCTGCTGTACAGCAATCTTTAAGTCATACCACAGATTCTCAATTGGATTGGGGTCTGAGCTTTGACTAGGCCATTCCAATACAATTAAATGTTTCCCCCTTAAACCACTCAAGTGTTGCTTTAGCAGTATGCTTAAGTTCATTGTCTTGATGGAAGGTGAACCTCAAATCTCTGGAAGACTGAAACAGGTTTCCCTTGCGAATTTCCCTGTATTTAGTCCCCTGCCGATTAAAAACAAACACACAGCATGATGCTGCCATCACCATGCTTCACTGTGGGGATTGTATTCTCAGGGTGATGAGAGGTGTTGGGTTTGCTCCATACATAGCGTTTTCCTTGATGGCCAAAAAGCAAAATCTTTAGTCTCATCTGACCTGAGTACCTTTTTCCATATGTTTGGGGAGTCTCCCACATGCCTTTTGGTGAACACCAACGTGTTTGCTTATTTTTTTCTTTAAGCAATAGCTTTTTTCTGGACACTCTTCCGTAAAGCCCCGCTCTGTGGAGTGTATGGCTTAAAGTGGTTTTATTGACAGATACTTTAATCTCCACTGTGGAGCTTTACAGCTCCTTCAGGGTTATCTTTGGTGCCTCTCTGATTAATGCCCTCCTTGCCTGGTCTGTGAGTTTTGGTGGGCGGCCCTCTCTTGGCAGGTTTGTTGTGTTGCCATTTTCTTTCCCTTTTTTTATAATGGATTTATTGGTGCTCCATGTGATGTTTAAATGTTTTTATATTTTTTATAACCCAACCTTGATCTTTACTTCTCCACAACTTTGTCCCTGACCTGTTTTGGAGAGGTTCTTGGGTTTAATGGTGGCCCTTGTTTATTGGTGTTGCAGACTCTGTGGCCTTTCAGAACAGGTGTATATTCACTGAGATCATGTGACTCGTCAATAAATTCCACCTGTGTGCAATCTAACTAATTATGTGACTCCCGAAAGGTAATTGGTTGCACCAGATCTTATTTAGCGGCTTCATAGCAAAGCGGGTGAATACATATGCACACCACTTTAAGTTATTTTTTGTATAATTGTTTTGCAACAAGTAATTTTTTTCATTTCACTTCACTATTCTGTGTATGTCCATTACATGAAATAAAAATAATAATCTATTTAAATTACAGGTTGTAATGCACCAAATTAGGAAAAATGCAAGGCGAGATATATACTTTTGTAAGGCAGTGTACTCTGTTATTATCTATGCATAGTCACTTTAATAACTCTACCTACATGTACATTTTATCTCGACTAACCGGTGCCCCCACACATTGACCCTGTATATAGCCTCGGTATTGTTATTTTACTGCTGCTTTTTAATTATTTCTTACTTTTATTTCTGTATTTTTCTTACAACTGCATTGTTGGTTAAGGGCTTGTAAGTAAGCATTTCACTGTAAGGTCGACACCTGTTTTATTCGGCACATGTAACATCAAATTTGATTTGACATGTTACTAGATTATAACTCATTGACTCCTACCGACAATACCACATTGTGGCTTGAGAGCTGTACTGAAATCAACACTTTTAGATATTGAAAGAGTTATCTAATAGGTTTTTATAGGTTTATAAGTAAAGCCTATTTATGTTTGCAATAATTTTGTAGCTATATTGTCTATTTAGCTGGTATTCTAAGACCTCTGCATATTTAAGTTGTTTGCGGTTCTTAATGAATATGTAAAAGAGGGATTGAGATAGGGAACACATTTTAAATCATTTAGCGATCTGCTGAAAGAGGCTAAAACACTGCTCTTGTCATCAAACACTGCCTGATGCAGCAGCGCCTAGTGCAGTTCTGTGGTTTACCGCAGTCACTCAGCAATAGCCCCCAACATAGGCCTTTTGTGCGTTCCAAATGGCACACTACTTCTAATATAATGCAATACGTTTAACCAGAGCCCAATAGGACCTGGTCAAAAGTAGTGAAAAGTGTTGCATTAAGTAGGGAATATGGTGTCATTTGGGATGTGCATAGCTAGGTACCACTGTCTTATATCTGCCCTGCTCCCAAAGCTGTCTGCTTGAAGAACTGCTGCCTGCACAGTTCCAGGAAAGGCGCTGGGAAAATGATTCCTATTTTAATAGATCCTTAACTCACAGCCCCATGCAGCCCCTGACAACACCAATCCCTGGTCACATTTTACTCTGTGAAGCTGCAAAGCCTCTGAACATCACAACTTGGGCAGCAGCAGAGTCAGTGACAGTATCAGTATCGGAATGTCTTTAGAACAACGTTTTCTGAATGACTTGATAGGGCAATAATGGTGTACCACCACACCTGGCTGCTTTTGAAAAGCCTCAGTTTGACCTGAGACATTGTTACATGTAACAACCAGTAAGGATTCTATGGGATTATGGGTAGTATTACTACAGATGTATTAGCCAGAGGTCAGACATCAGAGAATAATAATGTAGACCTATGATCATACACACAGTGAGAGATTAGGGAGTATTTACCAATGGTCCAAGGCAGGGGAGAGACTAGTGATGTGCAGTTTGCAAATAACTCTTTTTACTGACTCGAAAGTCATGAGTTGTCTTTCTGAGTGACTCATTCATTTTAGTCGTTGGTTTGACCTGCTGGCCGCAATGAGTCCTACAGCAGGATCGATACAAGCTCCTCCATCTCAGCGGCTCCCGAGACGACCAATAACTGTATCATATGTGCGCACAGGAAACTAGATCAGGCAGCATAGAGAAGAAAAATACCTGTTTGGAACTGATGATTGATCGCATGGTGCAAGAATTTTAGCATTTAATTGAAAGTGGAATGTTATGATGGACACAGCTTTGTAGAACCAAATCATCTGCTCAACAAAATTGAATTTGAGAACTAATTGTTGGGGCGGCTACTGCAGTTTGCGAACGATATTGTGCTTATCACCTTCATGGCAGTCAAACCATTGCATTCCGGCAATAGTCGTTCACAATCTTTGCAACCTTTGCTTTCTTTGGGCAGTTTGGCATCAAAGCAGACAGGCTTTTTAGTAATTAATTTCAATGGATGACCATCAAACCTCAGGTGAATGAGAGTGCGCAATGCTAGTTTTTATATTAAGAGGGAATATTTGTAAGTAAAAAGGTAAGTATTTCACGTCAGGTACTGTTTGTTTAGAGAAAAAAACATTTTTATCATCTGTATGTTTAGCAGACAAATACTACCCTCTATATTAATGTTATCTGAAACCCCCTAAGCAGGAGCAATTTAGTCATAAGATACATAGTTTATTCATTATCGAGGCTCAGTCATCACTCATTAATATTACATATAACGATAGGGGAAAGAAATGAGTTATTATTGTGCCCCAAGGCTGAACTTTTCCCTCCGAGTGACATCATCCCTCAATCGCCATAGCGCCTCACAATGTTTTGGCAAGGTCCCAAATGGGACTCTAATATACTACTTCAGGGCTCACCAACTAAATTCAGGCACAGGCAAATTTTTCTTGAGTGGATGGACGGAGGGCTGGAACATAGAATTATTTGATTATTGACCATAATCAATTCAAACCTTGCTTCCATTTGTATACAAATCATGTGTGGGAATATTTTGGAACAGGTTCCATAATTAAAATAACTTGGAAGTTATTTCCTGATGTTTTCAGTCTTGTGTCCACCAATAAATATAAGTGTGAGGGATCAGCGGGATCAAGTGGCCTGACTGTTCCCTCTCCTGGAGGTGGGCAACAGTACAGCCGCTACTAATGAGCTCACCTGAGATTATTGTTTGTGCCATCTTAAAACCCTTTCATGCGTGAGGTCCTAATATCTCAAATGGTCGCCCCAGCGTGAGTTTATTTATGCACGTGATGTTAGAACGTTCCCTCCATTCCAGAATGTGATTGTTACACAACAGTACATTTAATCCGCGCTGCCCTCAAAAGAAAGCACGTAGCCTGTTTTTATAGGCTTATAGGCTGTTTTCAACTTGTCAATTTAAAAAGATTTTCGAACAAGTTTTTTATTTTTCTAATAACAGTTTGAATTGAGGTGTGTTCCGCCTCATTCATTCACATAAAAGTAGTCATTTTTACTTTTGCCGACCAATTCACTTTTTGTTACATTTCTGAACCTGACAAAATTCCCCAAACACTTCCCAATTGTGTGGGCAGTTTAAGTCTGCAGACATTTGCTCATCTACCGTCCTGCATACCCTTGTTCACATTTTCCGTCTGTTGCCTGCATCGTAATCAAAGTTGTTTTTGTTACCAATAACAATGTTGGAAATGTGTGCGTTTCTATCAAATTACCTCATAATAGTTTCTGCATGTCGTGTTTTGACGTTTCTACTGTAGCATAATGTTTTTGTGTATATTCCTTTGAACTGCGGACACGCAAGGTACCATTACACTCAATGCTTAGGTAGCCAGCTTCATTGTTCTATTAGCTCTGGAAAACAATGCTAATTGCATCAGAGAAGTATTAGCATGCGTTATATTTTGAAGCTACCCTGGTCTTATGACTCCCAAGGGGCACAGCCTCTCAGTGATAGAGGCATCACTACAGACACCCATGTTAAAATACAGACTGCATTTCTATCAAAGTAAGTGCCTTATTACGTTATAATAGTTTATGTGTGTTGTGTTATATCATTTCCACTGTAGCTCACTGGGTGTGTGGAGCATAATACAGTGGGGCAAAAAAGTATTAAGTCAGCCACCAATTGTGCAAGTTCGCCCACTTAAAAAGATGAGAAAGGCCTCTAATTTTCATCATAGGTACACTTCAAATATGACAGTCAATATGAGAAGAAAAGTCCAGAAAATCACATTGTAGGATTTTTAATTAATTTATTTGCAAATTATGGTAGAAAATATGTATTTGGTCAATAACAAAAGTTTATCTCAATACTTTGTTAGATACACTTTGTTGGCAATGACAGAGGTCAAACGTTTTCTGTAAGTCTTGACAAGGTTTTCACAAAGTGTTGCTGGTATTTTGGCCCATTCCTCCATGCAGATCTCCTCTAGAGCAGTGATGTTTTGGGGCTGTTGCTGGGCAACACGGACTTTCAACTCCCTCCAAAGATTTTTTATGGGGTTGAGATCTGGAGACTGGCTAGGCCACTCCAGGACCTTGAAATGCTTCTCACGAAGCTACTCCTTCGTTGCCCGGGCAGTGTGTTTGGGATCATTGTCGGCGGATCTTTTGTATTTTTTGTACCATCATCTTTGAAATGCAAAAGAGAGGCCATAATGTTTTATTTCAGCCCAGTGCAATTTAGATGTTGGCCACTAGATGGCATCAGTGTATGTGAAAAGTGTTAGACTGATCCAATGAACCATTGCATTTCTGTTCAAAATTGTGTATCAAGACTGCCCAAATATGTGCTTATTTTATCAATAACTTTTCATGTCCAAAACTGTGCACTCTCCTCAAATAATAGCATGGCATTATTTCACTGTAATGGCTACTCTAAATTGGACAGTGCAGTAAGAATGCAGAATGTAAGCTTTCTGCCAATATCAGATATGTCTATGTCCTCGGAAATGTTTTTGTTACTTACAACCTCATGCTAATCACATTAGCCTACGTTAGCTCAACCATCCCGTGGAAGGGACACCGATCCCGAATAAGTTTTAAAATGCATATTGACTTCCACAAATGTTGAATGATTTCTTGTTTAGAATTTTTTTTTTTCTGGATCGTGGTAGGTGGCAAAATATGTTGCTATCCTGTTATTAAATCTTAAAGACTTTAGTTAGCGCCTGAGTGGCGTAGTGGTCTAAAACACTGCATCTCATTTCTAGATGTGTCACTACAGACACCCTGGTTTGAATCTAGGCTGTGATTGGTAGTCCCATAGGGCGGCGCGTAATTGGCACAGCATTGTCTGGATTTGGCTGGTGTAGGCGTCATTGTAAATAAGAATCTGTTCTTAACTGACTTGCCTGGTTAAAACTTCATCGGGAGACTGGTTATTGTTCGGGATTTTGGATGACTGATGTGACCAAAGTAAACTGCCTGTTACTCAGGCCCAGAAGCTAGGATATGCATATAATTGATAGCATTGGATAGAAAGCACACTGAAGTTCCTAAACTGTTTAAATAATGTCTGTGAGTATAACAGAACTGATATGGCAGGCGGAAATCCATCCTGAATTTTATTTGAGATCACAGGCAATTTCAGTGCTAGCCTATGGGAAATACAAATAGATAGGACCCAGATTGCAGTTCCTATTGCTTCCACTAGATGTCAACATTTTTTAGAAAGGGTTTCAGGCTTGTTTTATGAAAAATGAGCAAGTAGTTGGAAAAACTACAAGGTGTCTCTCATTAGAAAAGTGGTCTTGTTGGCGCATGAATGAGGTGCGCTCTTCATTATATATCTTCCCTATTGATCATAATATTTAAGACGGAGAATAGTATTGTTTATTTAGATAGTCCCTGAAATTAATTAGAAACATCATTTGACATGTTTGGATGAACTTTACCGGTAACTTTTTGGATTCGTTTGTCTGCATGTTGAACGAGTGGATTACTGAGATCATTGGCGCCAACTAATATGACTTTTTTTTGGATGTAAAGAAGTACTTTATCGAACAACACAACCATTCATTGTGTAGCTGGGACCCTTGGGATTGTAAACATTGTAGATCTTTCTTAGGTAAGTGATTTATTTAATCTCTATTTGTAATTTAGTGACGCCTGTGCTTGTTCAAAAGCTATTTTGATGTGGGGCATGGTATGCTTTCGCCAAAAGCCTTTTTGAAATCTGACGAGGGTGGAATAACAAGTTAAGCTTTTAAATTATGTATGACACTTGTATTTTCATGAAGGTTTAATATTACGATTTTTATATTTTGAATTTCGCGCTCTGCAATTTTACTGGATGTTGACGTAGGTTTCCCGCTAGTGGTTCATGTGCACAAATAGGTTTTGAATAAAAGTTATATATATGAATTTTAAGTACACTTAGCTTGGACTCAATAAAACTCGTTTTTCAACCACTCCACAAATGTCTTGTTAAACAATAGTTTTGGCAAGTCGGTTAGGATATCTACTTTGTGCATGACACAAGTAATTTTTCCAACAATTGTTTACAGTCAGATTTCACTTATAATTCACTGTATCACAATTCCAGTGGGTCTACATACACTAAGTTTACACACACTAAGTTGACTGTGCCTTTAGTAAACAGCTTGGAAAATTCCAGAAAATTATTATGGCTTTAAAAGCTTCTGATAGGCTAATTGACAATTTGAGTCAATTGGAGGCTGTAGATGTATTTCAAGGCCTACCTTCAAACTCAGTGCCTCTAAGCTTGACATCATGGGAAAATCAAAAGAAATCAGCCAAGACCTCAGCAAATAAGTTGTAGACCTCCACAAGTCTGACTCATCCTTGAGAGAAATGTGCAAATGCCTGAAGGTACCACGTCCATCTGTACAAACAATGGTACGCAAATATAAACACCATGGGACCACGCAGCCATCATACCGCTCAGGAAGGAGATGCGTTCTGTCTTCTAGAGATGAACGTACTGGTGTGAAAGGTGCCTTGTAAAGATGCTGGAGGAAACAGGTACAAAAGTATCTATATCTACAGTAAAACAAGTCCTACATCGACATAACCCGAATGGCCGCTCAGCAAGGAAGAAGCCACTGCTCCGAAACTGCCATAAAAAAGCCAGACTACGGTTTGCAACTGCACATGGGGACAAAGATATTTTTGGAGAAATGTCCTCCGGTCTGATGAAATAAATAGACCTGTTTGACCATAATCACCATCGTTATGTTTGGAGGAAAAAGTGGGAGGCTTGCAAGCCGGATAACAACATCCCAATCGTGAAGCATGGGGTTGCAGTATCATGTGGGGGTGCTTTGCTGCAGGAGGGATTGGTGCACTTCACAAAATAGATGGCATCATGTGGGAGGAACATTATGTGGATATTTTGAAGCAACATCAAGACAACAAGACAGTCAGAAAGATAAAGCTTGGTCGCAAATGGGACTTCCAAATGCACAATGACCCCAAGCATACATCCAAAGTTGTGGCAAAATGGCTTAAGGACAACAAAGTCAAGGTATTAGAGTGGCCATCACAAAGCCCTGACCTAAAATCTATAAAACATTTGTGGGCAGTATTGAAAAAGCATATGTGAGCAAGGAGACCTACAAACCAGACTCAGTTACACCAGCCCTGTCAGGAGGAATGGGCCAAAATTCACCCAACTTATTGTGGGAAGGCTGTGGAAGGCTACCCAAAGCGTTTGACCCAAGTTAAACAATTTAAAGGAAATGCTACCAAATACTAATTGAGTGTATGTAAACTTCTGACCCACTGGGAATATGATGAAAGAAATTCAAGCTGAAATAAATTATTCTCTCTACTATTATTCTGACATTTCACATTCTTAAAATAAAGTGGTGATCCCAACTGACCTAAGATATGGAATTTTTATTAGGATTAAATGTCAGGAATTGTGAAAAACAGAGTTTAAATGTACTTGGCTAAGGTGTATGTAAACTTCCGACTTGAACTGTATAAAACCACTGGGGAGAGAGTGACATCTTAGCAAGTATTTGTCAGGACCCGGTTACGAACCCGGGTCTCCAGAGTGAGAAACAGTCACTTAACCAACTGAGCCACGAATAGTCGGCAGAATCCAGAAGATGAGGCAGTACTTGAGACGGTGTATTTAATGAAGTAAAAAGTGAAGTTCTTCAGGAAAACATGTAACTCCACAACCTCAAAAGGAATCCTACAAGAACAAAGGTAATCCTCCAAGACAAAGAAAGGTAAATCCACAAGGTGGAAGGTAAAGCACAGAAAGCCTCAAAAGATACTCAAAAAACAAACAAACAAGAACAAAAAAAACCAGAATTCCACAAGAGAGTCCACCGGGATCAACAAGAGTTCTCAGAGTACTAGGGCTGGGTGCTTACATACAAACACAGAGCAAAGAACAGAGGAAAACAAAGGGTTTAAATACAATCAGGGGAAACGAGGCACAGGTGCAAATAATAATGGGGATCAAGGGAAAACAAAAGGTCAAAAGGCACAATGGGGGCATCTAGTGACCAAAAACCGGAACAACCCTGGCCAAATCCTGACAGTATTATCTGATTTTATTTAGTTAAAAAAAATATGAAAACAAATGAAATTGTATTTATAAGGTTGGTTGTCCCATACCTTTCTCACCATGTTATTATATTCAGTAAGATACACCAGAGCAGAGCATCATGTTTGTGTGTAATGTTCTCCTAAGCTTGGAGGCAACCATCCATCCACTGCCCTATTCCCGTTGATCTACATGGGAAATGGAGCTAACAGGAATCTGTCCCAAATGGCACCCTATTCCCTATATATAGAATAGGGGTCCATTTGTGACATAAACCCAGGTCTGCAGATGACTGGAAAGGAGGCAGTAGAGTTCAGCCATAGACAAGGTGCTGCAAATAGATATAAAAATATTCTGCTTTGCTCTAGTTGTGGCAAATAAGAGAAGTCTCAGTGAACAGCACAATCAGATCATTCTCATGCTGCATAACTCCAAAAATCATCTTTAATAAAGGATGTCAAAGCTGGCAGTTTGACATCAAAGTCTGACTCTACCCTTTATCTCTGAAAGAGCATCTTGCTGTTCCACTACAACCTTTAGGGCAACCAAATTCTGTTTTCCAGCTCTTAGCATAAATAGACAGAATATCACAAAGCATGGGTCGGTCTACTACTAGGCATAGACAAAAGAAAAACCAAAACACACGTTATGAAATTAAAGTTGATCACTCAATGAGATTAGATATTGATTTGTATTCCACATCACTATAAGGAGATAGCACTAATCAGTGGCTGAGATATCTACTCTCAGTTTTTTGATTGATTTCCTTCACACCTCGCAAAGATACCAGGACCCAGCAGCTCTTACATGTGGAAATCTACACAAATGATAATCAATGATAGGATGCATTTTTCCCTCAATACTTGGAAGGGACATATCCAAGTATCGTTTTGTGAAACTCGACAGATTTTTCACTTAATATCACTAGGGTCCACGTCTTTTTCACATTGGTTATAACTCTATTTGACAGAGCCTGATGAAGGGGTTTAGAACGACACCCTGACCCTCTAGCTCTGCTGTTTAAATATAATTTCTTCTCTGGAATGGGCTTTACTGTGGAGAGAAGTAATAACCTGACCATGGGGTGAGTCATGCTGTATGAGCATTACTCTGACAGTCAGGCTGCGTCTCAAATGCCACCCTATTACCAATAAAGTGCATTATTTATTTTTTACCAAAGGGTCTAGGGCTCTGGTCAAATGTAGTAAACTATATAGGGAATAGGGTACCATTTGGGATGGACCCTCAGTTTTTCCCTTCCCTCGTATGAAGACCTCTGAGTCAGAGGCAGGATGAACAATGCCATCACAGCATCATAATGAATAACAAGGACATAAGAAAAATCAAAATGTCTGTCAAGAGTGCATTTTTGTTGTTGGCCAATTTTGAAAGGGGACTAACATTCTAGAATGAAAAGGGGTCATAAGGTGTTTGATTTATAATTGCATGTTGGTGTAATTTTGGTGTGCATTAATGAGCTCTGTTTATGCAACTGGTGGGTCTAATCCTGAATGCTGATTGGTTAAAAGTGCATTCCAGCCGGTGTCTATTCCACAAGTTACCACCGGCTAAATCTATGACGTTAAAATGCTTATTTACTGTTTCCATCTGACTGCACAACCCACTATCTCATCAGTCCAGGCAGGGAAGTTATGAACTTGATCTCCACTATGAAAAGCATCTAAAAATGTCCACATTTATTTCACATTTAGTTTTCAACAGCGGAGATATGTATAAACCTTTCTGTCTCTCTCCGACATTTGCAACATTGCTTCAAATTCAATCTCCACATGTCCCATAGTCGTGTAGGGGTCGAGAGTCGGGACGAGAAAGAGGCAGGCAGCGTTTCTCAGCCAGTCTAAATAATGAATCAGCTGGCATCCTTTCAATGGATATATACAAAGAAATGCCAATTGAAAAAAGGTCAAACGAAAAAATTGCAGGTGTTTTCTTTAGGCTTTCCAGCTTCAGTTGGAAGTTGTGCTAGCTGTGTTGTTGGCTAGCTCCTCTACACAACAGTGTCCTAACGAGAGAGCACATTTTCTATGCCAGACGAAATCGTGCCTCATTAGCTCATTGTTATCGATGTATCCAAATAATTGTCACTAGAAAACAGCTTAAACAAATGGAGCTACTGTTGTTATTCTGTCTGCACTGTTTGACATGACTAAGTTAGCCGTAGTTGGCTAGCTACCAAGCACGAGAAAAGAATGTTGCCAGCCAGTATGGCAATGGAACATGTAGAACGAAAAGACTGAACGACTGGGCCGACGCTGGTGCTTGGATGATATATTGGCACGGTTTACCGGGCCTCGACTTCGTCTCGGACCTAACAACACCCGTGCCAATTTATCCTCCAAACACGGGCTTTTCGGGCATTATCACTTAATTAAACCTGAGCAGAATTATGGTTGGATGCAATTGCATAAAATACCCTCATTCCTTCTTCAGTAGCTGGCATATTACAAGGCATGAAACATTTTGGCAGGTAATTTAAAGAGACCTACAGTCCATACATTTTTCATATGGTTTATTCTTCCCTGCAGCAGCATGGTGTCTTTAAAAAAAATGCTCCGTCAGTAACCATTTGTATGCTTCCCTGTTCCTGGATTTCATCAGGCCTAGCTTTGCATTCAGTTTAATCTGCCCACTGAACTCAGTGTACAGAAACATAGGAAAAGAAAGGAGAGCGAGATAGAGAGGGGGGTGTTGGGGGGGGAGATATGGCAAGAGGAAGAGGAAGCGAAATGGTGGTGGTGAAGATGAGTTGGTCACGTTTTTGTAAATGTCATGTCTGAGACAAAAGCAGAGTTCTAGGATCCCACGGACAACATATCCACAGAGACAGGCAATGTACAATCAAAGGTTATTTATTAGAAGTTCAAGGCTCAATCCCAATACACCCACTTAGCCCTCCCACTTATTTTTGAGTGTCCCTCGGTGGGGGGAGTGTCCCCTCAAACAGAGCAACTAGTGGTAGGAAGAGGTAAATAACCCTATGTGGAATGGGACATCACTAGCAAACAGCAGAAGCGGCCAAAAGATAGTATACCATGCAATTCATTGACGATAAGCCTTGTGTTTTTCACAATGCCTGTACTGGAGGCAATAATAGGTTGCCTTATTTTTCTCATGCAACAAATATTTACTTGCTATATGAGAACTGCAAAACAATGTGCCCGTAATGACTGTACCCATCCTCTGGTTGTAGATCCATGTGGAGTAGTACTGTAGCAGGAATATCCATACTAGCAGTTTGACATGAAACAGTCACATTTCCTTCACTTGAGGATTAATGATTAACCAGTGGAAGCAATTCAAAATTAAAAGCACTGTTCTGAACTCATATTTATACCAAATGTTTTAGGGTCCATACACAGATCGGCTCCATAGCTACGCATCCATCGGCATACAGGTCTTTTTATGCTCCACGCAATAAGCAACAGAGTTAGTTGGCTACGTTACTTTAGCTACATTGGATGGCAAAATATCTTCCATCTCTAAGGTTAACGTTTCTACAATAAAGAACAGTGACTAGTCACACTTCTTTTTTATGAACAGCAAGGCAAGCTTACAAAATTGTTTATAAAATTTGCAGTAACATTATCTTGCGAAAGCATTTTCTTGACATCCACTGGGTTTCACAAGATGACAGCCTGGTTTGCTGGTTTGATCAAGAGTCCCTAAAACATTAAACATGAATGTCAAATGCCCATATAGCAAGCTAAATGTATAGTTAACTTTCTAATGTAAGCTTGTTAAGACTTTTAAGAATTGCTGACAAGCTAAGACGAGCCTTTCCCCTTTCCATAGAGTGGTCATAATAGTATATAGGTCAAACTGTTCGAATGCTACAGATGTTTTCGTGAGAAGACCGATTTCCGGGATGTGTCATGGTCTGTCAAACACCACTCTAGCTCTGCCACCTTTCACCACAGATGCGGAAGTGCGATATATGCGTATGTGGTGGATTGAGACGCATCGATTGCAAAGAAACAATATCTTTAGCTTAATAAATAATCAAAATCCATCAGTTTATGTTACATAGATTGATGCAGTGTGTCAATCGACTCCCGGGGAGAAAGAGATTTTAATAAATGTACTTTATGACCAAAAAATATGCATAGTTGTTTGTCTCTACATTAACTAACATATTCCTCTTTACTATAAATGTTTTGCAGGATTTGTTATGAAGTTATAACTTCTCACATTTGCTTCCATCCCAGTATTTGGGTTGGGCCGTTGAGCTTCGAAGGAGGTTCATGGAGATGTGATGATGGCAAGTTGGCAAAATCTTTATAAACTGACAGCCAAGCTTCCTCATTTTACAGTAAGAATGGCACAAACATGAATTTGGGTAATGTTGTTTGTGTTATTGTTGCTACCTCGAATCACATTCGGTTCGAGGTAGACTGAGGACCAGACAGAATACATTCCAGACCATGTTATTCTCTCTTTGTAAATCTCAGGTTATTCTTCCACAGTGCCCTGCTGAAATATACAGAATGTATACAGTGCCTTCAGAATCTATTCATTCTCCTTGACTTGTTCCACATTTTGATGTTTTACAGCCCATATTTAAAATGGATTCAATTGAGATGTTGTGTCACTGGACCACACAACAATGTCAAAGTGGAATGAAATGTTTTTTTGACATTTTTACAAATGAATAAAAACTGAAAAGCTGAAATGTCTTGAGTCAATAAGTATTCAACCTCTGTTATTGCAAGCCTAAATACATTCAGGAGTAAAAAATGTGCTTAACAAGTCACATAATAAGTTCCATGGACCCTGTATACATAAGTGTTATCATTGATTTTTGAATGACTACCTCATTGCTGTAGACCCCACATATACAATTATCTGAAAGCACTGAATTACAACCACAGAACAGGGAGGTTTTCCAATGCCTCACAAAGACAGGCAACTATTGGTAGATGGTAAAACAAAAAGGAGACATTGAATATCCCTCTGAGCATGTTGAAGTTTTTAATTACACTTTGGATGGTGTATCAATACACCCAGTCACTACAAAGATACAGTGCCTTGCAAAAGTATTCATCCCTTTTGGCATTTTTCCTATTTTATTGCATTAGTACGTGTAATTTTAACAGATTTAATTTTAATTTAATGTAATGGACATACACAAAATAGTCCACATTGGTGAAGTGAAATGAAGAAAAAAAATCTTAGTGGTCCTATGGACAGATACTCCAATCTCCGCTGTGGAGCTTTGCAGCTCCTTCAGGGTTATCTTTGGTCTCTTTGTTGCCTCTAATTAATGCCCTCGTTTTCTTGGGCGGCCCTCTCTTAGCAGGTTTGTTGGGGTGTTATATTCTTTCCATTTTTTAATAATGGATTTAATGGTGCTCCGTAGAATTTTCAAAGTTTTGGATATTTTTTAAAAACCTAATCCTGTTCTGTACATTTCCACAAACCTGTTCCTGACCTGTAAGGAGAGCTCCTTGGTCTTCATGGTGCCACTTGCTTGGTGGTGCCCCTAGTTTAGTGGTGTTGCAGACTCTGGGGCCTTTCAGAACAGGTGTATACAGTGGGGCAAAAAAGTATTTAGTCAGCCACTAATTGTGCATGTTCTCCCACTTAAAACTGTGAGAGAGGCCTGTAATTTTCATCATAGGTACACTTCAACTATGACAGACAAAATGAGAAAAGAAATCCAGAAAAATCACATTGTTGGATTTTTTATAAATGTATTTGCAAATTATGGTGGAATATAAGTATTTGGTCACCTACAAACAAGAGGCTCCTCTGTCCTCCACTCATTACCTGTATTAATGGCACCTGTTTGAACTTGTTAGCAGTATAAAAGACACCCGTCCACAACCTCAAACAGTCACACTCCAAACTCCACTATGGCCAAGACCAAAGAGTTGACAAAGGACACCAGAAACAGAATTTAAGACCTGCACCAGGCTGGAAAGACTGAATTTGCAATAGGTAAGCAGCTTGGTTTTAAGAAATCAACTGTGGGAGCAATTATTAGGAAATGGAAGACATACAAGACCTATAAGGGATTTCCTCTTCTTCCGAAGAGGAGAGGCGAAAAGGATCAGAGGACCAATATGCGGCGTGGTAAGTGTCCACGGTTCCTTTAATACGTAAATGTACACATGAACAACTGACTACAAAAACAAGAAACGTGAAAACCCAAAACAGTCCTATCTGGTGCAAACATAGAGACAGGAACAATCACCCACAAACACACAGTGAAACCCAGGCTACCTAAGTATGATTCTCAATCAGAGACAACTAATGACACCTGTCTCTGATTGAGAACCATACTAGGCCGAAACATAGAAATACCCCAAAACATTGAAAAACAAACAGACTGCCCACCCGAACTCACGCCCTGACCATACTAAATAATGACAAAACAAAGGAAATAAAGGTCAGAACGTGACAAGACCACTGATAATCTCCCTCGATCTGGGGCTCCACGCAAGATCTCACCCCGTGGGGTCAAAATGATCACAAGCAAAAATCCCAGAACCACACGGGGGGTCCTAGTGAATGACCTGCAGAGAGCTGGGACCAAAGTAACAAAGCCTACCATCAGTAACACACTACGCCGCCAGGGACTCAAATCCTGCAGTGCCAGACGTGTCCCCCTGCTTAAGCCAGTACATGTCCAGGCACGTCTGAAGTTTGCTAGAGAGCATTTTGATGATCCAGAAGAAGATTGGGAGAATGTCATACGGTCAAATGAAACCAAAATAGAACTTTTGGTAAAAACTCAACTCGTCGTGTTTGGAGGACAAAGAATGCCGAGTTGCATCCAAAGAACACCATACCTACTGTGAAGCATGGGGTGGAAACATCATGCTTTGGGGCTGTTTTTCTGCAAAGGGACCAGGACGACTGATCCGTGTAAAGGAAAGAATGAATGGGGCCATGTATCGTGAGATTTTGAGTGAAAACCTCCTTCCATCAGCAAGGGCATTGAAGATGAAACGTGTCTGGGTCTTTCAGCATGACAATGATCCCAAACACACCGCCCGGGCAATGAAGGAGTGGCTTCGTAAGAAGCATTTCAAGGTCCTGGAGTGGCCTAGACAGTCTCCAGATCTCAACCGCATAGAAACTCTTTGGAGGGAGTTGAAAGTACGTGTTGCCCAGCAACAGCCCCAAAACATCATTGCTCTAGAGGAGATCTGCATGGAGGAATGGGCCAAAATACCAGCAACAGTGTGTGAAAACCTTGTGAAGACTTACAGAAAACGTTTGGCCTCTGTCATTGCCAACAAAGGGTATATAACAAAGTATTGAGACAAACTTTTGTTATTGACCAAATGCTTATTTTCCACCATAATTTGCAAGTAAATTCATTAATTCATGTTGTCTGTCATAGTTTAAATGTACCCATGATAAATTACAGGCCTCTCTCATCTTTTTTAACTGGGAGAACTTGCACAATTGGTGGCAGACTAAATATTTTTTTGCCCCACTGTATATATACTAAGTTCACGTGACAGATCATGTGACATTTAGATGGCACACAGGTAGACTTTTACTTAACACATTATGTGACTTCTGAATGAAATTGCTTGCACCAGATCTTATTCAGGGGCTTCATAGCAAAGGGGGTGAATACATATGCAAGCAACACTTTTCAGTTTTGTATTTTGCAATATTTTTTTAACCATGTTATTTTCTACATACTCATTTCACCGGAGTATCTGTCCATAGAACCACTAAGCCTTTTCTTCTTAATTTCACTTCACCAATGTGGACTATTTTGTGTATGTCCATTTCAGGAAATCCAAATAAAAATCTGTTTAAATTACAGGAGAGACGGCCTGGTGGGTGGAGGGGGCACCGGATGGACCGGACAGTGGTGGTGGCGGGGTGGAACCGACCGCACTGGGCTGTGCTGGCGAACCGGCGACACCGTTCGTAGGGCTGGTGCCATATAACCCGGGCCGAGGAGACGCACTGGAGACCAGATGCGCTGAGTCGGCTTCATTACTCCTGGCTCGATGCCCACTCTAGCCCGCCCGATACGAGGAGCTGCGATGTAGTGCACTGGCGCACTTGGAACACGGTGCGCTGCCCAGTCAACCTTGCGCCACGGTAAGCACGGGGAGTTGGCTCAGGTCTCCTACCTGACTTAGCCACACTCCCCGTGTGCACCCCCCAATACATTTTTGGGGCTGCCTCTCGTCCCTGATGCGCTGCTGTGCTAACTCCTCATATCGCCGCTCCTCGGCTACAGCTGCCTCCAGCTCTTCCCTGGGGAGGCGCTATACCCCAGCCTGTGCCCATGGTCTCTCACCATCCAAAATCTCCTCCCATGTCCAGGAGTCCAGAACCCTCTGCTCCTGTTTGCCACGCTGCTTGGTCCGGTTGTGGTGAGTAGTTCTGTAACTGTCGTTGTAGGTGGAAGAAGGAGAGGACCAAGGTGCAGCGTTGTAAGTGTTCATGTTGTAAATTGAATCAAAACTGAACACTAAACAAAATAACAACGAGGGAGAACGAAATAGTTCTGTCAGGTGATACACAGAAAACACCTACCCACAACTCAAGGGCGAAACCAGGCTGCCAAAGTATGGTTCTCAATCAGAGACAACGATTGACAGCTGCCTCTGATTGGGAACCATACCAGGCCAAACACATAGAAAAACAAACATAGAACAAAACATAGAATACCCACCCTGGTATGGTTCCTGACCAAACTAAAAATAGAAAAATACAAAGCAATCTATGGTCAGGGCGTGACACAAGGGGGATGAATGCTTTTACAAGGCACATTGGAATGATTTAGTTAGCGAACAGTTACATACCGTATGTATGTTCACCGGGTGGGCAGCTTTTAACCCATCTTCCCTCAACGTTTTAATTAAGCCGACATACACATTGTTGCTCGTTGCGAATTCGCTGTTCTTCTAGATACTCCATGCCAAACTGAGAACGGAATTGTTGATATGTCAGTTCAAACCAGCTCGGAGTCCAGCGTAGCTGCTAATCAACCCTAGATTCTTCAGCATTCATGTTTCTGAAACTGAAACCAATAGAACAAATGGCAAGATGGCTTGGGTGGCAACACTTGAATTGTGTCTGGACTATATCTTGTGGATGGATGAAATAGTATTAATTAATTCATCAAAATAACGTTAATGAAAATGTGTCAATCATTATTTGAATATGTTGCTATCCCGTTGTATAAAAGTGATAATGTCCTTGAAGCCGGTGTTTGGAGGATATATATTGGAACAAATTAAATTGATTGGACATGATGTGGACAGGCACACACACACCTGTCTATTTAAGATCCAACAGTTGACAGTGCACGTCAGAGTAAAAACCAAGCCATGAGGTTGAAGGAATTGACCGCAGAGCTCCGAGACAGGATTGTGTCAAGGCACAGATCTGGGGAAGGATACCAAAACAATTCTGCATCATTGAAGGTCCCCAAGAACACAGTGGCCTCCATCATTCTAAAATGCAAGAAGTTTGGAACCACCAATACTCTTTCTAGAGCTGGCCACCTGGCTAAACTGAGCAATCAGGGGAGAAGGGCCTTGGTCAGGGAGGTGACCATGTACCCAATGCCTTTATGTTATAGTGACCAGACGGTAGCCACTCATCAGTAATTGGCACATGACAGCCTGCTTGGAGTTTGCCAAAGGGCACCGAAATGGCTCTCAGACCATGAGAAACAAGATTCTCTGGTCTGATGAAACCAAGATTGAACTCTTTGGCCTGAATGCCAAGCGACACATATGGAGAACACCGTAGGGATGTTCCCAGGTTAAGCATGGTGGTGGCATCATCATGTTGTGAGGATGTTTTCCAGCAGCAGGGACTAGGAGACTAGTCAGGATTGAGGGAAAGATGAACAGAGTAAAGTACAGAGAGATCCTTGATGAAAACCTATCCCAGAGCGCTCAGGACCTCAGACTGGGGCGAAGGTTCACCTTCCAACAGAACCGCGAACCTTAGCACATAGCCAAGACAATGCAGGAGTGGCTTAGGGACAAGTCTCTGAATGTCCTTGAGTTGCCCAGCCAGAGCTCGGATTTGAACCCAATTGAACATCTCTGGAGAGACCTGACAATTTGCAACGACACTCCACATCGAACTGGACAGAGATTGAATGGATCTGCAGAGAAGAATAGGATAAACTCCCTAAATAAAGGTGTGCTGTGCTGGAAGGGTCATACTCAAGAAAAGTCAAGGCTGTGATCGCTGCCAAACTTGCTTCAAAAAGGTACTGAGTTAACAGTCTGAATACTTATTTATTTATTTTTTATCTATGTGCTAACATTAAAAAATAAGTGTTTTTGTTTTGTTATTATTATTTTATATTTAACTAGACAAGCCAGTTAACCCTCCTGTTGGGCTCATTTCATTTGAATTAATTATGTGTTCCCAGTCCAAAATGACCGCCCCATTATAGCTGATTATAAATCCATAATAATACATACCATCTAATGTTGTGTTAGATCTATTTATCAACTTAAGTTCTTGTTAAATAACATTATACGTTTTTATTTATGGCCTATAAGTCTCATTGGCCTGAGCTCATACTACTATTTTTTGAGTAAGAAAAGCATATTGTGTGGATTATTTTGACTATAACAAATACTCAGATGAAACATATTGTACTATTTATCACAGACTACTTTGTGTCAAAGTTAACAAGGACTCTCCTCCTCCTCACCAGTGTCATGATCAAAGATATGATCAAGAGCCTTACATACAGTATATTGTTCGGTCATTGTGCTGCCACTTTTTGTTGTTGTTGTAAACATGGTTGATGTATTCATAGCCAATATACTGCATCAATATACTGCATATATATATATATATATATATATATATATATATATATATTACTGAAACAATGTAACAATTGTGTGTGTGTGTGTGCGCACGAAGACCCCAAAAACTTTCAACAGCATTCACAATGCTTCAAATTTTCTCAGACCATTGCAATCAATAATACAAAGTCTACCTTTTATTATGTAACATTTCATGGTCCCTCAGTTGATGAGAAACCTTTGTTGATCGTGGTGGCTCTACTACAATTGCTTCTTCCTCGCTACCTGTTCCTTCTACTTTTCTCACCACCTCCAGATAGGAGAAATGCTGTAAACCCCTTATTCTTTCCACCTTGGTCTCTTTCAACTTAACAAGGCACTACAGGTATTTAGCTGCATGTTGACCACCACAACTGCTGCATTTCACTTCATCTGGCATACAATACTCTTCCTGACTGCACACACTCGACACATGACGAAATCTTCTGCATTTATGACACTGAAGCTTTTACACAAAAGCTCTTTCAGGGTGTCTCATGAATCCTAACATTAAATGAGAATGGAGAGACTCTTCATCAAAGAACAGTAGTATGAATTAAGTTACTTTCTCAATCCACCATGCGGATCAGTCGACTTGCACCAACCACCTTCTATTTCTTCAGTTATATCCTCCAGCTTTACTTATGGCACCACCCCAGAAGTAACTCCCTTGATAGGTGCTTTGAAAATCCACATCGGAAACATTCCACTCCGATATCATTTTTAGGCTTAACACGCATCTGCTTCTCCGCAGACACAAAACTAAACATTTAAATATAATAGCATTTCTTGTGACTCTCACCAACTCAAACCTTTCCTCCAACACATTTCCGATTTTCTTCAACACGTTAAATGGATTTCCTAGGTAGCAATGTTCCAAAACCCTCACTCCGGCTAAAATTAGTCTAGGGATTTACTTCTTGTTTTCCTTCTTCTTCACCCCTGTAAGCCATTCACTCTCACTCTGTGCTATTATCTTCATCCACCTCACTAACAGTTTCAAACAAAACCTCAATTTCCGACATCTTCTTCCAAAACCAGCCTCTGGTTTAGGCGCAATTGCACAACACAGCTCTTGAAGGGGAAGTTCACAAAATTTGACATTAAACCATATTTTTGTTGTTGTTGTTGTAAACAGGGTCGATGTATTCATAGCCAATATACTGCATCAGATGCTTGCTTTAACCCATCAGAGGCATTCCATCTTGTTCGTACAGATACGTTTGGTCATGTAGTGTATGTGGACACCTACACATCGAACATCTCATTCCAAAATCATGGGCATTAATATGTAGTTGATCCCCCCCTTTGTTGCTATAACAGCCTCCACTCTTCTGGGAAGGCTTTACAGTAGATGTTATAACATTGCTGCGGGGACTTGACTCCATTCAGCCACAGTGCATTAGTGAGGTCGGGCACTGATTTTGGGCGATTAGGCCTGGCTCGCAGTCGGCATTCCAATTCATCCCAAAGGTGTTTCGAATGGGGTTGATGTCAGGGCTCTGTACAGGCCAGTCAAATTCTTCCACATCAATCTTGACAAACCATTTCTCTATGGACTTAGCTTTGTACACGGGGCAATTGTCATGCTGAAACAGGAAAGGGCCTTCCCTAAACTGTTGCCACAAAGTTGGAAGCACAGAATCGTCTATAATGTCATTGTATGCTATAGCGTTAAGATTTCCCTTCACTGTAACTAAGGGGCCTCGACCAAACCATGAAAAATAGCCCCAGACCATTATTCCTTATTGCTTCTTTAATCAGCACAATAGTTTTCAGCTGTGCTAACATAATTGCAAAAGGGTTTTCTAATGATCAATTAGCCTTTTAAAATGATACAATTGGATTAGCTAACACAACGTGCCATTGGAACACAGGAGTGATGGTTGCTGATAATGGGCCTCTGTACGCCTATGTAGATAATCCATAAAAAAATCTACTGTTTGAAATCAAGTTCAATCAAATTGTATTTGTCACGTGCGTTACTTACAGGCTCTAACCAATAGTGCAAAAAAAGGTATTAGGTGAAGAATAGGTAAGTAAAGAAACAAAAACAACAATAAAAAAACAGTGAAAAATAACAGTAGTGAGGCTATATACAGTAGCGAGGCTATATACAGTAGAGAGGCTATATACAGTAGCGAGGCTATATACAGTAGAGAGGCTATATACAGTAGAGAGGCTATATACAGTAGCGAGGCTATATACAGTAGAGAGGCTATATACAGTAGCGAGGCTATATACAGTAGAGAGGCTATATACAGTAGCGAGGCTATATACAGTAGAGAGGCTATATACAGTAGCGAGGCTATATACAGTAGAGAGGCTATATACAGTAGCGAGGCTATATACAGTAGAGAGGCTATATACAGTAGAGAGGCTATATACAGTAGAGAGGCTATATATAGTAGAGAGGCTATATACAGTAGAGAGGCTATATACAGTAGCAAGGCTATATACAGTAGAGAGGCTATATACAGTAGAGAGGCTATATACAGTAGCGAGGCTATATACAGTAGCGAGGCTATATACAGTAGAGGCTATATACAGTAGCGAGGCTATATACAGTAGAGAGGCTATATACAGTAGCGAGGCTATATACAGTAGCGAGGCTATATACAGTAGCGAGGCTATAACAGTAGCGAGGCTATATACAGTAGAGAGGCTATATACAGTAGCGAGGCTATATACAGTAGCGAGGCTATATACAGTAGCGAGGCTATAACAGTAGCGAGGCTATATACATGCACCGGTTAGTCGGGCTGATTGAGGAAGTATGTACATGTAGATATGGTTCAAGTGACTATGTATATATGATAAACAGAGAGTAGCAGTAGCGTAAAAGAGGGGATGGCAGGTGGTGGGTGGCGGGACACAATGCAGATAAACATTTCTGTACCCCACACACACAATTAAGTAGTAATCCACAGACATGACACCTAAGTGATTGAGGGGGGATTTAGCTAACATATGAATTGTTTTATGATAGTCATTCCATGGATCATTTAGCTATGTGATTTAGAATTTTAGGACACCTTTAGAAATAATCTGGCCTTTACTTCTATAGCCATTTATATAGCCCATAGCCCATAGAAACACATTCATAAATGACAAAAAGACAGTAAAAAAATAAATAATAAGGAATAAGGTTGAAGTGTATCCTATATCTAGGAGATAAGAAAAACTCTGTTTTTTTGGGACACATATGTAATCCCATATTTTCTGGGATTTTATGGGATATGGGGGTCGTAGTGCAAAACAGAGCACACCATTATGTTCGTGAGAGTCACCCCTTTCCCTTGAATGGTCAGAAAACCACACCGTTTGGACGCTACAGACATTTTTGTGAGGAGACCGATTTTCGGGATGACTCAAGGTCTGACAAACACCGCTGGAGCTCGGCCACCTTCCATCGCAGATAAAGAAGACAGACCTAGGTGGATTTTTCAGAGTATTTTTTAAATTATGTTACTTAGATTGAATCAAGAGCCAATAGACTGTTAAGGATTAACCTGTCTCCTCCCCTTCATTAACAAATTAACAAATTACATCAATAAGGGATCATACTGTAGCTTTCACCTGAATTCACCTGGTCAGTCTATGTCATGGATAGAGCATGTGTTCTTAATGTTTTGTAAACTCAGTGTAGATATGATTCAAGTAGTTCACACAAGTCAATTGCATTCATGTCTGTCGTCTCTCTCCCTCTCTCTCTCTCTCATAATCCCAGTGGTGAAGTACCTAAGTAAAAATACTTGAAAGTACTACTTATCAAGATAATATCCATGGTCCGTAATATAATAAATGTTTAATTTATACTTTTACTTTTGATACTTAAGTATATTTAAAAATCAAAGACTTTTAGACTTCTACTCAAGTAGTGTTTTACTGGTTGACTTTCACTTTTGCTTGAGACATTTTCTATTAAGGTATATTTACTTTTACTCAACAATGACAATTGGGTACTTTTTCCACCAATATCTAACCCCCCTATCCCTCCCTCCCTCGCTTTGCCTCCATCTGTCTCTGTTTAGGGTAAGTGTTGAGGCTAGGTTTAGGGTTGAGCCAGGATGTGAACATGAAGCTTGGATTAGGGCCTTAACCCCACCCCACAGAGAACAAGGCCTTTCTTACATATTCTCTTAGAAAATAAAATGCTATCGAGAACCTTAAAAAGGCTATACTGCAATCCCCATAGGATAACCCTTTTAAGAACCAATTTTGTTTGCAGGTAGAACCCCTTATACAAATGGTTTTACATGTAACCCAAAAGGGTTCTGGGGACAGATAAAGAACATTTTTGGGACACTTTTTTCTAAGTGTAGAAAAGCATTACCTACAGCCCATAACCTACAGCCCATAACCATGATGCCCCCGTGGACTGTTATTGAGCTAGCTAACCGTTCATGCACACAAACCATCGTAACCTTATAGGGATGCCCTGTGTTGAAGTTCAGCTTCCTGCGATTAGAGGAAGTTACTTAATTAGGGTGTCAATTGGTCAATTGGGCAGTTTCGAAGGGTAAAAAAAGTGTAAACGTCCCAAATGACTGGGGAACCTTAATGACCCAGCACATGAAATTTGAAGTCAATCGCCCAAAGTAATTTTTGATCTCCATTGGACACAATGGTCTTGGATTACTAGAGGGGCCCTGTCTGTCTGTTTGTTTGTGAGTGTATATGTCTGTCTGTGAGTGTAAATCTCTGTCTTTAACCAATTTACCCATCACAGAATTATCATCAATTTGTTTTCCTTGAATGCAATGTAGTGATTTATGCGTCAAATCTATTGACACATCTTTTAGAATTGGATGCAATGCACTGACTTCTACGCCTCAACATCCAGTCTGTGGAGGTGGGAGAGAGAGAGAAGGGGGAGATTGTGGGAGGGGAGAGAGAGGGTATGGGTGAAGGAGGGAGGGAGGGAGGAAGGAAGAGAGACAGGAGATATGGAAAGAAAAAATATTAATAGAAGAGAGGGAGGGAGACAGAAGGAGGGATAGAGAGGGGGAGAGGGTGGAAGTGGCGAAAGAAAGTAGAGAGAGAGAAGAGAAGGGGGATAAAGGGGTGAATTCAAAGGGAAAAAAAGGAGGAATTGAGAGACAGAGAGAGATGGAGAGGGGATTAGAGAGAGAAGACGTGAGAAAGAGAGAGAAGGGAGAGAGGAAGGGAGAGGGTGGATGGGGTGAAAGGGGAGAAAAGAGGAGAAGGAGGGGGACAAAGAGGTGGGAGAGAGACAGAGGGAGGCAAAGAGAGGGAGAGAAGGGGAGGGAGAGAAGAGAGAGGAGTGGATTAGAGAATAGAGAGAAAGAGGAGGGCAGAGTGGTGAAAGAAGGGGGAAAGAGAAGGGAAGAAGGGGGATAAAGGAGGTAGAGAGAGACAGAGGGAGACAAAGAGAGGGAGGGAGGAAGAGAAGAGCGAGAGAGGTGGATTGGAGAGAGAGAAAACCGACAGACATGAATGCAATTGATTTGTGTCAACTACTTGAAGCATATCTTTGATTCAATCTCATTGAATGCAATGTATTCACTTAGACTGCATTTCCTTGATGACAGTCTCTAAGCATCAATAACGTTACACTAATCTTCCCTCCATTGAAAACAATGTATTCACTAAGACATCATGTCTCTACTGCCAATCTCGAGGCATCAATATGTTGATATTAAAATTTCATCTGTTGAATGCAATGCATTTACACCGAACAAGAAAATAAACACTACATGTAAAGGTCACACGTTTACGAGTTGAAATTAAAGATCACACAAATGTTCTATATGCACAAAAACCTTATTTTTCTCAAATGTGGTACACACATTTGTTTACATCCCTGTTATTGAGCATGTCTCCATTACATGTCTCCATTCCAGATAATCAATTTGCCTGACAGGTGTGCCTTTCAAGAAGCTGATTAACCCATCAGAGTCTAAACTCAGTCTAAGCCATTGGAGTGGGGGGGTCTACTAAACTATATGGAATTGTTTTAAGGTCATACCAAGGGTCATTTAGCTATTTGATTTTGAATGTCCCTTGAAGTACAAAATGTATTTAGTCAGCCACCAATTTTGCAAGTTCTCCCACTTAAAAAGATGAGAGAGGCCTGTAATTTTCATCATAGGTACACTTCAACTATGACAGACAAAATGAGAAAAAAAAACAGAAAATCACATTGTAGGAAAGTAAGTATTTCTGTCACCTTTCACCGCAGAGGCGTAAGTGCGACATAGGCGGATGGGGAAGATTGAGGCGCATCTAATGCTAAAAAACTGATCTTTAGCTTAAACTGGTAGATTTGTATGGGTATTTTTTTAAATTATGCTTATTAGATTTCCCTCGGGCTTGCACATCGACCTTAGAGTGTTTAAACAGAATGATCATTACTCAGGTGCACCTTGTGCTGGGGATAATTAAAGGCAACTCTAAAAGGTGCAGTTTTGTCACAAAACACAATGCCACAGATGTCTCAAGTTTTGAGGAAGTATGCAGTAGACCCTTTGCAGAACGTAGCAATGCCCACTTCCTCTTAACTTCCTACCTGATACATAGCTTCCTGTTCAGATCGCATCCTGTCAGCCTGATTGTAGCCATACTACCCTCGAAGTCGCTCATTTTATCATTAACTCAGTATATTAATATAGTCATATTTATATTGTGTTTTTTATCATTCTTGTTGAAAATGATGTTTATCCATTCACTTAGTGACTTTTGTATTTGGTTATTGTGTTCTGTGTCTTTTTGTCTCTTAACTAGCTAGCTATTAACATGCTAACTAGTAAGGTGGCTACAATTAGCCCTACCTTACCAACCATGGCACTGTTTTACACAAGGTGTTTGTAAGAGCTGCTAAAAATAACAGTGACGGATGTACATTGTCTCGCCAGGAATGATTGCTCATTCTTTTTATTCAAAACCGTTTCGAACAGGGACAAAGTAACCGGAGAGGTCAGCAAAAGGGCTTGCTGCTACAGGTCCATGAGGAAAAATGATAAACCACGCAGTTTGAGTGTAGGGTGAAAAGTCAGCTGTTTGTGACACACAGCATGCCGGTTACACAGTCAGAGATGAAGCCTAGACTTAGACTAAGAAGTTCCTGTCAATGAAGATCTGCGTAAAGAGGCATTGCTTAGTCTAGGACTAGGCTTAACCCATGTTAATGAAACCGTTCTTAGTGTAGTAATTGTTTAGTCGTCTCCCTTGTTGTTTCTGTAAGCTCTGTTGTGTTGGACGCATTAGTTTACATTTAAACAAAGACATATACCCTTAATAGAAAAGTTTAAATCCGTATTGCTGTAATGAATTTAGTGGCTGTCGTATGTTGCGCCAGTAACTTCTGTTTGCAGATCGTGACACATGTTGACTGATTTTAGTCTAATCATTTTCTGTTTATATCCCCACGTAGGGTTTACTGAAGCCCTCTGAGCCAGTAACAATGACACAACATCACACAGTTGCATTACAATTCCAGTCTGCACACTATTCCCAGATGGGAACACCAGTCATCCCACCTGTGCACAGCTGCACAGAGGCTGAGCAGCAGTGGCATAAGCCAAGGACTTTGGTATGTTTTAATAGCTATACCTTATAATCACATCATAATGCTAAGAAATGATTTAATGAAAACTTAAATAGTCTCGTGATTAGATTTAGAATCGTGCCCTCTGAAACCTGGGAACATAGGCAACATTTCCATCACCAAGCCCACAAAAAGAGCATTGCAGAAGGAGGGATTAGGTGAGTATTCCAAAATAGCTAGAATAGTAGGTAGTAACATGTCATGTCCATTTACACTTTAATTATATACAATTATTTAATTTCAGGTGGTCAAAGGCACAGCACCAACAGCTGACATGAAGATGGGGCTGGAGATGGAAGCAGCCAGCGACTACTGCAAGATACAATATGTCAACTTCTCATCCTGTGGACTCAACGTACATCCTGTTCTCTTGTCACTGTAAATACAAACTCTTTAAAACATGTTGTGTTTGGATTAGAAGCAGTGGTGTTTATGATCAACAAATGGACTACAGGGTGTTAGGCAATATGGATGGTCACAGCAAAAAAAAGGAAAGATGAATTGAAGTAGTAGCTCATTGCTTCTTGACCCATGCCTTCAACAAAAGGCCCACACTAGTAGTTTGTGAGAAAGCAATCCACAGCCCAGATGCAGTTGATGCTTCCCATCAGTGACATGGGGATCTCTGACTGAAACATCTTGTTCAGATTCATTCTGCCAATTAATGTCTCAATATGTGGAATCTAAGATGGGCAATCTCTTGCGTTTGATGGACGTGTGCTGCTGGCATTTGGCTCTGTTTAGACAAAGGGTGGATGGTAGACCTTGCCTGGCACACCGTTATCAATCAAGAACCCCATGCCTGCCATCACTGCCATGTCTTCAGTGAGAAAGACAAACAGTCCTGATTGTTTGAATAGCTCTATGACTAATGGAGCCAGCATACAATTCGGACACAAAAGGAACTGCTCCGTGTGGGGCCATCCCAAGCAGGCCTTTCAAGGTCAGTGGGACTTGTAATGAGAGTACATCTCACTGTGTAGAGGGAGACTGGCTGCTGTCATCTCAACTCGGTACGGTCAATGATGACTTGGGTGTCTGGATACTTACTGAACTCCTTGGCAACACAGCCTTGACACGTTCCAAAAACATCCATATAGAGACATACCCCAGCAGAATGTAAAGGTAGTTGGCCCATGTGACAACGATCCTGCTGACTGTCGAGTGATGAATGTCAAATCGGTCAGCGAGGTCCATCTCAGTTGACCCCAAGGACAAGTACATGAGGAAGAGGAACAGCTCATCCAGCATGGGTAGGGCATGTCTCTGTAGGACAAATGCACAGATCCCAAATATATTTACAGTAGGCTATAGCTTTAAGCTAAAGTGAAAAGTAATGTTGGTAAGACAATACAGTTAATCAGAAACGGGAGGACTTACTGAGTAGGGATATGGAAGTATCACCTCATTCCTCAGCTTGGTTTTCCTTGCTCGTGTGACACGGGCAATTTTTGCAGTTGATGGTTTGATGAGAGACAAAAATGCCATCAGATGATCATACGAGGCAAATCTACATGGGAAGAAAAATGTATAGGAGGTATTTACTCACAAGTACAACATTGAATGTAGTATCATAAATCTAAGCTATAAATGCTGGTAGCTAGGGAAAACGGTGCCAGAAAGCAAACAGTGTAAAATGTATAATGTAACAATACTAAGCATGGATAGGTTTACCCACCTTGTGAAGGACTAGATCTGTGCATTTGATTATACAAATCGCTGAAGCACAAAACGACTTTTCACAGTCAACTCCTCTACTTTGTTCCGTAGGTCCTCAGTCTCTTCCCTCTCAATCAAAACCAGGTCAACTGCAGCGGGCCCAGGCACTGCACAGTAGTCGTGGTCATGGTAGCTATCCATCTTTTCATCCTCTCCATCTTCAACATGGTTGTCCTCTACACATCCAGTCCTTGGTCTCTCTGTTCTCTCCCAAACACTTGCTCTTGCTTGGACATGGTAGTTATTCCACAAGATGTCGAAGACCACTAATAACATTAACGTTAGCTAGGTACTGATAGCTAACGTTTGCGAGCTAAGAGACAGAAAAGACACAGAACACAATCGAATCACATAAATCGCTAACTGAACAGATAAACACAATTTTTAACAAGAATGATAAAAAAACACTATAGAAATATGATTATATTAATATACTGAGGTAATGATAAAACGGGCGACTTCATGGTTAGTATGGCTACAATCAGGGTGACAAGAAGCTATGTATCGGGTAGGACGTAGAGCGGAAGTGGGCATTGCTACGTTGTGCAAAAAGTCTATTGGCATGCTGACTGCCGCAATGTGCACCAGAGCAGTTGTCAGAGAAGTTAATGTTCATTTCTCTACCATAAGCCATACCAACTCTCGTTTTTAGAGATTTTGGCAGTACAGCCAACTTGCCTCACAACCTCACACCACGTGTATGGTGTTGTGTTGGTGAGTGGTTTGCTGTCCCATGGTGGAGGTGGGGTTACGGCGTGCGCAGGCACAAACTACGGAAAATAAACACAATTGCATTTATTTGATGACAATTTGAAAGCACAAATATACCATGACGAGATCCTGAGGCCCATTGTTGTGTCACTCATCCGCCGCCATCACTTCATGCATGATCTTTCATATTGAAAGGATCTGTACACAATTACTAGATGATGAAAATGTCCCAGTTCCTTCATGGCCTGCATACTCAACAGACATGTCACCCATTAGGTTTGTGATGCACTGGATCGATATGTGCGACAGCGTGTTCCAGTCCCTGCAAATATCCATTAACTTCGGACAGCCATTTTAAAGGAATGGGACAACATTCCACAGGCCACAATCAACAGCCTGATCAACTCTATGCAGAGGACTGGTTTTCTGATCCACGGCCCTACTTTCTTTTTAAGGGTAACATCAAACGTAACATCACTACAGATCGGCAGTTACAAACTCTGCCAGAGACCAGCAATTACACATGGGTTATGCGCACAGGGGTGGGTAGCGTCTGTAAAGCCTACAGAAAGAGGAGCGGATTGGGATAGGAAACACACATATACTGTAGTTGCCAAAGACACAAAAGAGAAAAAATGTATCTGAAAATAACTAGGTAAGATGCTTAAGTGAAAGAGTGATGTGGATCCTTCTCTCTGTCCTTCCTCAAATAACTTGGCAGAAAATAGGATGAAATAATACTAATACAAATAGCTAATTTACTTGCAAAGGCGAAACACACACCTCCAAGTACTAATTGCAAATTGCCTAGGAGAGGAGAAACCACTCGCTCTCCAATAGAGACACTTATTATGAAAACAAAAAGTAGATGGCCCTAGCTAGCAAAAAGACACTACTAGAAAACAACAGATGAAGACCATAGGCTCAAGCACTATTGAGCACAGCTGCAGCAATTACTGACTCAATGATTTGACAGGTGACTTACCTATAGTGGTGGTGGGTGGGAATGCAGTTTTTCGTGCGGTTTTTCCTCGAGTAAAATTTGTTTCTGTTTTTGTTGTTCAACCACTACTACTATTTCAATACAATAGACAACCATTACATGTAGGCCTTTGTGTAGGCCTTTACAATATCAGGATATAGCAATAAAACAATATTACAAGAGGTAACATAATAACTGCTATTAAAATAATAATTTGCAATGAAATGTTTATTAATTTTTTTTACCTATATTTAACTAGGCAAGCCAGTTTAGAACAAATTCTTATTTAGAATGATGGCCTATCCTGGCCAAACCCAGACTAAGCTGGGCCAATCCTGGCCAAACCCGGACTAAGCTGGGCCAATTGTGCGCCACCCTATTGGACTTCCAATCATGGCCGGATGGGATGCAGCCCGGATTGAATGATATAGAGCAGCCTTTCTTAAAGTATGGGTTGCGACCAAAAGTGGGTTGGGGACCTGTTAATGGTGGGCTGCGAAGTGTCACAGTAAATGTTTAATTATTTAATTAATTACTGGAATTGCTTTGGCAAGTGCATCTGCGCTCTCTGCTTCGCAGCCTGCTTTGCAGCTCTCTCTGTTTCATCTCTGCTCAGTTTGGCAGGTGCGCGAGTGTGCTTCACCAGATCTTTTTTCTGCAATTGTCTTGAAGATCACTCCACGACACACACAATGCAGCGCTGTCGTTCAAGCCATTGTCTTGTTATTCCCACTCGCCATCACTCACCGCTGACATGAAATGGACTCATGCTAGAGTTTCTCTCTCTTTCATAAAAACGTATAATGAGGAGCTCCCACAATGCGTTTTGTGTGGGGAAGTGCTTAGTAATGAGTCTCTCATAACGAACAAATTAATAAAACGACACGTCCTGACCAAACATCCACATCATGACTGTAAACCCAGGGAGTTCTTTCAGAACAGAGCAGAATGTTTCAGGAAACAGTGCTTCGACAGTGGAAAAGTAAATCAACTAGCAAGGTATTGTTGTCATTTTATAACAGTTGATGATAAGCAGAAGTAAGGGAGTACTAACTAACTCTTATAGTACTAGCTGTGAGTTTATCTTTCAAACATTCCTCTGCCCCTGTACACAGCTAATGGCTAACATTCGCCAAAGCAAGCTAGCTACTGTGCAACCCTGGTAACAGTACAGATGAAGATGAAAAATGATCAGGCCTACTTTACATCTTACTGTAGAAATGATTGTTGAAAACTAGTCTAGGCTGGAACTGTTGCTGTTAAAACACAATAATAATTTGTATTAACTGGAATAAACTGATTGACGCAAGATGCTTTTTGAGACTAACACAGTTCTGGGTTGCTCATCTACAGCAGGAAGCGGTCTCCTACCTGACTGAGAAGCAATAGATGTTGTGGTCCAGTTTGGCACCACATACCTATGCGAGTCAGGGTTCTCAACTCTGACATACTTAAAAACAAGTACTGAAACACTTTCAAGGCTGAGCTTGACCTCAGTGTTGCACTGTCAAAAACAGAGCTCAGAATATGCAGTCATTAGGACTGTGTGTGTGTGTGTTTTCTAGTCTACATCTGTGCGATGTGATTAATCAGTTTATTCCAGTTCAGAATAAAAAACAATATGTATTGTATTTTAACAGCAACAGTTCCAACCTAGACTTTCTTTCAACATGGATTTCTACAGTAAGATGTACAGTAGGCCTGATCATTCTTCATCTGTACTGTTACTTAGGGTTTGCAACGTTCGTCGTTAAGGGTAGACCAAGGCGCAGCGTGATTTGGGTTCATCATATTTTATTAAAATGTGAACCAGCAAAAAAACAATACAACGAACGAAAAGCTTAGGAGTGCAACCTATGCAACAAACAAAGACAAGATCCCGCAACAGAAGTTGGGAGAAAGGTCTGCCTAAGTATAATCCCCAATCAGAGACAACGATAGACAGCTCCCTCTGATTGGGAACCATACTCGGCCAACAAAGAACTATAAACATAGATTTCCCACCATAGTCACACCCTGACCTACCAAATAGAGAATTTAAAGGATCTCTAAGGTCAGGGCGTGACAGGGTTTCACTATCAAAAAGCCTGTATGTGTGTTTTCTGTTCATCTGTGTGATGTGATCAATCAGTTTATTCCAGTTCTGAATGAAAATTATTTATTGTATTTTAACAGCAACAGTTACAATCTAGACAGATATGTAAGACTGTTTTTAATGGGGGAAAGAAACATTAAAAGTTTATTTTATTTTAATTTTAATATCATTTTTTGATTTTGTCTATATTGCACATGTCTTTACGTATAGTTTGATATTGTTCTAAGCTTGGGTCCCAGGAAAACACAGAATTTCTCATTTGGGTCCCATGTTGAAAAAGTTTAAGAACCCCTGATATAGAGTAAGAAACAGCAAACGAAAAGCTCCAAAAAGAAGCAGGACATGGCAGAGCAGAGCTATGCTAAACAGGCCAGATTAATATACAGGCCATAGTCATCATAAGGCCAGGGCAGCTTCAAAGGATACAACACAAGCTAATAGTTCTCTGATGCCATTAGCATTGTTTTACAGAGCTAAACAATGATGTATCTAGCTACATAAGCACAAATGAGTACAAGACCATAAAGTTTATCACATTAGTACCTTACGTGTCCGCAGTTATAAAGGAATACACACAGAATACATTATGCTCCTTACTTTTTTTTATATAACCTTTATTTAACTAGGCAATTACAGTTGTTATTTACAATGACGGCCTACCAAGAGGCAAAATGCCTCCTGCGGGGACAGGGGAAAAAAATAAAAATAAAAATAAAAATGTAGGACAAAACACACATGATGTCAAGATCGTCTAAGGTGGAAACAGCGGACCAAAGCGCAGCGTTGTGAGCGTATATACTTCTTTATTATAAGATGCCGCCAACAAAAGAATAAACATCAAACCGAAACGCCAATGTGGTGCTCACAGGCAACTATACATGGACAACTACCCACAAATACAGGTGGGGAAAAAAGGCTACCTAAGTATCGTTCTCAATCCGAGACAACGATAGACAGCTGCCTCTGATTGAGAACCACACCCGGCCAAACACAAATCATAGAAAAAGGGACATAGAATGCACACCCAAATCACACCCTGACCAAACCAAAATAGAGACATATAATAAAGCTCTCTACAGTCAGGGCGTGACAGATGACAAGAGGGAAACCACAACACTACATGACGAGAGACCTAAGACAACAACACAACATGGCAGCACAACATGGTAGCAGAACAACATGGTAGCAGCACAAACTAGGCATAGACAACATCGCAAAGAGGAAAAAGGTAGAGACAACAATACATCACGCGAAGCAGCCACAAGTGTCTGTAGGAGTGTCCATGATTAATCTCCATCTATACATTCAAAGACTCAAACTGTCCACTTTGAGTGTTTTTTGCAGCTTATTCCAGTCTCTACCTGCAGTGAACTGAAAAGAGGAGTGACCAAGTGATGTGTGTGCGTTGGGAATATTTAACACATTCTGACTGGCAGAATGGGTGTTGTATGTGGAGGATGAGGGATACAGTAGGCATCTCAGATAGGGGGATTGAGGCCTAAGAGGGGTTTTATAAATAAACATCAACCAGTGGGTCTTGCGGTGGGTATATAGAGATGGCCAGTTTACACAGGAGTATAGAGTGATTTGTCCTATGAGGAGCATTGGTGGCAAATCTGATGGCTGAATGTAAACAACATCTATCCGCCCAAGGGCACCTTTACCTGCCAATCTATAAATTACTTCTGCGTAATCTAGTATGGGGAGGATAGGTACATAAGGTGACATGTATTCATGGATTCCAAGGGAAGCCAAGCTTCCCCACATATTTCACCTATAAAAACATTTAAATGATAAAATAATGTCTCTTTTGTCTCTCTGTGTTTTCCAAATTTTCTGTCTATTCGCATGTGGCTGATTCTCAAGGTAGAAATAATCAGAGCGAGGAAAACAGCACCCCTCTATCTCTGTATGTGTAACACATGTATCTGATGCTGTCTGGAACAAAATAGTATGATATGTTGCCGCCATAGCATTTGATTTGAATGATGCCAGCAAGCATTTGGCCTCCCAATCAGTGTTGAGCTGAGCTCAACTGTGGGTTGTCAAGTTGCAGCAAAGGGAGGCAAGTTCAGATTTGTTTTCACACGAATCAAATCACATCCTAAGCTAAATGTCATCATTGTCAGAAAAATGTGTCTTTCTCTGGTCTGCTTGTGTTGATAAATCGGACCTTTCTTATGTCATGAATGGAGATGGGGATTTGGGTTTGACTTAATTCTCTGCACAGTCCAATTATTGAGATCTAACCATACATTAATATATTGTCCCACTGGCCAGAGACGATTGAAGCCTACATGTAGCCTATATGTACCTAGCTAACTTAGCTGTTGCCCATGCAAGAAAGTTAGGCCAGCAAGCACGTAAGCTAAGTAGGTTACGACAACAAAAACTAAAAGTGGTGCGAGTCAATATTTTTGTTTTGTGCACACACACACACACACACACACACACACACACACACACACACACACACACACACACACACACACACACACACACACACACACACACACACACACACACACACACACACACACACACACACACACACAGAGAAGTCAGTACCATGATATTTAGAAACATTGATTGGACTAAATTGTTTTTGGTATCTTTAAGTTTTTTTTCAGTGTATTAAACTAAGCATATACAGCCTTGTTGATTTTATGATGTTTAAATGTTTATTGAAGTGGTGCTGTAATATAGCGGAGGCAGTGCTCCTGTTGCCTTTGTGCTGATTTAAGGTAACTCTGTGGTTCTAAATCACTAGTTGATTAGTAAACTGTTAAAAACATTAACTTGCTGGACCATGCTGCAGGTCGTAGAACTATTTGTTACATACACTATTTGCTTTGTGGACTTCACAGGACAGATGTTTGTCTCCGGCTTTTTTGATGAAACAAACGTATGTGTAGTTGAATTTATTCCTTCACTGTGTGACTAATGTACACTGCTCAAAAAAATAAAGGGAACACTTAAACAACACAATGGAACTCCAAGTCAATCACACTTCTGTGAAATCAAACTGTCCGCTTAGGAAGCAACACTGATTGACAATACATTTCACATGCTGTTGTGGAAATGGAATAGACAACAGGTGGAAATTATAGGCAATTAGCAAGACACCCCCAATAAAGGAGTGGTTCTGCAGGTGGTGACCACAGGCCACTTCTCAGTTCCTATGCTTCCTGGCTGATGTTTTGGTCACTTTTGAATGCTGGCGGTGCTTTCACTCTAGTGGTAGCATGACACGGAGTCTACAACCCACACAAGTGGCTCAGGTAGTGCAGCTCATCCAGGATGGAACATCAATGCGAGCTGTGGCAAGAAGGTTTGCTGTGGCTGTCAGCGTAGTGTCCAGAGCATGGAGGCGCTACCAGGAGACAGGCCAGTACATCAGGAGACGTGGAGGAGGCCGTAGGAGGGCAACAACCTAGCAGCAGGACCACTACCTCCGCCTTTGTGCAAGGAGGAGCAGGAGGAGCACTGCCAGATGCCTGCAAAATGACCTCCAGCAGGCCACAAATATGCATGTGTCTACTCAAACGGTCAGAAACAGACTCCATGAGGGTGGTATGAGGGCCCGACGTCCACAGGTGAGGGTTGTGCTTACAGCCCAACACCGTGCAGGACGTTTGGGATTTGCCAGAGAACATCAAGATTGGCAAATTCGCCACTGGCGCCCTGTGCTCTTCACAGATGAAAGCAGGTTCACACTGAGCACATGTGACAGACGTGACAGAGTCTGGAGACGCCGTGGAGAACGTTCTGCTGCCTGCAACATCCTCCAGCATGACCGGTTTGGCAGTGGGTCAGTCATGGTGTGGGATGGCATTTCTTTGGGGGGCCGCACAGCCCTCCATGTGCTTGCCAGAGGTAGCCTGACTGCCATTAGGTACCGAGATGAGATCCTCAGACCCCTTGTGAGACCATATACTGGTGCGGTTGGCCCTGGGTTCCTCCTAATGCAAGACAATGCTCGACCTCATGTGGCTGGAGTGTGCCAGCAGTTCCTGCAAGTAGAAGGCATTGATGCTATGGACTGGTCCGCCCGTTCCCCAGACCTGAATCCAATTGAGCACATCTGGGACATCATGTCTCGCTCCATCCACCAACGCCACGTTGCACCACAGACTGTCCAGGAGTTGCTCCTCATCAGGAGCATGCCCAGGCGTTGTAGGGAGGTCATACAGGCACGTGGAGCCTTTTGACTATTATTTTAGTGTTCCCTTTATTTTTTTGAGCAGTGTATTTTTGTTCTCACAGCCTTATTGTACATCACAGTGGCGAATGAACGAAGGGATTAAAGAGCAACCAATGCACATATCACAACATAGTTTGTAATTTGGCTTTTTTACTGGCCTGGCTTCCTCAGTGATATCACACACATACACTGCTACTGCATAGATATGGTGTGCTACAGTAGAAACAACATACCACGGTATACAGAAACTATTATGATAAAATAACATAATAAACATATTATTTGGAAGGAAAACAACAAAGAACGTAAAGGACGCCAACAAAGGACACCAGCCGGAAAATGTGCCAGGGGGAAAATGTTCAGGCAGGTTCAGTTCTGACTGGAGATGGGCAAATGTCTGCATTCTTGACCTGGGGAAACACTGAAGGAGTGCTTGGGCTCTCATCAAAGATAGACGTTTGTCTGGCTCATCTAGCTTATCCTCGCCTTACATTAGCATGGCATACCGCTAACGTATATTGTCTGCCACAGTGAAGTGGAATACTATAGGCAATATACAGTGTCATTTATGACACAGCCTTTGTTATTGTTGTCTTGGAACCGAACAACAACATCATACAGTTGTTTCCTCTGCCTATGGCACAGTGTCTTCCAGCTCTCACACACCAACAACTTGATGAATCTCCTGCAGCTACAGTATATCCATAATTATATTTACTATTTTCCTCAAAGGCAAATGTGGAGAGATGGGTGGAGAGAAAGGGGGAGAAGAAAAGAGAGAGAGTGAGAAATGGGGGTGGGGGAGAGAAAGTAGAGAGAGAGAGAGAGATTTATATATTCTTTCTCTCTCTCTCATATATATATATATATATATATATATATATATATATATATATATATGAGAGAGAGAGAAAGAATTGAATGAAGCCACGACCTGGCAAGCAATATATTTCTCAGACTGTTCAACACCTGTTGATTATTGTTTGAGTAAACCAACGGCTTAGCTAACACCTGCACCTGACTGAAATGCAAGTCTGTGTCCCAAATGGCACACTGGGGAGTGCTTGTGCTCTCATCAAAGAGATAAGTTTGGTTGGCTCATCTAGCTTTTCCTCGCCTTACATTAGCACAGCATATAAGCAAGTTAGCTTCACAAGTTTTGGGCTCCCGAGTGGCGCAGCAGTCTAAAGCACCGCATTGCAGTGCTAGAGGCGTTACTACAGACCGGCCCGTGATTGTGAGTCCTATAGGGAGGCGCACAATTGGCCCAGCGTTGTCCGGGTTAGGGTTTGGCTGGGGTAGGCCGTCATTGTAAATAAGAATTTGCCTAGTTAAATAAAAAATGTAATAATTCCCTGTGTTTCCCTGTCAAAAGAAGAGGAATAAATATTAGGATATATTATTGTAGGTGTGATTTGGGAAACAGGAGATGGAGATGGTGACATTACAAAGGGACCTTTCTTGGAAAATGCAACCATCCAGTAATATGTGCTACACTATACAAAACATTAGGAATACCTTCCTAATATTGAGTTGCACCCCCTTTTGCCTTCAGAACAGCCTCAATTTGTCGGGGCATGGACTCTACAAGGTATCGAAAGTGTTCCAGTGAGATTCTGGCCCATGTTGACTCCAGTGATTCCCAGAATTGTGTCAAGTTGGTTGGATGTCCTTTGGATGGTAAACCGTTCTTGACACACATGGGAATCTGTACACTGTAAAAATTGCATCAACATTGCAGTTCTTGGCACACTGAAACCAGTGCGCCTGGCATCTACTACCATACCCCGTTCAAAGGTACTTAAATATTTTGTGTTGCCCATTCTCTCTCCGAATGGCACACACACACAATCTATGTATGTCTCAATTGTTTCAAGGCTTAAAGATCCTTCTTTAACCTGTCTCCTCTCCTTCATCTACACAGATTGAAGAGAATTTAACAGGTGAAATCAATAAGGGATCGTAGCGTTCACCTGGTCAGTCTATGTCATGGAAAGAACAGGTGTTCCTAATTTTTTGAACACTGTGTGATGCCAAGAGCGTGCAAAGCTGTCATCATACAAAGGGTGGCTAACACTTTTTTGGTTACTACATGATTCTATATGAGTTATTTCACAGTGTTGATGTCTTCACTATTATTCTACAATGTTGAAAATAGTAAAAATAAAGAAAAACCTTTGAATGAGTGAGTGTGTCCAACATTTTGACTGGTATTGTACTTAAGTAATGTACAGCTACCCCAAAAAACGACTTCAGTAGCACTTTAACCTGAACTGTGATGCACCGGTCTATGGCCCTTGACTTGAACGGACAAAAGCTCTTCTCAAATCAAACAGTAATTTGCGCCACACGCTCATGCTGCTACTCTCTTTTTTATCACAAATGCATAGTAAATTTTAACTATACGTTCATCTACATACTACCTCAATTGAGATAAAAATCTGTCGTTCTGCCCCTGAACAAGGTACTGCTCCTAGGCCGTCATTGTAAATAAGAATTTACAGTTAAAGTTGTACATTTCTGGTACATTTCCAAGGTTTCCCAGAAATCACGATTGGAAGATGACTGGAAACATTTTTTTTAAGTTTGGAATTTTGCTACTCTACTTGCAAGCTTGATGTGGCCTGTGTACTATTTTCAGGCCACTGTATAAGGCTTTTAGAAATGTTAACAAATGTAAAAACAAAAACAAACAAACAATGGAAATATCCCATTTACATAAGTAAATGGCTGTGTGCTTAGGGTTCTTGTCCTGTTGGAAGGTGAACCTTCACCCATGTCTGAGGTCCTGATCGCTCTGGATCAGGTTTGCCTCGAGGACCTCAGTACTTAGCTCAATTCATCTTTCCCTCGATTCTGATGAGACTCCCAGTCCCTGCCGCTGAAAAACATCCCCACACCATGATGCTGCCACCACCATTCTTCACCGTCGGGATTGTGCCAGGTTTCCTCCAGATGTGACGCTTGGCATTCAGGCCAAAGAGTTCAATCTTGGTTTCATCGGATCAGACAATCTTGTTTCTCATGGTCTAAGAGTCCGTTAGTTGTCTTTTACTGAGGAGTGTTTTCCATCTTGCCACTCTACCATAAACGCTTGATTGGTGGAGTGCTTCAGAGATGGCTGACCTTCTGGAAGGTTCTCCCATCTCCACAGAGGAACTCTGTCCGAGTGACCATCGGCTTCTTGGACACCTCCCTGACCAAGACCCTTCTCCCCCAATTGCTCAGTTTGGCTGGGCGGCCAGCTCTAAGAAGAGTCTTGGTGGTTTCAGACTTCTCACATTTAAGAATGATGGAGGCCACTGTGTTCTTGGGGACCCTCAATGCAGAAATGTTTTGGTGCCCTTCCCCAGAACTGTGCCTCGACACAGTCCTTTCCAAGAGCGCAAAGGACAATTTCTTTGACCTCATAGCTTGGTTTTTGTTCTGACATGCGCTGTCAACTGTGGTACAGAGAAATTGATGAAAATCTGCTCCAGAGCGCTCAGGACCTAAGACAGGGGCAAACGTTTACCTTCCAACAGGACAACTAGCCAAAGCACACAGTCAAGACAACGCAGGAGTGGTTTCGCGACAAGTCTCTGAATGTCCTTGAGTGGCCCAGCCAGATCCCGGACTTGAACCATGAAAATAGCTGTGCGCGACACTCCCCATTCAACCTGACAGAGCTTGAGAGGATCTGCAGAGAAGATTGGGAGAAACTCCCCATATACAGGTGTGCCAAGCTTTATAGCACCATACTGAAGGCAGTAATCACTGCCAAAGGTGCTTCAACAAAGCACTGAGTAAAGTGTCTGAATACTTATGTAAATGTCATATTTCAGTTTTTAAATGTAATAAATGTGCAAAAAACACCTGTTTTTGCATTGTCATTATGAGGTATTGTGTGTAGATTGATGCAAAACATATGTATTTTATGAATTTTTAAATAAGGCTGTAAAATAACAAAACTTGGAAAAAGTCAAGAGGTCTGAATACTTTCCAAATACACTGTATGTAATGGTTCATATTGATAATAATTCATAATTGAAAATAGCAACTCTAGTAGAATGTTGAAAGTTGGAATGTTTGGTTGATAGTCACTGTAGGTCATATTGATTTGAAACTTAGTTTTGTGGGAACAACCCCAAACCTAGTTGTGTGACTTGCTTCTGCTATCCAAGATTGTACATTTTTCAACAATGAGCTTCTTCAAATAATTTCACGTCTCTACCATGGATGGCACAGTAGCACAGTAGCTTCCTGTCCTCATCAATGGACAATGGTGCTTGCCTACGGAGCTGTGAGGGGAACGGCACCTCAGTACCTCCAGGCTCTGATCAGGCCCTACACCCAAACAAGGGCACTGCGTTCATCCACCTCTGGCCTGCTCGCCTCCCTACCACTGAGGAAGTACAGTTCCCGCTCAGCCCAGTCAAAACTGTTCGCTACACTGGCTCCCCAATGGTGGAACAAACTCCCTCACGACGCCAGGACAGCGGAGTCAATCACCACCTTCCGGAGACACCTGAAACCCCACCTCTTTAAGGAATACCTAGGATAGGATATTTGAGTTAAAAATTCCTTGGAGTTTACAGTGCATGTCCCGGCCGTGTCATGACATTTTTTGGCATGTGGTTTATCATCAGACACCTCTTTGTTTACCTAGCAGTGGATGTGATCACATGCAACTTCAAATGCTGCTCATGCAAGTTAACAAATGCTAACATAATCAGATGGTTATTGTCTACTGTACAACATTGCAGATGTGATCAGAGGATTGCTTACCTAGCAAGCCAGCGAGGCAAGAAAAAATATTTCAAATATGGCAAGATAAAGGCCAGAAGAATAATATACATGTAGAACATAGCTATAGCCATCATTTTTGCATTATTTCATGGTCATCACTCACTCACTGTTAAGTTTGTCAAGGTCCCAATATTAGTACTAGCTCTCCTGCTACAGAGCTTTTTGAAACCTTGAGACAATTGAGACATGGATTGTGTATGTGTATCATTCAGAGGGTGAATGGACGTGCATTTGAACGGGGTATGGTAGTAGGTGCCAGGCGCACCAGTTTGTGTCAAGACTGCAACGCTGTTTGTTGTTTCAAGCTCAACATTTTCCGATGTGTATCAAGAATGGTCCACCAACCCAAAGAACATCCAGCCAACTTGACACAACTGTTGGAAGGATCAGAGTCAACATAGGCCAGCATCCCTATGGAACGCTTTGAACACCTTGTAGAGTCCATGCCCCGACAAATTGAGGCTGCTCTGGGGGCGAAGGGGGGGGGGTACATTCAGTGTATATTCTAATTACAGTATCTTGACAGTATGTTGACATATAATCATTTTTTTACGATAAGTAGTCTTTTTTAGATAACTTACCAGCGTTGCAATTTTCAGTGTTCCTGATAGGTAAAAATGTCACTGGGGGCGGGAGAAGAGAACCTAAACGTTGTCTGGCATCATAATCACCTGACACTGTAACAACTGGTGGTTTATTCTTGTGGGTTTGTTAGTAGCATTTTAAGAAATACATCGCTAATCTGCAGCACAGCGCTAAATTCTGCCTGTTGGTTGCATTCAGCCCATAATTTCTTGCATGCATAGACTATCTACACTTGAGGGTAATTCCTTCTTAGCACACCTAGTGAGGTTGGATTCTGGTTCCTGAATAAATTACCATCTCCATCATCATGGCAATGATGCATGTCTGTATAAATCCTGAAAGGTCAGTTATTGAAAAAATTTGCCTGATAATAAGACGAGTTAAACCTTAAAGCAGCTTCATGAAATACCCTCTCAGGTGGCTACTCCCTGTTGTTGCTAATGAGCAAAATATGTTTTCAGGCCTGTTTATTTCTCAACCCACTCAGGAAATAAATAGTGAAGGAAGCTTAGCCCTTGGGCTGTCTGAATAATGGATTCACCTTAAACTCCCCTTCAGAGGTGTTTGTAAATGCAAACATCAAACTAACCCCAGGCTGCAGACTATCTTGGATTATGATTAGCTTGATACCAGGACCAACACAAGGCTTGTGTGTGGGTGTGAGGTATCTGGGCATGTGTGTGCATGTGTGTATGTGTTAGATGGAGTGACGCTTTTACATGCGTTATTAGCCATACTGTAGAGCTACACTAATAGTATAACATTGATTTGTGGTGTTTTTCAAAGCTTTAAAATCCCTGAGCAACACTAACTAAAAGGTTTCCAGCAGCCTCCCTTTGTGTAAGCACGAGTAAGACTCTCTTAAATTGAGCAATGAGGGGTGACAATAACCCCATTTTTTAAACTGCAATACATCATATCTGTAAGTGAAAGGCAGTGTGTAATTATTGTGTGTGCTGGTATCTTTGGTAACCACATTCAAAAGGACGGATTAATTATCTTTTGAATGGATGTCATTGTGGTAAATTAAGACAAATGTTGTCATAATTTGATGTACAGTTTTTGGGAAGCTGTACATTACTTAAGTTAAATGCTCATTCCAGTGACTTTCTTTATTTTTACTATTTACTACATTGTAGAATAGTAGTGAAGTCATCAAAACTATGAAACTACACATATGGAATCATGTCGTAAGCAAAAAAGTGTTCAACAAATCAAAATATATTTTATATTTGGGATTCTTCAAAATAGCCACCATTTGCCTTGATGACAGCTTTGCACACTCTTAGCATTCTCTCAACCAGCTTCATGAGGTAGTCACCTGGAATGCATTTCAGTTAACAGGTGTGCCTTGTTAAAAATTAATGTGTGGAATTTCTTTCCTTCTTAATGTGTTTGAGCCAATCAGTTGTGTTGTGACAAGGTGGGGTAATATACAGAAGATAGCCCTATTTGGTAAAAAATCAAGTCCATATTATGGCAAGAACAGTTCAAATAAGCAAAGATAAATGACAGTCCATCAATACTTTAGGACATGTGTCACGCCCTGACCTTTGTTATCTTTGTTTTCTTTATTATTTGGTTAGGTCAGGGTGTGACAAGGCTGGTTTGTTTAGTTTTTTAATTGTCTAGGGTTTTCTTGTCTAGGTGTTTATATGTCTATGGTTGCCTAGATTGGTTCTCAATCAGAAGCAGCTGTTTATCGTTGTCTCTGATTGGGAACCATATTTAGGTAGCCGATTTCCTATATTGCCTGTTCTGCAATAGCCATATTGCGTCACAGTTCATTTTGTTGTTCTGTTCAGTGTTCTCTCTTTAATTAAAGAGTTATGTTCGCTTCTCACGCTGCGCCTTGGTCTCAGCATTACGTCGAACGTGACGACATGAAGGTCAGACAATCCGGAAAAATTTAAAGAACTTTGAAAGTTTCTTCAAGTGCAGTCGCAAAAACCATCAAGCGCTATGATAAAACTGGTTCTCATGAGGACTGCCACAGGAAAGGAAGACCCAAAGTTACCTTTGCTGCAGAGGATAGAGTTACCATCCTCAGAAATTTCATACCAAATAAATGCTTCACAGAGTTCAAGTAACAGACATATCTCAACATCAACTGTTTAGAGAAGACTGCGTGAATCAGGCCATCATGGTCAAATTGCTACTAATATGCAGAGACTTGCTTGAGACAAGAAACATGACCAGTGGACATTAGACAGGGGGAAATCTGTCCTTTGGTCTGATGAGTCAAAATGTGATAATTTTTGGTTCCAACCGCTGTGTCTTTGTGAGATGCAAAGTAGGTGAAAGAATGATATTTGCATGTGTGATGCTGTGGGGGTCCTTTGCTGCTGACACGGTTTGTGATTTATTTAGAATTCAAGGCACACTTATTTTGATTTGTTTAACACTTTTTTTGCTTTACAACATGATTCCATATGTGACTCACGAGCTGGATTCGGTTTTATGTAGCAACATTAGAATTTCTGTTTTTATACATTGGATAAAAGTAGACTCAGAGCTTCAAAATTATATATCATACACTGCATTTGAGGAAACAATGGGGAAGTAATTCTGCTTTGAAAGTTGATCAACTTGTAAACTCACTTTTGTGAAAACTGTCCTTCAATGATTTGGTACTACTATAGGAGAGCCCTTCTTTGTCTTCACTCATTCAGCATTGTTCAGACCCTCTTAAGCCTTAGAGCCACCCATCTCTTTAAGGGTTGATCCAACCATTCTATGCTAACTTACCAGCTACTTCCAGACATCGAAGAGAGAGAGAGAACAGCTCACTTAAAACTTCTTGAGGCGATGAACCGCTAGCGGTCCACCGACGACAACATCCAGTGTAATTGCAGAGCGCAAAATACAAAAAACGTAATATTAAACCTTCATGAAAATATATCATTTTACATCATTTTAAATCTTAACCTCTTGTTAATCCAACCGCGTTGTCAGATTTCAAAAAGGACAACGCCCCACATCAAAATACTTTTTCAACCAGCACAGGCGTCACAAAATCACAAATTGCAATTAAATAACTTACCTTTTGAAGATCTTCCTCTGTTTGCAATCCCAAGGGTCCCAGCTACACAATGAATGGTCGTTTTGTTTGATAAAGTCATTCTTTATACCCAAAAAACTCTGTTTAGATGGCACCATTGACTTCACTAATCCACTCGTTCAACATGCATACAAACAAATCCAAAAAGTTACCGATAAAGTTCGTCCAAAAAAACTCAAACAATGTTTCTAATTAATCCTCAGGTCTAAATAAACTAAATTTAAGACGGAAAATAGTATTTTCAATCGGGAAGATAACGAAGAGCGCACACCTGATTCATGCACGCAACAAGACTACTTTTCTAACGAGGTACACCTTGGAAAAACTACAACTACTAGTTCATTTTTCAAATAACAAGCCTGAAACCTTTAAAAAAGACTGTTGACGTCCAGTGGAAGCCATAGGTACTACAATCTGGGTCTTTTCTGGTTGGAAATACAATAGGCCAACATAGGAATGGCCTGGGAACTCCCCCCAAAAAATCCTGATGGATTTTCCTCTAGTTTTTGCCTGCCATATCAGTTCCGTTGTACTCTCAGACACTATTTTAACAGTTTTTGAAACTGAGTGTTTTCTATCCAATGCTACCAGTTATATGCACATCCTAGCTTCTGGGCCTGAGTAACAGGCAGTTTACTTTCGGCATGTCAGTCATCCGAATTTACGAACACTGCCCCTGGCCGTTATTTCTCGCCTTAGCATAGCTGGTTAGGCTGTTATGTTATCCAGAGCATTGGTAACTGCTGTCAGATTGTCCATTCATAAATTCAGAGTATTTTGCGTTCAGAGCACACACTGGATGCTCTACCCAAAAAGTAGGGTTGTTCCGAAAGCGCTGACCTCAAAACCTCAATGACAGTCAAGGACCCAAGCCAACTGGCTAGGTCCTTCCAGACACATAATGAGAGGACACCCCACTCAGTCTGACCATTTTACTCCCCCTAGCAGAGCTGGTTAGGCAGTTATGTTATCCAAAGCATTGCTGACTAACTGTGCTGTTGGCAATAATTGTATAGTGCTTTGTTGCAGAAGTTTACTGACACCGGGCTTTCAAAAATGCAACAGTTATTCTCCACTCTGGCACACTAAGACAACAGTCTTTTGTTAAGAAATTAAGCTGGATAGCTAGATACGTAAACAATTTAATCCCAACGCATGACATAGCGTTAGTTAGCGAGCCAGCCAGCTAACTTTGGCTAGCTAGCTACCATTACACTAACTAACATTACACTAACTTGAAATGAAAAAACTTTGTCAAAATTTTGGCTATCCACCTTTTGCAGGAATTACATATGCAAGTCTCTTGCGGTATGTTTCTAAGCTTGGCATATCTAGCCTCTGGGATTTTTGCCCATTCTTTTTGCCCATTCTTCAAGGAAAAACTGCTCCAGCTCATTCAAGTTAGATGGGTTCCGCTGGTGTACAGCAATCTTTAAGACATACCGCAGATTCTCAATTGGACTGAGTTCTGGGCTTTGACTAGGCCATTCCAAGACCTTTAAATGTTTCCCCTTAAACCACTTGAGTGTTGATTTAGCAGTATCCTTAGGGTCATTGTCCTGCTGGAATGTGAACCTCCATCCTCGTCTCAAATCTCTGGAAGAGTGCAACAGGATTCCCTCAAGAATTTCCCTGTATTTAGCACCCTCCATCATTCCTTCAATTCTGACCAGTTTCCCAGTCCCTGCTGATGAAAAATATCCCCACAGCATGATGCTGCCACCACCGTGCTTCACTGTGGGCATGCTGTTCTCGGGGTGATGAGAGGTGTTAGGTTTGTGCCTGACATAGTGCTTTCCTTGATGTCCAAAAAGTAAAATTGTAGCATACTTTCACAAGAGTACCTTCTTCCATATGTTTGGGGAGTCTCCCACATGCTTTTTGGCGAACACCAAACGTCTTTGCTAATTTTTTTCTTTCAGTAATGGATTTTTCTGGCCACTCTTTCATAAAGCCCAGCTCTGTGGAGTGCTTAAAGCAGTCCTATGGACAGATTTTCCAATCTCCGATGTTGAGATTTTCAGCTCCTTCAGTGTTATCTTTGGTCTCTTGGTTGCCTCTCTGATTAATGCCCTCCTTCCCTGGTCTGTGAGATTTGGTGGGCAGCCCTTTCTTGGCAGGTTTGTTGTGGTGTCATATTCTTTCCATTTTTTAATAATGGATTTAACGGTGCTCTGTGGGATGTTCAAAGATTCTGATATTTTTTTATAACCCAACCCTGATCTTCTCCTCAACTTTGCCCCTGACCTGTTCGGAGCGCATCTTGGTCTTCACGGTGCCGCTTGCTTGGTGGTGCCCCTTGCTTAGTGGTGTTGCTGACTCTATGGCATTTCAGAACAGGTATATATGTACTGAGGTCATGTGACAGATCACGTGACACTTAGATTGCACGCAGGTGGACTTTATTTAACAAATTATATGCCTTCTAAATGTAATTGGTTGCAACACATCTTATTTAGGGGCTTCAAAGCAATGGGGGTGAATACATATGCACGCACCACTTTTACATTTAATATTTGTTATAATATTCTGAAAGATGTTTTTTTTTTTTCATTTCACCAATTTGGACTATTTTGTGTATGTCCATTACATGAAATCCAAATAAAAATCTATTTAAATGACAGGTTGTAATTCAACAAAATAAGAAAAACACCAAGGGGGATGAATACTTTTGCAAGGCACTGTAGCTAGCTAAATAATGGACCATAATCACAACTCGTGACGTTACTACCCTCCATGAATCTGCAGGTAGTTAACCAACCAGGTTCTATGGCTATAACTAGTCAAGCAAATGTGTCTGAGATATGAAGAATAAGATCATGCACATAACGTTAGCTCACGACACAGCCAGCTAACGTTAGCTACCTAACAGTACACTTGAAATTAAACCGCTTTCTGTCAAAAATGTGAAATTTGTAATTGAAAATAAATCCAGATTCTCTTACCAGTATACATCATGGTTGGACGCGTCTCCAGTCTGATGCCTTGCATAGGTGCCCTTAGTTTGATGATGTAATCCAGACTGGTGTTTGCTTTTGTCACTTCTAGGTTAGACTACTGCAATGCTCTATTTTCCGGCTACCCGGATAAAGCACTAAATAAACTTCAGTTAGTGCTAAATACGGCTGCTAGAATCCTGACTAGAAGCAAAAAATGTGATCATATTACTCCAGTGCTAGCCTCTCTACACTGGCTTCCTGTCAAAGCAAGGGCTAATTTCAAGGTTTTACTGCTAACCTACAAAGCATTACATGGGCTTGCTCCTACCTACCTCTCTGATTTGGTCCTGCCGTACATACCTACACGTACGCTACGGTCACAAGACGCAGGCCTCCTAATTGTCCCTAGAATTTCTAAGCAAACAGCTGGAGGCAGGGCTTTCTCCTATAGAGCTCAATTTTTATGGAACGGTCTGCCTACCCATGTCAGAGACGCAAACTCGTTCTCAACCTTTAAGTCTTTACTGAAGACTCATCTCTTCAGTGGGTCATATGATTGAGTGTAGTCTGGCCCAGGAGTGGGAAGGTGAACGGAAAGGCTCTGGAGCAACGAACCGCCCTTGCTGTCTCTGCCTGGCCGGTTCCCCTCTTTCCACTGGGATTCTCTGCCTCTAACCCTGTTACGGGGGCTGAGTCACTGGCTTGCTGGGGCTCTCTCGTGCCTTCCCTGGGGGGGGTGCGTCACCTGGGTGGGTTGATTCACTGTTGTGGTCGGCCTGTCTGGGTTGGCGCCCCCCTTGGGTTGTACCGTGGCGGAGATCTTTGTGGGCTATACTCGGCCTTGTCTCAGGATGGTAAGTTGGCGGTTGAAGATATCCCTCTAGTGGTGTGGGGGCTGTGCTTTGGCAAAGTGGGTGGGGTTATATCCTTCCTGTTTGGCCCTGTCCAGGGGTGTCCTCGGATGGGGCCACAGTGTCTCCTGACCCCTCCTGTCTCAGCCTCCAGTATTTATGCTGCAGTAGTTTATGTGTCGGGGCTAGGGTCAGTTTGTTATATCTGGAGTACTTCTCCTGTCCTATTCGGTGTCCTGTGTGAATCTAAGTGTGCGTTCTCTAATTCTCTCCTTCTCTCTTTCTTTCTCTCTCTCGGAGGACCTGAGCCCTAGGACCATGCCCCAGGACTACCTGACATGATGACTCCTTGCTGTCCCCAGTCCACCTGGCCATGCTGCTGCTCCAGTTTCAACTGGCCTGGGCCCTAGGACCATGTCCCAGGACTACCTGACATGATGACTCCTTGCTGTCCCCAGTCCACCTGGCCATGCTGCTGCTCCAGTTTCAACTGTTCTGCCTTACTATTATTCAACCATGCTGGTCATTTATGAACATTTGAACATCTTGGCCACGTTCTGTTATAATCTCCACCCGGCACAGCCAGAAGAGGACTGGCCACCCCACATATGCTCTCTCTAATTCTCTCTTTCTTTCTCTCTCTCGGAGGACCTGAGCCCTAGGACCGTGCCCCAGGACTACCTGACATGATGGCTCCTTGCTGTCCCCAGTCCACCTGACTGTGCTGCTGCTCCAGTTTCAACTGTTCTGCCTTATTATTATTCGACCATGCTGGTCATTTATGAACATTTGAACATCTTGGTCATGTTCTGTTATAATCTCTACCCGGCACAGCCAGAAGAGGACTGGCCACCCCACATAGCCCGGTTCCTCTCTAGGTTTCTTCCTAGGTTTTGGCCTTTCTAGGGAGTTTTTCCTAGCCACCATGCTTTTACACCTGCATTGTTTGCTGTTTGGGGGTTTTAGGCTGGGTTTCTGTACAGCACTTTGAGATATCAGCTGATGTACGAAGGGCTATATAAATACATTTGATTTGATTTGATTTGTTTTCTCCATCTCTTTAGCTATCAATTTCGGTCCTCCAGAAAGTGGAGAGCATACACATAACATTAGTTAGCGAGCCAGCCAGCTAATATTAGCTATCTAACAATACACTTTAACTTGACATTAGGTTTATACAGTTTTACTACAGTTTTACTACAAAAGCCACGTTCGACACAATTACCTAGACATACTGACCTGCTCCATTAGACAGACGTGTGCTATATGGCAGACCAATCCAAACTCATCTCTCGACATTTACGGCCCACTCATTATTACTCATCCTAATATTTATATATTATGTAATTCCATTATTTTACTTTTAGGTTGTGGGTATTGTGTGTATTGTTGTGAATTGTTAGCTATTACTGCACTGTTGGGGCTAGAGACACAAGCATTTTGCTACACCTGCAATAACATCTGCAAAACATGTGTATGTGACGAATAAAATTAGATTTGATGAGTAGGTGTGCCCAAACTTTTGGGCTACAAACAATCACGGACTACAAAGGGAATACCAGCCATGTCGCAGACACCAATTTTTTGCTTCTGGACAAGCTACACTCCTTCTTCACCCGCTTTGAGGATGCCACAGAAGCAGCCCGCTACCAAGGCCATCCTTTGCCTTTGCCGGCGTGAGTACGACATTTAAGTGTGTTAACCCTTGCAGGGCTACCGGTCCATACGGCCTCCCGAGCCGCATCCTCAGGGCATGCGCAGACCAGCTGGCTGGAGTGTTTACGGACACATTCAATCTCTCCCTATCCCAGTCTTCTGTCCCCACTTGCTTCAAGATGTCCACCATTGTTCCTGTAACCAAGAAAGCAAAGGTAACTGTACTAAATTACTATTGTCCCGTAGCACTCTATTCTTTCATTATGAAATGCTTTGAGTGGCTAGTTAAGGATCATCTCTTCTACCTTACCTGACACCCTACACCCACTTCAATTTGCTGACTGCCCCAATAGAACCACAGACGATGCCATCGCCATCGCACTACACACTGCCCTATCCCATCTAGACAAGATGAATACCTACGTAAGAATGCTGTTCATTGACTATAGCTCAGCATTCTACACTATAGTACCCTCCAAGCTCATCATTAAGCTCAGGGCCCTGGGCCCTGGGACACCCACATCACGGCCAACAATATCATCAAGGACATCAACCACCCGAGCAACAACCTGTTCACCCATCTATCATCCAGAAGGCGAGGCCAGTGCAGGTGCATAAAAGCTGGGACCGAGAGTCTGAAAAAAAGCTTCTATCTCAATGTCATTAGCCATGACTAGACGGCTTCCACCCGGTTACGCAACCCTGCACCATAGAGGCTGCTGCCCTATTATTCATAGACTTGGAAACACTGGCCACTTTAATAATGTTTGCATACTACTTTACTCATCTCATGTGTATATAATGTATAATATTCTACTGTAATTGTTATAATACCACTCCGACATTTGCTCAATCTAATATTTATATATTTCTTAGTTCCTTATTACACCTTCAATAACATCTGCTAAATATGTGTATGTTACCAATAACATTCATTTTAATTGTCAGTGGACATTCTGTTCTAAATGTTCCTGTGGTTAAAGCTTGTTCTATTGCTGGGTTCACATAGTCACTTAATTTCTGACTGCAGTTATGTGAAAAAAAGCTCATTAAAGTCCTAGTGTGATGTTGTGTTTGAGATGAAATTATGGTACAAAATAAGAGAAAATAAGACATAATGTTTTCAACCACATGTGCGGTTAAAAGAAATGTGTTTTAAAAAATCCAAGTGGATCCTCCTTTCGATCTCTTAGCATCCCATGACAGGTGGTAATGGAGAAAGCTACTTTGAGTATACAATGTCTGTTGATACATTAGACTAGGCTAATACAACCATAGTACATACCAACACACTCTAGCAACCTTGTGAGGGGAAGGGAGGTGAAGTTACATAAAGTAATCAGGTCATCATCCAGTCACACTATGATTTCCCCCAGTGGTTTATCCTCACAGGACTAGCCCATGACATTTGACTGTCACGTAAGATGTTCTCCTGTGGCATCTCAAATAGCACCCTATTCCTGTTATAGTCAGCTACTTTTGACCAGGACCCATACATAGGGTGCCATTTGGGATGCAGAAAGTCCACAGATCTATCATCGGTAGAGTCACTGGGCATTGGAAGCTCAGGCTGTGGCCTGCACAGTAAAGATAAAGAAGATGAAGATATGGACCAGGGCCAAGAACTTACATTTCTGGGTTTATGTAATATACAATTATTATGGGAGCCATGCCATTCTGCAAATGTGACCCAAAAATCTGTTACCCTTGAACATCTCCTGTTAGGGTCTTGTCTGTGTTGGAATGGGATGATGATGCAGGCATTATAGTTACTTTATTTCTGGTTTGAAAGACCTTAGCTGCTAACTTTACAACAAACACATCAAACTGTCAAATCAAACACACTCTTAATAAGCAAAACAGGATCAAAAGGCGTCTTTTCAACACATTTTGCTCACTTGACTGGAACATTTGCATAAATAGCCCTGTAACCTGGAAGACACATTACTGAGGAGCATTATATCCTTAGAACTACAACAACGTATCCAATTAGACAAACAGTCAGGTCCATAATTATTGGCACCCTTTGTTACAAATACCCTGCCAGTGAATTATCAGCACCTCACAACCCTGAGCGGCACACTCCACTCCTCATCTCCCACAACTGGAGCCTGGGAGTCCTAGGGCAGTGGTCACCAACTGGTCAATCTTCAAGACATTCCTAGTCATCTCCAAACTTTTCTGTAGAAAACCAACGAAAAAGGCAAAAAGTCTTGAGCTCGTTTTTTTCGGGTTGCGCTGTTGGCGGTAGGTGCACTTGATTCAGAAGCCCTGCACACTGGGCAGACAAAGTGTTCTATTTTGAACCATTTAATTTCTCTGAGAAGACAAACTCCATATACCTGGTGGATGGGGATATCTGTGACTAAATCAAATGTGCCTACTGACTACCTACACCTTCCACAAGTTTTATTCAGCACTGTCAACACTGTTTTTATTCAACACTATTGCAAAACATAAAATGCTCTTTTCTCCACTTCTACTTGTGCTGGAGCTGCAAAGAATGAGTAGCCACGTGTATTGATAGCCCTGCGTTTTTATTATTATTAGCAGCTCATAATGTTTATTTTAATATCAAGGAGAATTTCACTTTCTCTGGTCATAGGAACAACATAAATGTGTGCCTGAGGCAGATGTGGTGCTACTCGAGTTTCGCTATCAGGTGGAAGACAGTATCCCCATCTCTCTGGTCAGTCTCACCGTGACTCGAGTTTCGCCATCAGGTGGAAGACTGTGTCTCCTCTCTCTGGTTGCTCACCGGAGAAAAATAAGGAGAGAGCAGACACCTTGAAAGGCAGACCCTCTGCTCCTCTCCCCCTACCTCTGCCGAGACTAATGCTGTGTTCAAAATAACTGGGAAGTTGGAAATCTCAGATTTCCGACTTCAGTGTGTTCAACACAACTGGGAACTTGGGAAAAAAATAGATCCGACTGGGGAAAATAGTTTTGAACGGTCATCCAACTTGTAAACTCGGGTATCTTTCGAGAGCTCCAACTTTCCGAACTGAAGTTCACTGAAGTCATGATTTGAGGTCGTTTTTCCTGAGTTCCCAGTTGTCTTGAAAGCACCATGACATTGAGATGCAGGTACCATCAGTCTAGTAAAATAAAAATAAATGAATAATTTGCAAATTATTTAAATTTATGCTCAGCTGTGCCTCACAAGTGCCACACCAACTGATTTATTTTGTTATCAAAGATAGAGTTCTGAAATATAATATAGAGAAAAACAATATTGGCAGGCCAGGCATATAGCAGATATGCTGTGATGATAATGCATTAGGCCTACTGCACAAACCTCATTCCTACAGGACTGTTTTTATTAGGTTAATGTTACATTTTCTAAGTTATTTTCAACAAAAAAATCTGAGCGGTATATCTCTGCTTGCTTTTTTACTTCGAATGTGATCTTGACTCAGAAAGGGTTGGTGACCACAGGTCTAGGGGGCACCGTAAGCCTGCCTCTCAAACTCTCTCTGACCTGTGAGAACAGTGTCTTGATAGGTTGCTAGGGAGTTTACTTAGGGGTCCTGCCCATCCTCTTGACTCTGCAGGTCACACAACACTTGCTGTCTCCCTCAAGAGGTGACAGAGATCAACATCTCTATTTCGGCCCATCAACAACTAGATTTATAAACATCTTTCTGGACATGTGGGATGGTGTGCAAGCACAAAGTGAGTTGTGTGACGTGTATATTGTTCTTCATAGGTAGTTGTTACTAATGTTGTATGCTGCCTTTGTGTAGCTGTGTTGTAGTATGTGCAGGTTACATATACATTTCTATATGGTCCTTCCCTTGTTAATAGCCTTATTGATCTACTTGTCCTATCATTTGAAGCTTTGTGTACTATTCATCACCTTTGTTTCTCCTGTTTCAGAACTACTACCCTTTTCACTTTTCACCCCCATGTTCATCTTTTGTTCCTGTGTGTGTTAGCTATTGGGCTGCTTTATTCCCCTGTAACCGGGGGCGGTGTCAGTGAGTCACATAACAGTAAAATACATAGAGCCGGGTTTCTCTCTGTCACCCTTGATCAAAAATGTGCAAAAAATCAATGTTGATCAATGAGATTTCAACCTTTAGTCACACACTCAAAAAGACAACCAGAAGTTGGTTGAATTTTCACGTGTTATCACTATGATTTCAACCATTGAAAACACACATCAAACTTAAAATGGGAATACAATGTCTGATATTTTGTATTTAATACAACAACAAAATGTGTTATCACCGTGCTTCCTAAAATACCACAACCAAATTACATGAATTGCAGTTGAGATTATGTTAAAAGTGCAAGTGATCAATGCTGTTCAAGATTCTGCACAGATTATTATAGCAATTGTGAAGACTTGTGACCTTTACACGCTCTCTTGAACATGCACGCTTTCTATGATTGCATAAGAAGGAATTTATAGTTACAGTAGGCTAACCTCAGAATGTAGCCATTGATGTGTTACTGTTGATGTGTAAATACTGTTACATTAGCTTGTGAGATATCCTGTAACGCTCGTCGTTGGGAGATAAGAGAGGAGGACCAAGGTGCAGCGTGGTATTCATGTTCTCTTTTAATGAAAACGAATACTCGAACAAAAACAACAAAACACGAGAACGAAACGAAAACAGTCCTGAACGGTGAAATACAAACACAGAACAGAAAATAATCACCCACCAAACACAATAGAAAACAGGCTACCTAAATATGGTTCTCAATCAGGGACAACGATTGACAGCTGCCTCTGATTGAGAACCATACCAGTCCAAACACATAAATAGCATATCATAGAAAAACTAACATAGACAGCCCACCAAACTCACGCCCTGACCATACTAAAACAAAGACATAACAAAAGAACTAAGGTCAGAATGTGGCAGCTCCTGGCTGACGGGCGGCTCTGGCAGGTCCTGACTGACGGGCGGCTCTGGCAGCTCCTGACAGACGGGCGGCTCTGGCAGCTCAGGACAGACGGGCGACTCTGGCAGCTCAGGACAGACGGGCGACTCTGGCAGCTCAGGACAGACGGGCGACTCTGGCAGCTCAGGACAGATGGGCGACTCTGGCAGTGCTGGACAGGCGGGAGCACCTGTAGGGAGGAGACGGAGAGACAGCCTGGTGCGGGGGTGCTGCCACCGGAGTGCTGGTGCGTGGAGGTGGCACCAGATAGACCAGACCGTGAAGGCGCACTGGAGGTCTCGAGCACCGAGCCTGCCCAATCCTACCTGGCTGAATGCTCCCCAAAGCCAGGCCACTGTGGCGAGGTGGAATGGCCCATACTAGGCTGTGCTGGCGAACCGGGGACAGCATGCGTACGGTTGGTGCCATGTACCCCGGCCCGAGGAGACGCACTGGAGACCAGATGTGCTGAGCCGGCTTCATGGCACCTGGCTCGATGCCCAACCTTGCCCAGCCGATACGATGTACCGCACTCCTGAACTGTGAAATACAAACACAGAACAGAAAATAAACCACCCACCAAACACAATAGAAAATAGGCCACCTAAATATGGTTCTCAATCAGGGACAATTGACAGCTACCTCTGATTGAGAACCATATCAGGCCAAACACATAAATAGCAAATCATAGAAAAACTAACATAGACAACCCACCCAACTGACGCCCTGACCATACTAAAACATAACATAAGACATAACGTGACATATCCTTAATTTTAGGCTATTTACTGTATTACAAATGTATTATTGAATTGTATCAGCATTTGATGGAGATGTGAGAAAGACAAAGGAGCTGATCGTGGACTAGAGGAACAGACCCTCATTAACATTAACGGGGCTGTGGTGGAGTGGGTCGATAGTTTCAAGTTCCTTGGTGTCCACATCACCAACAAACTATCATGGTTCAAACATACTGTAACGGCACTCTTCGGGAGAAAGAGAGGAGGACCAAAGCGCAGCGTGGTAAGTGTTCATGATGCTTCTAATTAAAGAAAGCACTGATGGTGCTAAAAAAAAGACACTGAATCAAAACAATAAACAATGACGTGAATTTACAAAACCGAAACAGTACCGTGTGGCCCAAACACTCACACAGAAATAAACACCCACAAACCAAAATTTAAACCCAGGCTACCTAAGTATGATTCTCAATCAGGGACAACAATTGACAGCTGTCTCTGATTGAGAACTATACTAGGCCAAACTCAAACACCAACATAGAAAAACAAACAGACTGCCCACCCCTACTCACGCCCTGACCATACTAAAACAAAGACAAAAACAAAGGAACTAAGGTCAGAACGTGACAGTACCCCCCCCCAAAGGTGCGGACTCTGGCCGCAAAACCTGAACTTATAGGGGAGGGTCTGCGTGGGCATCTGTCCGCGGTGGCGGCTCTGGCGCGGGACGTGGACCCCACTTCACCATGGCCCGCCTCCGTGGCCTCTTTAGAGCGGCGACCCTCGCCGCCGACCTTGGACTGGGGACCCACGCCACGGGTCCCGAATGCACGGGAGATTCCGGCGCCACCCCAGTTATAGACTGTTGTATCTGCTACCGCACGACAAGTGGTACCAGAGAAACAAGTCTAGGACCAAAAGGCTCCTCAACAGCTTATATCCCCAAGCCATTAGACTGCTGAACAATTCATAAAAATTGCCACCTGACAATTTACACTTACCTATGCATCGTCACTTCTCCCCCACCTACATGTATAGATTACCTCAACTAGCCTGTACCCCTGCACACTGACTCGGTACCGGTGCCCCGTTTTATATAGCCTAGTTATTCTTATTGTGTTACTTTTTATTATTACTTTTTATTTTAGCATACTTGGTAAATATTTTCTTTTTTTTTAACTGCGCTGTTGGTTAAGGGCTTGTAAGTAAGCATTTCATAGTAAAGTCTACACTTGTTGTATTCTGCACATGTGGCAAATAAAGATTGATTTGAGATGTATATTTCGTGAAACTGACATAGTCCGGTTTTAATTCCAGTTTGTCTACAAATTAATTATTGATATATTGGATTCACGTCCCAATCTCAACAGTAATTAAATTAAAGAATAGGACTAACTGAAATCAAACTATTTATTTATTTTGCCAACATCCAGTTTCCATACAAATTAATAATAATATATATATATATATATATATATATATATATATTGGATGCACATCTCCATCTCAATCAAAAATTGAATTCAAGGAATAGGACTAAAGCTAATCCAATCAAACTTCAAAAGCACTTTAAATGAAGTTTGATGTGATTTAGTCCAATTCTTTAACTTTGATTTGTGGAGATGGAAATGAATGATTAACTTGAAGATTACATTTGAAATCTAATCATCAAAATACAAAAATCCCCATAAAAATCTGTCAGTTTAAGATATCTGGTTTTTTGCATTGGATGTGTCTCAATCCACCCGCATCCAATTATGTAACATTTCTGCATTTGTGGAGAAAGGTGACAGAGCTAAAGCAGTGTTTGTCAGACCAGAGCTGTGTTTGAACACCCATATTATAATACTGTATGCTACATACTTAAGAAGTATACATGCTATACACTATTAGTTCATTTTAGTAGACTGTAAAGGAACGGTATCAATTCCGTTGGGTGTACAAGCGCTTCTCCTGTCTACCGGAAGTTTATGCTGTTGCTATGCAACTTCTTGTTGACTTGCTAGCATAACACATTACTCGCTAGACATCCTTACAACGACATTAGACTTCAATGTCCATTGAGAACGCACTTAGCGAACCCACTGAGCTAAGCTAAGAATGAAGTAAATAATCAAGTCACTAAATGTTTTCCTCCATCTCCATCTGTATGTGATGTTTCATTATTTGTGTCCACTCCTATGTTAAACCCTATATGGCTCAACTCGGCACGCGATGCACTGTATCCTACTCAGGACAGATATAGAAAATAGAACTGTGTAACAGTTCATATACTGACACGTCGATGTATTAGTAGCCAACTAACATTAGGTAGCAAAGTAAAAGAAAATAACAAATATTTCATGGTCTTTCTTATATCTCTCAGAACAAACTTCCTTTAGATTTTTTTTTTGTGGACTAACTTGTTCTATGTAGTGAATATGTGTAAGGAATTCTGTGTGTAGCTGGTGTATAGGAGTCAGGCGCAGGACAGCAGAGATGAGTAAATAGACGTAATTTACTCAACATGTAATAAATGCTATACAAAAACAGAGCCCACAATAATGGACCTTCCTACATAGAAACAATCACTCACAAACAAACATGGGGGGACAGAGGGTTAAATAATGAACAGGTAATTGGGGGATTGAAACCAGGTGTGTAAGACAAAGACAAAACAAATGGAAAATGAAAAGTGAATCGGTGATGGCGTCGACCGCCGAACGCTGCCCGAACAAGGAGAGGGACCGACTTCGGCGGAAGTCGTGACAATATGCTATTCAATGCGTTAGTATAGGCTAGTAGCAGTTAGGCCAAATAAATGTTTTCATCAAATATTATATGTATTTTTTGTTAACACTTTAAGCGGAATTAAAATTCTAAATCAAATAGCAAAATGATCCTTGGTATGAGCTTCTTAAAACTTCTTAGAGAAAGGGGGCGCTCTTTTAATTTTTGGATAAAAAACGTTCCCGTTGTAAACAAGATATTTTGTCACGAAAAGATGCTCGACTATGCATGTAATTGACAGCTTTGGAAAGAAAAAACTCTGACGTTTCCAAAACCGCAAAGATATTATCTGTGAGTGCCCCAGAACTAATGCTACAGGCGAAACCAAGATGAATCGTATAGACCGGGCTCCCAGAACGTGAAGACGGACGCACTGTCCTGGTCCATCGTACCTACTCCCATCCTTCCCGCCTCAAGGCTGATAGCACCAGTGGTATGGGAGGTGGACTCAGACATGGAGTGGGCGTTACGGGCTGAACCCGCGCCTCCTCAGTGTCCGGCGGGACGGAAGTACGTGCCGCTTGGTGTTCGGGACCAACTGATTCGGTGGGCTCACGTCCTACCCTCCTCGGGTCACCCTGGGGTGAGGAGGACAGTGGGAGGACAGTGGAGAGCCTTCGGGGGAGGGATTGGTGGCCTACCTTGGCTAGGGACGTTAAGGTTTATGTCTCCTCCTGTTCGGTATGCGCCCAGAGTAAGGCTCCTAGGCACCTTCCTAGAGGGAAGTTACAACCCCTACCCGTTCCACAACGGCCACGGTCACATCTATCCGTAGATTTCCTGACCGATCTTCCCCCATCTCAGGGGAACACCACGGTTCTGGTGATTGTGGATCGGTTCTCTAAGTCCTGCCGTCTCCTCCCGTTGCCCGGTATCCCTACAGCCCTACAGACTGCGGAGGCATTATTCACCCACGTCTTCCGGCACTACGGGGTGCCGGAGGACATCGTTTCTGATCGGGGCTCCCAGTTCACGTCCCGAGTATGGAGGGCGTTCATGGAGCGTCTGGGGGTCTCAGTCAGCCTGACCTCCGGTTATCACCCCGAAAGTAAGGGGCAGGTGGAGAGAGTAAACCAGGAGGTGGGTAGGTTTCTGGGGTCGTATTGCCAGGACCGGCCAGGGGAGTGGGCGAGATACATCCCCTGGGCCGAAGTGGCCCAGAACTCAATACGCCACTCCTCTACTAATGTGTCCCCCTTTCAGTGTGTGTTGGAGTACCAGCCGGTCCTGGCACCGTGGCATCCGAGCCAGACCGAGGCTCCTGCGGTGGAGGAATGGGTGCAGCGCTCCAAAGAGACCTGGAGGGCCGTCCAGGAATCCCTTCAACAAGCTAGTGGACGGCAGAAAAGGAGTGCTGACCGCCACCGCAGTGAGGCTCCCGTGTTTGTACCGTGGGACAGGGTATGGCTCTCGACCCTAAACCTGCCCCTCCGTTTGCCCTGCCGGAAGCATGGGCCGCAGTGTGGAGGGCCTTTCAAAGTCTTGAGGAGAATAAACGAGGTGTGTTATGAATTACTACTCCCTTCCTATTATCGTATTAACCCCTCGTTTCATGTGTCTCTCCTCAGGCCGGTGGTAGCTGGTCCCCTACAGGACGGTGAGGTGCCGGAGGTCCCTCCTCCCCCTCTGGACATCGAGGGGTCCCCGGCGTATACGATACGGGCCATTCTGGACTCGAGACGCCGGGTGAGGGGCCTGCAGTACCTTGTGGACTGGGAGGGGTACGGTCCGGAGGAGATGTGCTGGGTACCGGTGGGGGACATTTTGGATCCGTCAATGTTGAGGGATTTCCATCGCCTCCATCCGGATCACCCTGCGCCTCGTCCTCCGGGTCGACCTCGAGGCCGGGCGTCAGGGGGGGGTACTGTCACGGCTCCGACCGAAGGTGGTTCCCGTTCGGGTGGCGCTCGGCGGTCGTCGTCGCCGGCCTACCAGCTGCCACTGATTCTTTCCTCCCCCTCCTTATGTGTTTATTGAGTACACCTGTTTTGAGTTGAGTATAATTGGTGAGGCTTTATTAATCAGCCGGCCCGCCTGGTTCTTTGTGCGGGATTAATTATTGTGACCTTCTGTTTTGTGTAACTTGTGTGCACGTCCGTGGGTTACGTGTTTTCCCATTTCGTGGGTTTTGCTGGACAGTTTAAGTCCCCGTGTTTGGGGTGTTTGTTTTGTTACATGCCCTGTGTTTTCGTGGGGTTGGCTTATGTTCGCCGTTTTGTGCATTAAAGTAGCACTACCCTGAACTCTCTGCTTCCTGCGCCTGACTTCTCACCCACTACACTCAGAACATTACAAATACTGAGGTAGCCATTTTTCCAATCACTTCTTATGAGAAACCAATTGCCTCGACGGATATATTATTGTATATATATGTTAAAAACACCTTGAGGATGGATCCTAAACAACGTTTGCCGTGTTTCTGTCGATATTATGGAGCAAATCTTGAAAATAGTTTGCCGTTATAGTTGCAGCATTTTCCGGTCGATTTCTCAGCCAAGCATGATGAAGGTACGGGAGCTATTTCACCTACAAAAATAATATTTTTGGAAAAAAGGAACATTTGTTATCTAACTGGGAGTCTCCTGAGTGAAAGCATCCGAAGTTCTTCAAAGGTAAATGATTTAATTTGGTTGCTTTTCTTATTTTCGTGAAAATGTTGCCTGCTGCCAGCAGAGCTAGCAAAGCATTATGCCATGATAAACGTACGCAAATGCTTGTCTAGCATTGGCTGTAACGCATATTTTGAAAATCTGAGATGACAGTGTTGTTAAAAACCTGTTGGGGATAGGGCTGTCTACTGCCCCCGCTGGAGTAATTGCGTGCCCATAGTAAACATATTTTTTTTTTGGTCAAAAGTTGCTAATATATGCAAATAAAAAATATTATTGAATAGAAAACACTCTAAAGCTTCTAAAACCGTTTAAATTATGTCTGTATGTAAAGCAGAACTCTCAGGGCAGTCATTCTCCCAAACTCTCTCTTGTCATCAGAAAAGTTGGCCCAACTTTGATGTCATCGCCCCCACCCTGCCCAAGCACTTACAGGTCTGGGAATAGTCTCTTTGTCTTCAGCGCGATGTCTGCTTTCAATGGGGCTTCTCATTGTGAGAATCGCTCGCTCACGAGAGTTTTGGCGGGCCGAAACCTTTCGGTCACGTGAAAAAACAGATCACTCTCATGCGCGCTCTGCTCCGGTCCTGTCTTTTTTCCAAGATCGATTATACAATGCATGCGTTTCTGTTCGTCCTCACGATTGCTGTACACCTTTATAACATGTTAAAGCTTGATTATGAACTTAGTTTGACAAGTTTAGTCGACATATAATATGTAAGTTCGACGTTTTGGTGCGCATCCACTTGACTTTTGGCTACATTTCAACCGAAATGTGTCGTGTTTGAGAACCGAAAGACACAGACTGCAAAACTAAAAGCTGTTTTTGGTAAGTATAATTCCTTCCAGGTCTTCTGATGGAAGAACAGCAAAGGTAAGGGCATATTTACGTGGTAAATTTGGGTTTCTGTGGACTCCAAGATAGAGGAGCCATAATGCTACTTTTTGAGCGCCGACTCATAGTATAGCCTAGTGAACGAAACCTGTAACGTTAAAAATAAATGTAACACAGCGATTGCATTCAGAAGAAGTGTATCTAACTATATATATGTAGAACATGCATATTTAGTCAAAGTTTATGATGTGTATTCCTTGTTAGCTGACGTTATCTGCCGGAGCTATCGTCATTTCTCAGGACATTTGAGTAGCATTTTTTGAACGATGCATCATTGTAAACAGAGATTTATGGATATATATAGCATATTATTGAAAAAAACATAAATGTACTGTGTAACATGTTATATTACTGTCATCTGATGAAGATTTCAAAAGGTTAGTGCATTATTTTTCTTTTAATCCTGCGTTTGTTGATTGCATATTTTTTTCAACTTGGCTATGCAAATTAGCTGTCTTCGGTGGTGGTTTGACATAAATATGTGCTATGTTTTCGCCGTAAAACATTTTAGAAATCTGACTTGCTGGGTAGATAAACAATGTGTTTATCTTTCTTTTGAGCCATTGGACTTGTTAATGTGTGGAGGTTAAATATTTTTAGGAATATTTTTGCGTTCCATGCGCCACCTTCCAGCTGAACGTGGGGGGGTGTTCCCAAATTGGAACCCTAGTCCCCTTCTGGTTAACCTGTTACTCCTACCCCCTACTTTTTCAAACATTCTGTTAAAAATCGTGCAACATTTCAGCGCCCTGCTGCTCATGCCAGGAATATAGTATAGGAATATGATTAGTATGTGTGGATAGAAAACACTCAGACGTTTATAAAACTGGTTAAATCACGGCTGTGACTATAACAGAACGTGCGTTTCATCGAAAAGCGCAGGAAAATCTGATCACTGAAAATGGAAATATATATCCATCCGCCACTTCAACCCATTGATAAAGGCGAACCACAATAAATGGGGCTGAGGTTGCAATACCTACAGCTTCCACACGATGTCAACAGTCTTGTCATTTGCCTCGGCTTTGTTTCTTGGTCAAACGAAGAAGAGACAAGCCATTTCTTCAGGTCTCCGACCGGATATTTTGGTTGAGATTTACCCGGACATTATTTCTAGACGGACAGCTAAAGAATATACATCGCCTCGTGATCAATTTGGTCGCTTATTAACGTGTACTAATACCTAAAGTTGCATTACAAAAGTATTTCGAAGTGTTTTGTGAAAGTTTATCGTCAACTTTTTTAATTTTAAAAAATGACGTTACGTTATAAGACAATATTTTTTTTGGTTTATCACACAGTCTTCATAGATCGATATCTAGGCTATATATGGACCGATTTAATCGAAAAAAAAAGACCCAATAGTGATTATGGGACATCTAGGAGTGCCAACAGTGAAGATGGTCAAAGGTAATGAATGTTTTATATTTTATTTGTGCGGTTTGTGTAGCGACGACTATGCTAATTATTTTGTTTACGTCCCCTGCGGGTCTTTTGGGTTGTTACATGCTATCAGATAATAGCTTCTCATGCTTTCGCCGAAAAGCATTTTAAAAATCTGACTTGTTGGCTGGATTCACAACGAGTGTAGCTTTAATTCAATACCCTGCATGTGTATTTTAATGAACGTTTGAGTTTTAACTAGTACTATTAGCATTTAGTGTAGCGCATTTGCATTTCCAGATGTCTAGATGGGACGCCTGCGTGTCAGGTAGGAGCAAGAGGTTAACAAAAGGCTAAGCTTGTATTTGAATATATTTATTTCATTTCATTTGCGATTTTCATGAATAGGAAAAGTTTCTAGGGGTATTTATGTCCGCTGCGTTATGCTAATGCATTTGAGGCTATGATTACGCTCCCGGATATGGGATTTCTCGTCGCAAGAGGTTGTTAACACCTATTGTCATAACATGTTATGACACAGCCATAACCTTGTCAAAACATGTCATACCAGCATGCATAACTTGTCATAACAATTTGTATGCTCATAACACTGTCATGACACGTATTTAAGGAGCACATAACTTTACATGACACACTACTCCTTTTCACAATAACAGCAATTACAATTTCCACGGGTACATCATGAGGTTGGTGTCACACCCTGACCTTAGTTATCTTTGTTTTTTATTTTGGTTAGGTCAGGGTGTGACTAGGGTGGGTATGCTAGTTTTTGTAATGTCTAGGGGGTTTTGTATATCTAGGGATTTTTGTAAGTCTAGGTATTTGTATGTCTATGGTCGCCTGAATTGGTTCCCAATCAGAGACAGCTGTTTAACGTGGTCTCGGATTGGGGACCATATTTAGGTAGCCAATTTGTCTAGGGTATTTGTGGGTTCTTATTCTATGTTTAGTTGCATGTCTACACTTCTCATTTTTAACTAAACGGTTTGTTTAGTTATTTTGTTAATTTGTTCAGTGTTCTTTCTTTAATAAAGAAGAATGTATGCATATCACGCTGCGCCTTGGTCTCCTCCATACAACGACCGAGACAGAAGAACCCACCATAAAAGGACCAAGCAGCATGTTCAGGAGGAGCAGTCAGTATGGACATGGGAAGATATACTGGATGGAGCAGGACCCTGGACGCAGCAGGGGGAGTATCGCCTTTCTAAGGAGGCGATAGAGGCCGCGAAAGCGGAACTGCGATGCTACGAGGAGAAGTACAGAGGGGACAGGACTCTACCATGGAAGCAAGGAGAAACAGCCCAGGAGGAACGGCGACGATATGAGGGGACACGACTAGCACGGAAGCACGAGAGACAGCCCCAATAAAAAAAATGGGGGTACACGAGGAGTCAGGTTGGGGACCTGAGCCAACTCCTCATGCTTACTGTGGGGAGCGTGTGACTGGTCAGGCACCGTGTTATGCAGAGATACGTACAGTGTCTCCAGTTCGCATTCAGCTCCTCGCATTTGCCTGGCTAGAATGGGCATCCAGGGAGGACGCATTGAGCCAGCTCTACGTCCCAGATCTCCAATGCGTCTCCACGGCCCAGTGTATCCTGTGCCTACTTCCCACACTTGCCCTGAGGTGCGTATCACTAGCCCAGTACCACCAGTGCCGGCACCACGCACCAGGCTTCCAGTGCGCCTCCAGAATCCAGTACATCCTGTTCCTCTTCCCTTCACTCGCCCTGACTCCCCAGCCCGGTACCACCAGTACCAGCACCACGCAACAGGTATCCAGTGCGACTTGGCAGTTTAATACGTCCTGTTCCTTCTCCTCGTACTCACCATGAGGTGCGTGTTTATCCAGCCCAGTACCAACAGTACCGGCATCACGCACTCGGCAGTCATGCGACTCGGCAGTCCAGAGCTTCCAGCGACAGTACCTAGTCAAGAGCTTCCGGCGACAGTACCCAGTCCAGAGCTTCCGACGACAGTACCCAGTCCAGAGCTTCTGGTGACAATTCCCAGTCCAGAGCTTCTGGCGACGTTTCACAGTTCGGAACCTCCAATGACGGGCCACAGTCCGGAACCTCCAGCGACGATCCCCAGTCCGGAGCCTCCAGCGACGGTCCCCACCTTTGGGGGGGGGGGTGCACTGTCATGCCCTGACCTTAGGTATCTTTGTTCTGTTTATTAATTTGGTTAGTTCAGGGTGTGACTAGCGTGGGTATGTTAGTTTTTGTTTTGTCTAAGGTTTTTGTATACATCTAGGGATTTTTGTAAGTCTAGGTATTTGTATGTCTATGGTAGCCTGAATTGGTTCCCAATCAGAGGCAGCTGTTTATCATTGTCTCTGATTGGGGACCATATTTAGATTTGTGGGTTTTCATTCTATGTTTAGTTGCCTGTCTGCACTTCTCATATTGAGCTTCACGGTTTGTTTTGTTATTTTGTTCAGTGTTCTGTCTTTAATAAAGAAGAATGTATGCATATCACGCTGTGCCTTGGTCTCCTCCATACAACGACCGTGACAGTTGGAGAAAGATCTTTCAGATACGAAGGCCCAACAGACGAGAATAATTTCCCTAAAGAAATTAGGGCATTAATATCAAACAGTGAATTAAAGAAAGCCCTGTTTCAAATGTTAATGTCAAACTATTTGTGTACGTATTTAACTATGTGGAACATCACCATGTAAAGATATTTGTATGTACAGTATGTATGTAGAGTATATTTTATAAACTACCCTGTCTTTCAAAGATAATTAGTAAAAATCCCCAAAAGTTCACAGATCTTAATTTAAAAAGTTTTATTAAACACTGTTTCCCATGCTTGTTCAATGAACATGCACATGTGGAACGGTCGCTAAGACACTAACAGCTTACAGACGGTAGGCAATTAAGGTCACAGTTATGAAAACTTAGGACACTAAAGAGGCCTTTCCATTGCCTCTGAAAAACACCAAAAGAAAGATTCCCTGGGGCCCTGCTCATCTGCGTGAATGTGCTTTAGGCATGTTGCAAGGAGGCATGAGGACTGCAGATGTGGCAATAAATGTAAATAAATTGCAATGTCCATACTGTGAGACACCTTTTCGACAGCGCTACAGGGAGACAGGATGGACAGCTGACCGTCCTCGCCGTGGCAGACCATGTGTAACGACACCTGCACAGGATCAGTACAGCCGAACACCTGCGGGACAGGTACAGGATGGCAACAACAACTGGTCCTTCTGTAGCTCAGTTGGTAGAGCATGGCGCATGTAACGCCAGGGTAGTGGGTTCGATTCCCGGGACCACCCATACGTAGAATGTATGCACACATGACTGTAAGTTGCTTTGGATAAAAGCGTCTGCTAAATGGCATATATTATTATTATTATTATTATAACTGCCCGAGTTACACCAGGAACGCACAATCCCTCCATCAGTGCTCAGACTGTCTGCAATAGGCTGAGAGATGCTGGACAGAGGGCATGGAGGCCTGATGTAAGGCAGGTCCTCACAAGACGTCACCGGCAACAACGTAGCCTATGGGCACAAACCCACCATCGCTGGACCAGACAGGACTGGCAAAAAGTGCTCTCGCTGACGAGTCACTTTTTTTCACCAGGGGTGACGGTTGGTTTCATATTTATCGTCGAAGGAATGAGCATTACACCAAGGCCTGTACTCTGGAGCGGGATCGATTTGGAGGTGGATTTTCCGTCATGGTCTGGGGCGCTGTGTCACAGCACCAGCGGACCGAGCTTGTTGTCATTGCAGGCAATCTCAACACTGTGCGTTACAGGGAAGACATCCTCCTCACTCATGTGGTACCCTTCCTGAAGGCTCATCCTGACATGACCCTCCAGCATGACAAGGCAACGAGCCATACTGCTTGTTCTGTTCCGTGATTTCCTGCAAGACAGGAATGTCAGTGTTCTGCCATGGCCAGCAAAGAGCCTGGATCTCAATCCCATTGAGCACGACTGGGACCTGTTGGATCGGAGGGCTAGGGCCATTCCCCCCAGAAATGTCCGGGAACTTGCAGGTGCCTTGGTGGAAGAGTGGGGTAATATCTCACATCAAGAACTGGTCAATCTGGTGCAGTCCACGAGGAGGAGATGCACTGCAGTATTTAAGGCAGCTGGTGGCCAAACCAGATACTGACTGTTACTTTTGATTTGGACCCCCCTTTGTTCAGGGACACACTTTTCCATTTCTGTTAGTCACATGTCTGTGGATCTTGTTCAGTTTGTCTTAGTTGTGTTTGTTATGTTTATACAAATATTTACACGTGTTTACACAAAGAAGACAAACTGGCACAGAGAGACAGAAAACACAGGTATAAATACAGGGAGGATAAGTAGGGAAGATGGGTGACACCTGGAGGGGGTGGAGACAAGCACAATAACAGGTGAAACAGATCAGGGCGTGACAGTATTAGTAGCTGTAGCAATATTTTTTATTAGTTGTAGGTCTATTAGTAGTTGTACAAAATAATTTAATGCTGTTAATTTACTTTTATTAGTATTATTAAACAGTAATTGTCATATTATTATTGTTACTAAGTATTGATTGTTTGTTTTTCAATTTGACATGCACATGCACCTACCCCAATGCCCATGCATTAATTACATTAGCATAGGAGAGGGAGAGTGGTTGGAGTGTGTGTTGAAAGGCTTTATATCCAACGTATTATTCTATAATTTTGTGTAGAATGTGTTGTGTCCCCTTTGCCACCCCTTACATCCCCTTGATCTCGGCCAAAACTTTATTCTCAACAATTGTGTGCCCTTACTGGTGGCAATTCCCAACATGACACTTTAATTTGATCCAAAGGGATCTATATTCTGGGGGAAACCTGTGGTACGTTGCACTTTGAACGAGATACAAATCCATACTGGATTATCATGAGAGAGTAAAAATGTCACACATTCAGAGATTAATTTTCTTTAACCAATGTCCCCTCTCCCCTCCTAGCTCTCCCAACCCTGAATGACTTCTCCCCATTGTGTTACGTGAATTCTATGAATCCTTTCTTTGATGGTATAATGCTGCAGCGGGCGAGGCACTGGATGTGTCCCAAATGGCACCCTATTTACTATAGTGCACTACGTTTGACACTATCACAGCTGACTGCTTAAGCCCTGCATGCAATCATTTTCATGATCAGCCTCTGAGAGCAGCCTGATTAGAGTTCAGTGAACTAAAGAGTAAAAGGATGAATGGAGAAAATCTACATTTATCATAAAGCTTTTTTGTTAATTTTTGTATTTGGAATTTATTTCACGCGAGTCGAAATGTAATCATTGGGCAATTTGCGAGCATGGATTGCGAAGAGGAGGAAATATAGGCTCTTGATTGCATAAAATGTTATGTAGAGTTATCTGATTTCAGAAAACTTGTGTTTGTGTTTCATTTAAATGTTTTCTTGGTAGGTGTCAATGAATTTCGAGTATCATTATAACAATCTACACCACCAGAAATCACATACTATAAGAGACGAAATCAAGATCACAATTTATTTGGATAGTTCCAGTTGATAAGCAACTGCTTGCTGAGGTTACAGTTAGGGTTAGGTTTAGAATAAGGGTTTCTATAAACCCTCTATTTGGGACTATCCAAATAAAGTGTTCACAAAATCAATAACTGAAAATGCAGTCATCTGTGTTTTAAATATTATCAACTTCCAACTATTTGAGTAATCTCTGTAGGAAAGATTCATACAGACATGGAAGTTGTGTTGAAATCAGATAATGTTCACTAGGGTTTAAAAGTGGGAAATGGGTTGCCGAGATTTCAAGAGATTTCCCACCCAAACCGATTATATTTTCCAGCGATAAATAATGACGAGAAAACTTTACATTATTTATATAAACAACGGGATGTGAAATGGAACTGTGAAATGATATGCAATGTTTAAATATGGCCTCTCTGTGGCATCCCTGCTCTGCTCTCTTCACGAGTATGTGTGTGAACTGTAGGTCTATTTCATCATAAATTCAAAGCAGTGCGTGCAATGGGTTCTCCTACCATGCCATTGCAACTTCAAAACACTCTCCTGCAACCCGCCTCACCCCAGAAAAATTATTATTTACCTCAAATCTGAAATCCACAATAGAAGCTAGCCTGAAGCTAACCAGGAGCTAACCAGAGGCTAACCAGGAGCTAGCCAGAAGCTGGCCCGGCTAGCTGTCTGAATCGCCGTTACCCCAACCGACCTCACTACTAACTGGACCCTTATGATCACTCGACTAAGCATGCCTCTCCTTAATGTCAATATGCCTTGCCCATTGCTGTTCTGGTTAGTGTTTATTGGCTTATTTAACTGTAGAGCCTCTAGCCCTGCTCATTATACCTTATCCAACCTTTCAGTTCCACCACCCACACATGCGATGACATCAACAGGTTTCAATGATGTTTCTAGAGACAATATCTCTCTCATCATCACTCAATACCTAGGTTTACCTCCACTGTATTCACATCCTACCATACCTTTGTCTGTACATTATACCTTGAAGCTATTTTATCACCCCCAGAAACGTACTTTTACTCTCTGTTCCGGACGTTCTAAACAACCAATTCTCATAGCTTTTAGCCGTACCCTTATCCTACTTCTCCTCTGTTCCTCTGGTGATATAGCGGTGAATCCAGGCCCTGCAGTGCCTAGCTCCATTCCTATTCCTGAGGCGCTCGCTTTTGATGACTTCTGTAACCGTAATAGCCTTGGTTTCATGCATGTTAACATTAGAAGCCCTAAGCTTGTTTTATTCACTGCTTTAGCACACTCTGCCAACCCGTATGTTCTAGCCGTGTCTGAATCCTGGCTTAGGAAGACCACCAAAAATTCTGAAATCTCCATTCCGAACTACAACATTTTCAGACAAGATAGAACGGCCAAAAGGGGCGGTGTTGCAATCTACCACAGAGATAGCCTGCAGAGTTATGTCCTACTATCCAGGTATGTACCCAAACAATTCGAACTACTACTTGTAAATATCCTCCTCTCTAAAAACAAGTCTCTCACTGTTGCCACCTGCTGTAGACCACCCTCTGCCCCCAGCTGTGCTTTGGACACAATATGTGAACTGCTTGCCCCCTATCTATCTTCAGAGCTTGTGCTGCTAGGCAACCTAAACTGGAACATGCTTAATACCCCAGCCATCCTAAAATCTAAGCTCGATGCCCTCAATCTCACACAAATTATCAATGAACCTACCAGGTATCACCCCAAAGCCGTAAACACAGGGACCCTCATAGCTATCATCCTAACCAACTTGCCCTCTAAATACACCTCTGCTGTTTTCAACCAAGATCTCAGCGATAACTGCCTCATTGCCTGCATCCGTAATGGGTCAACGGTCAAACGACCTCCACTCATCACTGTCAAATGCTCCCTGAAACACTTACATTTACATTTACATTTAAGTCATTTAGCAGACGCTCTTATCCAGAGCGACTTACAAATTGGTGCATACACCTTATGACATCCAGTGGAACAGCCACTTTACAATAGTGCATCTAAATCTTTTTAGGGGGGTGAGAAGGATTACTTACCCTATCCTAGGTATTCCTTGAAGAGGTGGGGTTTCAGGTGTCTCCGGAAGGTGGTGATTGACTCCGCTGTCCTGGCGTCGTGAGGCGAGCAGGCCTTTCTAATTGACCTGGCCGGGGTTTCCTGGAAGGACATTGACCTCATCCCGTCAGTAGAGGATGCCTGGTTATTTTCTTTGAATGCCTTCCTCACCATCTTATATAATCATAACCCAATCAAGAAATTTAGAACCAGGAACAGGTATAGCCTGTTCAAAGGGGGGGACACTCTTGACCCAAACTGCTACAGACCTATATATATCCTACCCTGCCTTTCTAAGGTCTTTGAAAGCCAAGTCAACAAACAGATTACCGACCATTTCGAATCCAACTATACCTTCTCCACTATGCAATCTGGTTTCAGAGCTGGTCACGGGTGCAATCACCGCATCCTCATCGGCAGACTCGATAGCCTTGGTTTCTCAAATGATTGCCTCGCCTGGTTCATCAACTATTTCTCTGATAGAGTTCAGTGTGTCAAATCGGAGGGTCTGCTGTCCAGGCCTCTGGCAGTCTCTATGGGGGTGCCACAGGGTTCAATTCTTGGACCGACTCTCTTCTCTGTATACATCAATGAGGTCGCTCTTGCTGCTGGTGAGTCTCTGATCCACCTCTACGCAGACGACACCATTCTGTATACTTCTGGCCCTTCTTTGGACACTGTGTTAACAACCTTCCAGGCAAGCTTCAATGCCATACAACTCTCCTTCCGTGGCCTCAAATTGCTCTTAAATACAAGTAAAACTAAATACATGCTCTTCAACCGATCGCTGCCTGCACCTGCCCGCCCGTCCAACATCACCACTCTAGACGGTTCTGTCTTAGAATATGTGGACAACTACAAATACCTAGGTGTCTGGTTAGACTGCAGACTCCTTCCAGACTCACATCAAACATATCCAATCCAAAGTTAAATCTAGAATTGGCTTCCTATTTCGCAACAAAGCGTCCTTCACTCATGCTGCCAAACATACCCTTGTAAAACTGACCATCCTACCGATCCTTGACTTCGGTGACGTCATTTACAAAATAGCCTCCAATACCCTACTCAATAAATTGGATGCAGCCTATCACATCTATCACAGTGCCAACCTTTTTGTCACCAAAGACCCATATACTACCCACCACTGCGACTTGTAAGCTCTAGTTGGATGGCCCTCGCTTCATACTCATCGCCAAACCCACTGGCTCCAGGTCATCTAAAAGACCCTGCTAGGTGAAGTCCCTATTTATCTCACCTCGCTGGTCACCATAGCAGCACCTACCTGTAGCAATGCTCCAGCAGTTTTATCTCTCTGGTCAACCCCAAAACCAATTCTTACTTTGGCCGCCTCGCCTTCCAGTTCTCTGCGGCCAATGACTGCAAAAATCTCTGAAACTGGAAACACTTATCCCCCTCACTAGCTTTAAGCACCAGCTGTCAGAGCAGTTTACAGATTACTGCACCTGTACATAGCCCATCTATAATTTAGCCCAAACAACTACCTCTCCCCCTACTATATTTATTTATTTATTTTGCTCCTTTTTACCCCCATTATTTCTAACTCGACTTTGCACATTCTTCCACTGCAAATATACCATTCCAGTGTTTATTTTTTATTTTATTTTTATTTTTTACTTGCTATATTGTATTTAATTCGCCACCATGGCCTTTATTTGCCTTTACCGCCCTTATCTCACCTCATTTGCTCACATTGTATATAGACTCGTTTGTCTACTGAATTATTGCCTGTATGTTTGTTTTACTCCATGTGTAACTCTGTGTTGTTGTACATGTCGAACTGCTTTGCTTTATCTTGGCCAGGTGGCAATTGTAAATGAGAACTTGTTCTCAACTTGCCTACCTGGTTAAATAAAGGTGAAATAAAAGATAAATAAAATATAAAAAAAGGAAAATACCTGTCTCTTGTGGAAAAGTCACCCTGATCAACTCTTTAGTCATATCCCAGTTTACCTATTTGCTTCGATCCTTGCCTACACCTAGCGACTTGTTTTTTAAATTATTATATTATAATGCTATAATTTCTGCCATCCGAATTCATAGGCATGTGAAATTTTGTCTTGCTTTCAGTTCCAAATATAATTGAATATTCTTTGCTCAAATAATCCACTGCCCCCATTTTGGGGTTATAGTCAAGCATGCAGTGTGTTTTGTTTCTCTCTCCCGTCCGGTGGTCCACCTTCCCAGTGGCTGACATGGTTGTTGTATGGACAGTGGAGAGGACATGGACGTCTCGTTTGACATGGCACTTTACTGCCAGCGACATGGACATCTCGTTTGTCATGGCACTTTACTGCCAGCTGTTGACATTTCTTATTTTGTATAATGGGTCTCATTTAGGATGGCAGTAGCATTGCTGATGAAATGCAGTCATAGCAGCAGAACTAGAAAGCAGTCTTGAGGATCTCTGCTCCAGTATTCTCTTAGGGAGTTCTTCTTTACTATCCCCATGAGGGTCTATATTTCACTAATTGTGGTTGCCCCCCCATTCCTACTCTCTCTCTTCTCCTGGAGATCCAAAGCATAGAGATTGGTCTCTACTATGTCTCCCACCAGCTCTTCTGTCAGCAACAACTTGAAGCACTCTGCCTCAGATGGAAATGGCAAGGGGCGTTGCACTCCAGACTGGGACTCATCAACACAAACTGCAGGGCCAGGAGGGGTGAAATGGCTGGCAGCCTTCCAGCTACCAAAGAACTCCTGTACTTCATCCACTATCGGTCTGCCTCCATCACCACCAGCATCTTCAAAGGGAACTGGGACTTTGTCAGTACAAGGCGACCTCTGTCACTGTCAGAATCTGATTCCTGACTTTCAGACTCATTGTCAGAATTTTTTTTCAATTTCCAGAATTTCCGCGTTTCTGAGTTGTCTCCTTTTGAAAGACATTGCTAATGCTACAGCGTAGCTCATTAGCTGCATACATAAACAACAACACTGAATGGCTCAGAGTGGGAGTGAGAGGTTATGTGATTGACTGCCTGCATGCACCAATTGTATCAATAAATCACTATCAGAAAAATGTTTTGTGTGGTATTATTGATATTTCTACTATTTTATTTACGTTTTTCAATTACCGGTGATAAATCATGCATTCCGATTTTTGCATAGATTGTAATGGGCACATAGTATGTGTGTAAAATATTTTTTTGAAGGTTGTACTGATTATGATGAGCTAAGCTAATTCCAGCTATGTGTGTGGAGACATGTTTCTTGACATACAATGCATTCTGAGTTTCACTTGATCGTCTGTCTGACCAAAGATGCTATAACAAAATGTGGTGGGTAAGGGTTCACTCATTTTTTGAGAACGTCAGGAAGTGAATGTGGGATGTGAACGATGGTAGATGACACACCCCTTCAACATGCATACTATAAACAGACCAAACTCATCTTGTCTTCTCTTATTATCTTTGGTTTCTGTGAGTGGAAAAAAAGCCTGGCTGCGCGCTTAAACTATTCGTCGGATTACTTTTGATTTCTAGAAAGTGTTTTACTCAACTATTTTATCAACGATGAGCTCACCCGTGATGTGATTCATTATACATAGTAATTGCTATTAGCTAATTCATATTGTAGTTTATGTCAGCCGAGAGTTAGAAAATATGACCACTTGTGTTGCATCAATCTTTCCTCAGTTGGTGCTAGGACAAATGTCGCCTACATTTTATCTGGTTAGGATGGTTGTGTTATGCTATAGATACTTCTGTGAATATCTGAACATTGGAGCCAAAAATAAACTGCTCACATTCTGGACCTAACTTTGTAAGGACTGTATTTGTGTAAATAGTTTCTGAAAAAAGTGTGGCCAGGTTAAATACTGATTGGTGCGTCATTCCAAACTGGCCGTTCTAAATAAGCGTTCTAAATTTGTGTTCTAATCATACTGTTGTGGTCGTAAGCTTCAGGGTCCACTGTAGAATGATCACACCCGTGTGATGATACGTGTGAAAGGGTTAAGTGTCTGCCATTGGTGTCATCACTGCTATATGTGCTAGTTTGACCACCAGAGGGCATCTATGAGAAGCATTTGACAGTTTTTAATATTGGCTGTACTAGAGAATTTCAAACCTTTTTTCTAAGAATATAGTATGTGGGATTGATTTTAAGAAATGTATTTTCATTAATTTGATTACTATTATGGTGTTTCTATTCCAAGAAAAAACAAAAACTCAACACTCAGTGTTCCCATTTGGAAAATATTGCCCTGTTCAAAGCGACCGTTCGGGAGTAGGCTAAGAGCAAAATAATCCAAACATTTCCACACACTAATTGTAGGCTAACCAATATACAAACTGAGATTCAGTCAGAAAAATAATCTAATTGATTTATCAAGACCAGTCCCCATGCTTGTCTCAGAGCAGGGCGAATCATTGATGAAATAGTTGACCACATGCGGTAGGCTATTGCTATTGCTATTATAACAATTGGATTACTTTTGGTGTTCCAGTAAACAATAATTTGTTGCATTCATTAGACTTCTTTATTGTGAAAAATTGATCCTTTACTCTGCCAAACCTACAAGCAAGAAACTGACGATACGACAATTCAACAAATAAATTGATCCTCAGCAAGGTTTTACCCGTGGTCGTGGAGCTGGCGAGAAGTGCAATTAAGATATCGCCGAGATGTATTGTACGGTAGTTGAACTAAACATCTGCATTTTGAACATCATCGTTATTTTATCAACGGAAGCAGAAAGATGTTGATGAACAGATACTGTGTAAAACTATAGAGTACTTAAGCATAAAATACATTGCAAGAAGGGGGGATTTTCACACCTACAGTAACCGGGCTATTAATGAAACTAATCGTTGGATAACAGATCGGCTCTCGGAAATCATTAAGTTTCGATCCTCTCTCTCTCTCTCACATGCACACACCTCTGAATGCTCAGCTATGAAAAGCCAACTGACGTTTACTCCTAGGGTGCTGACTGGTTCCATCCTCTATAACCACTGTTTATATTATTTGACCCTGCTGGACATCTGTGAATGTTTGAACAGCTTGAAAAATGATCCAGCCTTTATGGCCATGTATACTTATAATCTCCAAACAGTTTGGATGTAAGAATAACTTTTGTATGACTGGCTCCTTTAGTGAGAGGTCTAATGCTTTAATATTTAATCATTTCTGCCCTCCGATTTCATATTCGTTCTATAAATAGGCCCATGTGCACCTTCAGATGAACCGCAACATGTCGGCTAAAGCGATTTAATTCATGAATGTATTAGATATTCTGTGTTTTTATTTACAGTAATGATGGACAGCTGGAGGCATTTTGTTTTTCATAAGCATGGTTTTAGAGTACTTAAGCATTGAATACATTGCAAGGTTGCCCATGTTGGCCTTTAGGCTACACTTTACAATAGGACAAATACATTATTGAATTGGATAATTAAAAAAAACAGTTTTAAAATGCATATGTTTATTAAGTATTCTTGAATGTCGCGGAGCAGTGCAAAAATGGTGCTGAAATAGTTGACCACACGTGGGTAAGCTATTGCTTCAAATTCTATTATAACAATTGGATGACTTTGGGTGTTTCAGTAAGCAACAATTTGTTGCTTTCATTAGCCTACTTTATTCCAATATTTCTGTCATTCAGAGACTCGGTAAGATGCACTCACTGATGGTTGAAGAAAATGAGCGATCGGCAAAGGCAATCAACATCGCTCTAATGACAGTCTGAAGACATTTGAAGATACTTGAGCGGATTTATGGAAAGGCTCTGTAATTCTTTCCCCTAGAACATTAACCAAGTGTGCTCTCTTGTGTGTACTGTTCTGTAGTTTCAACCCAACGATTTGTCTGACAAACAAATTATTTTGTGCATTGTAGTCCCAGGCATGGATCAAAGCTGGCGAGACATTCAATGAAATCCTCAAGAGATATGCTGGACAATATGTCAGAGAGATGTCTATTGTCCTGCTAATAGCCATTGTGAAAACAAGGCCTCCAGGGCCGACAGAGAAGTTCCTTACTTTTTTCCCCTTCCATTTGCCTCTTCCTATCAGGTTTCAGGTAAGACCGAAATGCAGACTGTGTTGAAGTAACAATGTTTATTACAGCAACAGGGGCAGGCAAACAACAGGTCAAGGCAGGTAAGGATCGATAATCCAGAGGAGTGGGCAACTGTACTAGACGGCAGGCAGGCTCAGGGTCAGGGGCAGGCACAGAGGTCAGGCAGGCAGGCTCAGAGTCAGGACAGGCAATGGTCAAAAACCAGGAGGGCAAGAAACAGAGAGAATGGGGAAAAGCAGGAGCTGAGACAAAACGCTGGTTGACTTGACAAACAAGATGAACTGGCAACAGACAAACAACGAACACAGGTATAAATATAAAGGGGATAATGGGGAAGATGGGCGACTCCGAGTATTGTTTACGTCCTTGCTAAGGGTGTTAATTCTGGCAGACCTGTTGTCCGGCAATTCCATGGTTAGTTATAGTGACTTAACTTTTTCCTTTTTCTCAAATTTTGTACTTCATGTAGTAGTCTGTCTAGGGAACATCGATCTACGTTTTGATCATCATTTAACCCTTTGTTACCCTTGTGCTGACACTTTGTGTGGGGTGGGTGCAGGAACGGCTACTAAAGGTAGTTGTTTCATTGGCGATATACTCTACAGTTACTTTGACCGCAGCCGGTATTGACATTGTGGTTTCGTGGTAGAAACTGCTGTTTTGCATCATCTCTCAATGCTCCAATACCTGCTGGCGCACCCTCTAACTGGAGTGAGTGCTTCTGTTCAAACTTCAAACCTGGGATGTCAGGGCTTGCGGTACTGTCAGGGCTTGCGGTACTGCGCACTTTAGATGCCTCAAAAGCTGTGCTAGTAAGCTCTCTGAGTTCTGAGATTGGCAAGCCAGTGTGGGCTGTAGGGCCCAAGTAGGTATTGAAGCGGGGATATATGTTCGACAGAAACATTTGCTTTAACCCTCTACCTTTTCTAACATTCTGTTAAAAATCGCGCAACATTTCAGTGCCCTGCTACTCAGGCCAGGAATATAGTATATGCATATGATTAGTATGTGTGGATAGAAAACACTCAGACGTTTATAAAACTGGTTAAATCGCGGCTGTGACTATAACAGAACGTGCGTTTCATCGAAAAGTGCAGGAAAATCTGATCACAAAATGGAAATAAATATCCACGCGCGACTTCAAGGATTTGTTCAAAGTGAACCGAATTAAATGAGGCCAAGGTTGCAGTTCCTACAGCTTCCACACGTTGTCTAGAGTCTTGTCATTTGATTCAGCTTTGATTCATACCGAATCAAGGGAACCGATTCCCTCCGGTCTCCGACCGGATGTTTTGGTCGAGCTCTCTCCAGACATTTTTTCGAGACACACACCTATAGAATTGACATCGCCTCCTGATGAATTTTATCGCTTATTAACGTGTACTAATACCTAAAGTTGCATTACAAAAGTATTTCGAAGTGTTTTGTGAAAGTTTATCGTCGACTTTTTGAATTTAAAAAAATGACGTTACTTTATGAAACGCTATTTTTTTCAGTTTATCACACAGTCTTCATAGATCGATATCTAGGCTATATATGGACCGATTTAATCGAAAAAAAGACCCAATAGTGATTATGGGACATCTAGGAGTGCCAACAAAGAAGATGGTCAAAGGTAATGAATGTTTTATATTTTATTTGTGCGGTTTGTGTAGCGACGACTATGCTAATTATTTTGTTTACGTCCCCTGCGGGTCTTTTGGGGTGTTACATGCTATCAGATAATAGCTTCTCATGCTTTCGCCGAAAAGCATTTTAAAAATCTGACTTGTTGCCTGGATTCACAACGAGCGTAGCTTTAATTCAATACCCTGCATGTGTATTTTAATGAACGTTTGAGTTTTAACTAATACTATTAGCATTTAGCGTAGCGCATTTGCATTTCCAGAGCTCTAGATGGGACGCCTGCGTGCCAGGTAGGAGCAAGAGGTTAATGGTAATAGCTCTTCCATTCCTGTTTCAGTGAGTAGGCCAAAGTAAGCTGAACAAAGCCTATGATAGTAAGCTAGTGGGTGTTCATTCCAAGATTGTTCGAGAGTGTTAGCCAGCGAGCCATCATGTTTGAGAGTCGCAGAACCACGGAATTCTATTATCAAATCTGTGGCATGTTTGATGTAGTTGTTTTGCACATGTTGCTGTTGTAGACGAATGAACCTTGTCAGGTGTCTATTCAACATTCACTTTAACAGGTAAAGCCAGTCAGAACGTTTGTGTAGCCATCTACGGCATCCTCTATGTCTGAGTTGGGTTTCCTGGAATGGGGTCAAAGGTGCAGAAGTTTTTGAAGGGTTGGCAAGGCAATCCGTGCCAAGCGTGTGGAGAGGGTTGGCTTCATCCTGTGGGGAAATTGGGGCCGAAGGTCCAAGAGGAGAAGCCAAGCTTTGGCTTTGTTGGCGAGGAGGCGCCATATTACATAGACTCAGGGACACCTAAGAGGCAAAGTCTGAAACCTGTCATCTTCACTTTTTTGTCTACCGAGCTCCAGTTGCAAGCTAGGTGGCATGGTTGGGTAGTCACGCTGTAGAGCATGACGGTTCTGGAATTCCTCCAGATGGTACCTAAGGGTGGTATTCTGCTGCATATCAGAATCCACTTGGATGCTTAGAGTACCTATTTCAGACATGTGAGTGTCACACTAGCTCCGTTCGGCCTCATACTTATCTGTCATGGTTTGCAGGTAGAGGTCTTGAGTACGGATTCGAAAGATTCAGTGATGAGATTCCCTCTGCTTGCTTAGAAATCAATATTTCCCTTTAGCCCTTTCAAGCTTAACATCTTTATAATTTATCGCCCTCCAGGTTCCCTCGGAGAGTTCATCAATGAGCTTGATACCTTGATAAGCTCCTTTCCTGAGGACGGCTCACCTCTCACAGTGCTGGGCGACTTTAACCTCCCCACGTCTACCTTTGACTCATTCCTCTCTGCCTCCTTCTTTCCACTCCTCTCCTCTTTTGACCTCACCCTCTCACCTTCCCCCCCTACTCACAAGGCAGGCAATACGCTCGACCTTATCTTTACTAGATGCTGTTCTTCCACTAACCTCATTGCAACTCCCCTCCAAGTCTCCGACCACTACCTTGTATCCTTTTCCCTCTCGCTCTCATCCAACACCTCCCACACTGCCCCTACTCGGATGGTATCGCGCCGTCCCAACCTTCGCTCTCTCTCCCCCGCTACTCTCTCCTCTTCCATCCTATCATCTCTTCCCTCTGCTCATACCTTCTCCAACCTATCTCCTGATTCTGCCTCCTCAACCCTCCTCTCCTCCCTTTCTGCATCCGTTGACTCTCTATGTCCCCTATCCTCCAGGCCGGCGCGGTCCTCCCCTCCCGCCCCGTGGCTCGACGACTCATTGCGAGCTCACAGAACAGGGCTCCGGGCAGCTGAGCGGAAATGGAGGAAAACTCGCCTCCCTGCGGACCTGGCATCCTTTCACTACCTCCTCTCTACATTTTCCTCCTCTGTCTCTGCTGCTAAAGACATTTTCTACCACTCTAAATTCCAAGCATCTGCCTCTAACCCTAGGAAGCTCTTTGCCACCTTCTCCTCACTCCTGAATCCTCCTCCCCCTCCCCCCCTCCTCCCTCTCTGCAGATGACTTCGTCAACCATTTTGAAAAGAAGGTCGACGACATCCGATCCTCGTTTGCTAAGTCAAACGGCACCGCTGGTTCTGCTCACACTGCCCTACCCTGTGCTCTGACCTCTTTCTCCCCTCTCTCTCCAGATGAAATCTCGCGTCTTGTGACGGCAGGCCGCCCAACAACCTGCCCGCTTGACCCTATCCCCTCCTCTCTTCTCCAGACCATTTCCGGAGACCTTCTCCCTTACCTCACCTCGCTCATCAACTCATCCCTGACCGCTGGCTACGTCCCTTCCGTCCTCAAGAGAGCGAGAGTTGCACCCCTTCTGAAAAAACCTACACTCAATCCCTCCGATGTCAACAACTACAGACCAGTATCCCTTCTTTCTTTTCTCTCCAAAACTCTTGAACGTGCCGTCCTTGGCCAGCTCTCCCGCTATCTCTCTCTGAATGACCTTCTTGATCCAAATCAGTCAGGTTTCAAGACTAGTCATTCAACTGAGACTGCTCTTCTCTGTATCACGGAGGCGCTCCGCACCGCTAAAGCTAACTCTCTCTCCTCTGCTCTCATCCTTCTAGACCTATCGGCTGCCTTCGATACTGTGAACCATCAGATCCTCCTCTCCACCCTCTCCGAGTTGGGCATCTCCGGCGCGGCCCACGCTTGGATTGCGTCCTACCTGACAGGTCGCTCCTACCAGGTGGCGTGGCGAGAATCTGTCTCCTCACCACGCGCTCTCACTACTGGTGTCCCCCAGGGCTCTGTTCTAGGCCCTCTCCTATTCTCGCTATACACCAAGTCACTTGGCTCTGTCATAACCTCACATGGTCTCTCCTATCATTGCTATGCAGACGACACACAATTAATCTTCTCCTTTCCCCCTTCTGATGACCAGGTGGCGAATCGCATCTCTGCATGTCTGGCAGACATATCAGTGTGGATGACGGATCACCACCTCAAGCTGAACCTCGGCAAGACGGAGCTGCTCTTCCTCCCGGGGAAGGACTGCCCGTTCCATGATCTCGCCATCACGGTTGACAACTCCATTGTGTCCTCCTCCCAGAGCGCTAAGAACCTTGGCGTGATCCTGGACAACACCCTGTCGTTCTCAACTAACATCAAGGCGGTGGCCCGTTCCTGTAGGTTCATGCTCTACAACATCCGCAGAGTATGACCCTGCCTCACACAGGAAGCGGCGCAGGTCCTAATCCAGGCACTTGTCATCTCCCGTCTGGACTACTGCAACTCGCTGTTGGCTGGGCTCCCTGCCTGTGCCATTAAACCCCTACAACTCATCCAGAACGCCGCAGCCCATCTGGTGTTCAACCTTCCCAAGTTCTCTCACGTCACCCCGCTCCTCCGCTCTCTCCACTGGCTTCCAGTTGAAGCTCGCATCTGCTACAAGACCATGGTGCTTGCCTACGGAGCTGTGAGGGGAACGGCACCTCAGTACCTCCAGGCTCTGATCAGGCCCTACACCCAAACAAGGGCACTGCGTTCATCCACCTCTGGCCTGCTCGCCTCCCTACCACTGAGGAAGTACAGTTCCCGCTCAGTACAGTCAAAACTGTTCGCTGCTCTGGCCCCCCAATGGTGGAACAAACTCCCTCACGACGCCAGGACAGCGGAGTCAATCTCCACCTTCCGGAGACACCTGAAACCCCACCTCTTTAAGGAATACCTAGGATAGGATAAGTAATCCTTCTCAACCCCCACCCCCCTTTAAGATTTAGATGCACTATTGTAAAGTGACTATTCTACTGGATGTCATAAGGTGAATGCACCAATTTGTAAGTCGCTCTGGATAAGAGCGTCTGCTAAATGACTTAAATGTAAATGTAAATGTATTTCCAACTTCATCACCTGAATTTTCTCTTCATTAATTTAGTCAGCGACTTCAATGAGTTCCGCTGATCTGTCATCCAACTTGGTCATTTTGTTCATTAACTGATCGTCTTTGGTCTGTAGCATTTGGACTAGAACAATATTGCTTTGAGTAATGTTCATCAAAACTGCTTGCATGTTATTAAGTTGCCCGCTCCTGTTAGTAGACAACTCGTCATATTTATCAAGTTTGGTGTGGACTTCATCGCATTTAGTTTTGGCTAAATTGAGTTGTTCCTGTAGAAGACGATTTACTTGAAGAGTTTCTGGTCGTTCATCTTCATAAGTTTTTGCAATTACTTTTAACTGTTCAGTTTTCAACCGCATTTTCTCGGCTAACAGAATGTTTTCCTCATCTGCTTTTGTCATTCGTTTCCCAGTTCTCTCCACCAGTCCCTTCATATCAGCCATTTCTTGCTCGTGCTTCAGCTGTGCACTGCGTTACTGTAAAGGACCTTTACAAGGCCTCCACCCGATGGTTGATTTTGGAGAGCGTTTGTCGCAATTTCTGCTGTTTTTCCACTAATGGTATAGTTAGGGTTTGTATCACTGCAGAGGTCATCGATCAATCCTTTTATGGGTGAGGGTTCACTAATTAGCGTGGCACTGGGGACCACACCCTCTGATAGCTTGCACATTATTATTATTATTTTTTTCAAAGTTTGGGTTTTGAGTTGTTGGAAGCTGCAAAAACGACTCATCTAGTAATGTGTGATTTGGATGTGAATGAATTTGCAAATGCAAATGTAATTGATTAATCAGTGTTAATGATTAATCATACCTGTATAGGCTATCTGGGACTTAAACTTTAATCAACCTGAAAGCGTCACTGTATCTAGGTTAATGTGGAAAAGTAAAAAATGTTTCAGTGGTTGAAACAAATCAATTTGGACCTCATCCGAATGATGTTAAATTGAGATTGGCTGGATATCAGAAGAGTAATCACTTGTTACAAATGTGAGACGACGTTGGGCCTCAATGGAATGTATTTGTTTATAAAAAAATATATATATATAGATTATTCTTTACCACCAAGGGTCACTTATCCCTGAAAGCTGAACTCACAAGGGATTCCAGCAGAGGTGTAACTTCTGTCACCCAAGGCAAAACGTGTCGCCCTGAAAGCTGAAATCCCACAGGATTCCCGCGAAGGCGGGACTTCTGCCAATACTGGATTAGTACTGTGGGAGATCGACTCAGTGAGCTTGCAACAGCAAATTTAATTGTTTAATCATACCTTTATAGGCTATCTGGGAATGAAACGTCAATGAACCTTAAAGTCTAACATACTTGTTGAATCGAATGAGACAATGATATCCAATCAGTTGAGATTGTGTAAACCTATGTAACAGTCGTGAGCATATGTTTGCTGTCACATGGAGAGAAAAAAAAATCTTACTGCCAATTGTTCAACACCAGGGGTCACTGATTGCAGAAAGCTGAAATCAAACGAGAGTCCAAAGGGGCTGGACTTCCGTTTCCCACAGAACAGGGTGTCGCCCTGTGAACAAAGGAAAAATGTCTGCTTTCCCTTTGTTAGCTTAGCATCTAGTGAAAAACTAGCCTTACTTGTACAGGAATGTCAATTCCAAGCACCACATGGTCCCCTTTAACAAGGGAATGGCTTTACTAATGACGTCTCACGATAACCCTTTCAGCGTTATTTTTCACAATGTTTACCGGAACGTGCGGTGACATGAAGAAATACACCCTGATCTACTCACGCTGCTGAAAATGCGAGAGATGGAGAGATAATTACTTGCTTCTGTCAAGCTTATATATCTATTCAAAAATAGGCCGGCCCATATGTACTGGCTCTAGAAATTAATAATGTTCGAGTCTACTCGCTTCTGAGAGACAGAAATTGTACTTCTCTTTGGCTCAAGGAGTCTATATCTCAGAATACCTAAATCAACTGCCCATATGTCCCGGCTCGCGAGCATACGGTAAATCCCCCTACACACTGACTTTTCGTCAGATATACAACACAAGAGTCAATCTCTCCCTACCAGTATATGGATCAAATGGAAACACACACACCTCGACAACAAATCTTGGTACGGCTCTAATGGTGTATAACGTAATCTGCTCTTCAATTAATGTAGACAGAATGAGTCCTTAATGTTGAGTTCAATCTTAGATTCCTCGCATGGGGCTCCACTATGAACTTTTTTTTTGTGACGTGACTATCATTAATTTGATGCCTTATTTATCGAATCAAACTAATTATGTTTAATTGTTACTCAATTAAATTAATCATGTAACGAAACATTAGGAATTTGAGGCATCATGGCAAAAGTTGTTGAACGAGTTAATATCTCCCAACTTAAACTCTAAAGATATACAGATATCTCTCACATCAATAACAGTCAACCTATTAATTATTACCTCATCAGTCTCAGTCTGAATGTAGAAACCCTAGCCCTTTTGAAGATTCAGTACTACACAAATTGATTTAACCAGAAGGGGACTAGGGTTCCAATTTGGGAACACCCCCCCCACACGTTCAGCTGGAAGGTGGCGCATGGAACGCAAAAATATTCCTAAAAATATTTAACCTCCACACATTAACAAGTCCAATGGCTCAAATGAAAGATAAACACGTTGTTTATCTACCCTGCAAGTCAGATTTCTAAAATGTTTTACGGCGAAAACATAGCACATATTTATGTCAAATCACCACCAAAGACACAGCTAATTTGCATAGCCAAGTTGAAAAAAATATGCAATCAACAAACGCAGGATTAAAAGAAAAATAATGCACTAACTTTTTGAAATCTTCATCAGATGACAGTAATATAACATGTTACACAGTACATTTATGTTTTTTTCAATAATATGCTATATATATCCATAAATCTCTGTTTACAATGATGCATCGTTCAAAAAATGCTACTCAAATGTCCTGAGAAATGACGATAGCTCCGGCAGATAACGTCAGCTAACAAGGAATACACATCATAAACTTTGACTAAATATGCATGTTCTATATATATATAGTTAGATACACTTCTTCTGAATGCAATCGCTGTGTTACATTTATTTTTAACGTTACAGGTTTCGTTCACTAGGCTATACTATGAGTCGGCGCTCAAAAAGTAGCATTATGGCTCCTCTATCTTGGAGTCCACAGAAACCCAAATTTACCACATAAATATTCCCTTACCTTTGCTGTTCTTCCATCAGAAGACCTGGAAGGAATTATACTTACCAAAAACAGCGTTTAGTTTTGCAGTCTGTGTCTTTCGGTTCTCAAACACGACACATTTCGGTTGAAATGTAGCCAAAAGTCAAGTGGATGCGCACCAAAACGTCGAACTTACATATTATATGTTGACTAAACTTGTCAAACTAAGTTCATAATCAAGCTTTAACATGTTATAAAGGTGTACAGCAATCGTGAGGACGAACAGAAACGCAAGCATTGTATAATCGATCTTGGAAAAAAGACAGGACCGGAGCAGAGCGCGCATGAGAGTGACCTGTTTTTTCGCGTGACCGAAAGGTTTCGGCCCGCCAAAACTGTCGTGAGCGCGCGAGAGTTGAAAGCAGACATCGCGCTGAAGATAAAGAGACTGTTCCCAGACCTGTAAGTGCTTGGGAATGGTGGGGGCGATGACGTCAAAGTTGGGCCAACTTTTCTGATGACAAGAGAGAGTTTGGGAGAATGACTGCCCTGAGAGTTCTGCTTTACATACAGACATAATTTAAACGGTTTTAGAAGCTTTAGAGTGTTTTCTATTCAATAATATTTTATTTATATATATATTTGCATATATTAGCAACTTTTGACAAAAAAAATATGTTTACTATGGGCACGCAATTACTCCAGCGGGGGCAGTAGACAGCCCTATCCCCAACTTAATCATTTATTTATTAACTAACTAAATAATAACACAGAATACCCATACACATTTAGATGAGATAAAAGTCCCTAGTGGACTGACACGACATTACTTATTTTTACACAATGGAAAGAGGGTGGGGAAAGATAAAGAGAGGGAGAGACAAAGAGAGTCAATTTATCATACATAGATTTGGAAAATAGGCTCACTGTAACCAGAATACTCTCATTCGGAATAGAAATACAATATTTACGCGTAGATGTCTTTCTCTGTTGAAACCAATCAATCTGTCTGTGGCTAGTGGCTCGATGTAAGGCTCTGGTTATCCATCAGAGGTCACAATGTCCTTCTTAGTTGTAGAGCACATATGTCAGAGTCAAGGCCCGCGGGCCACATCCGGCCCGCGAGAAGGTTTTTTACGGCCCCTGGGATGATCTTGATTTATTATTAGAACCGGCCCGCAGACCGCAGCAAGCCGGCAGCCCGCAGATCTTTTACACGCACCAATACTACATTTCCCACAATGCAACGGTGACGCACCGAGCAGTAGGCTGCTTCATTTCAATATTTATTGGCACAGCAGTTGTCAGCATCACAGTAAAATTAACTTTCAGATACCCATCAAAAATGGCAAAACGGAAGGTGGACACTGAGAACCAGGGGTTTCAAACAAGGTGGGAGTCGGAGTATTTGTTCACGGAGGTAGCTGGAAAACCTGTGTGTCTTCTGTGTGGAGAAAGTGTGGCGGTACTGAAAGAGTATAATCTGAGACGACATTATGAAACGAAACACGCGGACAAAAACAAGAATATGGACATGGAACAAAGGCTACAAAAGGCAGAGGAATTAAAACGAGGCCTCAAATCTCGACAGGCTCTGTTCAAAAAAGCCAAATCACAAGGCCAGGCTGCTGTCAAGGCCAGTTTTATTTTGGCAGAAGAGATCGCTAAATCAGCCCGGCCATTTACGGAGGGGGATTTCATCAAAAACTGCATGATTAAAGTTTGTGACGAAGTTTGCCCAGAAAAAAGGCAACTCTTTTTAAATGTGAGTCTGAGCAGAAACACCATTGCCGAGAGAGTAGACCAGTTGTCCATCAATCTAAAAGAGCAGCTTGTGAAAAAGGGAAAAGATTTCATTGCATATTCCTTGGCTGTGGATGAGAGCACCGACATTTCTGACATTGCCCAGTTGTCAATTTTCATCCGCGGAGTGGACTCCAGCCTAAGCGTGACAGAGGAGTTTTTGGCTTTACGTCCTATGCATGGCACAACTACGGGGCATGATTTGTATGAAGAGGTGTCAAGATGTGTAAATGAGATGGAGCTGCCTTGGGAAAAACTCGTGGGTTTGACAACCGACGGAGCACCTGCGATGTGTGGACACAGGAGCGGACTGGTGGCGAAGATACGGGAAAAGATGCAAGAGGAAAACGCGACAGGTGAGCTGACAGCTTATCATTGTATCATACACCAGGAAGCGTTGTGCGGTAAAGCCTTGAAAATGGAGCATGTAATGAGCATCATCACGCGCACAGTTAACTTTATCAGAGCCAAAGGTTTGAATCACCGCCAGTTCAAGGCATTTCTGACGGAGTTAGAAACGGAGCATGGTGATTTGCCTTATCACACAGAGGTGCGATGGCTAAGCCAGGGAAAGGTGCTTCAAAGATGTTTCGAGCTTCGTGAGGAGATTTGTCTGTTCTTGGACAGCAAAGGGAAAGACACAACACAACTCCGAGACGAAATGTTTCTGTGTGAAATGGCTTTTCTGTGTGACATTACGAGTCATCTGAATGCAATGAACTTGCAGCTGCAGGGTCGGGATCGTGTCATCTCTGATATGTACAGTACAGTGAAGGCATTTAAAACCAAACTGACTCTGTGGGAGACGCAGATGCGGAAAGAAAATTTGAGCCACTTTCCCAGCTGCCAGACCATGAAAGAGAAGCTCTCTACCAGTGCGTTCCCGAGCGCACAGTTGGCTGATAAAATAGGTATGCTTGCCGCTGACTTTCGACGCCGATTTGCTGACTTTGAAGCACAAAAAGCAGGTTGGAACTGCTCGGCAACCCATTTGCTGTTGACGTGGAAAGCTCACCACCAAACCTCCAAATGGAGTTGATTGACCTCCAATGCAATGATGCACTGAGGGCAAAATATGCGGCAGTGGGTGCTGCGGAGTTCGCCCGTTTCCTCCCCGACACAATGCCCCAGCTGCGCATCCAGGCTGCTCAAACGTTGTCTATGTTTGGCAGCACATACCTGTGTGAACAACTGTTTTCTTTGATGAACTTGAACAAAACATCACACAGAAGTCGACTTACTGCTGAACACCTCCACTCAATTCTGAGGATTTCCTCAGCTCAGAGCCTTACCCCGAACATTGATGAACTTGTGGAAAAGATGGGACACCACCAAGTATCACCCTCAACCTCAAACAAGTGAACATTACTGTGCAATCACATATTTAGAGTTTTTACTCAGTTCAAGTTTAAAAGTTAAAGTTTAATATTTGTTTTCACTGCATGTTACTTCTCCTTAAACAAAGTGTTGTTTTTGATTAATAGATTTTTGCACTTTATTTTATTGTATTTCAATCCAATTATATTTTTAAAATATTTCAGTTGAGTGGATGATAGAAAATTGCTATTATTGTTTTTTTCTTTGAAGTAAATTTAGCCCACTTTTGCTAAAATAGAAAATATAGGCTACTGATGGTGCCTTGAATACCGGTTTCTTTCATTTAATGTTCATGTTATGGGGATTTTTATATAAAGGAAATTTGTCTTTTGTGTCTGTTGAAAATTAAAGATTACTGACAGAGCCATAAGAAAATATTGCTTTATTTATCTGATCATATTGGAATATATTTGTTAGGTTTTCAGTAGGTTCAATTAGGTTCACTAGACTATATGCGTCATTTAAAAATTTTTCAATGAACATTCGAACAGTCCGGCCCTCGGCTTGTAGCTAAATTTTTATTTGGCCCTCCGTCCATTTGACTTTGACACCCCTGTTGTAGAGCTTCTCTAGTCTTTGAGTGTTCATTAGAATAGATACTGCAGACATACCAACAGTTGAATCAGAGGGGATTGTCTTCTTTCCTCCCTCGTGGCTTTAGTCAAAGTTTTAGGACCGCTATTACATGCACAGCTGCAGACTGTGAATGTTCTGGTCTAGTCTTTACCTTCTTCACTCGTGTTGAGTGTTTCAGAGTTTCTAAACATTTCGTAACGTTCAGCTTGAGCTGTACGTTGGCTTGTCTGTAGAATAAAACATTTCTAACCATTTCAATGTGTGGACCATGGCGTCATGTCTTTTTGGTCCTGTAGTTTTAACCATTCCACCGTCCGTCTGCTTGGTCTGTATGTTCATTCTTAACAAGTCTTTTTAAGCACTCTGGCCAAAAGGGGCATCATGCTGACAAGAACTCTGAGCTTACTTGGGCATGGCTACTGACTGTGCACGGCTTATATGAAAACAATTATCTCATTCGAAAACTAAAATCACTTTTATATCTTTTCAAAAATTCTTTACATCTCCACGGACCATTCTTAACATTCCTATCTTATAAACACTGTTCCCATATTCACTCTCTGGACAAAAAGGTTTTGGTGGCAAAAATCTCTCTCTACACAAAGAAGTTTCAGTCTTCGAATACTGCTGTGCAAGGAAGAGTTTCTATAAACTATTTATGACCGGCTGTTAAGTCAAAATCGGCCCAACTCTCCCCCTCTCCTTTTCTGTGGGAGAGAGGAGGGCTATCTGTCAGCAATATGCCAGGCTGATCTGGCACCTTTGATCCTCACCAAGGAGAGAGAGAGTCATGACAGTACCTAGTCAAAGTATTCTGGTGTCAAAATGTTGCCTTCCCCTGCTGAGCTGGTTGTGTTGTTATAAAACATGTCCTCCTTTCACTTTATATTACCACAGTGTGTGTGTGTGTGTGTGTGTGTGTGTGTGTGTGTGTGTGTGTGTGTGTGTGTGTGTGTGTGTGTGTGTGTGTGTGTGTGTGTGTGTGTGTTGTTTCTAAACCCAATTCATTGCTTTCTAGTCTTTGAGAGGACTTGACTACCCTTCCAGACATGTTCTCCTCTTATCCATGGGCGTAGTTCTGGCTACTTTTCATCTTGCATTGTCTGAGTGCTTTGTGTCTGGAACATTAAATCCAGCAAATATCACATTCAGTCCAAAGATATAATTGAATTGAAGAAAGTTCTAACTTAAAAACACATTATTGTGTTTTGTGATGGTTTTCATAGAAAATTACATACTTACCTGATTTGTTGGATATTTATCAATTACTGTGCCTTGTAAAAGTATTCACCCCCCTTGGCGTTTTTCCTATTTTGTTGCATTACAACCTGTCAATTAACCTCTCTGGGATATGTGGGACGGTAGCGGCAAAAGCCAGAGAAAATGCAGAGCGCCAAATTTTAAAAAATGACTATAAAAATCTAACTTTCATGAAATCAAACATGTACGATACCAAATTAAAGCTACACGTGTTGTGAATCCAACCAACATGTCAGAATCCCAAAAGGATTTTCGGCGAAAGCAGGCGATGCTATTATCTGAGGATAGCACCTCCGTGAACAAAAGAGAGAAAACATATTTCAACCCTGCAGGCGCGACACAAAACACAGAAATAAAAATATAAATCATGCCTTACCTTTGACATGCTTCTTCTGTTGGAACTCCAATATGTCCCATAAACATCACAAATGGTACTTTTGTTCGATTAATTCCGTCCATACATATCAAAAATGTCAATTTATTTGGCGCGTTTGATCCAGAAAAACACCGGTTCTAACTTGCGCAACGTGACTACAAAATATCTCAAAAGTTGTCAATAAACTTTGCCAAAACATTGCCAACTACTTTTCTAATACAACTTTAGTCATTTTTTAAAGTAAATAATCGATAAAATTGAAGACGGGATGATCTGTGTTCAATACAGGAAGAAAACAAACTGACGCTACCTTTCTGGTCATGCGCCTCTATCTAACAGTACACTTGAAGTGACCCTCGTTTTGAACAGGGCAACTTCTTCATTACACAAAGGAAAAACCTCAACCATTACTTTTTTTTGTGGTCCTTCTGTAGCTCAGTTGGTAGAGCATGGCGCTTGTAACGCCAGGGTAGTGGGTTCGATTCCCGGGACCACCCATACGTAGAATGTATGCACACATGACTGTAAGTCGCTTTGGATAAAAGCGTCTGCTAAATGGCATATATTATTATTATATTACTAAAGACTGTGACATCCAGTGGAAGCGGTAGGAACTGCAAGAAAGTCCCTTAGAAATCTGGATTCCCAATGAAACCCCATTGAAAAGAGAGTGACCTCGAACAAAAAAAATCTGAATGGTTTTTCCTCGGGTTTTCGCCTGCTACATAAGTTCTGTTATACTCACAGACATGATTCAAACAATTACAAATAATATGCACATCTAATCTTCTGCGGATGAGTAGCAGGCAGTTTAATTTGGGCATGCATTTCATCCGGATGTGAAAATACTGCCCCCTGTCACCAAGAAGTTAAATTGATTTTTATTTTAATTTCAATTAATGGACATACACAAAATAGTCCAAATTGTTGAAGTGAATGATTATTTTTTTTAAAGTGGTGCATAAAGAGCGGCAAATTCAAATACAGAAATACTCATTATAAAAATTCTGAAAAGATACAACTATTTTACATAGGTTTAATGATTAACCACGGTGTCAGATTTAAAAAATGCTTTACGGCGAAAGCATACCTTACAATTTTTTGAGAACATAGCCCAGCAGACAAATCATTACAAACAGTAACCAGCCAAGTAGAAGAGTTACACAAGTCAGAAATAGAAATACAATGAATCACTTACCTTTGATGATCTTCATATGGTTGCACTCAGAAGACATTCATTTATTTAATAAATGTTCCTTTTGTTTGATAAAGTCTCTCTTTATATCCAAAAACCTCTGTTTTGTTTGCACGTTTTCTTCAGTAATCCACAGGCTCAAAAAAATCCAAATTGTATCTGTATTGTTCATAGAAACATGTCAAACGATGTTTATATTTAATCCTCAGGTTGTTTTTAGCCTAAATAATCAATAATTTTTCAACCGGACAATAACGTTGTCAATATAAAAGGTAAACAAGAAAGACACTCGCTGGGTCGCGCGCATGACAATTCTCTGTGACACAGCATGGTCCACTCATTCAGACTGCTCTTACTCCCTCATTTTTCAGAATACAAGCCTGAAACAATTTCTAAAGACTGTTGAGATCTAGTGGAAGGCATAGGTACTGCAATTTGAGTCCCAAGTCAATGGATACTGTAATGGCATTGAATTTTCACCTGCCAAATCAGTTCTGTTATACTCACAGACATTATTTTAACAGTTTTGGAACCTTTAGAGTGTTTTCTATCCATATCTACTAATTATATGCGTATCCTATCCTCTGGGCCTGAGTATAAGACAGTTGAATTTGGGCACGCTTTTCATCCAAAATTCCAAATGCTTCCCCCTACCCTAGAGAAGTTAAATGAAGTCCATCTGTGTGTAATCTAAGTGTCACATGATCTGTCACATGATTTCAGTATATATACACCTGTTGTGAAAGGCCCCAGAGTCTGCAACATCACTAAGAAAGGGGAACCACCAAGCAAGCGGCACCATGAAGACAAAGGAGCTCTCCAAACAGGTCAGGGACACATTTGTGGAGAAGTACAGATCAGAGTTGGGTAATAAAAAAATATCAGAAATGTTGAACATCCCACGGAGAACCATTAAATTCATTATGGAAAGAATATGGCACCACAACAAACCAAGTTCCACAGCGGAGATTGGAGTGTCCATAGGACCACTTTAAGCCATACACTTCACAAAGGCCAGAAAAAATGATTTGCTTAAACGACAAATAAGCAAACACATTTGATATTCACCAAAAGGCATGTGGGAGACTCCCCAAACATATGGAAGAAGATACTCTGGTCAGGTGAGACTAAAATTGAGCTTTTTGGCCATCAAGGAAAATGATATGTCTGGTGCAAACCCAGCACCTCTCATCACCCCGAGAATACCATCCCCACAGTGAAGCGTGGTGGTGGTAGCACCATGCTGTTGGGATGTTTTCCATCTGCAATGACTGGGAAACTGGTCAGAATTGAAGCAATGATGGATGGCGCTAAATAAAGGGAAATTATTGAGGGAAACCTGTTTCAGTCTTCCAGAGATTTGAGACTGGGACTGGAGGTTTACATTCCAGCAGGACAATGACCCTAAGCATACTGCTAAAGTAACACTCAAGTGGTTTTAGGGGAAACATTTAATTGTAATTAGAACATTTAATTTGAATGGCCGAGTCAAAGCCCAGACCTCAATCCAATTGAGAATCTGTGGTATGACTTAAAGATTGTTGTATACCAGCAGAAACTATCCAAGAAGCTAGTGCGGTTTTTCCTTGAGGAATGGGCAAAAATACCAGTGGCTAGATTTGCCAAGCTTATAGAATCATACCCCAAAAATGTAATTGCTGCAAAAAGTGACTCTACAAAGTATTGACTTTGGGGGATGAGGGGTTATGCTCAAGTTTTCTGATTTTTTTCCCGTCTTATTTCTTGTTTGTTTCACAATAAAACATATTTTGCATCTTCAAAGTTGTAGGCATGTTGTGCAAATCAAATGATACAATCCCCCCCAAAATATATTTTAATTCCAGGTTGTTATGCAACAAAATACGAAAAATGCCAAGGGGGTGATACTTTCGCAAGCCACTGTAATCTGGAGATGAACCCAGAGTGGCTTGTGATGGCCCTTATTTTGCATGGGAAGGGTGGAGCCAGCCATGACAGCATGTTTAGGTCTACTATATATACAACTCTGTTTTTCTGTAAAAGTTAAGCCCTCGGCCTGACAGTCAAGAATGTTGGATGGACGGCTTCATTATTGCAATAATTCATCAATATTAAATGAAAATGATTGAAGAAATCACCTAATCTCTCTCAGTTCTGAATTTCCACCACACGGTACATATTGTACCACGCAGGTTGAGGGTTCATCTCACTCCATCTGTGCACAGAAAACAGTACTCTAATGAATTATTATCAAATATCTGCAAATAGCAACTTAGTTAGAAGACACAGGGAGACTGGCAAGCTGAGTGAGTATAGAACATCCCTCACAATATTTAACTTTATTCAGCCAAAGAGGCACATGCAGAAAGAGAATATAACATTGGCATTTCTGGCCACATGCAGACAACCAACAGCAGGTTGATAGGCTGATCCTTAAACAGTAGTCTATAATAACTGCATAACATATACAGGGGAACACCTGTCTGTGGTGCATGCACCCGCTTGCTTGCATCCATGTATGCGTGTGTGCGCGTGTGCGTGCGTGGCATGTATGCATGCCAATACAAGGCGGACAGTCATGACTGAGCCCTGTCTCCCAGTCCTCTCTGCCTCCCTCTCTCCTCCGTATCCCTCTTTTTCCACCTGTCCCCATGTCTCCCCTCTGCCTACCCCTTGCCTTCCAATATTTCCCCCATCTCCCCTGTCTCCCCCTGGCTCAACCGTCTCCCTTTGCCTCCCCTTTTTCCTCGTGTCTCAACCAGCAAAGTGGAAAAATCTGCCGTTCGTGCCGAGGATGTGGATGTCGATTAAGGCAGCCGCCAGCACATCTCTAATTCAGAATGGTTGGGTTAAATGCGGAAGACTCATTTTAGTTAAAAGCATTCCGTTTTGGTGCCTCCCGGGTGGCGCAGTGCTTCAGGGCACTGTACTGCAGCACCAGCGGTACCACCAGAGACCCTGGGTTCGCGCCCAGGCTCTGTCATAACCGGCAATGACCGGGAGGTCCGTGGGGTGATTCACAATTGGCCTAGTGTCATCCGGGTTGGCTGGTAGGGATATCCTTGTATCATCGCGCACCAGTGACTCCTGTAGCGGGCCGGGCACAGTGTGTGCTAACCAAGGTTGCTGGCGTCCGGGTTGGATGCGCGCTGTGTTAAAAAGCAGTGCGGCTTGGTTGGGTTGTGTATCGGAGGACGCATGACTTTCAACCTTCGTCTCTTCCGAGCCCGTACGGGAGTTGTAGCGATGAGACAAGATAGTAGCTCCTAAAAAAACAATTGGATACCATGAAATTCGGGAGAAAACGGGGTAAAGATTTTTTTTTAAACACAAAAAAAAGCATTCCGTTTTGCAACTGACTAGGTATCACCTTCCATTTCTCGTCTCCCGCCTTACCTGCGTTCCGCTTACTAATGGTCTAGACGTCGCTCACGAAATCTCCCAGGTAAAAGCGTGCCACAGCCACCCAAACAACTTGCTCAGGAGATGTAAATTCCTCGGGAGAGAGGATGGTATCGTAATGCCCATGTCAGTTCCCCTCTATTTATCTCCCACATGTGCTCTTACCATGAGGGACAGAGCACTTACTGCACCTGCTACAGCAGCATTTCTTTTCAATTATTTTGACATTAACCATTGGCCTTAAATGTTTGTCCGGCTGTGGCAAAAATGAAAATTATATTAATGATAATAACAATACATTTAAATTTATTTAAAATAATCTATAATAAAAAACAAAAGAAACAGGCATTTTCAACTCATTCCATTTAAAACATGTATGTTTTAAATGGAATGCCTCAGACATATACAGGAGCAGCACACACAAACACATACACAGACACTGAAAGGCACACATACACCAGAACACACACACAGCAAATTGGCCAGTGTTGATTTTTCAGTAGAATGTTTCTGGTATGGATTCAGGAGTTAAATTGACTCTGCAAGAGTGAAGTTAACTCTTAGTGGTGTAAAATAACCAGAGTTATTGTTTTACTGCAGGTAGATCTTTGGGGCATTATTTTTAATATCTTTGTTTTTGCAATGATTGATTAATCTTATGCTACGCAAAGATAAATAACATACATTTTTCTAAATTAATCCAATCAGTTAGTTAGATTTATTACAGCCGTTACTGAAATGGTTATTCCTAACAATTACAGTCATTCTGAATGCAGGTTGCAGGTATATAAAAAATTCAGCTGTTGGATATCCTAACACTGGCTGGATTCCAATAGAATTTACACATCACTTTGCAAGCTTGCTATTTAATAGCTTGCTATTTAACGCAACATTTTTTGTGAGAATACCATCAGTAGAGTTGAAAATGCAATGGAAACCAATTTAACTTCAATGTTTTATTCGGTACATGGGAATATAACCGCACAATATATTTTTATGTGATCTAAGTTATGACGCACTACATTTTATCTGCAACATGTCAATTTGATGGAAACACATATCTGGTGGAAAAATGTGCATATTATTGTTTTTATGTGGATTTTAGAATGCTCACATAGAAGATCTGTTGCCAATTGGATGGAAACCTAGCTAATGATGAACTCTCCACATGATTGAGCAATAGGTAAGTAGCAGAATTTTTTAAAAATAACTCAATTAGAATGGGTGCAAAATGGTGCAAAATGTTGAAGGATTCAGTTTTGTATTATGAGCACAGGGTTAATACAGAGGGAATGGGTCACTGATGCTGGAGTAGGGAAAGCAGACATGCAGTCCGAGATGGCACTGATTGGCCTTAATCATCAATTGTGATTGGGAGACGGGACAACGGAGGAGCTGGTGAAATGAGTTTGCAGATACAGTACATCCCAAACAGCACTACTCATCACTATGGGCCCTGGTCAAAGGTAGTGCACTTCATATGGATGAGGGTGCCATTTGGAACACAGCCTGTCTGTTCTCCACTCTTTTACTACTGCTCTTGGATGAATTTATTTGTGTTGGGCTCCCTCAAATGACTCGGGTTCAGTCAGGTTGAGTGAGTGTGTGTTGAACACAGACACACACACACAGACAGTGTCACAGACATATTCCACAGAAAGTAATTAGAGGGGAAAGGGAAAATGTACAACATAATCAAAATATTCAGTGGCAGGCAAAGGTAACAACTAGCTTAAAGTAAACCAAATTTGAGTCACATTACCTTTCATTAAATAGGATTTGTAAATGTTTGTTATGTAGCTTGAGGTAGCTAAATGTTGCAAAACATTGCCTGGTAGGGAACAAATGGTACACAATATGTTGTTGTCACAACACGACCAGGAAACAACTATGAGGTAAATGGCTTTTAAACCTCTTATGGATCTCTACAGTGCGGTGTCCCACCCACGGGACGGTTGAGCTAATGTGTGCTAATGCGATTAGCATGATGATGTTGTAAGTAACAAGAACATTTCCCAGTAAAAAGAGTATGCTTATATATGGTACGCTTATCATAGTTGGGTTTTAATCCAGATAAACTAGAGAAATTGTCCAGGTCCTCAATAAGGCCCATCAAGGTTTTGGGCAGCAGGTAGCCTAGTGGTTAGAGCATTGGGCCAGTAACCAAAAGTTTGCCAGATTGAATTCTCGAGCTTCCAAGGTAAAAATCTGTCGTCTTGCCCCTGAACAAGGCAGTTAACCCACTGTTCCTAGGCCGTCATTGTAAATAAGAATTTGTTCTTAACTGACTTGCCTGCCTAGTTAAATAAATAAATAAATAAATAAAGGTTGAAGTTTGAAGACTCAAGAGAAACATAAATCATTGACGTAAATTTATTATTTTGTCTCCAATCTCAGAGAAGTAACCATCATTTAAAATTTTACATAAAGGATTGTTCCACATTACTTTCACCCATTTTATGAGATATTCTCCTATATTGAAAAAATCTAGAAATACTATATTGAAGGTTTTCTCAAAATCTGCTACAAAGATTATACCTGGTTTCCATGTATTCTCATTGTTTTCAATTATTTGTAGTTTTTGTCTAATATACTTCCTTTTAAGAATCCCGTCTGTTCGTGAAGAATAAGGTCCGGTTGGACCTAACATGGTTAAAGCCAATACAGAACTCTGGTGACCTTGACATCATTTACACAGGTAAAAGTGCAAACACACAGTGCACATGTCATATCGTTATACCACTAATTACAGTGTGGTAATATACCACATTGCTCAGCATAATCATATTTGTTTAATTATTGAGTCGTGAATCGGCAGTTCCAGTTCATGCAGGAAATACACAAATCAGCTCAGTGGGGAAATAACCAGCAATGGATAAACTGTGAGACTTCAGGTAGAACATTTAATTTGCTTTGATTATCATGACAGTACAATCCCTGCCAATGGGTAGGCGGTCGGTTGGTTGAGTCTTCTTTGTGATGACATAGAAGTCCCAATTGTTGTAACAAATACAGTCAAAACAGTCGATAGATCAACATGTCCTACCTTATACTAAACCGTTAGTTATGCATGAGGAGATTGCTGCCATGAGAACCTGTTCTATACAAACAATCTCTCGAGGGATGCAACTAATTGCATTAATGTGAGAGGCAAGATATCCTGCCACAGCATGTATTCAGCTGTATGGAAGATCATATAATATATGTCAGTTTTGTATATTATTTACTGTGATTATTTATTCAGTTTTATAGAGAGATAACACTTTTGAAAATGTTATTGAAATTGTTTTTTTGTCTCTACTAAAACAAATATTATTTTCCCAAAATGTTGCAAGAGTGAGTGTGGTGTGGTGCAGTGAGCCACAAACCAAAAAGATTGAGATACTAAAAGTGGAATATTTGTACACTGATTGTGTGTCATTTAAAACCAATACAAGAGCACAGTGAGAAAGGGGTCACTTTATTATTGATTTACAGAGAGATACTGTAGATAAGCATTTCAGGGTTGGTTGTTGCAGTACCATAACTTAGTCAGAGATTCCAATAGACTATACCAGTCAGAGGAAGTCCCTATTGTCCTAAAAAGGCAAGGACAGATGTCATCCTGAAGGGCTAGTCCACGCAGTGCCTTCAGAAAGTATTCAAAGCTTTTGACTTTTTCCACATTTTGGTTTTGTTACAGCCTCAATTTAAAATTAATTACATTAAGATTTTTTTTGTCACTGGCCCACACACAATTACCCCATAATTGCAAAGTGGAATTACGTTTTTAGACATTATTACACATTTATTACAAATGAATTAAAAATGTAAAGTTGAAATGTCTTGAGTCAATAATTATTCAACCCCTTTGTTATTGCAAGCCCAATTAAGTTAAGGAGTAAAAAGTCACATAATAATTTGCATGGACTCACTCTATGTGCAATAATAGTGATAACATGATTTTTTGAAGCACTACTTTATCTCTGTATCCACACGTTCAATTAACTGTAAGATCCCTCAGTCGAGCAATACATTTCAAACACAGATTCAACCACAAAGACCAGGGAGGTTTTCTAATGCCTCGTAAAGAAGGGCACCTATTGGTAAATGTGTAAAAATAAAAGGCAGACATTGAATATCCTTTTGAGCATGTTGAAGTTATGCATTACACTTTGGATGGTGTATCAATAAACCCAGTATCTACAAAGATACAGGCGTACTTCTAACTCAGTTGCTGGAGAGAAAGGAAACCACTCAGGGATTTCACCATGAGGCCAATGGCGACTTTAAAACAGTTATAGTGTTCAATGCCTTGATAGGAGATGACTGAGGATGGATCAACAACATTGTAGTTACTCCACCATACTAACCTAATTGACAGAGTGAAAAAAGTAAGCCAGTACAGAATACAAATATTCCAGAACATGCATCCTGTTTGCATTAAGTCACTAAAGTAATACTGCAAAAAATGTGGCAAGGAATTCACTTTTTGTCCTGAATACAATGTGTTATGTTTGTGGCAAATCCAATAAAACACATTACTGAGTACCACTCTCCATATTTTCAACCATAGTGGTGGCAGTATCATGTTATAGGTATGCTTGTAATAGTTAAGGACTAGTGAGTTTTTTCAGGACAAAAAAAAAATGGAATGATGCTAAGCACAGGCAAAATCCTAAAGAAAAACCCGTTTCAGTCCGCTTTCCACCAGACACTGGGAGATGAATTCACCTTTCAGCTAGGCAATAAACTAAAACAGGACAAATCTAGGCTGGAGTTGCTTACCAAGAAGACAGTGAATGTTCCTGATTGAACAAGTTACAGTTTTGACCTAAATCTCTTTGAAAATCTATGGAAAGACCTGAAAATGTTTGTATAGCATGATGATTAAAAAAAAACATTTTACAGAGCTTGAAGGGTTTTGAAAATAACAATGTGCAAATGTTGCACAATCCAGGTGTGGAAAGCTCTTAGACACTTACACCAAAATACTCAAAGCTGTAATAGCTGCTAAAGGTGCTTCTACAAACTATTGAATCAGGGGTATGAATACTTATGTAAATTAGATATATGTATTTCATTTTCAATACATTTGCAAAAATGTCTAAAAACATGTTTCCACTTTGTCATTATGGGGTATCGTCTGTAGATGGGTGAGAAAACAACATCAATTTAATCTATTTTGAATGCAGGCTGTAACACAACATGTGGAATAAGTCAAAGGGTATGAATACTGACGTGAAGGCACTGTATGTTAACCAATACGGACACCGGCATGCACACGTACACAAGTTGTGCTCACTTCAGAATTTGGGAACTGAATTTGAATTGAATTGGCCACACTCCACAGGATATAGAATTGGAATTAAGTTTGAGTGACAGGAAGTTGATTCAAATTTAGTGCATTTCAAAGAAATCCCAGTCATAGAACAAGAGAGTTACATTGAATGTGACAGGTCACACTTCCAGATAACAAAGAATATTTGACTTTTATCTGCAAACAATAATGTTCATATACTCTTTAACCTCAATGCTTAGGACAACCGATTACATTTCCACCACCCATTTCTTTGTTTAGCTTATTTTTAAAGGATTATGGTCAATTTGAGGGTTAAACTAATGCATTCTGGGAAGGTAGTATTTTCCCCCATATTGAATTGTTTTATGTGATTAATGAAATACAATGTAATATTCACATACAGGTGTATACATTCTCTCTGTCTGAGATTAATTTAGTTCTGTTGGTATGTGCAGGTGATATCAGCTTTGTAAAAGCATACCAAATCAAACCACAAGGCTGTTCAACAAGGCGTCTGCATCCGAAATGGAACCCTATTCCTGATATAGTACAGTACTTTTGAGTCCTAATGTGTCCTCGTCAAAAGTAGTACACTATAAAGGAAATAGGGTGCCATTTGAGGGGAGTTTGTAGCAGCCGTACCCATTGCCTGTTCTGTGTTGCCTGTTATCCATTCTGCAGGAGTATTAATGGGCCAATTGATCAACAGCAGGCTGGTATATCCTGAAGAGGGGGCTGATCACTTACCTACGGCAGGCCTGACACAGCAGCACCAATCAGCAACACGGCTAGGGGATTGATTACAGACGCATGGCTGGGCTGTGGCTGAGGGAGATGAGTTGCTGACGTCGCCTCGCTCATTTCCTGACAGTTTGACTTAACAGGGAAGGAGCCTTCACCTGCGTGAGGGAGAGGTATAGATAGGTTCAACAAGGCATAAACGGGATGAAAACACAGGTGTTAAGCTCAATCACAAAGCTAAGGGCATGCTTCGGTGGAGACAAATGCTCAGCGCCGCCAATATAATGATGCACACCTGAAGAGGCATCACGCTAGATGGTATGGATTGTGGAGACGAACAGTTTGAGTCGACTGCTCTTGCTTGGAATGAAGCGTGAATAACACAAGGCTGGTATCCAAGTTATTGGATTTCAATGGGGCACCACATGGTACACTGTCTTAAATGTATGAGGTCAAGCCGCTCAATCATCCACCACTCAACCAAAATGCCATGAATAAAAAAACAAAAAGTAAATTTGTCAGGGGCTGAGAATCAGTCGAAATATTTCCTCAGTAATGTTTTTGGCTCTGGCTTTGTTTACAAACTACTGCCCACACACACACACACACACACACACACACACACACACACACACACACACACACACACACACACACACACACACACACACACACACACACACACACACACACACACACACACACACACTGTTTATTCTGAAAACTGGAACCATTTTGCTGTGAGAGGATTTGATCGGAGCATTAGAAAAATAACTGGTTTGTAAATAATGGAATGAGGGTAATCTTTTGTGACAAACTGTTAAAACACACATTTGAATGTCAGTCAACATTTGATTTAGCCACTTCTGCCCCCAGAATTAATATACAAGTGAGTAATCATTCTTATGGATTTTCTTTTTTTTCATTTGCTAAAATTATAAATCACACAGCAGGTAAAAAACTATTGCTTCAATTACTAGCGAAGCGTAACCTGGGATACAGGCCACAACATTCTTGTTATCAGTTGGCTGGTTAAAATATAGGACTATTAGCTGTCAGGCTAGATTGATTATTCAGACGAGTAATGAGAATGTGTTCAGTGAGTGAGTGAGCAAGGAGTCAGGAGAGAGAGACACAGCAAGCAAGAGGAGTGTGATGCGAGGACATGAGTGTTTGGCTGAGGAGGAATGTGTCTGTGTACTCTCCACTGCTCCTCTCTTCTTTTCTACTGCTCTGTTCTTCCTACCCCCCTCCTTCCCTCCTTCCCCATCCAGCCGCTGGCTGAGTTCCCTCCGTTCCTCTTGTCTCTCAGTGCCAAGACCAGAGCCCTTCAGTGGACTGAGCCGTTTGATTCATGCGAGTGCTGATTCACGCCCTGCGATCTGGGGAGTGAGGGCGGGCAGCACAGGATTTCCTCTCTCTCTACATCCATAATTCAGCGTTCGCACCTTCCTCCTACTCCTCTTCTCCTCTTTGCCTTCTTCTTCTTCTTCTTACTGCTGCTGCTGCCGTACGCTGCCGTTGCTTTTGATGTTATATTAGGTTACACTCCAGTTCCATCACAGCCTACCTGAGGTATCATTCACTGAGACGGAGCTCCGCTGTCTCCACTCAAAGTACACAGGTAAGAGAAAAAAAGACTGCTTACCTCAATGAGCTTTGGATTCTGTTGGAAATGTAATGTTCATTTGTTGTTTGAATCATGTCAAAGTCTGGCTGGTTTGATTTTGTATGTGGAGACTGAGCCAGTTCAGAAATGGGAGAATGTCTGTTGGTGAAGAAAAAAGATGATGGCAATTTGCGAATCAAAATTGAAGTTCTGGTCTCTGAATATTTTTTTTTATTGTTGTTATATGGGCTTGGTCCCCACCCAGACGCATTGTGTGAAATTAGGTATTGTGCTGCTATGCCTGGTCTGCTACATCTACTCGCAGTAGGAGAAGGCAAACCTAGCGTAACAATGAGTGTTCACTCCCTCGTCTCTTGGTGAAGCTCAAAAGAAACTGGACAGCGGCACTTCTGCTAGTTAGAAAATTGCCCATGTCTCCTGTGCACATCCCAGCACTGTGAATAGGCAGAATTGAAATCACATACTGTTAACATGTATTTTGCTGTGCTCGTGCCTATATGTTGGATAATTAATTGACATTAATCAGATATTTTATTGTTGGCTACAAATAGTATTTCTCAACATTGTATATACACTGATACCTGACTGATTTATGTAGAGAATGACTGAGGGAAGGTTTTCTACTGTTTCATCATTCAGGCACTGGGGTGAGTGTCGGTGACCCTGTAAACACCCCTTTTTGGATGGTAACATACTTACAGTGCCTTGCAAAAGCACTCATCCCCCTTGGCATTTTTCATATTTTGTTTCATTAAAACCTGTAATTTAAATGGACATACACAAAATTGTTGAAATTGGTGAAATGAAAAAAATAACATGATTCCAAAAATTAAAAAAAAAAATATATATATATGTATTCACTCCCTTTTATAATAAGATCTGGTGCAAAAAATTACCTTCAGAAAGTCACATAATTTGTTAAGGAAAGTCCACCTGTGTGCAATCTCAGTGCCACATGATCTGTCACATGATCTCAGTAAAGATACATCTGTTCTGAAAGGCCCCAGAGTCTGCAACACCACTAAGCAAGGGGCACCACCAAGCAAGTGGAATCATGAAGGCCAAGGAGCTCTCCAAACTGGTCAGGGACAAAGTTGTGGAGGCCACAACAAACCTGCCAAGAGAGGGCTGCCCACCAAAAGTCACAGACCAGGCAAGGAGGGCATTAATCAGAGAGGCAACAAAGAGACCAAAGATAACCCTGAAAGAGCTGCAAAGCTCCACAGTGGAGATTGGAGTGTCTGTCCATAGGACCACGTTAAGCCGTAAACTCCACAGAGCTGTGCTTTACGGAGGAGTGTCTAAAAAAAGCCATCGCTGAAAGAATAAGCAAACGCATTTGGTGTTTGCCAAAAGGCATGTGGCAGATTCCCCAAACATATGGAAGAAGGTACTCTGGTCAGATGAGACAAAAATTTAGCTTTTAACCATCAAGGAAAACGCTATGTCTGGCGCAAATCCAACACGTATCATCACTCCGAGAACCTCATCCGCACAGTGAAACATGGTGGTGGCAGCATCATGCTGTGGGGATGTTTTCCATCGGCAGGGACTGGGAAACTGGTCAGAATTGAAGGAATGGCGCTAAATACAGGGAAATTCAAGAGGGAAACATGTTTCAGTCTTCCAGAGATTTGAGACTGGGACAGAGGTTCACCTTCCAGCAGGACAATGACCCTAAGCATACTGCTAAAGCAACACTCGAGTGGTTTAATGGGAAACATTTAAATGTCTTGGAATTGCCTAGTCAAAGCCCAGACCTCATTCCAAATGAGAATCTGAGGTATGACTTAAAGATTGCTGTACACCAGCGGAACCCATCCAACTTGAAAGAGCTGGAGCAGTTCTACCTTGAAGAATGGGCAAAAATCCCAGTAGCTAGATGTACCAAGCTTATAGAGACATACCCCAAGAGACTTGCATCTGTAATTGCTGCAAAAGGTGGCTCTACAAAGTATTGACCTTTAGGGGGGTGAAGAGTTATGCGCGCTCAAGTTCAGTTTAGCTCATGTTTTCTGTTTTTTGTCATACTTCTTCTTTGTTTCACCAAAAAAAAACGTTTGCATCTTCAAATTGGTAGGCATGTTGTGTACATCACATGATAGAACCCCCCCCCGCCCAAAAAAAAATATATATATATATATTCATTCCAGGTTGTAAGGCAACAAAATAGGAAAAAATGCCAAGGGGATGAATACTTTTGCAAGCCACTGTAAATTGATGAGGAGATACTTTTGGGATTTTCTTTTCTGGAAGAGGAAGAGAAACCGAGCTGCAATTATGTTAGTTACTACCTGATGAGTTACCCAATGAAGTGTTAGGTACATCGAAGCAAGTCTGAGGCAGCATTGTCAACACAGTTGAATTTCAAAGAGTATGTTCTCACTGTGATACTGTCTAGATTTTACACTTCAGTAAGGAAGGATAGTCTGACTGGTGTAATGATTTATATTGAAGGTATAAGTTACATGCATGTTTAAATCTAAATATAAGTCTCTATCCCTTTATATCTGAGATGTGTAATGGATATTTGGCATATTGGAATAGTTGAGTCAAAGTAATTAAAGTATCATAAGTAACACATTGTAAAATATTGCTGACACAATGACCATGATCATTTATTTTGTACTGATGATGTTGTTATGGAGAGGCCTTTGCATCTGTATGATTCACTGGTACGGTACAGCCAGCATTATGAATCATAACTATTGATTAAAATGCCTCCAGCAGGCATGTAAGATTACACAGCTGCTGCTTGCTATTCAAAGGCAATAAGGAGACTTTGTGTGAATGCTCTACAGTACAATTACAGTGGATTTAAAAAAAAATAACTTTTTACGTTTGCAAATGTTACAGTATGTGTTATACATCACATTTTGAGCTTTCCACATTTGTCATGTTTGTGTGGAGGACATCACCTGCTCATTGGGAAAATGTTAATTTTCAATTTGTGTGCTCTGTTGAATGACAATGCTTGCACTATATATTGGCAAACTTTGGTCTGTAGTGATCTTTGCAGGTGTGAATTCAAAGCTTGGGGTGTGTTTATCTTGGTCAACACCTTTCTTCCTTGCAATCAGTCTATGATTAGAACCTAATGGTGTCCCGATATTACCAATTGCTCTCATTTATAAAGTATTTTACCCTCTGCGTGACATGGAGTCCCTCTCTCTTTGCTCGCTCGCTCGCTCTCTCATTTATTTTATCATGACTGGAGACCATTAGTCAGATGTCTCTCATATAGATTTCATAGCAAGTTACGCAAGGTTGTAGCTCAGAGACGTTCCACATGAACAATCTCTTAGGGGGTGAAAATCACATTTTGCCACCAGCTGGCTGCAGAGCTCTTATGGAGGTTTTTAAATGTATTTTAGGGAGTCATTTCAAAAACATCCTGTGGTGGTGCTGTTTTTCTACCAGTGGAGGAATTTATGACGGACTAAAAGCAATATCCCCAGACTTCCATCAATCTTTTGAAGTGATGGTAAAATTATAAACGCCTCTAACATTCGTGACTCACGTGTAATATTAATGAATTTCAGCTGTTTTCCATTTGAATTTCACACAATTGATGAGAAGAATGTGATATATTTGAATTATATTTCATGTACATTCACTGAATGTGATTGTGTTTGTATGAGACAGAGGAGTGGTAGTGGGGGAATATCATCTGTATCTTGGCATGACATCACTTTTGAAGCTTTTCCTCTCCGTCTTCATGAAAAATGCATTCAAAGATTTTGATTTCACATGGTTGTTTTAAACATCAAGAAGATCTGTGAAGTGTTTAATCTATTCTTAATCACACTGAGCCGTGAACACAGCAAGAGGCCTTAATAACACTTTGTACACGACAGATATAGATAAATCACATGTAATCTTTGAAACACATTCATTCTATATTGCTGTCAGACATGTTGAAGCAAGCCAGAGTGTATTTGTCATCATGAGACTGACATAAGACCTGTACAAGACACGACTAAGCGTATGTTTTTCATGTCATGGGGATTAAAAGTACCACACCTACTTGGTAATCTTGAAACTCATTTTAATAAGTCTAATAACCATTAACATGGTCCAGATCATCATCAGTCACTCACACAGTATCTTACAGGGGGCACAACACCACAAGCCCAATATTGCCTATACCACAACATTCAGCCATTTAGTCAAAGGTTTGGGTGGCAGTTTTACAGTATCTCACTCTCTTTTGTCAGCTTGTTATCACTCTGATAACAATTAGACTCGGCAGGACAGCAGCCAGTGGCCACCACAATTCTGATACCCACAACAATGAACACAGCCCAGCACAGCTCACCAAGCAGTAGTAGCAGTAAAAATGTACTGGCAATAGGGCAGTTCGGGCAAATGCCAGATGGGCTGGTCCACTCTTTAGCACAGTGGGTACGTTGAAAAAAAAGGTGTGTTAGAAATACCTGGGCCGATCTATGGTCCCAGTCAGTCCCTGGGCAGAAGCAGCAGCAATCTGTGTGACCTAAATTTGTGATATTCAGCTCTGACATGCGTTGAGTCCATCCCAAAAACTTGTCCAGGGTTTATGTACATTTGTGTGAACACCAAAATTGATAGGGCAACCAAAGGAATGAAGACAGATCAACATGTCTTTCGTTTTGCATGTCTGAGTTGGGAGGTCAGAATGAGTTCTCATTAGTGGTAATATAACATTTGTCTGGGATTTCCCGGGTTGTCTGCTGTAGTTCAAAAGACAGCATCTAATTGATTTCCTTCATCCCTTTCAAATATGGTGATATCATTATTCTCCATTATATTTTCAACAAGCTGCACAGCCTCCCAGGTAATTTCACAAAATCTTTACTGTGGATACAAAACTACAAACCTAAAACTAAAGCCTTGAGTGTGGGGAGGGACCTGTATTCATGGCCGATGTCTGAGGTACAGTCTTTAGCCATGACCTATTCTTTGTGGGAAAGAGAAGTCTGTCAGTATGATTAATGGTAATGATTACCTACCCATAAAATGTGCTTTTATGGCCCAGCACTTCCACTTTCATCACAAATCTGGGGCATATCTTTATAGCAAAGAGCAATTTAAAAAAAAATGTTTTTAGATAGGACTGGTTTGAGTTGGGAGGGGAAAACTGATAATGAGTTGTTATTGGCAGAGAGGTTTGGAACTCTCATTCTTATTGGTTTATCAACATAATTAAACAGTATTATTCCAATCTCATAGTGTGGAAATATATACAATACCGGTCAGAACACCTACTAATTCAAGGGATGTTCTTTATTTTTACATTGTAGAATAATAGGAAATACATCGAAACTATGAAATAACACATATAGAATCATGTAGTAACCTAAACCGTGTTAAAACAGAGACTTGCTTTTGTTGTTATTTCTGTGTAATGTATATCTTTATTAGTGTATAAACAATATCATTCAATGGTCCTTTCTCAGAACAAACTCTCCCAATTGAATATCCGTTCATAAGAACTTGAAAGTATTTCTGTATTTCTTAAATACTTCCAAACGCCTTTAATTTTTTTTACTACAACACCTGATCTGAATCGAGAGGGGTGTGGACTCACCCAAGTGCCTCCCCAACGGATAACAGTTACACACAAATCCATTAACCAGTAATTGTCATGCTCGTTAGAATGAATGGACCCAGGCACAGTTCCACATGTTTAATAAATATGAAACTCACCAAAACCAAATAGGGCAGAAAACGAAACGTGATGTTCTGAGCTGCTCACAGGCAGCTACACAAGAACAAGATTCCACAAAAAAACAGGTGGGAAAAGGCTGCCTAAATATGATCCCCAATCAGAGACAACGATAGACAGCTGCCTCTGATTGGTAACCATACCAGGACAAGTCACACCCTGACCTAACCAAATAGAGAATTAAAAGGATCTCTAAGGCCAGGGCGTGACAGTAATCCTGTAAATGTCTTTTGGTCTTAATCAACCAAAGAACAAGGTAGACCGTGTGTGTGTGTGTGTGTGTGTGTGTGTGTGTGTGTGTGTGTGTGTGTGTGTGTGTGTGTGTGTGTGTGTGTGTGTGTGTGTGTGTGTGTGTAATAATGGGGAGCTCCTGGGTTATACTCTAACCATTAACCCACAGTCAATTTATATCATACATACCAACACTCATTAAAACCCAAGTCTACCTTCTGCACTACTAAATGACTCCCCATCTTACCATTTTGCCTCAAAGGTTAGCCCTCTTAAAATGTTTTGTCTCCCTCTGACATTTAGCTTGATGACTTATGTTGGAGCCGCATCGACTTGCTTGTTGTTGCCACTTAGAATTAGTCATGCTTTATACAGTAAGATGGACATCAGGTCTGGGCAGAAAATAGTTATATTTTGTAATTTACTTGAACTTACCAACTTTTCAAATACTCAAGGTAGTCTAATATAGTTTATATAGAGTCTCAACTGAAAGGCAACTATTTTCTTTGATATTCAAATACAGGTCTCAGAAAAAAATATATATTTGATAGTATTTTGAATACCTCTCAGACAACCAAATAATATTTGATGTTTGGTAAATATTGGATGAAGAACCAAAAACTACAACAGTTAGTTGAATTAGTCTAAGTTTATGGTCATACGCACATGGTTTGGAGGGCTCCTAGATATGAACCTTTATACTGCCTATAGTCTAGAATTAAATAGAAGAGTAGACCACTTTGCAGCTTCAAAATGACGAAAACATATTTTAATAATGAGTGAGACATAGGTTAATATAGCAACACCTGACATGAAGTTCTTATACATATGTAGTAAATTTCTGATTATTAATATGGCAACAATAGTTCTACATATGACTTTGGAAATTGCTTTATTTGCATAATAATAACAGTTATTGTAACGGCAGATGTCCTCTTCTTCGTCTGAAGAGGAGTAAGCATCACACCAAGATGCGGCATGGTAAGTATTTATGACGATTTTAATAACAAAAGCACTGAACACTCTGAAATACAAAAACAATAAACGAATACGTGAAATAACAAAATTGAAACAGTACCGTGTGGTGAAAAAAACAGACACGGAAACTAACACCCACAAACCAACAGTGAAACCCAGGCTACCTAAATATGGTTCTCAATCAGGGACAACGATAAACAGCTGCCTCTGATTGAGAACCATATCAGGCCAAACACAGAAATAGAAAAACCATAGAAACACAAACAGACTGCCCACCCCAACCATACTAAATAAAGACAAAACAAAGGAAATAAGGTCAGAATGTGACAGTTATCCTGTCTAGGACTGGGGTTCCGCTTGCGGAAGGAAATTGCAGGGCGCCAAACACAAATCAACAGAAATCTCAAATCAAATTTCTCAAACATACAATTCTCATTTATCCAGCCACAGTGTCTGATTTCAAAAATGCTTTACAGCGAAAGTTCCACAAACGCTTATGTTAGGTCACCACCAACTCACAGAGAAACCCAGCCATTTAAAAATGACATAAAAATTATCTTTATCAGATAACACTCATAGAACTTCATGTTACACAATACATATATTTTTTTCAGTAAAGTTCATATTTATATCCCAAAAACGTATTTTACATTGGCGTGTTACGTTCAGTAGTTCCAAAACATTAAGTAATATTGCAGAGAGCCACATTAATTCACAGAAATACTCATTATAAATGTTGATGAAAATTCAAGTGTTATGCATGGAACAAACCCAGTCAGGAAGATCGCATCAGTGACTCAACCCACTCAAGTAACGCACCCCTCCCAGGGACGGTATGAAAGAGCCCCAGTAAGCCAGTGACTCAGCCCCTGTAATAGGGTTAGAGGCAGAGAATCCCAGTGGAAAGAGGGGAACCGGCCAGGCAGAGACAGCAAGGGCGGTTCGTTGCTCCAGAGCCTTTCCGTTCACCTTCCCACTCCTGGGCCAGACTACACTCAATCATATGACCCACTGAAGAGATGAGTCTTCAGTAAAGACTTAAAGGTTGAGACCGAGTTTGCGTCTCTTACATGGGTAGTAATACCATTCCATAGAAATGGAGCTCTATAGGAGAAAGCCCTGCCTCCAGCTGTTTGCTTAGAAATTCTAGGGACAATTAGGAGGCCTGCGTCTTGTGACCATATCGTACGTATAGGTATGTACGGCAGGACCAAATCAGAGAGATAGGTAGGAGCAAGCCCATGTAATGCTTTGTAGATTAGCAGTGAAACCTTGAAATCAGCCCTTGCCTTGACAGGAAGCCAGTGTAGGGAGGCTAGCACTGGAGTAATTTGATCAAATTGTTTGGTTCTAGTCAGGATTCTAGCAGCCGTATTTAGCACTAACTGAAGTTTATTTCGAGCTTTATCCGGGAAGCCGGAAAGTAGAGCATTGCCGTAGTCTAACCTAGAAGTGACAAAAGCATGGATTAATTTTTATGCATCATTTTTGAACAGAAAGTTTCTGATTTTTGCAATGTTACGTAGAAGGAAAAAAGCTGTCCTTGAAATGGTCTTAATATGTTCTTCAAAAGAGAGATCAGGGTCCAGAGTAACGCCAAGGTCCTTCACAGTTTTCTTTGAGACGACTGTACAACCATTAAGATTAATTGTCAGATTCAACAGAAGATCTCTTTGTTTCTTGGGACCTAGAACAAGCATCTCTGTTTTGGCCAAGTTTAAAAGTAGAAAGTTTGCAGCCATCCACTTCCTTATATCTGAAACACATGCTTCTAGCGAGGGCAATTTTGGGGCTTCACCATGTTTCATTGAAATGTACAGCTGTGTGTCATCCGCATAGCAGTGAAAGTTAACCTTAACTTGAATGACATCCCAAGAGGTAAAATATATAGTGGAAACAATAGTGGTCCTAAAATGGAACCTTGAGGAACACCGAAATGTACAGTTGATTTGTCAGAGGACAAACCATTCACAGACACAAACTGATGTCTTTCCGACAGATAAGATCTAAACCAGGCCAGAACTTGTCCGTGTAGACCAATTTGGGTTTCCAATCTCTCCAAAAGAATGTGGTGATCGATGGTATCCAAAGCAGCACTAATGTCTAGGAGCACGAGGACAGATGCAGAGCCTCGGTCTGATGCCATTAAAAGGTAATTTACCACCTTCACAAGTGCAGTCTCAGTGCTATGATGGGGTCTAAAACCAGACTGAAGCATTTCGTATACATTGTTTGTCTTCAGGAAGCCAGTGAGTTGCTGCGCAACAGCCATTTCTAATATTTTTGAGAGGAATGGACGATTCGATATAGGCCGATAGTTTTTCATATTTCCTTTGTCAAGGTTTGGCTTTTTCAAGAGAGGCTTTATTACTGCCACTTTTAGTGAGTTTGGTACACATCCGGTGGATAGAGAGCAGTTTATTATGTGCAACATAGGAGGGCTAAGCACAGGAAGCAGCTCTTTCAGTAGTTTAGTTGGAATAGGGTCCAGTATGCAGCTTGAAGGTTTAGAGGCCATGATTATTTTCATCATTGTGTCAAGAGATATAGTACTAAATAACTTGAGCGTCTCTCTTGATCCTAGGTCCTGGCAGAGTTGTGCAGACTCAGGACAACTGAGCTTGGAAGGAATACGCAGATTTAAAGAGGAGTCTGTAATTTGCTTTCTAATAATCATGATCTTTTCTTCAAAGAAGTTCATGAATTTATCACTGCTGAAGTGAAAGTCATCCTCTCTTGGGGAATGCTGCTTTTTAGTTAGCTTTGCAACAGTATCAAAAAGCAATTTCGGATTGTTCTTATTTTCCTCAAATAAGTTAGAAACATAGGATGATCGAGCAGCAGTAAGGGCTCTTCGGTACTGCACGGTACTGTCTTTTCAAGCTAGTCGGAAGACTTCCAGTTTGGTGTGGCGCCATTTCCGTTTCAATTTTCTGGAAGCTTGCTTCAGAGCTCTGGTATTTTCTGTGTACCAGGGAGCTAGTTTTTTATGAGAAATTATTTTAGTTTTTAGGGGTGCAACTTCATCTAGGGTATTGTGCTAGGTTAAATTGAGTTCCTCAGTTAGGTGGTTAACTGATTTCTGTCCTCTGGCGTCCTTGGGTAGACAGAGGGAATCTGGAGGGAATCTAGTCAACATTATTCATAAATAGCATTATAAATATGAACTTACCTTTGATGATCTTGATCAGAATGCACTCCCAGGAATCGCAGTTCCACAATAAATGCTTGTTTTGTTCGATAATGTCCATAATTTATGTCCATGTATGTCCAATAGCTTCTTTTGTTAGAGCATTTGGTAAACAAATCCAAAAGCGCGATCTGGTCCATTCGGACGAAACGTTCAAAAAGTTATATTACAGGTCAAATAAACTTGTCAAACTAAGTATAGAATCAATCTTTAGGATGTTTTTATCATACATTTTCAATAATGTTCCAACTGGAGAATTCCATTGTCTGTAGAAAAGCCATGGAACGAGAGCTACCTCTCAAGTGAAAGTGCATGACTGAGAACGAGGCTGTAGGCAGACTCTTCAGTCAAACAGCTCCCATCTGCCCCCCCCCCCTTCACACGAGTAGCCTTAAACAAAGTTCTAAAGATGGTTAACATCTAGTGGAAGCCTTAGGGAGTGTAAAATAACCCATAACCCACTTTGTATTCGATAGGGGTGAGTTCAAAAACTACCACCCTCAGATTTCCCACTTCCTGTTTGGATTTTTTCTCAGGTTTTTGCCTGCCATATGAGTTCTGTTATACTCACAGACATCATTCAAACAGTTTTAGAGACGTCAGAGTGTTTTCTATCCAATACTAAAAAATTAGCATCTGTGACTGAGTAGGAGGCAGTTCACTCTGGGCACGCTATTCATCCAAAAGTGAAAATGCTGCCCCCTATCCCAAACAAGTTATTGAACAATTGAGTGGAATTGGGAACAGTAGCTCTTCTGTACAGTAGTTCCAAAAACTCTTAGCTCATGCTATACAATTAAAATGCAATTACCAAAGTACTACAGTGTATGTAACAACATGCTAATAAAATGTTGCTACGAAAGTAATTACAGTTTTATTCCACAAAAAGTGTAATGTAAAGTGTTACTGAGAATACTAACAGTAACAACATATGCCTATTAGTGTTCAAAGGAAAAACTGCCTTCTTGAGTCAACTACAGCCAATGTCGGTGAACAATTATGTTTGTTTCTATCCTGAGTAAACTATCCCTTGAAAGATGGTATAGTGTGTTTTTGAAACTAGAACACTTACCCTCAGATGGACGAAGAGGTTTGAATTTGTCAACGGAGATGCAAAGTGTATGAAAAAAATGCATAATTAACTTCCTCTCGTCGCTTAAAATGCTAATATTATGTTATTCCAGAGATGTTTATTTGAAATGTTTTTAGTGACAGCTTCAGGATTAACAAGACAAACAAGTGAGAAATTGGAGTTCCGGTTCATGCTGTGATGGTGTGTCATTGCGTGTATGGTTTTTTGATGAGAGGATGTGTCACCCCCCCCAAAAAAAGTATATATATATATATTGATGTGCCTGGCAGCTTGCTCGTTGTACCTGCTTTTTCACAGTACCTAAAAAGCTCAACAGGGCTATTTTTCCCCATGCTATTGATGCATATACCTTGTTGTCAAGAAAAGTGGAAAACCTGTTTGTCAACATTTACCAAAAGTAGTTTGAAAAGTTAATATGTGGTCTGTGGACATGGTCTACAATGGCAAGTACATTATATCTCAGTACATAGCCTCTGAACTTTTTGCATCTGAAAAACTCAACAGAGATAGCCTTTGTAGAAATATTTTGGCTTTTTATAAATGAAGAGTTTCATTCCAAAACACTATACAGTGTATATCCATTTTCAGAAATGTTGATAAATGAGCTTGAAACAGATCGCTGTGTTTTTCACTATCTAATCATGTCATGGGGTTGTTCAATGACAGACATGTTTGTTTAAAATCCATCACAAACACATTTTTTTGGCAAAATGCTATATATCCGTCTCCCTCTCAGAGAAATAAGTAGTATTGCTGGATTACATTTGAGTAATTTAGCAGATGCTCTTAATGTACAGTCTTAAATTAGCTAGATGAGACAACCACATATCACAGTCAAATACACAGGATAAGAACATTCCATTACAGCTAAACAATGGATAGTGTTTTGCATAAAAACACATTTTCATATAAAAATATCTATGAATTACACACTTGAGAAAAGTGTAATTTTACACAAATATGAAGGGACCCATAAGCAATCATTTCTGATGAAAAAACACAAATTTCTCAGTTCTACAGATTGTGTAATCTCATTACACACAAACAATATCTTACTTTATCTAGACAATGTAATTCAATCCCTCCCAAATGCTTTGAAGATCATTGACAAATTCAGCTCCATCTCAAGTTATAAAATAAATCTAACCAAATCTGCCCTACTCCCTCTCAAGAACCTGACAGAGGACCCCATCTACTTGGAATCCCAATATTTTCCCATTTCAATTATTTAGGATCACATATATTTCCCTCTTTAGAAATTTCAACAGAATGCTCAAATCAATTCAATCAGATCTCAGTTGATGGAGTAAAATTCCAGTCCCTTCAACCAGCAGAATTTCTATTGTGAAAATGAATATATTGCCTTGGCTCAATTTTGTGAGCTCAATGTTTCCCCATTCAAGCTATTGTGATAAAATCCCCAGTGCGTTTAGAAAATCTGTATGGATAGGCAAGGGATTTCGGATAAAATTAACACATTTACACAGAGGGGAAAGACGCTGGAGGGCTATCCATTTCAAACTTTAAATTGTATTTCCAATCCCTAGCATTTCACCCAATTATAAATTGGTATAGACGTGGCTATGAATAGAGAGAAATATGGTGGTTCCTATTGCCCTGGAAGAAGTGTTGTTCACCCTTAAACAATGTAAGCTACGCTTGGCCCAATTATTACTCACAAAATGTATATTTGCCGCAAAATGTCTAAACTATGCAACTGGTACATCAGAAATACTACTGTAGATACTGTTCTTTATTTTTGTATGCATTTCTCTGATTGTTTTGGCAGCCCATAGGTACAAGAAAATATATATGTGAAATATGAAATGCAAATATGATGTGACTATATTCGAATTTAGATGAATTTAAATGATATACCTGTACATGTTACCACTATATGAAAATTACAAACTAGATATAAAGTTGGTCACAAAAAAAATATGACAACTAAAATGTTCATGTTTTGGCTTTGTTAAACATTTGAAGTGAAGTCTTTGTTTTCATCTCTGGAAGGGCTAGCCAACATCACACACACTGCTAACCTACACTGTACACAAGGTAAGATCACCATTGGGAATGCTTTCTTTACTCCAGCCCTCAGAACAAACACACCAGTGCCTCCTAATTACTAAGCACGTACTTTTGTTAATTCATAAGGTTAAACTGCATATAAAACAGATGAGGCTAAGGATCCATCGGTGTGTTATGGTACTTAAACACTTTGTCGCCATGGAACAAAATAAAAGCCCACCATAATGGGCATTGTGTGCTGCTGTGTATAAATATCATTATAGTGTATTTCCTTCTATCCTCAGTGACTTATTGATATGTAATAAGAGAGGCTAATACAGTTTACTGGCTGTAAATTCACTATGCTTAGCTCTAACCTGGAGTAAATGTTCAACCAAGAGATTGTTTACAGCCAGTACAGATTGTTTTTTGAAATAATTTAAGAAAGTATCAAATAAGTGGTAGCCTTGTGTGGAAACAGACTGAAATATTTGGGAATTAAGAATATCTGCATGGCTGCTTCATTCCAAATTGTGCCGAACTATATTGCTGTCTGAACTACAATGGCTTGCAAAAGTATTCACCCCTTTGGCACCATTTCCTATTTTGTTAACTTACAACTTGGATTGAAAATATATTTTTTTTTTTGGGGGGGGGTTATCATTTGATTTACAAAACATGCCTACCACTTTGAAGATGCAAAAGTTTTTTATAGTGAAACAAACAAGAAATAAGACAAAAAAAACAGAACACTTGAGCGTGTATAACTATTAACCCCCCCCAAAGTCAAAACTTTCTAGAGCCACCTTACACCTGCAAGTCTCTTGGGATATGTCTCTATAAGCTTGGCACATCTAGCCACTGGGATTTTGGCCCATTCTTCAAGGCAAAACTGATTCAGCTCCTTCAAGTTGGATGGGTTCTACTGCTGTACAGCAATCTTTAAGTCATACCACAGATTCTCATTTGGATTGAGGTCTGGGCTTTGACTAGGCCATTTCAAGACATTTGAATGTTTCCCCTTAAACCACTCGAGTGCTGCTTTAGCAGTCTCAAATCTATGGAAGACTGAAACATGTTTCCCTCTAGAATTCCCTTGTATTTAGCGCAATCCATCATTCCTTCAATTCTGACCAGTTTCCTAGTCCCTGCCGATTCAAAACATCCACACAGCATGATACTGCCACCACCATGATTCACTATGGGTGGGGGGTGATGAGAAGGTGATGAGAGGTGTTGGGTTTGCGCCAGAAATAGCTTTTTTCTTGATGGTCAAAAAGGTACATTATTGTCTCATCTGACCAGAGTACCTTCTTCCATATGTTTGGGGAGTCTCCCATATGCCTTTTGGTGAACACTAAACGTGTTTTCCTATTTTCTTCTTTTAGAAATGGCTTTTTTCTGGACACTCTTCCATAAAGCCCAGCTCTGTGGAGTGTACAGCTTAAAGTGGTCCTATGGCCAGACACTCCAATCTCCACTGTGGAGCTTAGCAGCTCCTTCGGTGTTATCTTTGGTCTCTTTGTTGCCTCTCTGATTAATGCCCTCCTTGCCTGGTCTGTGAGTTTTGGTGGGCAGCCCTCTCTTGGCAGGTTTGTTGTGGTGGCATATTCATTCCATTTTTTAAGGTGGAATTCACAGATGATGTTGGGATCAACAATGACCTCCACCATAACCCAACAACACTCCTCTGGACTCTACCCCTCCCAGTACCCCTCCCCCACAACGTTGGGAGTCCAGTAGGGATCTGACGGCATAGGCGGGACCTTCCTCAATGCGCTTGGTGAATGTCCACATCTCCGTCCCAGACCACATAGGTTAAGACTCGAGAAGGGACAGGAAAGCATGTCCTCCGGCATTTGGGTGCCCAGTCCGTGATTCTCATCCTTGATCATGAGTTGGTGGGGTTATGGTGTTCGAGACATGGGAGGCCGAGGATGATCTTGTAAACTGGTGCACAAATGATGAAAAGGGGAATGTTTTCCTAATGAATGGAATCCACGGTGAGAATGAGTGTTGTGGTGATGTATGTGATGCTTCCGGATTCTAGTGGCCAATTACCAAGGGCCTGGATCGGAAACTGAGAGGTGAATGGGTATGAGGTCATGTTAAAAGAGCAGGCAAGGATCTGGCAATAAAGTTCCCCACGGCACCGGAATCCACTAGCACTGTTGAAAAAGTACATGAGGGACAGCCAGCTAGTGTGATCGACACTAAAAAGATTTTGCCAGAAAATGATGAGGATGGGATACTCACATCTGCCCCAAGAGGTGGAAGATCATGTGACCGTCCCTCTGCTCTCGTGGGCTCTCGTAGGTCCCGAGTTGGGCCATACCAGACACAGAATCTCATGTGCCCCTTGAACTCAACAGGGACAGAGCCCCAGGTGTTTCCATCTGCGTCGCTCAGCCACGGTAAGGCATGTGACCCTCCATGAGTTCAGGAGGTATCTGAGATACTGAGGGGTCAGGAGGTATCTGAGAGCTCTGTTCAGAGGTATCTTAGATTATCCACCGGAAGGCAGAGAGGGGGGTGAGCCCGTATTTCAACTACAGCAGGATGATCAGACCACTGTCGAGTACGCGCTCACCTTCCTGACAGTAGCAGCATCCATAGGATGGAATGAGCCGGTACTCCATACGCTATTCAGAAGAGGACTGCACAAGGAGGTCCAGACGGAACTGGCATGTCAAGACAAAAACCTGTCCTTGGATGCACTCATCACGATGGACATTATAACACGTATAATTCACTGTATCACAAAGTCCAGTGGGTCAGAAGTTAAGTTGACTGTGCCTTTAAACAGCTTGGAAAATTCAAGACAATTATGTCATGACTTTAGAAGCTTTGGATAGGCTAATTGACATAGTTTGAATCAATTGAAGGTGTACATGTGGATGTATTTCAAGGCCTACCTTCAATCAAAAGAAAATCATCCAATACCTCAGAAAATAAATTGTAGACCTGTAACGATTGTTGTCCTCCTCGGATGAGGAATCGGAAGGATCAGACCAAAACGCAGTGCGCTAAGTGTCCATGTTAATTTTAATAAATAAACTGAACACTGCAATAACCAAAAAACAACAAAGAGAGAGAGTTAACGAAACAAAACAGTTCTGTAATGTGAAGACACACAAAACAGAAAACAACTACCCACAAACACAGGTGGGAACAGGCTACCTAAGTATGGTTCTCAATCAGAGACAATGATAGACAGCTGCCTCTGATTGGGAACCATACCAGGCCAAACACAGAAATACAAAACATAGAACAAAAATATAGAATGCCCACCCCAACTCATGCCCTGACCAAACCAAAAATAGAGACATAAAAATATACTAATGTCACGGCTTGACAAGACCTCCACAAGTCTGGTTTATCCTTGGGAGCAATTTCCAAATTCCTGAAGGTACCAAGTTCATCTTTACAAACAATGGTACGCAAGTATAAAACCATGTGACCACGCAGCTGTCATACCGCTCAGGAAGGAGACACGTTCTGTCTCCTAGAGATGAGCTTACTTTGGTTCAAAAAGTGCAAATCAATCCCAGAACAACAGCAAAATACATTGTGAAGATGCTGGAGGCAACAGGTACAAAAGTATCTATTTCCACAGTAAAAACGAGTCCTATATCCACAAACTGAAAGGCCACTCAGTAAGGAAGAAGCCACTGCTCCAAAACCGCCACAAAAAAGCACTATGGTTTGCAACTGCACATGGGGACAAAGATCACACTTTTTGGAGAAATGTCCTCTGTTCTAATGAAACAAAAATAGAACTGTTTGGTCATAATGACCATCATTATGATTGTTGGAAAAAGGGGGAGGCTTTCAAGCCCTGACCTTAATCCTATAGAAAATTTGTTGGCAGAACTGAAAAAGTGTGTGCGATCAAGGATCTTATAAACCTGACTCAGTTAAACCAGCTCTGTCAGGAGGAATGGGCCAAAATTCACCCAATTTATTGTGGGAAGCTTGTGGAAGGCTACCTGAAACATTTGACCCAAGTTAAACAATTTAAAGGCAATGCTACCAAATACTGAGTGTATGTACACTGCAATAAAAAACAATGTGGTCCTTCTGTAGCTCAGTTGGTAGAGCATGGCGCTTGTAATGCCAGGGTAGTGGGTTCGATTCCCGGGACCACCCATACGTAGAATGTATGCACACATGACTGTAAGTCGCTTTGGATAAAAGCGTCTGCTAAATGGCATATATTATTATATTATTATTATTATATATTATGTAAACGTCTGACCCAGTGGGAATGTGATGAAATAAATAAAAGCTGAAATAAATCATTCTCTCTACTATTATTCTGACATTTCACATTCTTAAAATAAAGTGGTGAATCTAACTGACCTAAAACAGGGAATTTTTACTCAGATTAAATGTTTGGAATTGTGAAAAACTGAGTTTAAATGTATTTGGCTAAGGTATATGTAAACTTCCGACTTCACCTGTACCTGTTTGCTGCATGCATGCATACTTGTTGCAGTCCTGGAAGAGACTCCGAACCCCATATCTCAGTTCATTGCAGTTGACAAAAGGTACAATGTATTTCAATTAATGGGATGCAAGTCAATTCTTGTTGAGTTTCTTCCAACACTTTATCATTGACTGTCTTTTTGTTTAAATTGAATGAACCCATCTCCATGGAAGGCTGGAGTACAGGCTAAAATACTTACCCCATAAAATTAAAAACATGGATCTACTTACATTAATTAACTTGCAGTGTCTGCAGTTTTTGTTAATTCATTGCAAGAGGGTAATGGGCCCTGTCAGTCCCAAATGGTTAACAATAGACTTCAAAGTCATAGATTATGCTCTGCCCGTACCCTCCCAAAATTATTATAAAATGATCCTATATTATCAGTGTTACGTAACAGTGACTTGTCGCTTGCCTGTGCTCTGCTATAATTAAGATGGTTCATATTCACAGGGAGGGAAAAATAACTCAGTTTAACTGTTAGCCGAGACATATGGTGAGCTCCTCTAGCATGTTGCTTTAAATCTACAATGCATATTTTCCATGTTGGATTGAGAGTACCTAGGTTAATAATAACTGTGGCTGGTTTTTTACAGTTTGAAGACACAATTTCTCACACTAGGGATGTTCTTTGAAGGTGATGTGTCATTTCCAAAACATTAAAGACATTCAAATTTGTATTAATTTATTTAAAACTAAGGTGACATTGGACCATTATAGTAAAACACACTTTAAATACTTTTGTATAAGTAAACATAGTCCCTTGACTAACCTGTTTTCTTTTTATTTCCCTCATCATACACCTCGATCTGTGTACAAAACATTAACCTCTTATGGATCCCTTCACCCGCCAATCCCTTTAGCGGGATCGATTTGACAACATCCAGTGAAATGGCAGTGCGCCAAATTCAAACTACAGGGATATCAATATTCAACATTCAACAAAATATATGTGTAATACATCAACATAAAGCTTAACGTCTTGTTAATCTTGCCGCTGTGTCAGATTTCAAAAAGGCTTTACAGCGAAAGCAGACCATGTGATTATCTGATGTCAGCGCACCGCATACAAACACATGAAAATAATTTTTCAACCAGGCAGGTGCGACACAAAAGTCAGAAATAGCCATATAATAAATGCCTTACCTTTGAAGCTCTTCTTTTTGCAGTCTCAAATGTCTCATTGACACAATGAATGGTCATTTTGTTCAATAAATTCCATTATATCCCCGGAATGTCCATTTATTTGGCGCGTTTGACTCAGAAATACATTGGTTCCAACTCGCCTAACATGACTACAAAGTATCTAATAAGTTACTTGGAAACTTGGTCCAAACATTTCAAACAATGTTCCTAATCCAACCTCAGGTATGCTAAAATGTAAATAATCGATCAAATTTAAGACGGAATAATACCGGATAAAAGCAACGTGAAGCGCATTCCCATATGTCAGTCATACGTTAAAGGACACTGAGAATAACTGCTAAACATAATCAGTTGCTGAAATGATGCATATGTCAAAAATAGAACCTTAACAATAACCACTGTAATTACGTAGTTGCTATACTTTGCATGATGAATACAACCAGCTGTACATGTATTCACTGCTATGTTATTATTGTAACAAGGGCCACTGAGGATATTGTATATTGTGGAGTTCTTTGGATTTAATGGAAAATAGGTACAAGGGTGTGGGTATGTTTACTTCTGAGCACCCTCATTTTGTTAAGATGTTGAAGGCAGTATGGAATTGAATGCAAAATGCATCTATATTTTACGTAATGAAAATGCTAATGGGAGTGTCATGGTCTTGCAGCAGTGCTGGATTTCAACTAGATTCAAAGCTACAGTAGGTTTACTGGCTTTGTTAAGTTTAGGGCTATTCCACTCTCTATCTATTATGATCCACTGTTGTAAATCAGATCATTGCATAAATGTATGCAATAACAAAAGGCAAAAAGCTAATGTCGATTCGGATTAATGTCTGGGCCTAACAATTTCCCTTAAATGCAGGGGTGGATTGGCTAGAGAACAAGAAGAAGCACAAATTGACAGCACAGAATATGGTGAGACAGCTAGACAAAATGGATAGAGCAGAGGCTCAGTGATCATGGTCACTTTTATCTCAAGTGGTGTTTTTAATTTGTTTTAAATATGAGCTGGTTAAAAAGGAGGGGTACCATGTCTCGCCAGTCAATGGTACAGAAATGGTTGAGAAACGCTGTACTGTACTGCCACTGTTATGTGTCAGCACTACTGCCTGTGTCTAAATAGGGTGTGTAGGGTCAGGGCGGCTCACAGAGGGAAGTGGGCTGGTGTGTATAAAATGCACGGGACGAATTCTTGTCCCAGTCCGCCCCTGCACTCTCAGAAAAAAAGGTGCTATCGAGAACCTAAAAGGGTTCTTCAGCTGTCCAAATAGTAGAACCCTTTCAAGAACACGTTTTGATTCCAGTTAGGACTCTTTTGGCTTTCCATGTGGAACCCTTTGCACAGAGGTGACATCATTTAGGTGATGATTTTGTTGACAGTGTTTCTGATCAAATCAACAATTATCTTCGAATGTATTTGTGTGGCTACAATGCCTTCTTTAGAGCATAGCAGTTTCTGCTTGGTTTCCAGAGAATTGAAAGAGAAAGATAGAAAAAAGCGTTTTGTTTTGGGTGATGTGCTAAAGTCTGATATAGGCCATTTTGAAAGCTGCCAGTGTGGTGTAGTTGTATGAGCTGGCTGCTGTTTCCTCCCTGCTTGGCAGAGATCTCAGAAAAGGTCGAATTGGGAACCCGCCACCTAAATGTATCACATAAAATGTATATGCCATATCTCACAATCGATCTGACCTTCTGAATTTAGATACTGTATATCTCGTGCTGCAGTGAGTTGGGGACTGTATATGTAACTCACACTGTGATGTAGCTCACGCTCTAGCTCTCCCTCGGTTTTCGTGAGAGAGCTGTGCACTTTGACAGACAGTCCAACGAGTCAAAGTGGTTTAGGAACATAGACACATTTTCGAAATGTGCCATTATTCTCCTTTAAAGTCTCTAAGCAGGTTAAATATTTCCCACTTTATTACTCATAAAGCACTACCGATTGTATTACTCATCTCTGGGTAGATTGGATTAGGGTTAAACCGCTTTGGACTTTCCCTCTGTTAATTTCCCTGGAGGCCCAGGTTGAACTTTAATGAGTCGTTCATCTTTGCCAAAACCATAGCTCTGAGGTGCTATTCACCAGAGGGTAGAGATGAGTAAAAGAGACTAAGAGATGAGTTGAGTGAGGATGACAGGTTTTGACTCGGGTAAGTCATTTCTTATTAACTCGATGAAGTCCCAACCATTCTTCAAAAGATGCATTTGAAAATGTAGTATTTATTAGAGTATTTATTAGACTACATGTGTTTGTTCGGGTGCAACTCATTGACCCCAAAGTATCCAAAAATATCCAATGGTGACCCAACAGTAGCCAATGGTGAAAACATTTATGTTGCGAAATGTATTATATTTTTAGTGAATAACCAAATCCTTTGTCCATATCGTCTCTGTTCTGTGTCATCAAACAAACCATTCAAGCCACCATATATTTAGAGAATGAATAGTGTAATAGTAATTATGCCCATAAACATGTTTAATTAAATGACCCCAGTTGTTTAGCTTCTATTTCAGAGAGAGACAAGGGAACACATGACCTTTGATTGGACATGTAATCATAGAGAATTATTGTATAACTATCACCTTAATTAGTTAATTGGCTGCAATTGAAATGCTTCATTACACTGATTAAATTATTTCACACTTGTTTTTGGCCTGTGATTGTGCTTCTCATTTATGTTGTTAATTAACATAGACTATCACAAGAGAGGACGGCCATTGTACAGTATGTGTGCCATATGGAAATATTTGCCCAGGGGTCCAGTAGATGCATCTTCCATTGGTAAGCATGTTACGAGCACTTCCAAGATAGTTACATCTATTGAGACTGTGGTTAGCATTCAACTTGGGACCAACCTTGATTCCTTTCTCTGCCCGTTTATCAGCTAAGCTAGTTTATCTAACTACCGTTTGGGGAACCCGCAAATGCTACTACTCCATTATCCCTGGCATAACACAAAATAAAAACCCATGCTTCCTTTTATCATGTTTTGTTAAAATAACAATTTGAGGATGATTTGTACAACTACTTCAGGAGCATTTGATGTTGAACACAAAAGATCATCATCTCAACTTATTTTTGTTTTAGTGTTCATTGAAGCTTGTCGACTTGGTATGGGCAGTGTGACGCCCTGCCAAGGTTCCAGAACTGAGAGCAATGACAAAATTAATTGGAGAACATTCTAGAACTGTTGAATCTTGCCCCCTGACATTTTCCTGTTGTGTGGAGCGCGTATTTTTATTTTGATTGTAGTGAGTATTGTCAAGAAGTTGTAGTGCAGCACTCTTGAGAAAGAAACTGCAGTAAAGTCAGTGTTAGAACTAGTCAGTTTAAGTATGAATATCAACACAGTGTCTTCGAAAGGGTCAAGTGCTGTGATGTTTGGGTTCGGTGAGACCAGGAATAAGCAAATGATCTACCTTAAGGTTTTGGGATTTCCGAAAAAAAAGAGAGAGGGCTGGCTGTGTTATTTTGTCTTATCTGCTTTCCTCTCAGTGTATGAATGCCTGTAGCAAAAAGCTGTCAATTCTATCAAAAGCAAGCTTTGTGCAACAGAAAAATGAATCCCAGTGGCTAGATGTGCCAAGCTTATAGAGACATACACCAAGAGACATGCAGCTGTAATTACTGCAAAAGGTGGCTCCACAAAGTATTGACTTTGGGGGGGGGTGAATAGTTATGTACGCTCAAGTTCTTGTTTGTTTGACAAGAAAAAATATTTTGCGTAAATCAAATGATACAAACCTTCAATAAAATATATTTTAAGTCATAAATATATAGGAAAAATGCCAAGGGGGGTGAAAACTTTCACAAGCCACCGTGGAGCCAACTTTAGCAGCAATTACTGCTTGTCACATCTAGCCACTGGGATTTTTGCCCACTCTTCCGCTGCTGTACAGCAATCTTTAAGTCATACCATGTAACGCTCGTCGTTGGAAGGAGTAGACCAAGGTGCAGCGTGGTAGGCGTATATCTTTCTTTCATTGATGAAACTGAAAAAACAAAAAATACAAAACGGAACGCACAGTTCTGTAGGGCTGGAAAGCAACAGTACAAAAACAAGATCCCATAAACTACAGGTGGAAAAAGGGAAAAAGGCTGCCTAAGTATGAACACCAATCAGCCTCTGATTGGGAACCATACCCAGCCAACAAAGAAATAGAAAGCTTAGATTGCACACCCTAGTCACACCCTGACCTAACCAAATAGGGAATTAAAAGGATCTCTACGGTCAGGGCGTGACATACCACAGATTCTCAATTGGATCGAGGTCTGGGATTTAACTAGTTTGGAGAGTTCCTTGGTCTTCATAGTGCCGCTTGCTTAGTGGTGTTGCAGACTCTGGGGCCTTTCGGAACAGTTGAAGTCAGAAGTTTACATACACCTTAGCCAAATACATTTAAACACAGCTTTTCACAATTCCTTACATTTAATCCTCGTAAAATTTCGCTGTCCTAGGTCAGTTACGATCACCACTTTATTTTAAGAATATGAAATGTCAGAATAATAATAGAGAGAATGATTTATTTCATTTCTTTCATCACATTTCCAGTGGGTCAGAATTTTACTTATGCTCAGTTAGTATTTGGTAGCATTGCCTTTAAATTGTTTAACTTGGGTCAAATATTTTGGTAGCCTTCCAAAAGCTTCCCACAATAAGATGGGTGAATTTTGGCCCATACCTCTTGACAGAGCTGGTGTAACTGAGTCAGGTTTGTAGGCCTCCTTGCTCGCACACGCTTTTTCAGTTCTGCCCACACATTTTCTATATGATTGAGGTCAGGGCTTTGTGATGGCCACCCCAATACCTTGAATTTGTTGTCCTTAAGCCATTTTGCCACAACTTTGGAAGTATGCGGCAGGGTAGCCTAGTGGTTAGAACATTGGACTAGTAACCGAATGGTTGAAAGTTCAAATCCCCGAGCTGACAAGGTAAAAATCTGTCATTCTACCCCTGAACAAGGCAGTTAACCCACTGTTCCTAGGCCATCATTGAAAATAAGATTTTTTTCTTAACTGACTTGCCTATGTAAAAAAAATGCTTGGGGTCATTGTCCATTTGGAAGACCCATTTGCGAACAAGCTTTAACTTCCTGACCGATGTTTCTTCAATATATCCACATATTTTTCCTGCCTCATGCCATCTATTTTGTGAAGTGCACCAGACCCTCCTGCAGCAAAGCACCCCCACAACATGATGCTCCACCCCTGTGCTTCATAGTTGGGATGGTATTCTTCGCCTTGCAAGCATCCCCCTTTTTCCTCCTAACATATCGATGGTCATTATGAACATACAGTTCTATTTTTGTATCATCAGAACAGAGGACATTTCTCCAAAGAGTGTGATCTTTGTCCCCATGTGCAGTTGCAAACTTCAGTCTGCCTTTTTTTTTATGGCGGTCTTGGAGCAGTGGCTTCTTCCTTGCTGAGCGGTCTTTCAGGTTATGTTAAGATAGGACTTGTTTTACTGTGGATATAGATACTTTTTTACCTGTTTCCTCCAGCATTTTCACAAGGTCCTTTGCTGTTGTTCTGGGATTGAATTGCACTTTTTGCACCAAAGCAAGTTCCTCTCTAGGAGATAGAACGTGTCTCCTTCCTGAGCGGTTTGACAGCTGCGTGGTCACATAGTGTTTATACTTACATATTGTTTGTACAGATGAACGTGGTACCTTCAGGAATTTGGAAATTGCTCCCAAGGATGAACCAGATGTGTGGAGTTCTACAATTTTCTTCTGAGGTATTGGATGATTTCGTTTGATTTTCCCATGATGTCAAGCAAAGAGGCACTGAGTTTGAAGGTAGGCCTTGAAATACACTGCTCAAAAAAATAAAGGGAACACTTAAACAACACAATATAACTCCAAGTCAATCACACTTCTGTGAAATCAAACTGTCCACTTAGGAAGCAACACTGATTGACAATAAATTTCACATGCTGTTGTGCAAATGGAACAGGCAACAGGTGGAAATTATAGGCAATTAGCAAGACACCACCAATAAAGGAGTGGTTCTGCAGGTGGTGACCACACTTCTCAGTTCCTATGCTTCCTGGCTGATGTTTTGGTCACTTTTGAATGCTGGCGGTGCTTTCACTCTAGTGGTAGCATGAGACGGAGTCTACAACCCACACAAGTGGCTCAAGGTAGTGCAGCTCATCAATGCGAGCTGTGGCAAGAAGGTTTGCTGTGTCTGTCAGCGTAGTCAGCGTAGTGTCAGCGTAGTGTCCAGAGCATGGAGGCACTACCAGGAGACAGGCCAGTATATCAGGAGACGTAGAGGAAACCGTAGGAGGGCAACAACCCAGCAGCAGGACAGCTACATCCGCCTTTGTGCAAGGAGGAACAGGAGGAGCACTGCCAGAGCCCTGCAAAATGACCTCCAGCAGGCCACAAATGTGCATGTGTCTGCTCAAACGGTCAGAAACAGACTCCATGAGGGTGGTATGAGGGCCCGACATCCACAGGTGTGGGTTGTGCTTACAGCCCAACACCATGCAGGACGTTTGGCATTTGCCAGAGAACACCAGATTGGCAAATTCGCCACTGGCACCCTGTGCTCTTCACAGATGAAAGCAGGTTCACACTGAGCACATGTGACAGACGTGACAGAGTCTGGAGACACCAAAGAGAACGTTCTGCTGCCTGAAACAGTCAGTCATGGTGTGGGGTGGCATTTCTTTGGGGGGCCGCACAGCCCTCCATGTGCTCGCCAGAGGTAGCCTGACTGCCATTGATGAGATCCTCAGACCCCTTGTGAGACCATATGCTGGTGCGGTTGGCCCTGGGTTCCTCCTAATGCAAGACAATGCTAGACCTCATGTGGCTGGAGTGTGTCAGCAGTTCCTGCAAGAGGAAGGCATTGATGCTATGGACTGGCCCGCCCGTTCCCCAGACCTGAATCCAATTGAGCACATCTGGGACATCATGTCTCGCTCCAGCCACCAATGCACCACAGACTGTCCAGGAGTTGGCGGATGCTTTAGTACAGGTCTGGGAGGAGGTCCCTCAGTAGACCGTCCGCCACCTCATCATGAGCATGCCCAGGCGTTGTAGGGAGGTCATACAGGCACGTGGAGGACACACACACTACTGAGCCTCATTTTGACTTGTTTTAAGGACATTACATCAAAGTTGGATCAGCCTGTAGTGTGGTTTTCCACTTTAATTTTGAGTGTGACTCCAAATCCAGACCTCCATGGGTTGATAAATTTGATTTCCATTGATCATTTTTGTTTGATTTTGTTGTCAGCACATTCAACTATGTAAAGAAAAAAGTATTTCATCAGAATATTTCATTCATTCAGATCTAGGATGTGTTATTTTGCTGTTCCCTTTATTTTTTTGAGCAGTGTATATCCACAGGTACACCTCAAATTATGTCAATTAGCCTATCAGGAGCTTCTACAGCCGTGACCTAATTTTCGGGAATTTTCCGAACTGTTCAAAGGCACAGTCAACTTAGTGTATCTAAGCTTCTGACCCACTGTTGTAAAAATGACTTGTGTCATGCACAAAGTAGATGTCCTAACCGACTTACCAAAACTATAGTTTGTTAACAAAAAATTTGTGGAGTGGTTGAAAAACTAGTTTTAATGACTCCAACGTAAGTGTATTTTATACTTCAATCATGTGACACTTAAATAAAGTCCACCTGTTTGCAATCTTACTAATTATCTGACTTCTGAAGGTAATTGGTTGCACCGGATCTTTTAGTGGCTTCATAACAAAGAGGGTGAATACATATGCATGCACCACCTTCCCGGGGCGTTTTTTGTATCATTTTTTGAAACATTATTTAAAATAAATTCACTTCACTAATTTGAATATTTTATGTCTGTCCATTACATGAAATCCAAATAAAAATCCACTTAAATGACATATATTTAATGCAACAAAATAGTATAACGTGAAGGGGGGTGAATACTTTTCAAAGGCACTGTACTGTGGCATTTGCATTGTCTGCAGGCTATGACTATCTACTATGGCATTTTAGAGAATATGGTTGTATCTACCTGCCCTGAACCGAATGCACACTGTAAAATTAGCAGCGTTTCAGCCTGGCGCTGCAACACTGCCTGGATGGGGGCTGTGCACTTGAAGAGCTGAGTGACATACTTTAATTTACTGAAACAGATGTTTACTGAAGTGAGATTTTGTCCTCGTGTTCCTTGGTTATTTACATTGTTTTGTTCACAAGCTAGGTTGTTTTTCAATGTTTAAGTTTAAATTGCCTGGGAGGAGAAGCAACGCAGATACTAGTCAGACTCTCAATCTCATGAGCACAAACATGACTCCAGTCGCATTACCATGGCAACCTCCCACCCTTAAATGTTCCGGTGAACATTGTTGTCTCATATGTGATATTTTGGTGTAATATTTGCGATTTCTTTTATTTTGGCTTGTGTACCAAAAAGTATATTTTACGCCCTAGCCGTTAGGAAGTGGTGGCGCTCAAAAAGATCAAGGCACCCATTCCTCAGTGACTGAAGAGAGAGGGTGAAGCAGAGAAACACACACACATGTTCTTAATTGTATATTGTTGTGTTATGTTATTCGAATGGGGCAGCTGGAATGTATTGTCTCTAACTGAAGTTTATTCAGTAACCAGTTCATAATAACATCGTTAATATTATTAATAATGTAATGGATGTTTCTCTATTTTCATTAAGATACTAAAAGTAATTTTCTGAGCAAATTACATTGATGTAATATTGACTGTCCGAATCTGTCTCAGAAATACACCAATTACTTTAAAAGCCCTGCAGATGACCTCGACCCATGTTGCCATATAAAAATATTAAAACAGCTTTGATATAATATCAAGTTCAGTTTGGCACAATTGAACTTGCACTTTGTGACAGTACTGGAATGGTGAGGAAAAACGTTAGTTGTGAGCCCTGGACGTGATGGCAAATGAAATGTGATGGTTGCCACGGTGCTCTGGTAGCAGACTAGACAGAGAGCTCCTGTAAATGTGTATATATTTAGTTATTTTAAAGCAATTTTTTTCATTGTGTTTGGTTGATCCAACATTTAATTTTTTATAACCATTTTCGTTTGTGAGGCCGTCTGTGGCCCACAGCTTTTCATGAAGGTTCTCGATACCCGTGAATTGGGGGCCACGGTTGGTGGCGATATCCTCCGGGAGGCCAAAGGGTCAGAATAACTGCTGGAATAGTGCCTCAGCGACCTGGAGAGTGGTATGGAGACCATAGAGAGGGATAAAACAGCAGGATTTAGAGAATCTGTCCACAACAACCATAATAGTGGTGAAACCATCAGACGGAGGGAGATCAGTAATAGACAGATGGGACCAAGGCCACTGAGGCATCAGAAGGGGAAGGAGTCTCCCTGCTGGAGTGTGCCGGTATGGGCACATACGGAGCAGGAATTGACATAGCGGGCGACATCCTGCGCAAAGGTGGGCTACCAGTACATAGTGGAGATAGATTGAATGGTGCGGGTGATACCTGGGTGTACAGCGGCGAGGGCTGTGTGTGCCCAGGTCAACAGCCAATGAGGACTATGGGGACGTAGATGACAGTGGTGGAAAAAGTACCCAGTTGTCATACTTGAGTTAAAGTAAAGATACATTCATAAAACATGACTCAAGTAAAAGTAACAGTCACCCAGTAAAATACGACTTAAGCAAAAGTTTAAAAGTATTTGATTTTAAATCTACATAAGTATCAAAACATAGGAATTGCTAAAATAAGTATCAAAAGTAAAAGTATATATAATTAATTAATTAAGTATATATAATTTCACATTCCATATATTAAACAAACCAGACGCCATAAATGTCTTGTTTTAAAAATGTACGGATAGCCAAGGGCACACTCCAACCCTCACACATAATTTACAAACTAAGCATTTGTGTTCAGTGAGTCCGCCAGATCAGAGGCAGTGAGGATGACCAGGGCTGTTCTCTTGCCAAGTGTGTGAATTGGACCATTTCTCTGTCCTGCTAAGCATATGATTCAAAATAAGTACTTTTGGGTGTCAGGGAAAATGTATTGAGTAAAAGGTACATTGTTTTCATTAGGAATGTAGTGAAGTAAAAGTTGTCAAAAATATGAATAGGTAAGTAAAGTACAGATACCCAAATAGACTTAAGTAGTACTTTAAAGTATTTTTACTTAAGTACTTTACAGCACTGGTAGATGCATTTTGGAGGGCAGGTAGCAGGAGCGGGTTCCCTTTCCAGAGCCTGGCGGATGTCCACATCTACTTCCCAAAACACAGGCCAACGATATGGGAGGATGGAATGATGGGCTGGAGGGCGCCTACAGGACACTCAACCGACGTGTAACCACAGGGTAAGGGAAAAGTCTTCCGGCATTGTGTCCAGGCGGTAATTTTCATCCTCGACCAGGAGATGGTGGGGTTATGATGATGGAGCCACGGGAGGCCGACGTTTACTTTATGTATGGGTGCAGTAATGATGACAAAGGGAAGGCTTTCTTGGTGCATGGGTGCCACGGTGAGGGTGAGTGAGGCTGTGATGTTTGTGATTGTGTCGGATCCCAATGGTCGATTATCCAGGGCTTGGACCAGAAGAGGGGAGAAGAGCGGGTACGAGGTGATGTGCAGGGAGGAGGCAAGGGCCTGGTCGATGAAATTCCCTGTGGCACCTGTCCACTAGAGTTGTAGAAACAACACCCGAGGGACAGTCAGCCAGTGAAATGGAAACCAGGAAGGATTTGGAGGAAAACGATGATGATTTAATATGCACGCCAACCCTGGGAAACAGATGATCATGGTGCCACCCCTCTGCCCCATTGGATGTCGATGCCGCTCTGGTGGGTGGTCCCTGCCTCCATGGGTTCAGGCTCTGCCTCAAGACAGCCAAAGGAGGAGGACGACGCTCCCGAAGAAGGTTGTCCAGACAGATGGCCCTCGAGATGAACGTTTCCAAGGAAAGGTTGTCGTCCCAGCATGCCAACTCCATCTGGACCTGCTCGCATAGTCCTCTATTGAATAGGGTGCAGAGCGCCGGTTCATTCCAGTCCACAAGGTGAAGGCATACTCAGCAGTGGTGTGGGCACCCTGCCATAGTTATAATAGTTGCTCACCTCCCTCTCTACCCTCCGGTGGATGGTCGAAGACCGCAATGAACAAAGCCATGAACCTCTCGTAGGAACCTATCTCTTCCTCTGCTCTCCCTCAGAAGGCTATAGCCCACTCCAACGACCGCCCGGTCAGCAGGGAAATGAGCATGGTAACCTTGAACATCCCGATGGTGGGGGCTCCCATCTGATGGGCGGAATAGACGGAGCACTGGACTAGGAACCAATGGCATTTGGATGGAGTCCCGGTATACTTGTCTAGGAGGGACAGCCAGGCATCGGCCTCCCTGGGCAGACTGATGGGTAGGCTGGGGGGATGGCTCGCTCGGTGTAGGAGGCCCTCTGCTAGTTTGATGTGAAACCTCTCAGATGGCGTTCAGGCGGTGTAGGATACGGAGGACCTCATCCATAGCTGCACCCAGTTGCGCCAGCTGATCGTGGTATTGGAAGAGTAGATATCCCTGTTCACCGACCATCTGGGAGATGTCTTTATCTTCTGCTGCTTCCATAATTTGTTAGACATTCTTCTGTAACGTATAAACTGGGAGTCAGGAAGCAGGTGCATAGTAATAATAACAGTAATAACACAGTAATAATAAATGGCAGATAAACAAATAATATAAAGGCGGGTAAAACAAAACTTACTTAGCGAGACAAAACCAATATTGCCTGAAGACTTAGGCTACTGAGGACTAAATAAAGGGAAAGTAATCAAGGTGATGATGATGAAGTCCAGGTGGGTGTAATGATGGGGAGCAGGTGCGCATAATCATGGTGCCAGACTGGTGATTAGTAGACCGGCGACGTTGAGCACTGGAGAGGGGAGCGGGAGTAGGTGTCACGCTGGCAAAAAAATTATTTGAAAAATGCCTCTGGACACAGTTACATTGTTTTATTTGAACTGGCTGCCAGTTTCAGATCTTTTGAGAAATTCATGTGATAAGTCGATTGAAGCGTGAGAAGAATGGGAGATGGACGAATGCAGTGCTAAGGCAGAAGGCTCGTAGAGAGGATGACTGGCTACTACTCTGAACTTTGTGTGGTGAGCTTTCTGGCACCCAGAGCTGCTGAGGCACCAAGTGAGTGCTTCACAGAGTGGAAGAGCAGAAGTCCCGTGTCTATATTGCCCTCTACAACATCAGACTCCATCACCATCATTGACTATCCTCTGACCAGCTCCCTTCGCTCAAGCCATGAACTGGTATTATGAACACTAACAAGAACGTTTAGCAAGCTGACGTAAATGCACTGCTTTGTGAACTCAGCAGGCTGAACTTAACCACTAACCTAACCATCTACCTGAATCAAGTAAGGTTTTCCATTGAGCAAAAAGACCTGGCCCTGGCTTTACTGCCTGTCTCACTACTCTAGACTGTTGATGAAAGGATCTAATGTTTGCACTCAGCCAGGTAGATGACAAAATGCAAAACAAACACAATTTTCCAGTGCAAAGCAATGTAGGTAGATACTAACTAACATTACATGACACTGCTCTTCAAAACAAGTTTGCAAACAATGTGGTGAAAGCTTTTTATAGAAGCATATACATTAGTCAATGCAGCTGAAAATAAAACATTTAAAAATACATTAATAGCAAGTTTTGATCAGCTATTTAAAGTTATGTGCCTGGTCAATGCTAGCTAGCTAACTTAGCTAATGTTAGTTTACCGTGACATTAGTGAAAAAATCGAAAGCCACATCATCTTACCTTCGATGTCATGAATACCCTTCTATCCAGTTGTTGTAGCCCTTAAGCAGGACAGCTATTGGCACCTTTACAGTCCTCGTCTGCCCATTTCTCCACGAAAGCTGATGTGATTGGGAATGAGTTTGAGGTTCGTTGTCCATACTGCTGCCATCGTGACAAATGACACTTCTGGTTTAGTGGTCCTGGATTTCCCAACCCAGCCACATTTTGGATTCAATATGGCAGCCAGCTGAATAAAGACTATGGACACGACTCTCTACAATGTTCTAGAATGATGCAAACAATTAATTGTCTTACGTCAGATGGAGTCACTCCTACGCAACGCTCGACTCTCAATCGATCGGTCTTGTAGGACGTCTAACACTAGTTCCTAATTCTGAAAATCACTCCACTCTACGTAGCTATGAAGGACTGGATACTAAAGCAACCAAGTTGGATCAGCTTAACAAACTTGCTCCAGTTAGCAGCCTAGTGCAAGCTTGTTTGAATGGCCAAATGGTAGGTAGTTTGCCATCTTGTTGATAAAGTTATACAGCTCTAAATTTATGGGACTGTTCCCAGAAATCAGCATGTATCTGACTGACAGATTGCATTGTGCCTTGCTGCTTTGTAACATTTGGCCAACGCGATAACTTCACAGAGACCAGTCAGCTGTGCTTGTAGAACTTGCCTGCAGTAGACAGCAGAACAGATGACATAAACACGAATGTGTGCATTGGCTAGAATGTCACTACACTAGGTAGCTGGAGGGAGTATTCAGCACTGTGTGTAAACTGGCATTATTAGCATCCCTGAAATTCGTTTCCATATGGATTGATATAAGCCTGGGTCAGCCTGCAAGCAAACACCGCTAGCTAATACACATTTTAGTGCACTTTTGAATTTCATAAATACTGATTTTACCACCCCAACACACCTTAGCTAGATGTAGAATTAAGTAGTGAATAAAAAAATATATAATGAAAAAATATATATATATTAGCTACAGTTTTATAGTTTTTGGTAAGATTAACTCGGACTCTTGAGGAGGAAAGGAGGTGTTGAAAGTGGATGATGTCACCTTGGTAATATTTTCAAATATTAGGACAGCATATTGTACCCTTCTTTTTAGCTATCTCATTAGTGTTTACAAGTTATCAGACAGACCAGTGCAGATGTGAGACAATGGCAACAACTCCGCAGGAATTGGGTATGACCAGTGTTAGCATTAAAAAGGACACTTCAGTGGACCTTTAAATATTTTTTATACCATGCAGAGGAAATTGACATGGATAGTTGGTTATTACACTTGCTTTCTGGAAACCTGACTGTGAATATTCATATTTCTCCAATTTAAGTATCCTGAGTCCACAGGAGGCAGCTTAGGGGAGGACAGCTCATAATAATTGCTGCAATGGAGTAAATGGAATGGTATCAACATGGAAACCATGTGTATGATGCATTTGATTCTATTCCAATAATCCGTTCCAGCCATTACTATGAGCCCATCCTCACAAATGATGGTGCCACGAGCCACCTGTGCCCGAGTCTCTCCCACAGTTACCTGCGGCCACTATTATACCGATCTGTTTCAGCTATCTCACCATAGTTATCAATCAATTTGGCACTTGAGACTAGTTGGAGAAATAAAATATTTTCCATTGACAGTAAGATATTATAAATGTTAATAAGTAAGCTATAATGTTTTTTTTGTGTGTTTAAAAAAAACTTCACTGCATAAGCAGTGTATGACCAAACATGTATTCACAATAAGTTGCTGGAATAAAATAAATAATTACAGTTACAGCATCCTGGTTAAATATACCATGGAACATTTCTCTCAAATAAACTCCTCCAGAATAAACATGTTACAACTTAACTTCGTAAGTGTAAAAATGTTTAATGGATTTCACCTTTTTTAGAGCCCACATTTGTTTATCTCAATAGAACAGGGGCCAATCATGGTGACAGCATGTCAATTTGCGAATCAATTGTTGGCTCTTTGCCTCCAGCCACTGCATTGAATTACCATAGTAATGACTTGTGAACCCTCTTTTTAATGTGGAGGTCTACTCTCCAAGCAGAACCAGAAATAAGTGGTTGGATTGAATATCTGGCATTAATTTCCTCATGTTTAATGGTATTTCTATGGTATCTTCAACACAGGAAATATGGATGAAATCAAAGCAGGCCTTGGATATTTTATTTATTTTACCTTTATTTAACTAGGCAAGTCAGTTAAGAATAGATTCTTATTTTCAATGATGGCCTTGGAACAGTGGGCTGTTCAGGGGCAGAACGACAGATTTGGACCTTGTCGGCTCGGGGATTTGATCTTGCAGCCTTTCGGTTACTAGTCCAACACTCTAAACACATAAATGATTTACACTTGATTGTAGTGGACAGATTATATTGTTGTTAAAGATATAATGGATCTGTTGTCCGGCTAATAGCCCGCAATGGGCAGGTCAGGATAACCAACACATTTATTGATTAAAGACCATCAGAAAGAATGATTGGAACTTATTTATTATAATTCAAAGCCATGAATGTGTGAGTCACTCAGCTTTATGTAGGTGCCGGGCTATATGACTGTGCCATTAACTTGATTATAATGATATTTTGGTTATTTTGTTTAAAAAAAAAAATTGAGCAATTGTAATCTGAATAAAGGCCAAAATAATATTTGTAAAAGCCTAAATATTTATTTCTGTTTTTAGAGGGAGAGAAATGCTGGGCCAATTGTGTGCCACCCTATGGGACTCCCAATCACGGTCGGATGTGATACATAATAATAATACTTTGTTGTATTATTTGTTTTGTCTTTTCTGGTGGATTAAACTGAATTTGCAACCAATCACAGCCAGTTGTGAATGAGCCAACCTGACTAAGAAATACATTTGACCATAGAATTCTCCCTGTAACACTTCTTGTCTGGGGAAGGAGAGGAGGACCAAGGTGCAGCGTGGTAAGTGTTCATATTTTAAAGAACACTGAAAACAAAACAATAAACATCCAACGAACAGTCCTGTATGGTGCAACACAACACTAAACAGAAAATAACCACCCACAAAACACAATGAAAACAGGCTACCTATATATGATTCGCAATCAGGGACAACGATTGGCAGTTGCCTCTGATTGAGAACCATACCAGGCCAAACACAGAAATAGAAAATCATAGACAAACGAACACAGACAAACCACCCAACTCACGCCCTGACCATACTAAAACATAAGACAAAACAAAGGAACTAAGGTCAGAACGTGACACTACCCTCCTTAGAGGCAAGTCTGTTTTCCAGCTACCTGCTAATAGCCATAATGGCATTGTACAACGTGAACATGTGTGTTTGAAAGAGTATTTTCAGTAAGCAGCAATTAGTTTACCTTCATTAGACAACTTTATTCCAATATGTATGTAATTCAGTGATATTTATTCCAAAGGTAATTTGTTATGGATCCACAATTAAATATCAGCATTTTGAAAGAGTATTTTTATCCGAATTTTATTAAAGAAAGCATAAAGATGCCATTATTAGATACATTATTTTAGTTTGAACATGTAGACTGGCACTAAGTACAGCGGGAACGTTTCCCTAGTCAGGGCCATTATTAGTGCAATGCCCCTTAAAAAGTGTTACTCTGTGCTACCCAGTGTGGCAGGGTGGGGGTCCACCCCCCTCCCCTTCCTCCTCCCTTCGCCATGGGCTAGGTCCTTCTTCTCTGCGTGGCTTTGTCGCCCATCCCGTGCATCCTGCCCTCGTGCCTTGAACCTCTCATAGGTCTCCCAGTCAAGACCGGCATGGATATTGAACCAGCATCTGTAGCAATACAGCTTTTACTGCTATGCAGTGTCTACGACAGTTGTACCACTCAGGCACTGTACAGCATAACTGGTCGGGAGTGGGTCACAGTATTACAGTACGACCCAAATAATCCTAACAAAATAAAATAATAAAAACCCTCATGTAACAACAGTTTTAGTAAATAATGCTGAAGTCGTGCACAATTATCCATTTCTATTTTGGTTTATGTCACCCATTCATTGTCAGTTAGAGACACAGTAGGACCCAAAAGCATAATCAGTGCTCTAACTCCCCCTTGCGCTGGTCTGAAGCAATGAAGTAGTGACGCAGGGTACCGTACTAAACCACACATTACCTCTAAGTACCGCAGCATAATCGCAAAACTTTTAGTGTAGTTGCTTATCAAGACGACATTTAATGTTCCTGCGTGGCCTTGTTACAGTTTTGACTTAAATCATCTTGAAAAACGTTGGCAAGACTTGAAAATAGCAGTTTTGGAACGATCAACAACCAACTTGACAGAGTTGAATAATTGAAAAAATAATAATGTGCAAATAATGTAGAATCCAGTACATAGAGACATACCCAGACATACCTAGAAAGACTCACAGCTGTCATCGCTGCCAAAGGTGATTCTAACATGTATTGACTCAAGGGTGTGAATACTTATGTAAATTCGATCTTTCTGTATTTATAGATTCGAGAAATTAGAAAGCATTTCTAAAAGCATGTTTTCACTTTGTCATTATGAGGGATTGTGTGTAGATGGGTGAAAAGAAAATACAATTTAATCCATTTTGAGTTCAGGCTGTAACACAACAAAATGTGGAATAAGTCAAGGGTCATTCATATTTTCTGAAGGCACTGTGTGTGTAGATAGACCTTCTATAATAGTTATACTGAGGAAATGCCATAAGGTAGCGTTAGATCAGAGCACAGTCAGACAGAAATCAGAGTCCATGTAGTGTGGCGTTTGCTGACTGAAAAAATAGCAGGCCTCATTTACTCTCTCACAATCCTCAGTCTGCAGTTGTCCATGGTCTAATATCCCAGTTCTCCTATACCCCAATCCATGGCACATTGGTATCCTCAATTAAAAAGAATAGGGAAATTAGCAGCACTGCAAACCAGGGACAAGTGGACATATTGTAATATTGAAATAATTACAGAAGTTAACACAATATTGTAATATGCATGGAATTGATATTTCATCAATGATCATTTTGTTTCATGTGTAATACGGCAGCTAAAAGCTGTTTTACATAAACACATGAAATACACACATTTAAGATAATAATAAAACAAAAGTACAACAAAATCTAAACGTCAGGGAGTTGAGGCAAGAATGGAGACAGAATGGTCTGAGTGGTGGAGGGAGCATATTGGTCATTGCAAGGAAGGTCGGTAGTCATATCACAGTCAGAGATGGGTCCTCTGCCATCAACACACCTCCCTGTTGACCTCATTTCTATGGGCATCCGATGTCTCCACTATGCTCTCGCTGCACTTCTGCCATGCCTGTCAAGCCATAACCGTGGAAGCCGATACCCACATTCAAACCAAAGCAGCTCCCAATTCCACCTACAGAGCTTGCTCGCTAGCCAAACATAAACAACTGACTTTCCAGAATCACAGTGTTGAAAATCACTGGATTATTAAAACCTTTTAAGGATTAGACCTTAATCTAACTGTCTGTAGCTCAGGACCTGAAGCAAGGATGTGCATATGTTTTATAACATTTTAAAGGAAACACTTAAGTTTGTCGAAATTTGCAATTACTGTATGAAAATAAAACATGTTAGATCTTGTAAAAGATAATACAAAGAAAAAAATCATGCGTATTCATCATCTTTGAAATGCAAAAGAAAGGCCATTATATCACTTCTGAGATACAGCAGGGGTTCAAACTTTAGAACCCAGTTCCTACATTTGAATATAAAAAAGGAGGTGAATGTATTAAAACTGTTGCCTTGATGAAGTTGTTTTGTTGTCTCCTCAAACAATAGCATGGTATTTTTTTCTGTAATAGCTACTGTTAATTGGAGATGCAGTTAGATTAACACTAATGTAAGCTTTCTGCCCATATAAGACATGTCTATGTCCTGGGAAATGTTCTTGTTACTTACAACGTCATGCTAATCACATTAGCGTATGTTAGCTCAGCAATCCCGCAGGAGGGTCACCTAAACAAATTGTTTATTAATACACTTAAAAACAACTAAATATGAATCAAGTAGCTATACAAAATGTAAAGGCACCATTAAGTTGAACTGCCATCAAGGCACCATGGCAACCACATCAATCAATACAGTGCCTTGCAAAAGTAGTCACCCTCTTGGCATTTTTTTGTTGCGTTACAACCTGTAATTTAAATTGATTTTTATTTGGATTTCACATAATGGACATACACAAAATAGTCCAAATTGGTGAATTGAAATGAAAAAAATTACATGTTCAAAAAATAAAGAAAACATTTGAAACAGAAAAGTGGTGCATGCATAATATTCATCCCCTTTTCTATTTAACAAGGCAAGTCAGTTAAGAACAAATTCTCATTTTCAATAATGGCCAAGGAACAGTGGGTTAACTGCCTTGTTCAGGGGTAGAATGACAGATTTTTACCTTGTCATCTCAGGGATTCAATCTTCCAACCTTTCGGTTACTAGTCCAACACTCTAACCACTAGGCTACCTGCCGCCTCTATGAAGTCCCTAAATAAGATCTGGTGCAAACAATTACCTTCAGAATTGACATAATTAGATTGTACACAGTCAAATGATCTCAGTATATATACACCTGTTCTGAAAGGCCCCAGAGTCTGCAACACCACGAAGCTAAGGGGCACCACCAAGCAAGTGGCACCATGAAGACCAAGTCGCTCTCCAAAACAGTTCAGGACAAAGTTGTGTAGAAGTACAGATCAGGGTTGGGTTACAAAAAAATATCAGAAACTTTGAACATCCCAAAGAGCATTCTTATTAAAGAATGGAAAGAATATGGCACCACAACAAACCTACGTAGAGAGTAGGTCACCAAAACCCTCAGACCAGGCAACAAAGAGACCAAAGATAACCCTGAAGGAGCTGGCTGAGGATGGACATTGAGGGAGGTCCCGCCTATGCCGTCAGATCCCTAGCATAATGCTAAAGCAACACTTGAGTGGTTTAAGGGGAAACATTTAAATGTCTTGGAATGTTCTAGTTAAATCCCAGACCTCGATCCAATTGAGAATCTGTGGTATGTCACGCCCTGACCGTAGAGATCCTTTTAATTCTCTATTTGGTTAGGTCAGGGTGTAACTAGGGTGTGCAATCTATTCTTTCTATTTCTTTGTTGGCCGGGTATGGTTCCCAATCAGAGGCTGATTGGTGTTCAAATTTAGGCAGCCTTTTTCCATTTTTCCACCTGTAGTTTGTGGGATCTTGTTTTTGTACTGTTGCTTTCCAGCCCTACAGAACTGTTCGCTCCATTTTTTATTTGTTGTTTTTTGGTTGTTTTTTCGGCCGCCCAAAAAAACTCACAGAGCAGGCAAGGAGGGCATTAAACAGAGTGGCAAAAAAGAGACCAATGATAACCCTGATGGAGCTGCAAAGCTCCACAGCTGAGATAGGACCACTTTAAGCCGTACACTCCACAGAGCTGGGCCTTATAGAAGAGTGGTCAGAAAAAAAGCCATTGCTTAACTTCTTATGGCTGGGGGGCAGTAAATGAGTAGCATGGATGAATAAGTTGCCCAAAGTAAACGGACTGCTCCTCTGTCTCAGTTGTTAATACATGCATATTATTATTAGTATTGGATAGAAAACACTCTACCGTTTCTGAAACTGTTTGAATGATGTCTGTGAGTATAACAGAACTCATATGGCAGGCAAAATACTGAGTTTAAATCAAAACAGGAAGTGAGAAATCTGAGCTTTGTCCCCAATGAAATCCCCTTGAGATATTAATGATGTTGCACTGCCTTGGGGTTCCACTAGATGTCAACCAATAATATAAATTTTAATGAGACTTCTACGGTGTTTTGGGAGTGAATGATAGCGGAATCTATCAGATGTCTGGCAGTCAGCCATTTTCTGATCACGCGCATTCCTCATGGAATGAAACTCCTATCAGACAATAGTTCAATTAATTAAAACCCCATCTTAATGGGAAAAAGGATCTAACTTGCGTTCCATTGCTCATGAAGACAAGAAGGAATACTCCGGTTGGAACTTTATTGAAGCTATATGTTTAAAACATCCTAATGATTGATTCTGTACTTAGTTTGAAATGTTTCTTCGACCTGTAATATAACTTTTTGAAGTTTTTGTCCGATGTAACGCAGACACAAGAGGTTGCATTAAGGAGAGGTATATCTATAATTATATCCATAATTCCATGTGTGTAACTTGTATTATCATCACTGAATGTTTTTGGAACTAGTGAATGTAACACACCAATGTAAACTCATATTTTGATAAATATGAACTTTATCAAACAAAACATACATGTATTGTGTAACATGAAGTCCTATTAGTGTCATCTGATGAAGATCATCAAAGGTTAGTGTTTAATTTGATCTCTATTTGTGCTTTTTGAAACTCCTCTCTTTGGCTGGAAAAAAAGTATGTGTTTGTGGCTATGTGGTGACCAAACATAATATTTTGTGGTGCTTTTGCTGTAAAGCATATTTGAAATCGGACACTGTGGTGGGATTAACAGCGAGAATAGCTTTAAAATGGTATGAGATACATGTATGTTTGAGGAATTTTAATTGAGATTTTTGATGTTTTGAAAATGTCGCCCTACACTTTGACTGGCTGTTGTCATATCACTCCCGTTAAAGAAAAAATATACAAAGACGTTTGGTGTTTGCCAAAAGGCATGTGGGAGACTCCCCAAACATATGATAGAAGGTACTCTGGTCAGATGAGACTAAATTGAGCTTTTTGGCCATCAAGGAAAACGCTATGTCTGGCCCAACACCTCTCATCATACCGAGAAGATCATCCCTACAGTGAAGCATGGTGATGGCAGCATCATGCTGTTGGGATGTTTTTCATCGGCAGGGACTGTGAAACTGGTCAGAATTGAAGGAATGATGATGCTAAATACATGGAAAATCTTGAGGGAAACCTGTTTTGTATTCCAGAGATTTGAGACTGGGATGGAGGTTCACCTTCCACAGGACAATGACCCTAAGCATACTGCTAAAGCAACACTCGAGTGGTTTAAGGGGAAACATTTAAATGTCAAATCCCAGACCTCAATCCAATTGCGAATCTGTGGTATGACTTAAAGATTGTTGTACAGCAGCAGAACACATCCAACGAACGGGCAAAAATCCCAGAGGCTAGATGTGCCAAGGTTATAGAGACATACCCCAAGAGACTTGCTGCTGTAATTGCTGCAAAAGGTGTCTCTACAAAGTATTTGGGGGGTGAAAAGTTATGTACGCTCAAGTGTTCTGTTTTTTTGTCTTCATTCTTGTTTGTTTCACAATAAAAAAAATATTTTGCATCTTCAAAGTGGTAGGCATGTTGTGTAAATCAAATGATACAATCCCCCCAAAAATCAATTTGATTTCCAGGTTGTTAGGCAACACAATTGAAAAATGCCAAGGGGGTGAAAACATTTGCAAGCCACTGTCCATATATATTCCCTGCATATAGTAGAACATTACAATTATAGGGAATAGGATGCCATTTGGTACATCTGCATTGTGTCACCTTGACATCCCAGTCACGCGGTCACAGATGTTGGATTTCTAGAGATCCACAATTGTGTCACCTTGAAATCTCATTAAAAACTAAGATAAGCAGCTGATTATTTTGATTTACAAAATAACACCTTCATGCCCAACTGGCACACTATTGTTGATAAGATTAAGTATCATCTATTTTCCTCTATTTGTTTTGTCTGTGCAAAAAAATGAGGACGCTGCAACTGTGCAAATGCAGTATTTCTGAGAATTCAACTCTTCAAAAATATGAAGCATCCAATACCATCAGTTTAGAGCTGCTGTGAGTTAATGAGAGTGTGAGAGAGAATTTAATCAATTCAGAAATGGCTGGACAGGAAATACAAGCGGGTCTCGTACAATGGGCTCTACTGTAAATGTCAGGCAATAAAGATGAAGATAAAATTAGATTTAGATGATCATTATGTGTGGTCAGTAAGAGCTTCAATTTGGTGCATTTGATTGCATAATCCTTGAAATATGAGATTATACTGTAGATAAAGCCTGTCGAATAATAAATTATTTCTTCCAGAGTATAATACATTAATTATTCATGTTTGTGGGTTTCTAATGATAGATCCCCATATAATAGATTTCGACATCTATTGTGGTCTGTCCAATCCTTGACAATTCCTCCACTAGGATATTAGGATCTAAGAATATGATACATTATGGAGTTTATTACCCTTGTGGCATACAAGAATGACAGTTCATCGTGGCCACTAACACTACCTCAAGTGACTTCCTGCATTTCTTCAATGCTTCACTAAATGTGACTTACTACCGAGCTCACATGTCACTTCTGTCATGTTGGTGGGTGTTTTTTGTCTTCTAGTTCTCCCTGGATAAAAAGGCAGACGGTCCAAATTTTAACAGTCATTTTTAAGTCAGAGGGGACGCAGCCAGTGGTAGTCGTCCGCAGAGAGGAAGCAGGTGGAGGATTAAGGAGGGAGAAGATGGGAAATATCATCTTAAAGTGGCTTTAGCAGCAGATACACAGGAAGGGAAGGTAGACAGGAGGAAGTGAAAGGATGATAGGTCCTCTGTAAATTTTGGTCGCAGACTTTGAGAGAAAAAGCATAGATGAAGAGAGAGCAGCTGGTGTCTGGCAGTGTTCTCTGGGGTGATTCATGTCTCTGTCAGGGTCAAAAAGTAAATGGACTGAAGAGCAGTCTAGGCTGGGATGAACTCCACATTCCAAATGGGTTGTGCGTGTAGCGTACACTCAATTTGAAGGGTTGCAAACAAGGGGTTGGGAGTGTCTGTAAAACCTAGAGGGAGCAGAGTGAAAAAGATATAGAAAACACACAATTGCCAAAGCTGCAAAAGAGTAAAATGAGATTATCAGAAAATAACTAGGTAAACTACTCAAGTGAGAGAGTGGTGTGGAGCCTTCCTCAAATATAGCTCAGGAAAACCACCTTTGTTTCATGACAGTCTTAGTTTTGGGACTGCCGCTGCGAAAACAGAAGAGACTGAAGTACTATCACTAATTGCTAATTGCCTAGCAGAGGTGAAGAGCACACCTCCTGGTACTAATTGCTGATTGCCTAGGAGAGGAGAATCCACTCCCCCTCCAATACAGCCACTGATTATGAAAACAACAACAGTCACAAATTGCCTTACCCCTTAATCCTGGTTGTTTTGTCAACAATCATCTGCAAGTTGTGAGCAGTGAGCAGTTCACACACCCAGTAGGCTACTGGGAAGAAAGACAGCATGTGACAGATCATGTGACACTTAGATTGCTCACAGGTGGACTTTATTTAACAAATGATGTGACTTCTGAAGGTAATTGGGTGCACCGGATCTTATTTAGGGGCTTCATAGCAAAGAGGGTGAATACATGTGCACGCACCAGTTTTCCAGGGTTTTTAGAAACAAGTACATTTTTTTCATTTCACTTCACAAATTTGGACTATTTTGTGTATGTCCATTACATGCATTTCAAATAAAAATCCATTTAAATTACAGGTTGTAATGAAACAAAATAGGAAAAACGCCAAGGGGGACGAATACTTTTGCAAGGCACAATCGATGACCCTAGCTAGCAAAAAGACAGTACTGGACAACAGATTAAGACAAAAATGATACTTATCACTCCTGAAGATATAATATAATTTTTATGTTTCCTTATAATCTCCTCTATGTCAGGCATTTGAAATGGCAAATTATATGGCAAATAAGTCTCTTTGCACCGAAGCCTTGGAGAACACTTGAACAGTGGCAAAAACAAGTATGTGAACCCTTTGTAATTACCTGGATTTCTGCATAATTTGGTCATAAAATGTAACCTGATCTTCATCAAAGTCACAACAATAGACAAACATAGTGAGCTTAAACTAATAACACCAAAAAATTATACTTTTTAATGTCTTTATTGAACACACCGTATAATCATTCACAGTGCAGGGTGGAAAAAAATATGTGAACCCTTGGATTTAAAAACAGGTGGACCCTCCTTTGACAGCAATAACCTCAACCAAAGTTTTCTGTAGTTGTGGATCAGACCTGCACAACGGTCAGGAAGAATTTTGAACCATTCCTCTTTAGAAAACTGTTTCAGATCAACAACATTCTTGGAATGTCTGGTGTGAACCGTTCTTTTGAGGTCATGCCACAGCTTCTCAATCGGGTAGAGGTCAGGACTGAGCCACTCCAGAAGGCATATTTTTCTTCTGTTGAAGCCATTCTGTTGTTGATTTACTTCTGAATTTTGTCTGATTTGATTTACTTCTGTTTTTGTCCGTTGTCCTGTTACATCCCCCAACTGCTGTTGAGGTTCCATTGGCGGATAGTAAGCCTTACATTCTCCTGCAAATGTATTGATAAACTTGGGAAGGCAAGTTTATCATAGCAAGCTGTCTAGGCCCTGAGGCAGCAAAGCAGTCCCAAACCATGACGCTCCCTCCACCATTCTTTACAGTTGGGATGAGGTTTTGATGTTGGTGTGCTGTGCATTTTTTTCTCCACAGTGTTTTGTGTTCCTTCCAAACAACCCAACATTAGTTTAGTCTGTTCACAGAATATTTTGCCAGTAGCGCTGTGGAACATCCAGCTGCTCTTTTACGTCAGACTTCCAGCAATATTTTTTTTGGACAGCAGTGGCTTCTTCCGTGGTGTCTTCCAATGAACACCATTCTTGTTTAGTGTTTTACGTATCGTAGAGTCGTCAACAGAGATGTTTGCATGTTCCAGAGATGTCTAAGTCTTTAGCTGACACTAGGATTCTTATTAACCTCATTGAGCATTCTGCACTGTGCTCTAGCAGTCATCTTTGCAGGACGGCCACTTTTAGGGAGAGTAGCAAAAGTGCTGAACTTTCTCCATTTATAGACCATCTTACCGTGGACTGATGAACAGTCAGTCTTATAAGATACTTCTGTAACCCTTTCCAGCTTTATGCAAGTCAACAATTCTTCATCTTGGGTCTTCGGGGATCTCTTTTGATTGAGGCATGGTTCACGTCAGGCAATGCTTCTTGTGAATAGCAAACTCAAATTTTGTGAGTGTTTTTTATAGGGCAGGGCAGCTCAAACCAACTTCTCCAATCTTGTCTCAATAAATATACTCCAGGTTAGCTGACTCCTGACACCAATTAGCTTTTGCATAAGTCATTAGCCTAGGGGTTCACAAACTTTTACCAACCTACACTGTGAATGTTTAAATTATGATTTCAAAATAGACAAGAAAAATACAATAATCTGAGTGTCATTAGTTTAAGAAAACTGTGTTGGTCTGTTGATCAAAATGTATGACCAATTTATGCAGAAATCCAGATAATGCCAAAGGGTTCACATACTTTTTCTTGCTACTGTATATTCAAGGTTTTCTATGTACAGTGCACTCAGAAAGTATTCAGAACCCTTCCACCTTTTCCACATTTTGTTAACTTACAGCCTTATTCTAAAATTGATTAAATAAATAAAAAATCCTCATCAATCTACAGTGAGAAGAACAAGTATTTGATACACTGCTGATTTTGCAGGTTTTCCAACTTACAAAGCATGTAGAGGTCTGTAATTTGACAATAGGTACACTTCAACTGTGAGAGATGGAATCTAAAGTCCATAAAATCACATTGTATGATTTTTAAGTAATTAATTTGCACTTTATTGCATGACATAAGCATTTGATACATCAGAAAAGCAGAACTTAATATTTGGTACAGAAACCTTTGTTTGCAATTACAGAGATCTTACGTTTCCCGTAGTTCTTGACCAGGTTTGCACACACTGCAGCAGGGATTTTGGCCCACTCCTCCATACAGACCTTCTCCAGATCCTTCAGGTTTCGGGGCTGTCGCTGGGCAATACGGACATTCAGCTCCCTCCAAAGATTTTCTATTGGGTTCAGGTCTGGAGACTGGCTAGGCCACTCCAGCACCTTGAGATGCTTCTTACAGAGCCACTCCTTAGTTGCCCTGGCTGTGTATTTCAGGTCATTGTCATGCTGGAAGACCCAACCATGACCCATCTTCAATGCTCTTACTGAGGGAAGGAGGTTGTTGGCCAAGATCTCGCGATACATGGCCCCATCCATCCTCCCCTCAATACAGTGCAGTCGTCCTGTCCCATTTTGCAGAAAAGCATCCCCAAAGAATGATGTTTCCACCTCCATGCTTCACGGTTGGATGGTGTTCTTGGGGTTGGACTCGTCCTTCTTCTTCCACCAAACACGGCGAGTGGAGTTCAGACTAAAAAGCGGTATTTTTGTCTCATCAGACCACCCTTTTCCCATTCCTCCTCTGGATCATCCAGATGGTCATTGGCAAACTTCAGACAGGCCTGGACATGCGCTGGCTTGAGCAGGGGGACCTTGCGTGCGCTGCAGGATTTTAATCCATGACGGCGTAGTGTGTTACTAATGGTTTTCTTTGAGACTGTGGTCCCAGCTCTCTTCAGGTCATTGACCAGGTCCTGCCGTGTAGTTCTGGCCTGATCCCTCACCTTCCTCATGATCATTGATGCCCCATGAGGTGAGATCTTGCATGGAGCCCCAGACCGAGGGTGATTGACCATCATCTTGAACTTCTTCAATTTTCTAATAATTGCGCCAACAGCTATTGCCTTCTCACCAAGCTGCTTGCCTATTGTCCTGTCGCCCATCCCAGTCTTGTGCAGGTCTACAATTTTATCCCCGATGTCCTTACACAGCTATCAGGTCTTGGCCATTGTAGAGAGGTTGGAGTCTGTTGGATTGAGTGTGTGGACAGGTGTCTTTTATACAGGTAACGAGTTCAAACAGGTGCAGTTAACTTCTTGCGTCGAGCAATCCCGTATCCGGGAGCGTAATCATAGCCTCAAGCTCATTACCATAACGCAACGTTAACTATTCATGAAAATCGCAAATGAAATGAAATAAATATATTGGTCCACAAGCTTAGCCGTTTGTTAACAACACTGTCATCTCAGATTTTCAAAATATGCTTTTCAACCATAGGTACACAAGCATTTGTGTAAGAGTATTGATAGCTAGCATAGCATTAAGCCTAGCATTCAGCAGGCAACATTTTCACAAAAACAAGAAAAGCATTCAAATAAAGTCATTTACCTTTGAAGAATTTCGGATGTTTTCAATGAGGAGACTCTCAGTTAGATAACAAAAAATATTATTTGTGTAGGAAAAATCGCTCCCTTTTGTTCATCACGTTTGGCTAAGAAAAACCCCTGAAAATTCAGTCATTACAACGCCAAACTTTTTTCCAAATTAACTCCATAATATTGACAGAAACATGGCAAACATCGTTTAGAATCAATCCTCAAGGTGTTTTTCACATATCTATTCGATGATAAATCATTCGTGGCAGTTGGCTTTCTCCTCTGGAGCAAATGGAAAAATACACGCAGCTGGAGATTACGCAATACTTTCGACGGAGGACACCAAGCGGGCACCTGGTAAATGTAGTCTCTTATGGTCAATCTTCTAATGATATGCCTACAAATACGTCACAATGCTGCAGACACCTTGGGGAAACGACAGAAAGTGTAGGCTCATTCCTGGCCATTCACAGCCATATAAGGAGACATTGGAACACAGCGCCTTCAAAATCTGGGCCATTACCTGTTTGAAATTTCATCTTGGTTTCGCCTGTAGCATCAGTTCTGTGGCACTCACAGATAATATCTTTGCAGTTTTGGAAACGTCAGAGTGTTTTCTTTCCAAAGCTGTCAATTATATGCATAGTCGAGCATCTTTTCGTGACAAAACATATTGTTTAAAACAGGAACGTTTTTTTATCCAAAAATTAAAAGAGCGCCCCCTATATCGAAGAAGTTAATACAGATAATGGGTGGAGAACAGGAGGGCTTCTTAAAGAAAAACTAACAGGTCTGTGAGAGCCAGAATTCTTACTGGTTGGTCGGTGATCAAATACTTATGTCATGCAATAAAATGCAAATGATTTACTTAAAATCATACAACGTGATTTTCTGGATTTTTGTTTTAGATTCCGTCTCTCACAGTTGAAGTGTACCTATGATAAAAAATGACAGACCTCTACATGCTTTGTAAGTAGGAAAACCTGCTAAATCGGCAGTGTATCAAATACTTGTTCTCCCCACTGTACATACATTACCCCATAATGACAATGCGAAAACATGTTTTTCAAAATTTTTGCAAATGTGTTTACCTTTTCACACATACCAGCAAACGGGTGTGATCGTTCTATAGTGGTCCATGTTGCTTACGATCAAACTGGTTTGATTAGAACGCTGGATTAGAATAATTATTTAGAAAGTCCCATTTTCGATTGACGCAACAATCAGCATTTAAACTGGCCACACTTTGTTTTCCACAGAAACATTTTGCACAAACACAGTCCTTACAAAGTTATGTCCAGAATGTGACCAGTTTATTTTGGGTGCAATGTTCAGACATTCACAGAAGTAGTTACAGTTTATCACAATCATCCAAACTGGAAAATGTAGGCTACATTTGTCCTTGTGCTAACTGAGGAAAGATTGACATGACACAAATGGTCACATTTTTCTAACTCTCGGCTGACATCAACCATAGTATGAATTAACTAATAGAAATGACTATTTATAATTAATCTCATCACGGTTGAGCTCACCATTGATCAAACTAATTGAGTTAAACACTTTCTAGAAAATGAAAGTAATCCAAAGTAGGGTAGTTTGTGCGCACCGGAATGTTTATTTTTTCGCATCAACCAAAGATAATAAGAGGAGATGAGTTTGTTTATAGTATGCATGTTAAAGTGGGTGTGTTGTCTACGATCATCCACTCCCTTTCATTCACTTCCGGAAGTTCATCCAAAATATGAGTGAACCATTCCCTTCACCGCATTATATCATCTTTGGTCTGACAGATTATACAAGGCATTCTGGGTGTCATGTAATGTCAATAAACATAGCGCCACACGTAACTGGCAAATAGCTTAGTTCATTGTCATCAGTACAACCTCCAAAAAAGTATTTTATACACATCATAGGTGTCCATGTAATAATCAGAATACATTTGTCAAAAGTACTTGAAAACACTTGAATAAAACTGTAAATACATTATGCACCATACATACATACTGTATGCTCCTACAGTAGAAACGACAGCACGATATACAGAAAATAAGGAACTTCCTATCGAAGTAACACACACATCTAAAGTTATTATTTGTAAGGAAAACAACAAGGAAGGCAAAGCGAGCACCAGCAAGAAAATGTTCCAATTCTTGCAAGACTGTGCAAATATATGCATACTTGATCTGAGCAAACATGAGTGAAGTTTGGTGGGCTCTCCTCTAAGAGAAGTTTAACCTGCTCAGTAAAGTCTCAAACATATACTGTCTGCAATGCTGAAATGGGCTACTTCTATGTAAATTAATGAGGAGGTGGAACACACCTCAATTCAAACTGTTGTTAGAAAATAAAACTTGTTCGAAAATATGATTAGCAGCAGGCAGCGCGTGTTAACTGTCCTGTTGCGTATTAATCACATTTTTGAACAGTGAGTGCATTCTGACATCACATGCATATTACGTTGGAGCGACCGTTAGACATATTTAGAACTCACTTCTGAAGAGGTTAAATATTAATAACAGAAATACCTTATTTACATAAGTATTCAGACCCTTTGCTATGAGACTCGGATTTGAGCTCTGGTGCATCCTGTTTCCATTGATCATCCTTGAGATGTTTCTTGATTGGAATTCACCTGTGCTAAATTAATTTGATTGGAAAAGATTTGGAAAGGTTCACACCTGTCTATATAGGGTTCCACAGTTGACAGTGTGTGTCAGAGCAAAAACCAAGCCTTGAGGTCAAAGGAATTGTCCGTAGAGCTGAGAGACAGAATTGTGTCAACAGATCTGGGGTAGGGTACAAAGAAATGTCTGCAGCATTGAATGTCCCCAAGAACATAGTGGCCTCCATGATTCTTAACCTCTCTGGGATATTCGGGATGGTAGCGTCCCACCCCGCCAACAGCCAGTGAAAGTGCAGGGCACCATATTCAAAACAACAAAAATCTCATAATTAAAATTCATCAAGCATACAAGTATTTTACGCCATTTTAAAGATAAAATTCTCGTTAATCCAGCCACAGTGTCTGATTTCAAAAAGGCTTTACAACGAAAGCACCACAAACGATTATGTTAGGTCACCGCCATTTTAAAGATAAAATTCTCGTTAATCCAGCCACAGTGTCTGATTTCAAAAAGGCTTTACAACGAAAGCACCACAAACGATTATGTTAGGTCACCACCAACTCACAGAAAAACACAGCCATTTTTCCAGCCAAAGAAAGGAGTCACAAAAAGCAGAAATATAGATAAAATGAATCACTAACCTTTGATGATCTTCATCACATGACACTCATAGGACTTCATGTTACACAATACATGTATGTTTTGTTGGATAAAGTGCATATTTATATCAAAAAATCTCATTTTACATTGTGTTATGTTCAGTAGTTCCAAAACATGCAGTGATTTTGCAGAGAGCCACATCAATTTACAGAAATACTCATAATAAACATTGATAAAAGATAAAACTATTATACATGGAACTTTAGATATACTTCTCCTTAATGCAACTGCTGTGTCAGATTTAAAAATAAAATTACGGAAAAAGCATACCATGCAATAATCTGAGTAGGGCGCTCAGAGACCAAAACAGCCAAAGAGATATCCGCCATGTTGTGGAGTCAACGTTAGTCAGAAATAGCATTATAAATATTCACTTATCTTTGATGATCTCTAAGACTCTTCCTAGAGTTGGCCGTCCAGCCAACTTGAGCAATTGGGTGTGAAGGGCCTTGGTCAGGGAGGTGATCAAGAACCCGATGGTCACTATTTCAAAGCTCCAGAGTTCCTCTGTGGAGATGTGAGAACCTTCCAGAGGAACAACCATCTCTGCAGAACTCCACCAATCAGACCTTTATAGTAGAGTGGCCAGACAGGAAGCCACTCCTCAGTAAAAGGCACATGACTGCCCGCTTGGAGTTTGCCATAAGGAACCTAAAGACTCTCAGACCATGAGAAACAAGATTCTCAGGTCTGATGAAACCAATATTGAACTCTTTGGCCTGAATGCCAAGCGTCACATCTGGAGGAAACCTGGCACCATCCGTACGGTGAAGCATGGTGGCAGCATCATGCTGTGGCGATGTTTTTCAGCAGCAGGGACTGTGAGACTAGTCAGGATCGAGGGACAGACAAACAGAGCAAAGTAAAGAGAGATCTTTGATGAAAACCTTATCCAGAGAGCTCAGGACCTCAGATTGGAGCGAAGGTTCACCTTCCAACAGGACAATGACCCTAAGCACACAGCCAAGACAATGCAGGAGTGGCTTCAGGACAAGTCTCTGAATGTCCTTGAGTGACCCAGCCAGAACCTGGACATGAACCCGATCGAACAACTCTGGAGAGACATGAAAAAAGCTGTGCAGTGACACTCCCCATCCAACCTGACAGGGGTTGAGAGGATCTGCAGAGAAGAATGGGAGAAACTACCCGAATACAGGTGTGCCAAGCTTGTAGTGTCATACCTATTAAGACCCGAGGCTGTAATCTCTGCCGAAGGTGCTTAAACTAAGTACTGAGTAAAGGGTCTGAATACTTTTGGGAATGTGATATTTCTCTTGTTATTTTTAAGTCATTTGCAAAAACCTGTTTTTGCTTCGTCATTATGGGGTATTGTGTATAGATTATTGAGTGGAAAAAAGGCTGTATGGTAACAAAATGTGGAAAAAGTCAAGGAGTCTGAATACTTTCCAAAAGCACTGTAAATCAGCTGTATGTCTTGTGAGTTAAATCATACAGAGATTGTAATGCTTCGAATAGTTCCTTATCCATAGCAATGCCATCTGATACCCAATGTCCCAAGTCCCTTGGATCACAAGTACATTCTCATCACACACATATGGTTGTGTTGTGTGCATACATGCAGGCATGACAATATTCACTATTTCGTCCCTTTGAAAATATGAGGCTAGACCGACTTCAATACAAACTCTAATAGTTTCCTATATGGTCATCATAAATATTAGGGATAAGGATATTATTTATGTTTGTTTAGCTCATTTTTAGAACAAATGGTCCCAGGCATCACAGCATTCATTTTACTAATGGAAATTAAATTAAACGTTTTGGGGATTTGTGTTTTGGCCTCCTGAGGCATCCACATGAGCAGTTGCCGTTCGTGGGAAAACACTGTATATCTGTAGACTTCTGTTGGGACCCATATACTGTGGGCTGGTATAAACAAGGGCTGAACTAGGACTTATTTTTAAATCCGGACACAAACATGGTTGGCTTCCCATGATGACTGTCAATGGCCAGGCCTCAGGGCTACAGTATAGTGCAAGCCTCGCTGTGTATGGTAATCTGGATACATTTTAAGTGATGTTTTAATTTGTTGGTCAGATGTGGTCCAAAACAAACATAGCGGATTGGTTACATAATAAATGCACCCTTTAAATAAGCTAGTGTGGTTTGGGTTGCAGTTTTGTGTAAGTGTGTACTTGGAGCCTGGATGTGTGGCTGTGTTTTTTCCCATGTTTATGGTAATATGGAAGTCCGATTGTGGATTTGTTGTGGAAGGCGCAGTGCAGTTTTGTAAGGACGCTGGGGGACGAGAAGCAAGTACAGGGAGTGAACATTTTAATAATCAACAGACAAGAAACAAACAAGGACATCATCTGGAGAGAGGAAAACACAACGACAACATTGCTAACACAGGGAAGAAACTGAAGTCAACAAAGTAATGAAGTCCAGGTGAGTCCAATTTTGTGCAGATGGGTTGCATCACTGCCTGGTATGACAACTGCTCCGCCTCTGACTGCAAGGCACTATAGAGGGTAGTGGGTACATCACCGGGGCCAAGCTTCCTGCCATCCAGGACCTCTATACTAGGCGGTATCAGAGGAAGGCCCTAAAAATTGTCAAAGACTCCGGAAACCCTAGTCATAGACCGTTCTCTCCGCTACCGCAAGGCAAGCTCCTAAATAGCTTCTACCCCCAAGCCATAAGACTCCTGAACAGCTAATCAAATGGCTACCCAGACAATTTGCATAGTCACTTTAATAACCTACATGTACATATTACCTCAATACCACATTGACTCTGTACCGGTACCCCCTGTATATAGCCCCACTGTTGTTATTTATTGCTGCTTTTTAATAATTTGTTATCCTTATATAATACTTTTGGGTATTTCCTTGAAACTGCATTGTTGGTTAAGGGCTTGAAAGTAAGCATTTCACTCTAAGGTCTACTACACCTGTTGTATTCGGCATGTGACAAATATAATTTGATTTGATGTTATTGAGAAGTCATTGTGGAGCTTGAGAGCTGGAGACATTAGTAAATACCCAAAGAGGAGTACAATGGCATCAATTTTCACCATTTTGTGTACCTGTCCCACTAATAGGCAATCTGGCTCGCCATGGGGAAGAAGAGTTCACTCTCGTGACCTCCAGTGCTTCCTACACTGGACCGAACAACAAATGGTGTTGATTTCCCAAACCTAATATCCTCAAACCTTCATCTTTTCTACAGGGAATGAACGTTTGCATGGAATTGAACATCTAATAAATCTACCTCCAAAATAATGGATGTGATTGTGTTGTAATACTTGATTGTGACATTCTTTCTTTGGTTTTCAATGCCAAATTAATCTAAAAATATTTAGTGACATAGTTAAATTCAAAGAATAATGGCATGGACATTTCAGATTATTTAAGACAGTTTAATGTATCTCTGGTATAGTAGGGGAGACATTAAAAAGTGATGGTTTATTCTTTATTCTGCTCTCTCTTTATTAATAATTCTCCTTCAGAAATAAAACCGGCTCCTTCCCAAATGCCACCCTATTCCCTATATAGTGCACAAGATGAACAATCATCAATCAAAAATTGTATTTGTTTTCTTGACTGATGCCAATGCAAGAATATCTTCATAACAACATGAAAGACAACAATCTATAACATTTATTACGGATATAGTGTGTATTTTATGCTGGGGGAACACCAGAGATGAAAGAAGATGAGAGGCTAGCAAAGACTGAGTTAGCAAACTGGATCAAAAGGTCCCTGTGTTTATCCCATTCGGGACTGGTAGATCTTGAAGCTCAGCATATGATGAGTGAGAGTCACTTTGTCACTCAATCTCCCCAGGCAAGTACTAGGGAGTCTAGACTCTGACCCTAGCGTTTATCGGTGCTGTTTTTGTTTCCTGATAGACTGTGCTGTTTTTTGTTTCCTTTTGTTTCCTGAAAGACCTCTGAATGAATTTACATTACAGCGTTACAGCCTCAGTATTTGTTAAAGAATACTTTAACCTCAGGGGGAAAAGTGTTATAAATGCTCTGTGTTTTGAATCGTTCACTTGTTTTCAATTTCCATCTTTCCATATTCCAGGGCAAGGTTTTTGTCATTGTTATTCAAGGTCTAACTTTCTGCGATTTGGAATATTATGGCACTATATGACAAACAGAAAATGCAAAATCTGAAATGTATGACAAGGAAATAATAGGAATGGTATATGGATTGTGATACATTTGAAATTACAATTTTTGAAAAACAGAAATATGAACAGACAACTTGCATAACACACTGTCAAAACTAGCTGCACCTAGAGATTGACATAGTGGAGAACATGACATGGTTTGAGCCAAATAATCTGATTGTTGAACTTGGGTAAAGTCACGACACAAATCGTGTTAATGCTTTAATGTTACATACCAAACATAATGCTTTGTTCTGGTAACTATCAAAAGCTCCATAATCTTTAATTAGAGACAGCGAGGATGGTCTCCAGGCGGCCGGAGGCCGCATCAAATTCGTTCAGGGTCTCAACTAGTCTTGAGAGTTAGAATAGTAGAATACACAAGGTGCAATTTCGAAATTTGGTTGCGCATCAGCAGTCTTTCTTTTGCAGCAAACTAGCTTTAAAACCGCCACATTTTCTCTACGCCCCATTGTAGAATGAGTGGAAGTGCAGGAAATGTACTCAACATTTCTTTTCTCTCCCTGCTGTCAAGAAGGGTGCCGCTAAAATCTTTTGCTCGCAAGGTAGCCCCAAACAAAATGTTGCTTAGGCTTGCTCATGCTCTGACTGCATATGTAGGTATGGATGTTGGTATGCAGACCATAGAGCCACTGTGACCCCTCATGATGAGTTCAGATTTTTGGGGGGGCCCCCACCCCCTTCAAAGTTGAGATACAGTATACGTCGAATGTCTTTGGTTTATGCTCTCTTTCTAGCAATATCAACACTTTCAACTGGCAGCTGGCAAACAAACTGCAAACATCATCCCTATATGAGCTGCAACTTTCTTTGTTCTCTTTGACTATTAATAATGTCAGTGATAGAAGCTTAGCAGGGTTGGTCCTGGTCGGTCCCTGGATGGGAGAGCAGATGCAGCTGTAAGTGGTGTTGGAGGTCCACTAGGAGGCATTCTTTTCCTCTGTTCTTAAAAAAAGACCCCAATGCCCCAGGGCAGTGACTGGGGACATTGCCCTATGCAGGGTGCCGTCTTTCCCATGGGACATTAAATGGTTGTCCTGACTGTGGTTACAAAAGTTCCCATGGCACTTATAGTAAGAGTAGGGGTGTGAACCCCGGTGTCCTGGCTAAATTCCCAATCTGGCCTTCATGCCATCATGGCCACCTAATCATCCTCAGCTTCCAATTGGCTCATTCATCCTACCTTCTCTCCCCTCTAACTTTCCCCGAGATTGTTGCTGTAAATGGTAATGTGTTCTCAGACAACTTACCTGGTAAATAAAATAAATTAATAAATTACTTCAATGAGTTACGATTTCTTCTAGAGTAATCTTTTGATATTCCCTGTCCTGCTTTTCTGCTTCGAGCCATGCCCCTATGTCAATGTCAGTCTAAAATATTGATATGGCTTCCCATCCCCAGGAGACAACTAAAAGTAATAATTTTCTGTCCTCCGTCATCGCCTGGCTTGAACCAACTGCAGGAAAGAATACACAAACACACAAACACACACACACACTCTGTTGGAGGTTAAAACAAAGTGGTGGAGCCCAAATTAGAGATTAGAGTGATGGAAGAGAATGGCACTGAGTTGAGAGAGCTATGGGGAGGAGAGATGAGAAAGCTATCTCATGGAATAAAATATAGCCACTGCCAAAGGAGAGAAGAAAGTAGCAAAGATAGCCATAACCAAAGAGGTAGAGAAGAACAAAAAGAGAAAAGTGCAACATTAGAAAAGAGGCAGGGTAGAAAATGTTTCAAACATGGGCCAGAATATCTTCTTAAAGTATAATTACTTACTCATCATTATATCAAGTTAGTTTTTACACCTTCCATTTTCTACACCTGCAGTTTATTCAACTACCAAATTGTACCATTATTTTTGCCTTGGGAACCCTTTTATCTAGGGAAGTTCAACAGAGTACATTTCACTTTTGAGGCTGGTGCATTCTGTTCAAATAGCCTTGTATACACAGACAGACACAAATAATAGATTCCACTGAATTCTTATTAGAAAAATATTTTCCCTCCAGAATTTGTACTGCTCATAATGAGTGATGTGTTTTCTGTCAGTGAGGAGGTGGTGCCACAGCTCTGGGATATTCTAATGAGTAGCAGAATGATAGCTAGCTAGCTGGCGGAGCCCATGTCCACACTTGCTAGTGGAGACAGCTAGCTTACAGACAGGGCAGATGCGAGGAGCAAATGACAAGACCCAGCAGCAGCTACTCCTTAACCTCTCTGGGGTATGCAGGGCACGCTTGCGTCCCACATGGCCAATAGCCAGGGAAAATGCAGAGCGCCAAATTCAAATACATTTTCTATAAAAATCTATCTTTCATTAAATTACACATGCAAGATAGCAAATTAAAGCTACACTCGGTGTGAATCCAGCCAACATGTCAAATTTCATAAAGGCTTTTCGGCAAAAGCATAAGATGCTATTATCTGATGATAGCACAACAGTAAACAATGAGAGAGTAGCATATTTCAACTTTGCAGGCGTGACACAAAACGCAGAAATAAAATATAAATCATGCCTTACCTTTGACGAGCTTCTTTTGTTGGCACTCATATACGTCCCATAAACATCACAAATGGTCCTTTTGTTCGATTAATTCCATCGATATATATCCAAAATGTCCATTTATTTGGAACATTTGATCCAGAAAAACACTGCTTACAACTTACGCAACGTCGCTACAAAATATCTCAAAGGTTACCTGTAAACTTTGCCAAAACATTTCAAACTACTTTTGTAATACTACTTTAGGTATTTCTAAACGTATATAATTGATCAAATTGAAGACAGGATGATCTGTGTTCAATACAGGAGCAAAACAAACTGACGCTACTTTTCTGGTTACGCACCTCTATCAAAAGGTCCACGTGAAGTGAGGTTCGTTCTGAGCTATGGTACTGCCATCCAGTGGAAGCGGTAGGAACTGCAGGAAAGTCGATTAGAATTCTGGATTCCCCATGAAAACATATTGAAAAGACAGTGACTTAAAAAAAATCTGAATGGTTTGTCCTCGGGGTTTCGCCTGCTAAATAAGTTCTGTTATACTCACAGACATGATTCAAACATTATTAGAAATGTCAGAGTGTTTTCTATCCAATACTAATAATAATATGCATATATTAGGATCGGGTACAGAGTAGGAGGCCGTTCAGTTTGGGCACGCTATTTATCCAAAAGTGAAATGCTGCCCCCTACCCCAAACAGGTTAATCTAAGCCAAAGAATCAGAACTTTGGAGAGCAGACAGGTGAAATGGGAAAGCAATAGGGTCTGGGCCAAGATGAGAATAAACTTTGGGTTTGCGTTACAGGCTACGTAGTCAGGCTCTTGGATCTCCTCTTCACCCTTGGTCCAGTGCCATATTAGGGAACGTGTGTGAGCTGTCTATCCCAGGACCCCTGACTGCCTAGTATGAGAGACCTGACAAGGAGATGGCAATAGCTGGATTTGTCTCCTTTAATATAAAATAAAAATGCACCTTTATTTTAACCAGGTAGACCAGAGTTACAGAGTTACACATAAACAAACGTACAGTCAATAACACAAAATAAAAGAAAAATAGACAAATCGATGTACAGTGTGTGCAAATGTAGAAGAGTAGAGAGGTAGGCAATAAATAGGCCATACAGGTGAAAATAATTACAATTTAGTATTAACACTGGAGTAATAGATGTGCAGATGATGATGTGCAAGTATAGATACTGGGGTGCCAAAGAGCAAGAGGGTAAGTAATAATATGGGGATGAGGTTGTCGGGTGTGCTATTTACAGATTGGCTGTGTACAGGTACAGTGATCGGTAAGCTGCTCTGAGAGCTGATGCTTAAAGTTAGAGAGGGAGATATAAGATTCACAGATTTTTGCAATTCGTTCCAGTCATTGGCAACAGAGAACTGGAAGGAAATGAGGCCAAAGGAAGTGTTGGATTTGGGGATGACCAGTGCAATATACCTGCTGGAGCGCGTGCTACAGGTGGGTGTAGCTATGGTGACCAGTGAGGCGGGGCTTTACCTGGCAAAGACTTATAGATTACCTTCATGAAGCCAGTGGATTTGATGACGGATATGTAGTGAGGGCCAGCCAACGAGAGCATACAGGTCGCAGTCGTGGGTAGTATCTGGGGCTTTGGAGATAAAACAGATGGCACTGTAATAGACTACATCCAGTTTGCTGAGTAGAGTGTTGGGGGCTATTTTTAAAATGACATCGCTGAAGTCAAGGATCGGTAGGATAGTCAGTTTTACGAGGGTATGTTTGGCAGCATGAGCGAAGGAGGCTTTGTTGTAAAATAGGAAGCCGATTCTAGATTTGATTTTGGATTTGAGAGGCTTTACATGAGTCTGGAAGGAGAGTTTACAGTCTAACCAGACACCTAGGTATGTGTAGTTGTCCACATATTCTAGGTCAGAACCATCCAGAGTAGTGATGCTATTCAGGTGTGGGCAGCAATCGGTTGAAGAGCGTGCACTTAGTTTTACTAGCATCTAAAAGCAGTTGGAGGCCACGGAAGGAGTGTTGTATGGCGTTGAAGCTCATTTGAAGGTATACAGAATGGTGTCGTCTGTGTAGAGGTGGATCAGAGAATCACCAGCAGCAAGAGCAACATCATTGATATGTACAGAGAAAAGAGTCGGCCTGAGAATTGAACCCTGTGGCATCCCCATAGAGACGGCCAGAGGTTGGGAGAACAGATCTTCCGATTTGACACACTGAACTCTGAGAAGTATTTGGTGAACCAGGCGAGGCAGCCATTTGAGAAGGCAAGGCTATTGAGTCTGCCGATATGAATGAGGTGATTGACAAAGTTGAAAGCCTTGGCAAGGTTGATGAAGACGGCTGCAGATTACTGTCTTTTATCGATGGCGGTTATGAGATCGTTTAGGACCTTGAGCGTGGCTGAGGAGCACCCATGACCAGGTGGGAAACCAGATTGCATGGTGGAGAAGGAACGGTGCGGCTTCAAGGAATGTCCTGCTTCAATCTTGGGGGTGACTGAAGCCTGCATGATGGAAGTGGAGTACATGGGTCTGCCTTTTTTCCCGCTCCCCTCCCCATCTCTGTAGCTGGATGCATTTCCTAAAGCCTAATTGATTCACTTGTACTTGAAATTATATCACATTTTGTGACTTTATATTCTTTTTGGGGAAATTAGTGTTACAAATTGTACAAATCAATGAGGTCTTGCACACTGTTGAGTGGCCGGGTGCCTAAAACAAATGTCTGTCAAATGAGGTTTCACCATTACTTCTCACCTTTATTTCTCATGAGCAATCGTATTGATTAAAATGTTGGCTATGCTGCCCTTTTGTAAATGATCAAATACATGTCTGGCCAATACATGCAATTCTGAACAGACATTTATAATGCTAATGCAGAGGCATCAATAAATTGTCCAGTACACTTCTTTTATGCTGTTTCTATGTACATTCCCTTATATCTAGGCTTCTAAGGTGACTCAGGCTTTACTAATTATTGTGAAGAAATGTATGAGTCAGTGAACTACATTCTGTAATTAGTTGCAAAACAATAGAAATGCAACTGTTTATTGCTGGTGTTTGTCTCATATGTCATCAATGACATGTGGCCCATTGTTTACTTTGTTACCTGGCAACACACACAAGGCTGTTTCAAAGAGCTGTCAGTCAAGTTTACGCTTATGAATATAAGTTCCCCTCTGTCACGTCTACTCCCACTCCTCCCCTCTGGCGTTCGACATCGCCAGTTTACTAACCACCAGTCCTGGCGTTCATCGTTATGCGCACCTGGCATTCATCATTACAAGCACCTGCTCTTTATCAATAGGCACACCTGGACTCCATCACTTCACTGATTACCTCCCCTATATCTGTCACTCCCTTAGTTCCATTCCCCATGCAGTATTGCCTGTGTTTCATGTCTGTATGCTACTTGTGTATCTTGTATTGTTCCAGTTATTATTAAACTCACCACTTGCTTCCTGACTCCCAGCATCCACGTTACAGATTACTGCCTCATAAAATGGAAGTAGCAGGAAATCAGGACATCTCCCAGACGGTCGACAAGCAGGGATACCTACTTCATAAGCATCATGACCAGCTGCCGCATCTGGAGATGGCTATGGAAGAGGTTCTTCAATGTCTTTAACAAGCCCGAAAGACGTTGTCATCCACTAGCAGAGGATACTCTGCCACCAGTCAACCCAGCACATCACTCCATTCAGCATCTGCCCAGGTCAGCGGTGCCTGTGCGTCTCTCCTTGATAAATACGACGGAACCCCATCTAAATGCCGTGGCTTCCTACTCCAGTGCTCCCTCTATTTTGCACTTCAGATGGGAGCCCCCACCACCGAGAGGTCCAAGGTTGCCACGGTTAGTTCCCTGCTGACTGGAGGTTGGCGGTTGGCGTGGGCTACAGCTGTGTGGGAGAGTTGAGGAGAAGCTGGCTTCGTATGAGGGGTTCATGGCTCTGTTCAGAGGGATTTTTGATCATCTATCGGAGGGCAGAGAGGGGGGTGAGCACCTACTACAACTACGGCAGAATGACCAGACCGCTGCCGAGTACACTCTCACCTTCCGGACGGTACCATTTACATTACATTACATTTAAGTCATTTAGCAGACGCTCTTATCCAGAGCGACTTACAAATTGGTGCATTCACCTTATGACATCCAGTGGAACAGTCACTTTACAATAGTGCATCTAAATCTTAAAAGGGAGGGGGGGGGTGAGAAGGATTACTTATCCTATCCTAGGTATTCCTTAAAGAGGTGGGGTTTCAGGTGTCTGATTGGTGATGATGATTGACTCCGCTGTCCTGGTACCAGCATCCAGCAGATAGAATGAGCGGGCACTCAGAACGCTATTCTGAAGAGGCATGTGCGAAGAGGTCCAAACGGAGCTGGCATGTCATGACAACCTCTCCTCTGACAAACTCATTGTGATGGACATCTGATTGGATAATCTACTTGAGCAGCTTCGGTATCCACATCGCTTTCTCCCTCCCTCAGTGAACACTCTGTAGCAGAGCTTGTACCTATGGAGGTAGGGGTGACAGGCCTCCCCTTTGCGGATCGACGCAGACGGAGACAGCTGAGGCTCTGTCTCTATTTTGGTCAAGGGGGGCACCAGCTTCAGAAGCGTCCAGTATGTCCCAACTCAGGATCCACGAGAGCAGAGGGATGGTCGTGTGATCTTCCACCTCCTTGGGCAGGTGTGAGTATCCCATCTTCATAAGTTTCTGTTAACCCCTTTTTAGTGTCGATCACACTCGCTGGCTGTCCCACATGCTCTAGTGGATTCCGGTGCTGCGGGGAACTTTATTGACCAGACCCTTGCCTCCTGTCTGAACATTCCCTCATACCCACTCTCCTCTCCGTTTCCGGTTCAAGCCCTTAATAGTCAGGCAGCTAGGTTCTGGAACCATACCACTCACCCTGACCGTGGAGTCCATTCATCAGAAAATCTCCCCTTCATCACAAGTGTACCTTCTCATAATATCTCATAATAATATGCCTCCCATGGCTTCGACGCCATAACCCCACCATCTCATGGTCGAGGATGAGAATCATGGACATGTCACCAGAATGCCTGAGGACCTGTTTTCCTGTTCCCTCTCGTGTTGTAGCCCTTGTGTTCTGGGACGTAGATCTGGACATTTGCCAGGCTCTGGAGAGGGAATCCACTCCCACTACCTGTCCTCCTGAGCTCATCTACACTCCCAAGGGGATAAGGGAGCGACTGTTGATCTTGTCACACACAGCTGTGGTCGCTGGACGTCGTGGGAATACCCGTAATATACAATCGTTTCATGTCTCCCTTTTCAGGCCGGTGGTTTCTGGGCGCCTAACTGATGCTGACCCCCACAACACCCCTCCACCCCCACTGGACTTCAAGGGAGCTCCAACCTATGCCCTCAGACCCTTACTGTACTCCACACGTTGTGGGGGTCAGCTCCAGTATCTGGTGGAATGGGAGGGGTACGGCCCAGAGGAGAGGTGTTGGGTTCCGGTGGAAAACATTCTGGACCCCAATATCATCTATGATTTCCATCTTCGTCACCCGGACTGCCCGCTCTTCATCCTCGGGGACGTCCCTCTGGGCGGCGTAGTCCTGCGCCCGGAGCAACAACAGTTGGCGTGGGTACTGTCACCTCTCCTCCCCCTCCGGTATTTGACATTGCCGGTTTACTAACCACCAGTCCTGGCATTCATCATTACTCGCACCTGTGCTTCATCAATAGGCACACCTGGACTCCATCACTTCACTGATTACCTCCCCTATATCTGAAGCTCCCTTAGTTCCATTCCCCAGGCAGTATTGACTGTGTTTAAAGTCAGTAAGCTGATCTTGTATTGTTCCGTTTATTATTAAACTCGCCACCTGCACTCACTTCCCGACTACCAGCATCCACGTTACATCTGTCCACTCAGCTTGTTCTGTCAGGCTTCCTGATAGATAGAGAAGAGGGACTATTTCTTTAATTTTAAGCATTTTAATAGTGTAGACATATTATGGGTGATTTGGTCATTCAAAGGATATTTTTACCTGAGAAATAGGATGACTGTGTGGGACCTTTAAGGCATTCTAATATCTTAGTCTTCCCAATCCTGGCAGTCATTCTGCAGGTGAATAAAAATTATAAATATTGGATATCCCCACTCTGGCTGGATTCCAATAGGAATTGCATATCATTATGCAAGCAAAAGTTGACTTGCAGGTCAAATGTGGTCTCGAAACTAATGAAACACAGGCTTTGGAGCCTTCACCAAATTGTGCCAAGAAATGGTTACTTACTCTGAGCTTCATTATTCTTTCACATTGCACATTAGAAGAACCAACCCATTTCTGATTATTCAGAGACCCCTATGGTATCGCTCTCAAAATCCTAATTTGGTTCCAACTCACATCTTTATTTTAAAGAGTGTAGGTAATATATCTTGCTAGATATAATGTGTATTTAGTTACTTATGCAAGTATTATTTTGGATTACTTGTTTGTTTTCAAGCCACACATCCAATAGTTTGTTTTAGTTAGCTAATGTTAGCTAGTGTAGCTTTTTAACTGACTGTGACATTGGTGTTTCATTTGAATATAAATTTTGCTTCACTAGTTAGTTGTAACTAGTTAGTTATGAGTATAATGTTACCTTTTGTTATATTTTTCTGTGGTCTGAAAGCCATGCTGATATTGGCAAGCTACATCACACAGTATAGAATAACCATGATCATAAAGCCCCGTTCAGATTGAGACATGACACGATGGTTGAGACATGACACAATGGTCTGTTCGATCTAAACTGTTTACTTTTAGAAAGTCTCATTTCCTCGGCTGGAATTTCCATTACTTAACATCAGTATATACATTTGAACGTGGATTTTACACTGGAGAATTTGCTGTGAAGGGATCAGTTAAAAAGGGCAACACTTAGAAAAGTTTAAATGCAACAGTTTCTGGTGGTTCTCATATAAACACTTCAAAATGTTGAAATTGAGGACACAGTGTTCAATTTACTGACCAATTTTGGTGTGGGTATTCAAACTCTCAAAATGCTACAATAAATAAATCAGATTTCTCCACTACTCTTGTTCCAGAGTCAAACTTTAGCCTACATTTGGTGAGTAATTTTAGTCCCCATCTTGTGACTGTAGAATTTGTACAGACCCTCACAATCGTCACACATAACACTGCTGTCTTTCTCTTTTACCACTTCACCAAATATTTTCAAAACATTGCTTTTCTGGCCTCCCTTCTCTTTATTGTAAACTCTCTATTTCACAGCTTCTCTCTTATTGAATTAAACTCAGACATCCACCTTGGATCTACGTAAACCTTTCCTGCCCATTCCCAAACGTATTTGGCGATTGGCGTGAAGGCTATTTGGCATGTGTACAGTTAGGCCCTAAAGCTTAGGCTTACACACTAATACCAGATAGATGTTTCTTTCATTATTTTAGGCTAAATGTAGATCTAAATTGCACAAATATTATACATTTATGGTAAAACAACCTTCATTTTACTACCATGCTGGGATATTCACATTATCTATAGATTTATTACCAACCATGCAGCTAAGTTAGCTAGGTAGCTACCTTGACATTGCTAACGTTAGCTACCTTTCTGGCTGACAACGTGAATATTTATATTACAATATAAAAATGAGAATTATAGCCGGTGTATAACATTTTTAGTACCCGTTCTGGATACTGTACATTGTTGCCTAAATGGAATTATCTTCAATGTTGTTCGTAGCTGTTATCGCATCGGCATCCACAGTCTCAAATTTCCAGAGTCTGCTCTGGGTTTCCACTAGATAAAATGTTGATTAAAATGACATGACGAAAATTGCATTGACAGAGGAGGTTGGACTGAATTAATGCATCATAAGCTTCTGCTCTTTTGCACACCAATATCTCTACCTGTACATGACCATGTGATCATTTATCACTCCAGTGTTAATCTGCAAAATTGTAATTATTCGCCTACCTCATGCCTTTTGCACACAATGTATATAGACTCCACTTTTTTTCCTATTGTGTTATTGACTTGTTAATTGTTTACTCCATGTGTAACTCTGTGTTGTCTGCTCACACTGCTATGCTTTATCTTGGCCAGGTCGCAGTTGCAAATGAGAACTTGTTCTCAACATAAAGGTGAAAAAAAAAAAGGACTGTAATTTGTTCTGGATGCTCGAACAACAACGTGTCTGTCTTGTTTTCAAGGTAATCTACTCACGTTCACGTACGCCAATTCATGACCATCTATATCCGGGTTGCATCCATTTTATACGGGCCAACATCACATGCACACTAGCACCCAGTGTGCACAGGGAGCAGCGTGAACAGCGACGACATCATCACGTCATCCAAAAACATGGCAGACATTGGATGAATATAACATTTGAATGTCATCGACTGTGAGTGATGGAAAAAAAGTATCCGAGTGGATGTTGAGTCATCCCATCCCAATAAGAGCTGGGGTTTCTGGGAAATCATGTTCAAATCTCAAAAATATACTGCATTATTGCCAGTGGGGTCTCCAAAAACAACTGTACACACAGTTATGCAGTGCTGCTTTAATGTGCAATTTTCAGTGGTAGCTTGTTCACTGAAAGTTTCATTTTCAATAACTTACTGTCAAATAGCTGCTAGTTGGTTGTTGTAAATTTCATATTAATGTACTGTAGCTAATCTATCACACTCATTGACCTGGTTGTGTGGCAGGGAATTGAGTACTAAAATGACATGGTGGCTAACTGTACAATGAAATATCCTTTTATGTCACATACACTTACGCCTTAAACAAGACTGGGGAACTGACGGTGTACAAACTTAGTGTTTATGAACAGAATACAACAGAGCACATTAACTGGGATGACATTCTCTCTAGATCAGGGGTGGGGGACGTCCGGCCCCCGGGCCGTATACCGCCTACGGGACCGTTTGATCAGGCCCACGAGCCTGTTCATAAATATATTTCTTTAAAGCTCTAGACTTCGTTTTTCCAAAAAATAAAATGTAAAAATCCGACATAACAGATGTACAGCAGTTCTCATTATTCTATAGGCGCCTTTAGAGGCAATGAAATTCAGTACTCATCTCGAAAACAAAAACAATTTAGGTCAAAACTGCCAATATTAACAAAGGAAATGGAAGGAAAAACAGCACAAATAGATGGCAATAAAAACTGCACCAGAGGCACAGAATAAGTTAGAGGAAAAACTAAAATAAATGGAGGAATTTATTCTAGATAGGTCAAGTGTAATATATTATAAAAATGACGCAAACTGGTTGGAATACGGAGAAAAATACACCCAATAATTTTTAAAATCTTCATTGTTGAAATGCTACCAACAATTATTTACTGAAACATTTTACAAATGACAGAGATACCCATGTTTCACCAAACAATATTTTGAACAGAAGCAAAGTACTTCCGGTTAAGCATTAGGGGGTGCTATTAAATTTTTTGGATGAAAAATGTTCCCGTTTTAAACAAGATATTTTGTCACGAAAAGATGCTCGACTATGCATATAATTGACAGTTTTGGATAGAAAACACATTTCCAAAACTGCAAAGATATTGTCTGTGAGTGCCACATAACTGATGTTACAGGCGAAACCCAGAAAAAAATCCAACCAGGAAGTGCCGCATTTTTTGAAACCGCCTCATGCCAATGATTACTTATATGGCTGTGAAGGAGCTACGAATGAGCTTACGTTTTCCACATATTCCCCAAGGTGTCTACAGCATTGTGGCGTCTTTTTACGCATTTCCATTGAAGAATAGCCGTAAGGGACCATATATAGCAAGTGGTCACATGGTGTTTCCCGCAGAAAATCTTGCGTAAAATACTAAGGTAGCCATTTTTCCAATCGCTTCTTATGAGAAACCAATTGCCTCGACGGATATATTATCGAATATATATGTTAAAAACACCTTGAGGATGGATCCTAAACAACATTTGCTGTGTTTCTGTCGATATTATGGAGCTAATTCTGAAAAAAGTTTCCAAAACTGTGAGACAAAACCGCGACTCGTCAGTGAAGAGCACTTTTTGCCAGTTTTGTCTGGTGCTGTGATGGTGGGTTTGTGCCCATAGGCGATGTTGTTGCCGGTGACGTCTGGTGAGGACCTGCCTTATAACAGGCCATCAAGCCCTCAGTCCAGCCTCTCTCAGCCTATTGCGGACAGTCTGAGCACTGATGGAGGGATTGTGCATTCCTGGTGTAAATCGGGCAGTTGTTGTTGCCATCCTGTACCTGTCCCGCAGGTGTAATGTTCAGATGTACCGATCCTGTGCAGGTGTTGTTACACGTGTTCTGCCACTGCAAGGACGATCAGCTGTCCGTCCTGTCTCCCCGTAGCACTGTCTTAGGTGTCTCACAGTACGGACATTGCCATTTATTTCCCTGGTCACATCTGCAGTCCTCATGCCTCCTTGTAACATGCCTAAGTCACGTTCACACAGCTGAGCAGGGACCCTGGGCATCTTTCTTTTTGTGTTTTTCAGGGTCAGTAGAAAGGCCTCTTTAGTGTCCTACGTTTTCATAACTGTGAGCTTAATTGCCTACCGTCTATAAGCTGTTATTGTCTTAACGACCATTCCAAAAGGTGCATGTTCATTAATTGTTTATGCTTCATTGAACAAGCATGGGAAACCGTGTTTAAACCCTTTACAATGAAGATCTGTGAAGTTATTTAGATTTTTACAAATTATCTTTGAAAGACAGGGTCCTGGAAAAGGGACGTTTCTTTTTTTTGCTGAGCTTAGGCTTCTACTAAGTGTTGTTCATTAGTGTACAATTAGGGGAGGGGCGGAAGGGTTAGTGGAAAATAAAAAAAAATTAAGGAAAATATATTTGTCGTGGCAGACCAGGGGCTTGGTCAAGACATTTACATAGATCAGACACGGACAGAGTTGGATTTGCTCGGTTTCAAGGGTGTTTATTTAAATAACAAACAAAGAGAAAAGAATAGGTCTCCTCCAGGAGACCTTCTCCAGGCTCCGGAATCTTTCTGTATACCGTGGGGAATAACACTGACCTCCCGCCGTTATCTCTGGTACTGAGCACGAATATGTGGGAGTAACTTCTCTTTCCCCAGTCAGTGGTGAAAATCTGATATCAACTTTGGAGGGGACAATTACATTACATTTTCTCAAGAAAAAGTGGGTGCTGTAACACATAGCCTTCTTTGAAATATGTTAAATGTATATTGAGGAACCATAATTACTACTACTGGATAATTGATCGGTACAGTAGTTAACTGGAGGGTTGTCCCAACTTGTTAAAATGTTTAAATCATTATAATACTACGACTACTAATAGTTATAGCAGTGTTCCTTATCAGTCCAGTATGTATGCAGGTATTTGTATTTACAACCAGCAATACCAAGCAAGGCCAGTAGGTGGTAATGGTACTGTACACTGTATGGGTGCAGGTTTCATAAATACAATGAACATGGTGCGATCTCATCTCAAAGAATCTCCATTGAGAACCATCACAAAGTTGGTCTCCGCACTGAACTTACCTTTTTTATTAAAAAAATTCGTATTAATTTATATAGTCATTAACCTCTTGCTCCAACCTGACACGCAGGCATCCCATCTAGACATCTGGAAATGCAAATGCGCTACGCTAAATGCTAATAGTACTAGTTAAAACTCAAACGTTCATTAAAATACACATGCAGGGTATTGAATTAAAGCTACACTCGTTGTGAATCCAGGCAACAAGTCAGATTTTTAAAATGCTTTTCGGCGAAAGCATGAGAAGCTATTATCTGATTGCATGTAACACCCCAAAAGACCCGCAGGGGACGTAAACAAAATAATTAGCATAGTCGTCGCTACACAAACCGCACAAATAAAATATAAAACATTCATTACCTTTGACCATCTTCTTTGTTGGCACTCCTAGATGTCCCATAATCACTATTGGGTCTTTTTAAATCAGTCCATATATAGCCTAGATATCGATCTATGAAGACTGTGTGATAAACGGAAAAAAATAGCGTCTTATAACGTAACATCATTTTTAAAAATTAAAAAAGTCGACGATAAACTTTCACAAAACACTTCAAAATACTTTTGTAATGCAACTTTAGGTATTAGTAAACGTTAATAAGCGATCAAATTGATCACGAGGCGAAGTATATTCTTTAGCTGTCCGTCTGGAAATAATGTCCGGGTAAATCTCAACCAAAATATCCGGTCGGAGGCTTGAACAAATGGATTGTCTCTTCTTCGTTTGACCAAGAAACAAAGCCTAGGCAAATGACAAGACTGTTGACATCGTGTGGAAGCTGTAGGTATTGCAACCTCAGCCCCATTTATTGTGGTTCGCCTTTATCAATGGGTTGAAGTGGCGGATGGATATATAGGATATATATTTCCATTTTCAGTGATCAGATTTTCCTGCGCTATTCGATGAAACGCACGTTCTGTTATAGTCACAGCCGTGATTTAACCAGTTTTATAAACGTCTGAGTGTTTTCTATCCACACATACTAATCATATGCATATACTATATTCCTGGCATAAGCAGCAGGGCGCTGAAATGTTGCGCGATTTTTAACAGAATGTTCGAAAAAGTAGGGGGTAGGAGTAACAGGTTAAATATGTACATCTGGTTTGAGTCTATTACAACATCTTTACAAGAACAAAACGCTCAGAATAAGTACAGTTCTTAAACCAAAATAACTACTTCAATGAAAAACCCAAACAAATCAACCAAAATATCCTTCAGAAATACTTAGTTATCGTTCAGTCAGTGTCTCAACTCTTCAAACAACAGCTTGGGACAAGTATGTCACACAATACATCTAATTGTTGTATAAGATGAATGAGTGAGTATGATACTGTTTGTATAATTGTGTAATATGATTTTGGACTGTTTAATGAAGCAAAATACGGTCAGGCCTCCTGGGACAGCCCTTTTTCGGCCCTCCGAATAAAACCCCCACTTGTGTTTTTGATCAGCAGACCGAGCTTACCTCAATTATGAGATGGCTAAAGGTTGCAGAACAGGTTTTTCTCCATTAGGGGAGACAAAGTTTGTAGACCATTGCTGAATCTTTTAACCATACCATGTGGTTAAACTCTTAGACTATCGATACCGACAGAATAAGAACAAGTCTTTGATATTAATTACTAGTCTGCAGCTAGGTATTTGGTATCATTGAACGCGAAAAACTACAACCGCCGAAACATTCATTCTATAACGAAACGATTGAATGACACTGAACTATCCACTATAACCACGACAGAGATGGAGAATTCTACAAAAGAAACAAACTTTTAACCAGCGATCAAGACGACACACTGAGAGTAAATATGCATATTGATTGCAATTGCTCCCGAATGAGTGAGCGTTCATGTTCAAAGGATTAGCATTTCAATTGTTATAATAATCACTCTGTAGTGACTTCTTAGTCGACCCTCACCTCCCCTTTTATCTAACAAGCCGCCATGCCGGTTTAGCCCACTAGGGCACATTCTCCTATCATTTCATGTAACCACATTTACCTTGTTTGTTTGTTTGTTTATGCATTTCTGTGAATGACTTAGTTAGTAATAAATAAATGATTTAAGACAATTGATGTATGGATGACTCATAGTGAAGACTGGGTTCGTGCAGATAACCAACAATTTGCGACCAACAGTTTGGAATGAGACTAACGTGAGGTAAAGTAAATAATTCATTAATTTGAAGACTAATTGATCAGATAAAATATCTGAAAAGTTATTTTAGGAAATTATAACTTTGTAATCTGAATATTTTTCCTTGGTGCCCTGACTTCCTAGTAATTACGGTTACATGATTCATCAGTCTAATCGCGTTATACTAATTACAGAGAATCTTTGATCAAAATTATCAGTCTTCAGTTAATGATAGTAAAGACATGACAACTGGAAGCCTCCTGAAGACTGCTGCCTCTCAACTGCTGCTACAGGGGTATTTGTTGCGAAAGAGAGGGAACTGCACTGAAAGAGAATCTATCTTCAGCTCAGTGTCACGGTTCATGAATCCACTGCCTCCCTCTCTCTCTCTCTCTCTCTCTCTCTCTCTCTCTCTCTCTCTCTCTCTCTCTCTCTCTCCCCTGTGTTTGTGTGGGCGTGGTTCCCAATCTCGGCCTGATTGTCTGCGCCAGCTGGAACCACTTATCTTCCCTTTATATGTTCTGTAACCAGTGTTTCTTGTTGTCAGATCGTTGTTACTTCCCTGAGGTTGTGTCGTGTGTCCGTGCTTGTTACTTCCCTGAGGTTGTGTCGTGTGTCCGTGCTCATCTCTCGCCGCCTTTGTGTGGATTATCTGCTGTGCTCCTTCCTACCCATCCGGACACACTCCCCTGGATTTCTCAGCACGCTATCATCGGAGTATGCGCCCTAGTCCCTGGGTCGGATTCCGTCTGAGTACAGTCTGTCTGTCCTGTTGCTGCTGTAAACTGTATTCATTAAACCATCGTTGCTTGCATCTTGCATCCGCCTCTGTATAGACACAGAACGATCTGACCAGACCATGGATGCAGCGAGTTCAACGAGTCTGACCGAATTAATTTCCCGCAGTATCACGAGAATGGATCAACAAGAGGAGAACATCTCCAGCACAGGTCGGGCAGTACAAGTCCTTGCGACGCAGGTATCCCAGCTGACCCAACAATTGCAACATCTGAGGGGTTCCGCTGCGCCACCTACACCGGCAGTTCAACCCGCCCCGCCAGAGCCGGATTCCCAGCTAGAGCCACGGATACCGACACCAGAGGGTTATTCAGGTGATCCTGACTATTGCAGAGCTTTTCTTACGAGATGTTCCATGCATTTCTCGTTGCAGCCACGGACCTTCAACCGTGAACAGTCTAAGGTAGCATTCGTACTCACACTGCTATCAGGCAAAGCGGCTCTTTGGGGAATGGCGGTGTGGGCGAACCAGGACCCATGCTGCACCTCTTTCCAGACACTCTCCGAGGAGATGAGAAGGGTCTTCGATCGGGCCGTGGTGGGTAGGGAGGCGGCCAGACTACTCGCTGACCTTCGCCAAGGAGACCGTTCAGTATCGGAATAGTCCATCCAATTCCGCACTCTGGCCGCAGAGTGTCAGTGGAACGAGGAGGCGCAGTGGGACATGTTCCTGCATGGGCTGGAGGACCGGATACAGAAGGAGATTTATGTTCTGGACCTTCCCAGGAGTTTAAATGGACTAGTGGAACTAGCCTTGAGGGTCGACGCTCGTCTGAGTCGTATTGGCCGCCGAGCATGCCCTAACAGACCGTATAACGACACGGAGGACTGGCATGCCAGCGGCGGGAACACGGCCAGTTCAGCCTCCGCTCACGAACCCATGCAGCTGGGGAGAGCTCGCCTCTCCCGGGAAGAGAGGGAGAGGCGGAGATCCCAAGGACTCTGTCTCTACTGTGGTAGAGCGGGCCACTTTATCCACTCCTGCCCGGTAAAAGATCAGGCCCGGTAGTAAGCATGAGGCTATTATCGGGTGGTGTCACCACAGAGAAGACCTCATCTACTCTCCTCCCGGTAAGACTAAGATGGGCCACCCACACGCACGACACCCAAGCTTTACTGGACTCAGGAGCAGAGGGTAATTTCATGGACTTCAAGCTCGCTCACAAACTCCAGATTCCTATCACCTCACTCACGCACAAGATATCCGTCAACGCTCTCAATGGTCAAGAACTCCCCAACATTTCTCACACCACTGAACCTATCACACTCATCACTTCTGGCAATCACACTGAGACACTATCATTCCTACTCATGGACTCACCCCTTGCACCATTAGTTCTCAGCCACCCTTGGCTCACCCAACACAACCCCAGAGTTGACTGGGGTCATAACTCTATATCCATGTGGAGTAACAAGTGTCTTGAGTCCTGTTTAGTGTCTGCTTGTTCGTCTGTATCTGATTCTGTGTTTCTAGAGGAGGCAGTGGATTTGTCTAACGTGCCCGTTGAATACCTCGACCTGAAGGAGGTGTTCAGTAAGTCCCGTGCTGCTTCTCTTCCTCCGCATCGTCCCTATGACTGTGCAATAGAATTATTGCCAGGTGAGTCTCTGCCTAAAGGCAAGTTATATTCACTCTCTGTTCCTCAGAGGGAGGCTATGGAGAGATACATCTCTGATTCTCTGGTATCTGGATTCATTCGTCCTTCTTCTTCTCCAGCGGGGCGGGGTTCTTCTTTGTGGGGAAGAAGGACGGATCTCTGCGTCCTTGCATTGATTACCGTGGGCTGAATAACATCACAGTGAAGAATACCTATCCCTTACCGTTGATGTCCTCAGCCTTTGAAAGGTTACAGGGAGCATCCGTGTTCACTAAGTTGGATTTACGTAATGCATATCATTTGGTTCGCATAAGGGGGGGGGGGGACGAATGGAAGACCGCGTTTAACACCCCCAGAGGGCACTTCGAATATTTGGTCATGCCTTTTGGGCTATCCAACTCCCCAGCGGTTTTCCAGGCACTCGTCAATGACGTGCTGAGAGATATGATTGATCAGTTCATATATGTTTACCTGGATGACATACTGATTTTTTCTTCTTCTCTCCAGGAACACGTTCAGCACGTCAGACGAGTGCTTCAGAGGTTGTTGGAGAATGGACTTTTTGTCAAGGCGGAGAAATGCATTTTTCATGCACAATCCGTTCCATTCCTAGGTTACATCGTCTCGACTGAAGGTATTCGCATGGATCCTGACAAGGTTAAGGCTGTGGTGGATTGGCCAAACCCAGATTCCCGTAAGGCCCTACAGAGGTTTCTGGGATTCGCCAATTTCTACCGGCGTTTCGTTCGCAACTTTAGCCAGATAGTCGCTCCTCTTACCGCCTTAACCTCCCCCAGAGTGACGTTCAGGTGGTCCGATACAGCCGAGGCTGCATTCGCCAAACTCAAGAGCCGCTTTGTTTCGGCTCCCATCCTCATAGCTCCCGATCCCTCGCGTCAGTTCGTGGTGGAGGTGGACGCTTCAGAGGTGGGGGTAGGTGCGGTACTTTCCCAACTTTCCTCTTCTGACGACAAGATGCACCCTTGCGCGTTCCTTTCCCATCGGTTATCACCTGCGGAACGCAACTACGACATTGGCAACAGAGAGTTGTTGGCAGTGAAGTTAGCACTGGAGGAGTGGCGCCATTGGTTAGAGGGTTCGGGGGTACCTTTTATAGTTTGGACCGATCACAAGAATTTGGAATATATCAGAACCACCAAGCGACTCAACTCCAGGCAGGCGCGGTGGGCACTCTTTTTCGGACGTTTTGACTTCTCTCTCTCGTACCGCCCGGGTTCCAAGAATGTCAAACCCGATTCCCTTTCTCGCATTTTTGACCATTCCGAACGCCCATCCACTCCCGAGTGCATCCTACCCGGGACCCTAGTGGTCTCCACACTCACATGGGAGGTTGAATCGAGGGTCAAAACGGCCTTAGAAGGGGTAACGCCTCCGCCCGGTTGCCCGCCTAATCGGTTGTTTGTGCCGGAGGGGTGTCGGTCCGATGTAATTCGGTGGGGGCATTGCTCCAACGTAGCGTGTCATCCAGGAGTCAGCCGCACTAGCTTTTTGGTTAAGCAACGCTTTTGGTGGCCACTGATGGCTCGTGACATTCACAGTTTTGTCTTGGCTTGCTCGGTTTGTGCCACTGGGAAGACTTCTAATCGACCCCCAGATGGGTTACTCCAACCGCTGTCGGTCCCTTCGAGACCCTGGTCCCACATCGCGCTAGATTTTGTTACCGCCCTCCCGCCCTCCCAGGGCAAGACGGTTGTTTTGACCGTGGTGGACCGGTTCTCGAAGGCGGCTCATTTTATTCCCTTGCCTAAATTACCATCTGCCAAGGAGACAGCGGTAACTGTCGTGGATCACGTCTTTCGCTTACATGGCCTGCCGATGGACGTAGTTTCTGACAGGGGGCCCCAATTTGTGTCCAAGTTTTGGCAAGAGTTTTGTAGGTTACTGGGAGCGAGTGTCAGCCTGTCTTCAGGGTTTCATCCCCAGAGCAACGGTCAAACGGAGAGGGCCAACCAAGATTTGGAGAGAGTGTTGCAATGTTTGGTTTCTAAGAATCCCTCTTCCTGGAGTCAACAACTCTCTATGGTTGAGTACGCTCACAATTCGTTGCCAGTGGCAGCCACGGGTCTCTCTCCGTTTGAGTGTAGTTTAGGTTACCAGACACCTATCTTTCCCAGTACGGAGTCCGAGGTCACTGTTCCCTCCGCTCACGCTTTCATCCAGAGGTGCCGTCACGCGTGAGACTCTTCTCCGGGTGGGGGCGCGCACCAAGGCTAAGGCCGATCGCCACCGGTCGAAGCCTCCGGTATACGTCGTTGGCCAAAGAGTGTGGCTTTCTACTAAGAACATTCCACTCCGATCCGTTTCGAACAAGCTTGCCCCCAAATTTATCAGCCCGTTCAGAGTCACCAGGATCATTAGTCCGGTGGCGGTCCGGCTCAAGCTTCCTCCGGCGTATAGGAGAATTCATCCTACCTTTCATGTGTCTAAAATAAAACCTGTGTTTCAGGCACGCATTAACCCGCCGGTCCCGGTTCCCCCGCCGCCACGACTTGTTGATGGGGAACCCACCTTTTCTGTCAATCGTATTTTGGACTCTAGAAGGAGGGGACACGGATTCCAGTACCTGGTGCACTGGGAGTAGTTACGGCCCGGAGGAGAGAAGTTGGGTGCCTGCTAGGGACATTCTGGATCACTCCCTTATCGATGATTTCAATCGACAGGTAAATTCGCCTGGGAACGCCAAGAGGCGTTCCTAGGGGGGGGGGGGTATTGTCACGGTTCATGAATCCACTGCCTCCCTCTCTCTCTCTCTCTCTCTCTCTCTCTCTCTCTCTCTCTCTCTCTCTCTCTCTCTCCTGTGTTTGTGTGGGCGTGGTTCCCAATCTCGGCCTGATTGTCTGCGCCAGCTGGAACCACTTATCTTCCCTTTATATGTTCTGTAACCAGTGTTTCTTGTTGTCAGATCGTTGTTACTTCCCTGAGGTTGTGTCGTGTGTCCGTGCTTGTTACTTCCCTGAGGTTGTGTCGTGTGTCCGTGCTCATCTCTCGCCGCCTTTGTGTGGATTATCTGCTGTGCTCCTTCCTACCCATCCGGACACACTCCCCTGGATTTCTCAGCACGCTATCATCGGAGTAATAATATAATAATATATTATCATCGGAGTACTATCATCGGAGTATGCGCCCTAGTCCCTGGGTTGGATTCCGTCTGAGTACAGTCTGTCTGTCCTGTTGCTGCTGTAAACTGTATTCATTAAACCATCGTTGCTTGCATCTTGCATCCGCCTCTGTATTGTCACACTCAGGGTACTGATCTTGGGACTCATCCAACTCCCCTGTGAGAAGCACTCTTTCCAACTTTTGCAGAATGTTTAGACTGTCCTGGTAAAAACGGTCACCAAACTGAACCTCCACACCATCCAACACTTTAAAAAAAATTGCCCTATAGTGATCCACTGCTTTGCCAGCAAATCGTCTTGAGTGTGTCTCAATGGATTCAATCAATGTTGTTGCTTTCTCATATAGTGCATGGTAGCTTTCGTCATTTCTGCTGTTTACCCCACATGCTAGATAACTGGACACTGATTGGATTTAGCTGGTGTGCTGTCACAGTTACACAATGGCGGTGGGTTTGGCAGTTTTGATGTGCTGTGAAATTCTCAATGGCTTTTCTCCAGTTCCTAAATCCTGCACTAATGAAGGCAGCATCCGCTCTTTGGCCAAAAGATGGCTGGCTTGAAAACCCTGGCTACAGTGAAAACACAAAACTGATTTTATTTATGGATTATAATGTAGCCAGGGGAAATCGCGAAACCATTTCTTGAAACGTCAACACTCTGTTGGCAAGAGTTTGCGGTTCTATAAATTGTGGGTGTGGCTGATATGGTTTTGTGCCATCACTAAGGTAAATGGACAATGCTGTGCCACTGTAACTTATACTGGTGCAGCTGGCAACAAGGTTGACACCTGACCCTGCCGTGGCTGTGCCACTGTCCCCTATACTGGTGCAGCTGGCAACAAGGTTGACACCTGGTCCTGCCGTGGCTGTGACACTGTCCTCTGAAGTCTCTCTCATTGGCTCTTTCCCTTTCACCACCCTTACTGCCTCACATTCTGTCACCTAGAAAATAAATAATGTGTTTGCCGTACTCCTAACTACCGGTACCCAAAACTACACAATTAATCACAACAATTGCTGTTGCCTTAAACTAATCTTATTTCAGTCACCAGTTTAAGGTGAGAGTGAAGGTATCCAATTTCCAATGATGTCCCTATTTTACAAATAAAAGAAATTGAGAACCTTTCATAATGTCGCCAAACAAAGACTCAACAAACATACTTGAGACTCCCTGTCTCTGCCAGTCTGTCCCTGCCCATCTGTCCCAGCTCTGCTGTCTGTGTGCCCTCTGTGGCCTGATCTGCCTAATGACATCATTGTGAAACATTTCCATTAGCATTTCACTTTTTTCTAATGAACATTTTATCAAGTCTTAGGCTACTAGGGTTTTTGTTTTGCGTTTTACTGAAAAATACTCTGATGTCTGTCTTTTTACTTTTTTCTACCTGGCAGGCTGGCTAGCTGCACAAACACACAGTGTGTAGGTTATTTACAGTAGGAGATGGGCTTCTATCATCTTATCTTCTATCATTCTATATGGGCTTCGATCTAAAAGGTCGCTAGCAAATGTGAAACGGAATGCAGTGACAAGAGTTGACAGCTGTATACCATTTACACAACATATGCTGCAACCTTGTGTGATTTTAATATAGTTTGTTTCATATTGGCTGGCTTCCAACAATAGCTGATTTTAAAAAGCTAGCGAGCATCAATTCCGTTTCTGTGGTATTTGCTATAATCTTTGCTATCGTCAGTTTACTCCAAGATTGGCACACATGTGCTTCAAAGTCCCACAGCGAAGATTTAGCTTTTGCAACGAGACCATTAAAGATATTTAAGACAATGGTAGAAGAGAGTGTAGTTCTGTTCAGTTTATCGCTAACCTTATCACAGGGACTTTGAAGCACTACAGCTGCATGCTGATCTTGGAATAAACTGACGAAAGCAAAGATTCCATCTTTGATGACGCCACATAAATGGAATAGGTACTAGCTAGCTTAATAGTTCATGTTTGCCCACTAGCTCTGCAAATTCAGCTACTGTGTGTGTAAACCCTGCCAACATGTGTGTGTAAACCCAAAAACATCGCTATGGCGCGATTGACTGGATTAACCTCACTTCAGTTATGTGCATTGAGTGCCTTTCAAACAGTATATACGAACCCTCTGTTACCTGCCAGATAAGGAACTGGCAATGGATCAAACCATTGTGAGGCAAAGGGCAGCGGGAGTCACAATCTTTTGAAACATAAGTGTCTATAATCAGCACAAGTGCTTTCCCTAGGTATTATGAATATTATTGAAATGACATAGTTATGTTTACAGTGATATATTGGGGGGGGACAAATCATATTTTTCCCAGGATGGGGGGGGGGTCATGTCCCTCCCCTCCGTCCCCCTGGGATTTCCGCCTATGCCCCAAGTCCACCCTCTCGTGTGCTGCCATTCTGGAAGCTTTATTGGACTTGTCCAGCTGGTGAGCAATCTGCCCCTCGATTACTCACAAACCACAATCAGAATCAGCCCCAATTAGTCCTGGCTAGAGATCCCATCGAGACCTGTCATGTCCAGCAGCGGGAGCCATCGTCTTATGATGTAGATTCCATCTGTCACTAGGCCTCAACAAGTCTCCCCTTGGTGGCTAACCTGCTGTACGCCACAATGTGTATTTTGTATGTATGTTAATATACAGTACCAGTCAAAAGTTTGGACACCTACTCATTCAAGGGTTTTTACAAATGTTTTACTATTATCTACGTTGTAGAAAAATAGTGAAGACATCAAAACTATGAAATAACACATATGGAATCATGTAGTAACTAAAAAAGGGTTAAATATATATATTCCTTTTTTTGTTTGATTTTTGACTCTTCAAAGTAGCCACCTTTGGCCTTGATGACAGCTTTGCACACTCTTGGCATTCTCTCAACCATCTTCATGAGGAATGCTTTTCCAACAGTCTTGAAGGAGTTCCCACATACAGTATGCTGAGCACTTGTAGGCTGCGTTTCCTTCACTCTGCGGTCAAACTCATCCCAAACCATCTCAATTGGTTTGAGGTTAGGAGATTGTGGAGGCCAGGTCATCTGATGCAGCACTCCATCACTCTCCTTCTTTGTCGATTAGGCCTTACACAGTTTGGAGGTGTGTTGGGTCATTGTCCCGTTGAAAAACAAATGATAGTGGGACTAAGTGCAAACCAGATGGATGGTGTTTTGCCCTGCTAAATGCTTGGGTAGCCATGCTGGTTAAGTGTGCCTTGAATTTTAAATAAATCACTGACAGTGTCACCAGCAAAGCACCCCCATACCATCACACCTCCTCCTCCATGCTTCACGTTGTGAACCACTCATTCGGAGATCATCCGTTCACCTACGGCAGATGGAATTTGGACTCATAAGACAAAAGGACAGATTTCCAATATGCTCGTGTTTCATGGCCCAAGCAAGTCTCTTCTTCATATTGGTGTCCTTCAGTAGTGGTTTCTTTGCAGGGATTCGACCATGAAGGCCTGATTCACACAAACGCCTCTGAACAGTTGATAATGAGATGTGTCTGTTACTTAAACTCTGAAGCATGTGTTTGGGCTGCAATCTGAGGTGTAGTTAACTCTAATAAACGTATTTCCTTATAATTGCTCCCACAGTTGATTTCTTCAAACCAAGCTGCTTACGTATTGCAGATTCAGTCTTCCCAGCCTGATGCAGGTCTACAATTTTGTTTCTGGTGTCCTTTGACAGCTCTTTGGTCTTGGCCATGGTGGAGTTTGGAGTGTGACTGTTTGAGGTTGTGGACAGGTGTCTTTTACACTGGTAACAAGTTCAAACAGGTGCCATTAATACAGGTAAAGAGTGGAGGACAGAGGAGCCTCAACCTGTTACTCCTACACCCTACTTTTTCGAACATTCTGTTAAAAATCGCGCAACATTTCTGCGCCCTGCTACTCATGCCAGGAATATAGTATATGCATATGATTAGTATGTGTGGATAGAAAACACTCAGACGTTTATAAAACTGGTTAAATCACGGCTGTGACTATAACAGAACGTGTGTTTCATCGAAAAGTGTAGGAAAATCTGATCACTGAAAATGGGAAAATATATCCATGCGCCACTTCAACCAATTGTTAAATGTGAACCACATTAAATTTTCTCATTTTGTCTGTCATAGTTGAAGTGTACCTATGATGAAAATTGTGGACGGGATCAGGAAGGGACTCTTATTTAGAAATCTCTGCGTTCCTCTGCGTCCCTATTGAGCAGTGAATGAGATATCAACCAGATTCATTTTTCTATGGCTTCCCTAATGTGTCTAGTGTCACAATACATAGTTTCAGGCTTTTATTTTGAAAAATGAGCCTGAACGTCAACATTGCATCAGTGGTCAGCTGAAGTCTGAGTGTTTTGTGCGTAAAGGACAAATGCAGCCATTGTTTCTCTCTTTCCTACTAAGAAGCCATCTGTCCCGGTTGAAATATTATCGAATAGATATTTGAAAAACACCTTGAGGATTGATTATAAACAACGTTTGCCATGTTTCTGTCGATATTATGGAGCTAATTTGGAATATTTTTCGGCGTTGTAGTAACCGCAATTTCCGGTCGATTTCTCAGCCAAATGTGAAGAACAAACTAAGCTATTTCGCATACAAAAATAATATTTTGGGAAAAAAGGAACATTTGCTATCTAACTGGGAGTCTCGTGAGTGAAAACATCCGAAGTTAAAAGGTAAACGATTTAATTTGATTGCTTTTCTGATTGTCGTGACCAGGTTGCCTGTTGCCAGCTAGTCATAATGCTATGCTAGGCTATCGATAAACTTACACAAATGCTTGTCTTGCTTTGGCTGTAAAGCATATTTTCAAAATCTAAGATGACAAGGTGATTAACAAAAGGCTAAGCTGTGTTTCCATATATTTTACTTGTGATTTCATGAATAGGAATATTTTCTAGTAATATTTATGTCTGTTACGTTATGCTAATTAGTGTCAGTTGATGATTACGCTCCCGGACACGGGATGAGTAGTATCAAAAACTGACTTGCCTAGCTAAATAAAGTGCAAAGGGTGGCAATTCATTTTGATTTGTCTAACACTTTTTTGGTTACTACATGATTCCATATGTGTGATTTCATAGTTTTGATGTCTTCACTATTATTTCTACCAATTATGAAAATATATATTTTTTTAAATGAAAAAAAACCTTGAGATATCACTTTTACATACTAAGTCAAAACCCTTTATTCAATACTTTCTTGAAGTACCTTTGGCAGTGATTACAGCCTCAAGAATTTGGGGGTATGATGCTACAAGCCCTGTATTTGGAGAGTTTCTCCCATTCTTCTCGGCCCCTGAAGGACAGTCAGAAACTTGTCCCGAAGCCACTCCTGCGTTGTTTTGGCTGTGTGCCTAGGGTCGTTGTCCTTTTGGAAGGTGAATCTCCAGGTCCTGGGCGCTCTGGAGCAGGTTTTCAACAAGGATCTCTTTTTACTGTGCTCCGTTCATCTTTCCCTTAATCCTGACTAGTCTCCCAGTCCCTGCCGCTGAAAAACATCGCCACAGCATGATGCTGCCACCACCATGAATTGACCGTATGGATGGTGCCAGGTTTCCTTCAGACGTGATGCTTGTCATTCAAGCCAAAGATTCAATCGGAGTTTCATCAGACCAGAGAATCTCGTTTCTCATGGTCTGAGAGTCCTTTAGGTCTTGGGGACCTTCAATGCTGCAGACTCTTTTTTTGGTACCCTTCCCCAGATCTGTGCATCAACACAATCCTGTCTCAGAGCTCTAGGGGCAATTATTTCAACCTCGTGACTTGGTTTTTGCTCTGACATGTACTGTCAACTGTGGAACTTCATTTAGACAGGTGTGTACCTTTCCAAATAATGTCCAATCAATTTAATTTACCACAGGGGGACTCAAATCAAGTTGTAGAAACATTTCAAATATGATCAATAGAAAGAGGATGCACATGAGCTCAATTTTGAGTCTCATACCAGAGGGTCTGAATTATTTATATTTTTTAGTACTAAACCTGTTTTCCTGTCAGTTCATCAACTTTCTGCCCTTCCAGAGCTGCCCCCGGTATAATGTACATAAGTGCTGTTATTGTGAAGAGGAAATGCGGCAAACCGTGTCAGCCGCAAAGTAGTAAGCCATGCAAGCGCACAGAATGGGACCACAGAGAGCTGAAATGCGTGTGCATAAAAATCGTCTGTCCTCAGTTGCAACACTCACTACTGAGTTCCAAACTGCCTCTGGAAGCAATGTCAGCACATAAACGGTTTGTCTGGAGCTTCATGAAATGTGTTTCCATGGCTGACCCGCCGCACACAAGCCTAAGATCACCGTGTGCAATGTCAAGCGTCGGCTGGAGAGGTGTAAAGCTCGCTGCCGTTGGACTGGTGTAGTAGAAACGCATTCTCTGGGGTAATGAATCACGCTTAACCATCTGGCAGTCCAATAGAGGAATCGGTGTTTGGCGGATGCCAGGAAAATGCTACCTGCCCCAATGCATAGGGACAACTATAACATTTGGTAGAGTAGGAATAATGGTCTGGGGCTGTTTTTCATAGTTTGGGCTAGGCCCCTTAGTTCCAGTGAAGGGAAATCGTAACGCTACAGCATACAATGCCATTCTGTGCAGGGAGGGAGCCCTTTCCTGTTTAAGTGACAATACCCCCCGTGCACAAAGCGTGGTCCAAACAGAAATGGTTTGTCGAGATCGGTGTGGAAGATCTTGACTAGCATGCACAGAGCCCTGACCTCAACCACATCCAACACCTTTTGGGATAAATTGGGCATTGACTGCGAACCAGGCTTAATCACCCAGCATCAATGCCCGACCTCACTAATGCTGTTGTGGCTGAATGGAAGTTAGTCCCGCAACCATGTTCCAACATCTTGTAGATGGCCTTCCCAGAAGAGTGGAGACTGTTATAGCAGCATGAGATGTTTGATGAGCAAGTGTCCACATACCTTGGTTTCATGTAGTGTATGTTGCCAAGAATACAATTTAGCATTTTGTCCAAAATACAAAATCTGAAATGTGTTATTTTTATATAATGAAAGTATGTTGCTGAATTCTGATTTAAGTTAGTGGAAAAAAAATGTATTTTATTATTTTGTTACTGAGACAACACTTGGAACTTAGCCTTAACTGGGATTTGAACGTAAAACATTTTGGTTGCTAACAACCTGATAAATCCTGCCACACCACCAGTTCTGTGAGCATACATTCCTGCACTGTGCTGAAAGCTGTCCAAAATCAAGTTAACCTCTTGCTACTACCTGGCATGCAGGCGTCCCATCTAGAGCTCTGGAAATGCAAATGCGCTACACTAAATGCTAATAGTATTAGTTAAAACTCAAACGTTCATTAAAATACACATGCAGGGTATTGAATTAAAGCTACACTCGTTGTGAATCCAGGCAACAAGTCAGATTTTTAAAATGCTTTTTGGGGGAAAACATGAGAAGCTATTATCTGATAGCATGTAACACCCCAAAAGACCCGCAGGGGACGTAAACAAAATAATTAGCGCTACACAAACCGCACAAATAAAATATAAAACATTCATTACCTTTGACCATCTTCTTTGTTGGAACTCCTAGATGTCCCATAATCACTATCGGGTGTTTTTTTCGATTAAATCGGTCCATATATAGCCTAGATATCGATCTATGAAGACTGTGTGATAAACGGAAAAAAATAGCGTTTCATAACGTAAAGTCATTTTTTAAAATTCAAAAAGTCGACGATAAACTTTCACAAAACACTTCGAAATACTGTTGTAATGCAACTTTAGGTATTAGTACACGTTAATAAGCGATACAATTCATCAGGAGGCGATGTCAATTCTATAGGTGTCCGTCTCGAAAAAATGTCTTGGAGAGAGCTCGTCCAAAACATCCTGTATGAGACCGGAGGGAATCGATTCCCTTGATTCGGTTAGACCAAGAATCAAAGCTGAATCAAATGACAAGACTCTAGACAACGTGTGGAAGCTGTAGGCACTGCAACCTCGGCCTCATTTAATTCGGTTCACGTTGAACAATTCCTGGAAGTAGCGCAAGGATATTTACTTCCATTTTCAGTGATCAGATTTTCCTGCACTTTTCGATGAAACGCACGTTCTGTTATAGTCACAGCCGTGATTTAACCAGTTTCATAAACGTCTGAGTGTTTTCTATCCACACATACTAATCATATGCATATACTATATTCCTGGCCTGAGTAGCAGGGCGCTGAAATGTTGCGCGATTTTTAACAGAATGTTCAAAAAAGTAGAGGGTCGACTTAACAGGTTAACATTTGTCCAATTATCACCACCAACATAAAACTAGCAGCGCAATAATGTCATGTCTGCTACTGCTCCCCTTCAGCATATGAAGTCACAAGAGTACTAACCACGTGTCCTGGGATTCATCATTACACACAACCGGCACTCATCATTACGCGCACCTGGGAATCATTATGATTCACACCTGGACTCCATTATCTTCATTATTTCCACCCCTTTATGTGTCACTCTCCCATGTTCACTCACCAGTTGGTATTGTTCTTGTGTATCGGCATACTGCCTTATGTTAGTCCCGTGTTCTTGGTTTTGTGTTTCACCTGCACCCGACTCACCACCCAATTATTATAAATTAAGGACACTTGACAGAGCATACAGTGTCATGCGAAAGTATTCACCCCCCATGGCATGTTTCCTTTTATGTTGCTTTAGAACCTGGAAATAAAATAAAACATTTTGGGGGGGGGGTGTGTTGTATCAGTTGATTTACACATGCCTACCACTTTTGCTAAATATTTTTTATTGTGAAACAAACAAGAAATAAGACCAAAAAACTGAATCCCTGAGCATTCCTAACTATTCACACCCCACCTTTTGCAGCAATTACAGCTACATGTCTCTTGGGGTATGTCTCTATAAGCTTGGCACATCTAGCCACTGGTATTTTTGCCCTTTCTTCAATGCAAAACTGCTCCAGCTCCTTGGATGGGTTCCGCTGCTGTACAGCAATATTTAAGTCATTGGGTTGTTTTTTAGCAGTATGCTTGGGGTCATTGTCCTGCGGTAAAGAGAACCTCCGTCCCAGTCTCAAATCTCTTGAAGACTGAAACAGGTTTCCCTCACGAATTTCCCTGTATTTAGCGCCATCCATTCCATCAATTCTGACCAGTTTCCCAGTCCCTGCCAATGGAAAAACATCCACACAGCATGATGCTGCGGCGATGGCCAATTTTTGGTCAAAAAGCTACATTTTTAGTCTCATCTGACCAGAGTACCTTCATCCATATGTTTGGGGAGTCTCCCACATGCCTTTTGGCAAACAGCCAACTTACTTGCTTATTTTTTCTTTAAGTAATAGTTTTTTCACTCTTCTGTAAAGGCCAGCTCTGTGGAGTGTACGGCTAAAGTGGTCCTATGGGCAGATACTCCACTCTCTGCTGTGGAGATTTGCAGCTCCTTCGGTGTTATCTTTGCAGTCTTTGTTGCCTCTCTGATTAATGCCCTGGTTGCCTGGTCTGTGAGTTTTGATGGGCGGCCTTCTCTTGGCAGGTTTGTTGTGGTGCCATATTCTTTCAATTTTTTTATTATGGATTTAATGGTGCTCCGTGGGATGTTCAAAGTTTCTGATATTTTTTTATAACCCAACCCTGATCTGTACTTCTACTCAACTTTGTCCCTGACCTGTTCATATAGCTCCTTAGTCTTCATGGTACTGCTTGCTTGGTGGTTCCCCTTGCTTGATGGTGTTGCAGACTCTGGGGCCTTTCAGAACAGGTGTATATATACTGAGATCATGTGACAGTGTTTTATAACTTTCAAGTGTAACAAATATTACACTTGTCTTTTATCTTCTATTGTCATTCACAACCAATACAGATACTGTACCTATTTGGATTTTGTCTGGTGCATGCTGGGGCTACCTTGCCAAACATACCAGTCGTCATCTCTTCCCATATGGTGTCATGTCCCTTACAGAAAACGCACATGATTTCACATGAAATTTCAGGTCAAATTCTGGAAAACATGTGTGTTCCATTCCACATATGTAGTTTTATGTTATTACATGTTGCTTTACACGTTATCACATACAGTTGAAGTCGGAGGTTTACGTAAACCTTAGACAAATACATTCAAACTCAGTATTTCACAATTCCTGACATTTCAATGATTTATTGATTTATTTCAGCTTTTATTTCTTTCATCACATTCCCAGTGGGTCAGAAGTTTACATACTCTCAATTAGTATTTGGTAGCATTGCCTTTACATTGCTAAACTTGAGTCAAATGTTTCAGGTAGCCTTCCACATGTTTCCCACAATAAGTTCCCACAACCTCCTGACAGAGCTGGTGTAACTGAGTCAGGTTTGTAGGCCTCCTTGCTCACACACGAGTTTTCAGTTCTGTCCACACATTTTTAATAGGATTGAGGTCAGGGCTTTGTGATGGCCACTTCAATACCTTGAGTTTGTTGTCCTTAAGCCATTTTGCCACAACTTTGGAAGTATGCTTGGGGTCATTGTTCACTTGGAAGACCCATTTGCGACCAAGCTTTAACTTTCCGACTGATATCTTGAGATGTTGCTTCAATATATCCACATACTTTCCCTGCCTAATGATGCCATCTATTTTGTGAAGTGCACCAGTCCCTCCTGCAGCAAAACACCCCCACAACATGATACTGCCACCCCCGTGCTTCACGGTTGGGATGGTGTTCTTCGGCTTGCAAGCCTCCCCCTTTTTCCTCCAAACATAAAGATGGTTATTATGGCCAACAGTTCCATTTTTGTTTCATCAGACCAGAGGACATTTCTCCAACAAGTGCAATCTTTGTCCCCATGTGCAGTTGCAAACCATAGTCTGGCTTTTTTATGGCAGTTCTGGAGCAGTGGCTTCTTCCTTGCTGAGCGGCCTTTCAGGTTATGTCGATATAGTACTTGTTTTACTGTGGATATAGATACTTTTGTACCTGTTTCCTCCAGCATCTTCACAAGGTCCTTTGCTGTTGTTCTGACATTGATTTGCACTTTTCGCACCAAAGTGCGTTCATCTCTAGGAGACAGAACGCGTCTCCTTCCTGAGCAGTATGGCGGCTGCATGGTCCCATGGTGTTTATACTTGTGTACCATTGTTTTTACGGATTAACTTGGTACCTTCAGGCATTTGGAAATTGCTCCCAAGGATGAACCAGACTTTGTCTGAGGTCTTGGCTTATTTTGTTGGATTTCCCCATGATGTCTAGCAAAGAGGCACTGAGTTTGAATGTAGGCCTTGAAATACATCCACAGTTACACCTCCAATTGACAATTGTTTGAAAAATTACTTGTGTCATGCACAAGGTAGATGTCCTTACCAACTTGCCAAAAGTATAGTTTGTTATCAAGACATTTTTGGAATGGTTGAAAAACGCGTTAATGATTCCAACCTAAGTGTAAGATCACATGATCACATGAAAACGTGTTTTTGGAACACTTCACATGTTCATGTGAACTTCATCTGGATTTTCCGTAAGGAGTATAATACAGGAGTTTCCTGATATGTTTGAAGAATACACAGGGTCACCCCCCTTTTGATATTACCATTCGATTCAATAATAACAATTGACAGTAAAAAGTACAAAAAAAAATGTCTCTTGTATAATTTTAATGCTGAGTACAATGTGTCTCCCATTTCAGACCTCAGTCTTTCAATCAGACGACTCCATGACCAAAGCCTCACTCCTGGACCTCATTTATTACCATTGTGTAAATTTTACACTAAATATATGTATGCGCTATATCTGAAAACACTGAACACACACACATACATGTGGAGATTAATAAGCTTGGCTCACACCATACATATACAGTACATGTTTCTAATTATATATCAGTAGAGTTCAAAGATACTTGCACACAAAACCATTAAAAGGAATAATCCAAGGAGGCCAAGATGTAAAAATAATCAACGTTATTGAATCTATTCTCAAAATAAGTAAATTCGAGTACAATTTATTGATTTGATTCAATAAAAAAAATCCTCATTTTGAGTGCAGATGCGTAAGAATTGGCTGTACGGCAAGCCCCTCTTCAAGTCAGGGTGGTAAGCTTGATGTGTGAAGAACGCTATTTGTCGGTTTGACATAGAGGGTAGTGTAGAACGAATTATAAAAAATTCATAACCATTATGTGTCTGGAAAATGTATCTTATCAGGGTTACATTCCAAACTGAAGTTACTAGGGTCAACTAAGCCATTGTCATACTGATGGAACGAATCCAGTTCCCTTTTGGTGCCTTTCCATATGATAAAAACATCATCAATATAGCGTTTGTAATACACAATGTAATCAGAATGAGGCCCATAGAAAGGTAAGAATAATCAGGGGCAAAGGTAGCGCCCATCTGGTACCTCAGGATTGTAGATAATAATCCTCACCAAACAAAAAATGGTTCTTAGTTAGCACCAATTCAGCCATTTCTCTAAGAAACTGAGTGAGAGGAGTAGGGTCAGCTCTAGAATTTATGGAGTAACGTTAAGCCTCCAGTCCAATGATGTGGGGAATGTTGGTGTAGAAGCTAGTTGCGTCCATAGTTACAAGATAAATAGGCCTATCATCATTGTTCTGCTTTAGTTCAGATAATTGATTGATGAAGTCGCCTGTTTCTCTTAGGTAGGATAGTAGCTTAGTAACGAGAGGTCTGATGTGGACATCAATTAAGTTAGACAAAGGCTCGGTTAGATAGTCATTATTTTCCACAATCAGACAATCTAATCCTTGTGCGTTTTTGGTGGGCTACTTGTTGACGAAGTAGCACCTCTCCTTGTCAGTCAGATAGCCTGCCTCATGAGCTCAACATTTCAGTTTTGTACACAACAGGTAGGGTCACCTTTGAGTTTGCAGTAGGAGTCAGTGTCAGACAATTGTCTATGGATTTCTCCATCAGTCAGATCTATTCATGCATGCCAATCCACTTCCCTTTTCACAGCTCTTGAAAATAAGGTTGAGATTTTTACAGAATGGAATGGCATGTCTATTTCTTTATAATTGTTTAGGACGTAGATCAGCTTTAATATTGCTGATAGATTGTACCTTCCATCAATGTAATTGTCTACACCACTTCCAATCCCCCATATATTTATTTTGCCAATATATATATTGTATATATATGTGTATATATATATATACACACACACACAGTAGTTATATTCAAGAATCACTGCATTTACTTGAAACAAACAATAGCCTTAGAAATAACATGGATTTGCATGTATCTCTTCTGCCTCCTGCACAGTCTCCTCCAGGGTGAAAATATTTTCAGGGATGAGGTTGTCATCCCCCCAAAAAATAATGTTTTGTTAAGACAACCAAATATATGGGTTGGCATTAACAAGCGTCCTGTTTTGTATGCTTTGTCAACACACACACACACACACACACACACACACACACACACACACACACACACACACACACACACACACAGAGCAAAAACAGGGACATTTATTTCTCAGCAAAAACATTAGCTATGTCAACTTCAGTCTAGCTACATGTGGTGGAGCTAACAAAACAATAATAAAAAAGATCTGTCAACAAAATGTATTACATTACTTGACTATCTGAGGTGGACGCTAGCTACAGTAACTACCTAATAACAGGGGTATATGGAGTTGCTTGCTAACGTTATTCTCCCTGGGTGTTACACAAAACACTTAGCTAGACGCTATTAGCTAGTTACCTTCAACTAGAGTTGCAACAAAGTTGTCCAGTGTCTAACACTAGCCTAGTCAACAACTGTCATGACTGGTTAAAGTTAACTCAGGCTCTATTGCATTGACTCGCGTCGCCTCCTCCGTTCAGTCACTTATGCTTGACCTCAAAGTCAGCGATGTTGATGATGATTGGTAACCCCTACACCATAAGCCTCGAAATGTAAAATGCCAATTCATACAGCCTGGCGCCCTACAGTTCATGTTTGATTTACTACTTGTTGTTGCCACCTTTGTTGTCCGCACCTAACCTTACTCTCTTCGATTCACTCTCCATTACATGGATTCAATCGGTGTGCAATAATAGTGTTTAAAAAATGTGTGAATATCCCTTTGATCATGGTGAAGTTATTAATTACACTTTGGATATTGTATCAATACACCCAGTTTTGTAAAGATACAGTTGTCCTTCTTAAATCAGTTGCCGAAGAGGAAGGACATTGCTCAGGAATTTCACCATGACAATGGGGACTTTAAAACAGTTACAGAGTTGAATGGCTTTGATAGGAGAAAACTCAGGATGGATCAAGAACATTGTAGTTACTCCACAATACTAACCCACATTACAGAGCGAAGGGAAGGAAGCCTGTACATAATACAAATATTCCAAAACATGGATCCTGTTTGCAATAAGGCACTAAAGTAAAACTGCTTTAAAACTGCTATGTGTGGAAAATAACTTCATGACCTGATTATAAAGTGTTATGTTTTGGGCAAATTCAACACAGCACATCACTGACTACCAGTCTTCATATTTTCAAGCATGGTGGTGGCTGCATCAGGTTATGGGTATGCTTGTCATCGGTTAGGACTAGGGAGTTTTTTTGCATAAAAATACATGGAATATAGCTAAGCACAGGCATAATTCTAGAGGAAAACCTGGTTCAGTCTGTTTTCCAACAGACACTAGAAGACAAAATCACCCTTTAGCAGGACAATAACCAAAACCACAAGGCCAAATATTTATTTGTATTTATTTATTTATTTTATTTATTTCACCTTTATTTTAACCAGGTAGGCAAGTTGAGAACAAGTTCTCATTTACAATTGCGACCTGGCCAAGATAAAGCAAAGCAGTTCGACACATACAACAACACAGAGTTACACATTGAGTAAAACAAACATACAGTCAATAATACAGTAGAAAAATAAGTCTATATACAATGTGAGCAAGTGAGGTGAGATAAGGGAGGTAAAGGCAAAAAAAGCCCATGGTGGCGAAGTAAATACACTATAGCAAGTAAAACACTGGAATGGTTAATTTGCAGAGGAAGAATGTGCAAAGTAGAAATAATGGGGTGCAAAGGAGCAAAATAAATAAATAAATGCAGTAGGGAAAGGGGTAGTTGTTTGGGCTAAATTATAGATGGGCTATGTACAGGTGCAGTAATCTGTGAGCTGCTCTGACAGCTGGTGCTTAAAGCTAATGAAGGAAATAAGTGTTTCCAGTTTCAGAGATTTTTGTAGTTCGTTCATGTCATTGGCAGCAGAGAACTGGAAGGAGAGGCAGCCAAAGGAAGAATTGTTTTTGTGGGTGACCAAATATACACTGCAGTTGGTTACCAAGATAACATTGAATGATCCTGAGTGGCCCAGTTACAGTTTTGACTGGAATTGGCTTGAAAATATTTGTCAAGACTTAGAAAATGGTTGTCTTGCAATGATCAACACCCAACATGTCAAAGCTTGAAGAATTTTAAATAGAATAATGTGTAAATAGTGTACAATCGAGATGTGCAAAGCTCATAGAGACTTACCCAGAAAGACTCACAGCTGTAATCATTGCCAATGTTGATTCTAATGTATTGACTCAGGGATGTACATACTTATGTCACTTATACATTTCTCTATTTATTTTTTAATACATTTTTTCTAACATTTCTAAACACATGGTGCGGCAGGGTAGCCTAGCGTTGGACTAGTAACCAGAAGGTTGCAACTTCATATCCCTGACCTGACAAGGTACAAATCTGTCGTTCAGCCCCTGAACAGTTAACCCACTATTCCTAGGCCGTCATTGAAAGTAAGAATTTCTTCTTAACTTCTTGATGCTACCCATCCCGGATCCGGGATCGTGACTACAGGCTCAAGCTCATTAGCATAACGCAAAATGCAAAAAATATTCTTAGAAATATTTAACCTCCACACATTAACAAGTCCAATAGCTCAAATGAAAGATAAACACCTTGTTCATCTACCCAGCATGTCAGATTTCTAAAATGTTTTACGGCGAAAACACACCACCACCGAAACAAAGACGAGAGACAGCCATTTTGTCCCAGAAAATATAAAATTATAAAAGCAGGATTAAAAAATAAATCATTCACTAACCTTTTGAAAATCTTCATCAGATGACAGTAATAGGACATGGTACACAGTACATTTATGTTTTTTTCAATAATATGCCATTTATATCCATAAATCTCTGTTTACAATGACGACATTTTCAAAAAATGCTACTCAAATAACAGATAACGTCAGATAACAAGCAATACACATGACTAAATATACATGTTCTACATATAGTTACAAAGATACACTTCTTCTTAATGCAACCGCTGTGTTACATTTATTTTTAAAGTTACAGAATTCGTTCACTAGGCTATAATATGAGACGGCACTCAGATATTAGCAGTATGTCTCCTCTACGTTTGGAGTCCACAGAAACCCAAAATAACCACATAAATATTCCCTTACCTTTGATGTTCTTCGATCAGAAGACGTGGAAGGAGTCATACTTACCCAATACATCGTTTTGTTTCAAGTTGTGTGTCTCTGTATTAGCATATGCTAACAGCTTCAGCTGAAATGCACCCAAAATGACTTCTGGTCCCGCACTCTTGCGCATCAAAACTTCAAAATTACATATTATATGTCGACTAAACTGGTCAAACTAAGTGCAGAATCAAGCTTTAGGATGTTTTAAACGTGTAAAACAATAATCAGCGTGAACAGACAAACCGACATCAATTGGTGTTTCATGAAAAAAGAGAGCGCCCCAATTCAGACGTGCGCCATAGAGTGCACTTATTCTCGCGTGACCCGAACATTTTAGCCCGCCAAAAGACGAGGGCGCGCGTGATTCTCACAATGAACGCCCCATTTGAAAGCAGACATCGCGCTGAACACATACAAATTGTTCCCAGATCCGTAGCTGGTTGGGATGGGTGGGGGCGATGACGTCAAAGTTGGCCCAACTTTTCTGTTGACAAAAGAGAGTTTGGGAGAAAGGCTGCCCTGAGAGTTCTGCTTTACATACAGACATAATTTAAACCGTTTTAGAAACTTTAGAGTGTTTTCTATTCAATAATAATTATTACATGCATATATTAGCAATTTTGGACAAAAAACAATTCTGTTTACTATGGGCACGCACTTCCACCTGCCTAGTTAAAGAAAGGTAATAAATAAAAATGTTTTCACTTTTCGATTATATAGAGATAGATTAGTGAGAAAAAACAAAAATGTAATCCATTTTGAATTTAGGCTGTAACACAACAAAATGTGAAATAAGTCAACGGCTATGAATACTTTCTAAAGGCACTCTATATGATATAGAGGGATTTTAGACTGGTGACACTGACACCGTTCTATGAAGCCAGCAGTGTACGTTGCTGAATGCTTGCTGACACATTTTGCTATTTTCTGCAAGAACCATAGCTATATTTGTATTAGACAAGGACCATCCTTACTCTATTTTTTCCCTAGATAATACACTATAAACTTTTACGAGAACAGGCATGTTGTTTTGGGTTAGTAGACAAAGCCCCTGAAGCGAACCTAGTTTGCAAATCTGGGTCAGTTATCAAAATCTCTGTCCAAGTTTAAATTAGTTTGTTTAGCTAGCTAATGTTTGCTAGCCAGTTTGAGTTGATACATTACTGAATGCAAACTGGCTACATCATATGATTAGTATGAAGCTAGCATCCAAATGCCTTCTTATTTAGCTTGCTACAGTATCATTCCCCTTTCATCTGTGGTATCATAGCTAACCAGGCTCACTAGCATTTTCAAATAATGTTGTATATAGCTAGCACCAGTTATCTACTGAGCTACTCACCAACACCAGTTACAGGTTTGCCAGTTCATAGCCAGCAGAAGTGGTCGTGTTAAATGTAATCCATTCCTGGCCATCTAGCAATATTGTTGAAATGCATTGGAAGTTTGCACTAACTTTATGGAAGCCTGTTTTCACTCCTATTTTCCAAGTGAAATGTGCATGCATTGCACCTATATGGACACTTGACAACATGTCCACATAGCAGCTGAGAGTGGACCACACCATGTTGTCTCTGGGAAATTGTGCATCATTGACAAAGGTAGACATGTAAGTTATCCATACAAAAAACCTCAGAAAAACTGACTTACCCTTCATTTGAGACATGTCCTTTTTTTCCTAAACATCTCACAGCCTCAATCTCAGGGGTTTCTCTCCAAATCCCCGTTTGTATACCACAGATAATGCTCTTTAAGGTCTGAACTGCTTGTTGTTGCTGCTGTAAGCAAATGTCAATCTGCTGCCTGCCTACCTTGTGTTGTGTTCCTGCAAAGCAGACCTAACACAGCGTTCAATGCCGTTATGCCATGTTAAACGAATGACCTAACACAGAACCCCATGTAACCACCTGCATTAGCAGACCAGTACAGAGCCAGACAGATCTCTCACATCAGTACCAGCAGTATATGGCTGGCTATCATATTGTAGTCTAAGTTGTGTCCCAAATGGCACCCTATTCCCTATAAAGTGCACTACTTTTGACCAGAGCCTATGGAATGATGATGGACCAATGTGCCCCTAGGGGACATGGAGACACTGACCGTAACATAACGATATATAATGAATTAATAGCATTGCAATCAAGTGTCATATGGTTGCCATTATGCATGCACAGCAGGGACATGTTCCTCTCTGCCCTATATTGGTTAACCAGCAGCAGGTCAGGTCAGTGCTACAGTACAGTGGCAGGACGGCGTGAGACAACTAATGTAGCACACACACGCTGAAGCATTCACACACTCGCAGGCACACTGTCTGTCAGGATCAAAAACAAGGTCAACAGCCTTTTAGCAAGGGACAGAAACAGTGATGTTTTGACTCCGGGTTAAAACAAATCCATCTTCCCCGGCTCGTGACCTTGTCTTGTTTAATGAAATGTAGTAGTGAGCACATTTAACTTCTGCCCGCTGCTTAACAGGGTGTGTCTTTCCTACACAAATGCTCCAGTGTTAAATCAACACTGACCGTGTTATATTTACAACTGGGCCAGTGTCTACAAAAGTCTTCTTGGGTATGACTCTACAAGCTTGAAACACCTGTGTTTGAGGAGTTTCTCCCATTCTTCTCTGTATATCCTCTCAAGCTCTATCAGGTTGGATGGGGAGCATTGCTGCACAGCTATTTTCCTGTCTCTCCAGAGATGTTCCATCGGGATCAAGTCCGGGCTCTGGCTGGGCCATTTAAGGACATTCAGCGACTTGTTCCATAGTCACTGCTGCATTGTATTGGCTGCGCGTTTAGGGTGACGTTGTCCTGTTAGAAGGTGGACCTTCACATCCAAATGATGGAGTTCACCATGTTCTTGGGGACTTTCAATGCTGCAGACCTTTTTTGGTACCCTTCTCCAGATCTGCGCCTCGACACAATCCTGTCTTGGAGCTCTAGGGACAATTCCTTCAACCTCATGGCTTGGCTTTTGCTCTAAAATGCACTGTCAACTGTGGGACCTTGTGTAGACAGGTGTGTGCCTTTCCAAATCATGTCCAATCAATTGAATTTACCACAGGTGAACTACAATAAAGTTGTAGAAAAATCTCTGGGATGATCAATGGAAACAGGATGCACCTGAGCTCAATTTTGAGTCTCATGGCATAGGGTCTGAATACTTATTTAATTTATATATATATATTTTTTTCTTTTTTTTTTCTACAACTTTATTGTAGTTCACCTATATACTACCGGTCAATAGTTTTAGAACATCCACTGATTCAAGTGTTTTTATTACATTTTTGCTATCTTCTGCATGTGCAAAGCTGTCATCAAGGCAAAGGGTGGCTATGTGAAGAATCCCAAATATAAAAATATATTTTGATTTGTTTAACACCTCTTTGGTTATTAAATTATTCCATTTGTGTTATTTCACAGTTGTGATGTCTTTAATACTTGTTCTATATTGTAAAAATAAAAACCCTGGAATGAGTGGGTGTGTCCAAACTTTTGACTGGTACTGTATATATATATATTTTTTTATTTTATTCGGGGGGCCAAATAAAACCACCCCCGGGCCAAATTCAGTCAGTTCGTCAAATGTCATCCCTGCTAGAGCTGCCCCGATCAACTGTAAGTGCTGCAGTAGAGCGTGGTGGGAAATATGATAATGATGGGTTTGGTTTTGATGGGAATGATTTTCTCTGCACTGAGTAAAACTGATACGATTACACTCTCAAACTCAACACTGGGTATTAACACAACCACTGGAGTTATTTTACAGCACTGAGTGTTAATTTGAATCTTAGAGAGTTAATTTAACTCCTGAATCAACATTTGAATCGTTACACTGAAACACTGGCCCTGGCCAATTAAATGTGTTTACATGCAGGAGGATGCATATTGGGAGAATGGGATCTACGTCTACTATTCCATAATGTTCAACACATGACTGTACTCCTGAACAAGCATTTCACTTCACCCTCAATAATATCTGCTAAACATGTGTATTTGGCCAATAAAAATGTATTTGAAGATATACCCGTAAAACAATCTTAGAACATACTGTACAATATTACTAAAGACATAGCACCTATTGAACCGTAACTGCAACAGAGAAATTCATTAAATATTTACTCATTGCCACTGCTTATTAGCCTAATGTATCATCTCCCCATTTATTTCTTATTTTGCTGACATAATCACAAAGGTGTCTAGGTTGGGTTAGGTTGTGCCCCTCACTCTCTCCCGGGCCACAATCCCAAATGGCTCCTAGTGAACACTAAATAAGGAATAGGGCGTCTGATGCACAGTGTGGGATGCAGGCACAGTAGCTTCCAGCTACCTCATCTCACTGGTGTGCAGCATTAGCCTTGAAAAGGGGCCAAAAATGGTTTGAATGTAATGTAATTTAAACCCGAACATGTCTGCCTGATAGCTGCATCCATCATTGTCAACAATGGGTACATCAACACAGTCCCCAAGGTTCTGCCAAATGATACACTTGGAATTTGAACTTCTCACTCAGGTGTCTCTAAACATTGTGGATGGAGAGAGGAGGCACATCTAATTGAAAGTGACAAGGCACACTGTGCCCTCCTCTTCGCCACACTCCTCAGAGTATCTTTCTGACTGGCTTCACAGATAGAGTCATGGATAACTGCATATTGTAGCTATGCCACAAAAATGTTTCCAAAGCTTCATTATTGAAATCCAGATCAATTATTAATTTGTTGTTGTTAGATTTTAAAACCAATCTTCCTTTTTATTTAGTGCGCAACCTGCACAGACCACAACAAGCCCTGATATATAAAAATGCACTATTTTGTTTACTGTAGTTTCACATACCCTCTATGATAATACTGTATTTGTGGCTTTCTAGACAAATGCCTGGATGAAGCTATCAGGAAGGTGTTTTCTGACTGAGTGATGTCTGTGACATCTCCCTCTGCCAAACAAGATCATCAGTTAATGAAAGAGACATCAAAGCACTTACAGTGCCTTGCAAAATTATTCATCGCCCTTGGCGTTCTTCCAATTTTCAATTACAATGTAATGTAAATGTATTTTTAAAATAACTTGTTTTTTTTTTTAAACAGAGAAGTGGTGCATGCATACGTATTCACCCCCTTTGCTATGACGCCCCGAAATAAGATCTGGTGAAACCAATTACCTTCAGAAGTCACATAATTAGTTAAATGAAGTCTACCTGTGTGCAAACTAAATGTCACATGATCTGTCACATAATCTGTCACATGATCTCAGTAAATATACACCTGTTCTGAAAGGCCCCAGAGTCTGAAACACCACTAAGCAAGGGTCAACATGAAGCAAGCAGCACCATGAAGACAAGGGATCCCTCCAAACAGGTCAGGGACAAAGTTGAGTATAAGTACAGATCAGAGTTGCGTTATAAAAAAAAATATCCGAAACTTTGAACATCCCACGGAGCACCATTAAATCCATTATTGAAAAAATGTAAAGAAAATGGCACCACAACATACTTGCCAACAGATGGCCGCCCACCAAAACTCACAGACCAGGCAAGGAGGGCATTAATTAGAGAGGCAAAAAAGATACCAAAGATATCACTGATGGAGCTGCAAGCTCTTTCAGTCTCCCAGAGATTTGCGACTGGGATGGAGGTTCACGTTCCAGCAGGACAATTACCCTAAGCATACTGCTAAAGCAAAACCTGAGTGGTTTAAGGGGATACATTTAAATGTCTTGGAATGGCCTAGTCAAAGCATAGACCTCAATCCAAGAATATGTGGTATGACTTAAAGATTGCTGTACACCAGTGTAACCCATCCAACTTGAAGGAGCTGGAGTAATTTTGTGCTGAAGAATGGGCAAAAATCCCAGCGGCTAGATGTGTCAAGCTTATAGAATCATAACCCCAAGAGACTTGCAGCTGTATTTGCTAATAGTTATGCGTTCTCAAGTGTTCTGTTTTTTTTTGCCTTATTTCTTGTTTGTTTCACAATAAACCATATTTGCATCTTCAAAGTGGTAGGCATGTTGTGTAAATCAAATGATACAAACCAGCCAAAAATGTATTTTAATTCCAGGTTGTAATGCAACAAAATAGGAAAAATGCCAAGGGGGTGAATACTTTCACATGCCACTGTACCTGGCTGTCATCATTTGGAGCCTAATGATTACACAAACCGGTAATTTAAAAGGAATTAGAGCTTGTTAAAGGTTAGAATCACAGATTGATGTTGTTTATCCAGTCATTTATATAATCATTACTGGACTTAGATTTATTTAATGTTTCCTTAATTTTAGATCACAGCCCTTTTAGCCCAGGAATTGACCTGATTGTCAGTTTTAGTCAATCTGTTCTATTGTTTTGTTGTAATTCAACCTATTCCTCCCTCTGTAACTTCTCTTTACATCAGCTAAGAGGTTTCTTATGCAACTGTGAAGTTTGTTATTGCAAGGTACCATTTTAAACTCTTAATCCACCCCTATTTTTTCTCTGTCCTAAGCTTGTTTTGTCCCTTCTCTTTGAAGGCAGCTATCTGTCCTCTGTATACCGTCCTGTCAATCTCTCCGCTGCGACTTTTGTCTTTTTTTCTTCCATCTTGAACTTGTTATTTGTCCAACAAAGAGACAGGAGAAAGATTAATGAAACTGCTTTGACATCTCAGTCACATAGCTACATCACCGCCGCTACCACCACCACCACTACTGCCACTCCACTTCCTCAAGCAAATAAATCTCCACTTTCCCATCTGTCACTTCTGACTAATGTCCACTGCCATATACTTATCTTGATTTTTAGCCAAATTGAAAAGACATGAGAGAGGGACTACTTTATGGGTGTTCATGGACCAATGATTTGACTACCAGTGGGAGGAAGAGAATACTTATAACTGCTACTTAAATACTTTGAGGTTGAAAGTAACTCATTATGGTATGTATGTTTATATGCATGTACATGTACATAATGTACATTAAAACATTAAGAACACCTTCCTAGTATTGAGTTGCACATAGGGCTGTTACAGTGACCATATTACCATCACACCAGCGGTCTCTAGTCATGACACAGTCAAATTCCACATGATCGTTTAGTCATGGTAATTAGGCTTCTCAAAGTCTGATGATGCTGGTGGTCATTAGTAGCCTGTCAAACTTGCTAACTGCCTGCTACTCAGCCCTCTATTGTCCCTCTAATCACTCTGATATCAATGCAAATGTAATCAAAAATCTAATCAAACATTTCATGAGAGCCCATGAGCTCATGTTGCACAATGTTTTCTATAGGCTATGCAAATGCATGAAAAACAGAGTGATGGCCTCTATTAAAAAGAGGAGGATCACATTAGCTTTCTATAGGCTAGCCTACTATATTTATTTCTCAACTTTCCTAATATTAGGAGTATAGCCTACCTGGCATGAAAATGAACCACTGGAAAAGCGTCCTCCATTCGCTATTTAAGTGCATAGATTACATATTTTCCCCTGTTTTGAGACAGGTGCATGATAGTGGTCCAATCCAAATTAAAACACATTTCACGCATATATAATTTAGTATATGTTATTAAGACTAGATTAAATCAATAACATTCCGATGGGTGACAATATTAGACTATCACTTGTGAATAATACCCAGTTTGTGTTCAGTAATGCAAGAAATAGCACATGCCTTTTATTGCGACTTTTTCAAATCATCGTTGCGCACCTCAGTAGCCTAGCCCACACACGCCAAGATGGCGTACCAGTCAGACGTCTTTGTCCTGTCTCGTCCCATGTGTATACTGTATATCTTTTTCATCGCATTCTTTTTAATATTTTTACTAAACCTCAACTTCAAAATACTCTCCTGCAACCCGCCTCACCCAATGTGGTGTGGATTTTAAAAAAATCCGAAAGTATTTCTAATTACCTCCGAACTGGAATACATCAACTGAAACTAGCTACCAGCTATCAGTCAGCTATCCACTGCTAGCGGTCATCAGCTAACCTTTAGCTCTGAAAGCTCTCGCCAGTTCGTACAACGCATTTCAAACCAGAGGATAAAGGACCTATTTTTCTCTCCATATCCCCGAATTCCTACCACAAACTGAATCTATTCATCTGGATCATCACAGCTAGCCAACCGCAACCCGGGTTGACTACTCCTGGCTAACGTTCGCGTCCCGGAGCTAGCACCAACTAGCCTGGGGCTAGCCCATGCTAGACCCATCTCCCGGCTCACTCCTGGGCTACAATATCCGGGCCCCTTCTACTGCCGGTACGGGGCACAGAACCCCGCCGATCCTCTACAATTGGAATATCGACAAAGAACTGCCAAAAGGGGCGGTGTTGCAATCTACTGCAAAGATAGCATGCAGAGTTCCGTATTACTATCCAAGTCTGTACCCAAACAATTCGAGCATCTACTTCTAAACATTCACCTTTCGAGAAACAAGTCTCCCACTGTTGCCACTTGCTATAGACCTCCCTCTGCCCCCAGCTGTGCCCTCGATACCATATGTGAATTGATTGAGCTTGGTGCTAAGAGGCTCGTGCCACTAGGTGACCTAAACTGGGACACGCTTGACACCCCGGCCATCCTACAATCCAAGCTTGATGCGCTCAATCTCACACAATTTATCAATGAATCTATCAGGTAAAACTCCAAATCCTTAAACACGGGCACCCTCATAGATGTCATCCCAACTAACTCGCCCTCCAAATACACCTCTGCTGTTTTCAATCAAGATCTCAGCGATCGCTGTGTCATTGCCTGCATGCTGGTCATTTATGAACATTTGAACATCTTGGCCATGTTCTGTTATAATCTCCACGCGGCACAGCCCCAAAGCCAATTCCTCCTTTGGTCGTGCTTGCCAATGACTGGAACGAACTGCAAAAATCTCTGAAGTTGGAGACTCATATCTCCCTCACTAGCTTTAAGCACCAGCTGTCAGAGCAGCTCACAGATCACTGCACCTGTAAATAGCCCATCTGTGAACAGCCCATCTATCTACCTACCTCATCCCCTTACAGTAATTGTTTATTTATCTTGCTCCTTTGCACCCCAGTATCTCTACTTGTACATTCATCTTCTGCACATTTACCATTCCAGTGTTTCAATTGCTATATTGTAATTACTTCGCCACTATGGCCTATTTATTGCCTTAACTCCCCATATCTTACTTCATTTGCACTCACTGTCCATAGACATTTTGTTTTCGTTTGTTTCACTGTATTACTGACTGTGTTTTGTTTATTCCATGTGTAACTCTGTGTTGTTGTATGTGTCGAATTGCTATGCTTTATCAAATCAAATCAAATGTATTTATATAGCCCTTTGTACATCAGCTGATATCTCAAAGTGCTGTACAGAAACACAGCCTAAAACCCCAAACAGCAAGCAATGCAGGTGCTCAGTTGGTAGAGCATGGCGCTTGTAACGCCAGGGTAGTGGGTTCGATTCCCGGGACCACCCATACGTAGAATGTATGCACACATGACTGTAAGTCGCTTTGGATAAAAGCGTCAGCTAAGTGGCATATATTATATTATTATAGAAGCACGGTGGCTAGGAAAAATTCCCTAGAAATGCCAAAACCTAGGAAGAAACATAGAGAGGAACCAGGCTATGTGGGGTGGCCAGTCCTCTTCTGGCTGTGCCGTGTGGAGATTATAACAGAACATGGCCAAGATGTTCAAATGTTCATAAATGACCAGCATGGTCAAATAATAATAATCACAGGCAGAACTCAGCCCCTGTAATAGGGTTAGAGGCAGAGAATCCCAGTAGAAAGAGGGGAACAGGCCATGCAGAGACAGCAAGGGCGGTTCGTTGCTCCAGAGCCTTTCCGTTCACCTTCACACTCCTGGGCCAGACTACACTCAATCGTATGACCCACTGAAGAGATGAGTCTTCAGTAAAGACTTAAAGGTTGAGACCGAGTTTGCGTCTCTCACAAGGGTAGGCAGACCATTCCATAAAAATGGAGCTCTATAGGAGAAAGCCCTGCCTCCAGCTGTTTGCTTAGAAATTCTAGGGACAATTAGGAGGCCTGCGTCTTGTGACCATAGCATACGTGTAGGTATGTACGGAAGGACCAAATCAGAGAGATAGGTAGGAGCAAGCCCATGTAATGCTTTGTAAGATTAGCAGTAAAACATTGAAATCAGCCCTTGCCTTGACAGGAAGCCAGTGTAGGGAGGCGAGCACTGGAGTAACATGATAACATTTTTTGGTTCTAGTCAGGATTCTAGCAGCCGTATTTAGCACTAACTGAAGTTTATTTAGTGCTTTATCCAGGTAGCCGGAAGGTAGAGCATTGCAGTAGTCTAACCTAGAAGTTACAAAAGCATGGATTAATTTTTCTACATCATTTTTGGACAGAACGTTTCTGATTTTTGCAATGTTACATAGATGGAAAAAAGCTGTCCTTGAAACAGTCTTGATATGTTCTTCAAAAGAGAGATCAGGGTCCAGAGTAACGCTGAGGTCCTTCACAGCCTATGTCAATCTACTATCCCCATAGTACAAAAGTTGTTTGGCTAGTCCTTTGCTGTTTGTTAGGTTTACTCACATGTTGGCTGTTGAAAAGTTAATGTGGCCAGTTCTTCAAATATCTTCAATGTGCGCCTCGGAATTTAAAGAAGGACACTTGCAGTTGGGTCCCTGATGTGTATGTCTTCACTTGTAGCCTGAGAGAAAGACCCGGTCACGTGACAGGCATTGGCTAATAAGAAGTGAGCTATCTGAGAGACCCATGTGAGTAAGAGGTGAATTAGAGTAAGCAGCTGGGAGAAGGGAATTATAACTATTATATTCAGCTCCAGGGCACAATGTTCACTGGCCGTAAAAGGCATGGATTTTAGGTGGCATTACGGCTAAACAATGCGGTGCCGGTGGGAAATTCAAAGCATTATCAAGTGCTTTTCAAATTGTGAATGAGAGACTGATGAAGTCTGTGCAACCTGCGGAAATAACGAAGCAGAGCTCATGCCTTTCATGCAACTTTTTTCAAATCATCATTAGATTCACATCATGCAGCCTTTGATTGCATACAAAATACAACCGTTTGGCTATATGTTTTGATCACAACTAAAGTGCCATAAATAACTCTAAATTAAGCATATAGGAAGACATGTTACTTTGTTATCCGCTCAACACAGAATATGTGCACACTCCCTAAGAAATCTCTAGGAGAAAACTTCCTTAAAAAATAAATTATTCAATATTCAGTTGTATTCTTCATACTATAAAATAATGCCATGAAATTCTAAGAACATTTTGTCTGCTAAATTAACTAATGTTGCCTACAGCCATATGGCAGCAAGACCAGTGTCTCACCTAAGGACAAGGCAAATTCTATTCTGTTCTTCTGAAATTGACTACATTTTCTTCATATCATGTTTCTTTAGACCTGTCTAAAATACATAATGGATATATTAGACTTGTAGATGACAAAAAATGTAGATGTTCCATAGGTCTGCATCAGTGGCTTGTCAGTCTATATCATGGAAAGAGCAGGTGTCATAATGTTTAGTACATAGTTGTAACAGAGGCGCTGAGGGTCAAGAAGCAGATGCAGGTGAAATTTTTAATAAAACAACAAACATTGACCATGACAGTAGAAACTATGCATAAACACAGGAACAATACTAACTGGGTAAAGAACCTAAGGGAGAGCCAGATATAGGGGAGGTAATACGTGAGGTAATGGAGTCCAGGTGTGCCTCATTATGACGTGCAGGTGCGCATAGTGATTGATGCCAGGTGTGCGTAATGATGGATCCCAGGACCGGTGGTTAGTATACCGGCGACATTGAATGCCGAAGGGGAGGAGCAGGAGTTGACGTGACAGTATCCCCCCTTGAGATGCGGCTCCAGCCGCAGGACGACGCCAACCAGAGGGACAGTCCCGAGGATGAGGAGTGGACCGGTCCGGGCGACAAAGGTGGAAATCACAGATGATGTTGGGATCCAGAATATCCTCCTCTGGCGCACAACACTGCTCCTTTGGGCTATACCCCTCCCAGTCCACCAGGTACTGGAGCCAACCACCACAGCGTCGGGAGTCCAGTAGAGATCTGACGGCATAGATGTTAAGCTGTTACCTATACATCTCCTCGTTCACCCTATGAAGAACCTTGAACGACCAACAAACCAGGGGCTCAGCTTCTTGTAGGGCAGGCAGAGTGGGAGGTTCCTGTTAGAGAACCAGACATGATCCCCACGGGGTCGCACTGCAGTGGCAGTCTGCCTGCTCCTTTTGACGGTGGATGGTGCACTGGAGTCTCACGTGAGCATCGCTCCACACTTCATCTGTGCGTCTGAACTACTCGTCAACCAAGGGAGCTGGCCAGAGGTCCATGGCGCCAGCGCCGGCTGAAAACCCAGAACACACTGGAAGGGGGTCAACCCAGAGGAGGAGTGACGTATCGAGTTCTGTGAATACTCTAAGCATGGAAGGAATCGAGCCAACTCTCCCTGCCGGTCCTGACAGTGACTCCTCAGGAACCTCCTAAGCTCCTGGTTCATCCTCTCCAGGAATTTAGGAACCTCATAAGCTCCTGCTTCATCCTCTGCCCATTGGACTGAGGCCTATACTTGGAAGTGAGGCTTCCATGATGTGAATTGGGGGCCATGGTTGGAGACAATAATATCCGGAAGGCTATAATGCTGGAAGACCGGCTGGAATAGTGCCTCAGCAACCTGGAGAGCAGTAGGGAAACCAGAAAGGGATTAAACAACAGGATTTAGAAACTCTATCCACATCCACCAAAATTGTGGTGAAACCATCAGACAAAGGGAGATCAGTAACAAAGTCAATGGATAGATGGGACAAGGGATGCTGAGGCACTGGAAGGGAAAGGTAATTCCCTGATGGAGCGTTCTGGGGGGGATTTGGTTTGGGCACATACAGAATAGGAGTTGATGTAGTGAGTGACGTCCTGCGCCAAGGTGGGCCATCAGTACTTCTCAGAGATAGATTGGGTAGTGCAAGATATAACTGGATGTCCAGCAATAAAATTAAATCAAAATTAAAATGAAAGCCTCATTCTATTTTCGATTCCACGCACGGGAGCACCAATTATGTTGTGTCTTTGGCTATGCCGGATTAAGTGATATGACATGCTATTCTATAAAATCCTTTCTCCGTAACTAATATTACCTGATTGAACTAATCATGTAAATGTAATTAACTAGAGAGTCGGGGCACCACAAAATAATATTTAAAGAGCTGTTATCTTCCGAATAAACTCTTAAAGACCTAGTAATATTTTACATCAATAGCAGTCAATATTAATCGTCACCTTAATTCAGTCTCATCTGAAAGTTGTAAATTCTTGGTTATCTTCACGAACCCTGGCTAACAAGTTGAATCAACAATACAACATTGGGATTAATTATTTATTTACTAAATACCTAACTAATCACACAATTACATATACAAAGAATGAATCATACCTTGATTACAAATTACGTCATAAAGTAAAACACCCCTAGCGGGCGGAACAGATATGACAGCTGGTTACACAAAAGAAAAGGTTCTGGGTTTGAGTGAAAGAGCGGGAAGACTGAGGGACAAAGGGAGAAGCTGTGCTATGGTAAATACAGTATCTTATGCTTTCTAAATTACCACCCATTTGGAAAAGGAAAATGCAATAAATATTTACTCTGAGCTGTGCTTCGGTAGGTTGGTGGTAGATGGAAGGCCGTGTTTCCAAACCGAGTCCTTTGTCCTTTGAAGAATGCCTCTGGTGGTCAATTGGATACGTTGTAGTAACGCCGTTGTGTGATAGACGGGTTCTGTAGTTCTGTAGTTGACATGTTAGTCCTTTTAACGCAGAGGCTGCAGACCTCACGTACTTGGAACAGGAGGTTGTATTGTCGTCAAGGCTTTATATAGGAAGGGAAAGGAGGGCGTGTTTGAAAAGTTCTATAACCCATGTCCCTTCATAGGGGCGGGCCACTGATTGAGCAGAGCCCTAACCTTATGAAAACCCTAATCTCTCATTTGGAAGCTAAAATTACATTTAATCTCTTCACCAATCATTTTATATTCAAACATTTGAATTGAACAACAATTCCATGTGACTCCGATAACTACAAAGTGCAGACTTTCCACTGTAGAGTTTATGTCATCCTATCATTGGTGAGAATGTCCCAGATGAGAACTGAACTGACATCATATTCATTAAGTACCATCGCAAATGTTCAATTGGTCGGATTACCAGAATAATAGTTAATTTCCCCCCACCCTCTGATGTTCCCAGAATTTCTATGTTAACCAAGGGGTTTTCAAATTTCTCATCGGTAGGGTAGAGAGAGGAAAAAGGGGGAAAGAGGTATTTATGACTGTCATAAACCTTCCCCCAGGCCAGCATCATGACAGCAGTTAACCCACTCTTCCCCGGTAGACGGATCATTGTAAATAAGAATTTATTCTTAACTGACTTGCATAGTTAAATAAAGGTTGAATAAAACATTTAAAAAAACTAGGACCTCTTGGTGGTGCGGGCTCCCATCTGGTGCGTAAAGTGGAGGGAGCACTGAAGAAGGAATTCACAGCTTTTAGATGGGGTGCCGTCATATTTATCCGGGGCATCTCTGACCTGAGCGCGTTGTTGAATGGGCTGTTGTGCTGGCTCGCTGGGTGTAGAGTATCCTGGGTGTATACTAACCACCGGTCCTGGGATCCATCATTACGCACACCTGGCATCAATCACTATGCGCACCTGCATGTCATAATGAGGCACACCTGGACTCCATTACCTCACTAGTGTATCCCCTGCTAGTTGACGTCAACACCTCCCGGGTATGTTCGAGATGTTGCACACTGCAAATATCCTCTTCCATCGCTGTCCTCAGTTGTGCCAGCTGGTCATGGGGTTGAAGACAGGTTACAGAATAACACCTCACCAAAGGGAAGCAACATGCATTTTTTTGCATTTTTACTGGTGACGTCAGGTCCAAGAGCAGCTGCCAAAGTTACCGGGGATGCCTCAGCTAGCTCATCAGGCTTCCATGCCTCAGCTGGCTCAAACAGTTTCTCAAGCCTCGGTTGGCTTGTCAGGCTTCCATTGCCGAAGCTACCGGGGATGCCTCAGCTAGCTCGTCAGGCTTCCATGCCTCAGCTGGCTCGACTGGCTCTCAAGCCTAAGTTGACTCGTCAGGCTTCCATGCCTCAGATGGCTCATCGGGGTCCCATGCCTCAACCGGCTCGTCGGGCTCCCATGCCTCAGCCGGCTCTACAGGTTCCCGCACCTTAGGAGAAGCAATCGGCCTGCTCCTGGTCTTCGGGACCATCCCTTTGGCCGGCGTCCTGTGGCTAGAGTCGCACATCAGGGAGGGGGTACTGTCACTTCTACTCCCGCTCCTCCACTCTGGCGCTTATTGTCACCAGTTTACTCATTATTACGCACACCTGTTACCATTGTTACACGCACCTGCGCCTCATGAGACTTACCTGGACTCCCTTGCCATCCTGATTACTTCCCCTATATCTCTCACTCCCTTTGTTTTTTTCTTCAGGCATTATTGTTTCTGCTTACACATTTCATATCTGTTCGCTACTCGTGCTTCTTGTTTTGCTCCATGTTAATTTATTTTTTAAATTTACTCTCTGTACTTGCTTCCCGATTATTAGCGTACACGTTACAACAGTGTTGTGTGTGTTTGCCTGCTTGGGCTGCATGATTCATGCATGTACAGTAAAACGTTGTACATATTACATGGGAATGCACATAAAATCAATGAGATTACGACAAGGTTGACTTTACCGGAATGTGTCCTTGAACGGATAAAGGGGTTTCTAATTTCCCCATTCCTACTGTATATTTAGCCCACCATGTAGAGTAATGCAGGCCAATAAAGAGGTGATAATTTACATTGTTGAAGCTAAAGTATGAGGACCACAATGGAAATAAGTCGTAGAACATTTTTGCATTTAACCTCAATGATTCTTAATCAAGTGTATATTTTTGTTTGTGTTTTGGACCTTGTTTTAATTTCTCAATTAAAATAAAGTAAACAAAAAAATGGTACAGTAGAAGGTGGATTTGGCTTCCTTGTACAGCATCCATTAGGGGTTTATTTGGTTAGTTTTAATTTAATCAGATTACTTTCAAGTATTTGTGAGAAAGGAATTTAGCCAAAGCAGTGTAAATAACCGTGGGCTGATAAACATTGAAAAAAAAGTTTTCATTTGAGTAACTTCTAATTCTGCCAGATGTCTAGTTCATGATTATAATGAGATGCAAATTGATGTTGTCACCAATAATAAACTGACAGTGTACTGCAAAGAAATAATTGGACAAAAAATATGCTTTTACCTCCATAGGTTTTGAAAACTTGTGTGTACTGAATTCTGAAAACCTCTAATTTAGGTAGCTTCTAGCTTGTTTTATGGTACTTCCTGACGAAGACCATGCTGAAACAGAGTTTAATAATTTTGTTCTATTGAACACGACACTATAATAAAGCATTTATCCTGCTTGAGTTTTGAGCTTCTAGGTTTTCAAGTGGAATGGGTTGTCTTGTGGCAATGTGTCTCACAGATTCAAAGCTGCATTCCGCATTATAGACATTTTAATGGTCAAAACAATAACAAACAGTATTATCTTTTCCTTTCTCTTTCAGAGGATAAGTGGTGACTATTGGGAGACCAAGGACATTGATCTATGTGAGGAGGGTCCCCAGTGCCAAACAACAAGGTGAGCTGTCTAATGTTTCTAGAAGTGATAGCAGTAATTAACAAGCACATATCACACAGATGGGTGTGATACAGTAGCTCCACTGAAGCTTCCATTGTGTGTATTGTTTGTCCACTCCACATGTGTAGCCTCCAATGTACAAAGCTGATTTCTTTGATCTAGACGCTGTTCGGTTCACCTAGGGGTAAAGAGTGGTGTGTGTGTGTGAGTGCAATAACTAGCGTTTGTAAGTCCGTGCGGGTATCTGTGCGTGTCTGTGTCTGTGTCTGTGTCTGTGTCTGTGTCTGTGTCTGTGTCTGTGTCTGTGTCTGTGTATGGTGAGGTGGAGGGGTCGTGTCTCACAGTGTGAGTGTTATACATTCTAACAACCAAAACTGAGCACCTTTTCACGCAAACAAATCTGCCCTGTAGCTGTGTGTGGCTGTGGATTTAATTATTTATGCGAGAGCAAGGGCTTGGGAGTAACAGTATTGAAGTGTGTGATGCAGTGTGTGTTGTTCGGTGTAGAAGACTGTTCCATTGTGCATAAAATAACCCTAACCTGTTGAGTTCCGGTTCATAGCTATGCACACAGTTGCTGTTTCCATGAACTTGCCCAGTGATTTTTTTGTTGACATTTAGAACTATTGCATAGAAAATAGACGCTACACTTGCCTGCTAGGGTGTGTTTCCATTGAATTATCTTGTGTTGATAAAAACAGCTGGACTTTATGATGTCACACCCATTTATTATTATTATTTTTTACAAAAACCTAACATTACAGTTTCCATTACAAATGTCTCAATGATTTCTCTTGCGACATTGCTTTCATCGAATGAACCTGGGTCAATGGAAACCTACCTACTGTCACCAATTTCCCTCTCTGCTTGTACAGGATTTGCAAGGCCAACAAAACACAAACACAGTTAATGATTATTTAACTGTGAGATATTGACCATGAATCCGATGAATAGTCGAAGGGGAAATTGGTGAATATACAGTACACTACCTAGCGAATAGGGTGCCAATTTGGACTCAGATGGGAGTTTTGTTCCTCTAGATACTAGGGACATACTCTAAGAAAAACTGAGCCTATAGCTGAAATGACTTTTTTCAGCATTATTCTACCTACTAATTGAAATTACACACACTTTGAGAAGTAATGCCTGAGAAATAAAAACAGGCCTGGGGCAACTGTGGTTTTAAATGCCCTTTTATTCCCCTTTTTATGTAAAAAGACATACTATGCAGTCTTGTTAATACAATTATGCATGTCACTTAATTTAATTTTGCTCTCATTTGATAGGATTGCATGGTGATAGGAGTGTTTTATAACATTTGCATTACATACTTTACATACCAGGTCGTCATAGCGGCTAAACGGTTTGTAATTATAAAAGCACAGAAATGCATCAGAACAGTCAGTTTACATTCAGTTTTGTTTTTGCATAAAACACAGTGGTTATTTATTCAACACACTGTTTGTAAATGGCTCTCCTCTTTCGAGGAGTGGCATTTTGCAGCCATGTGATTGTGTGTGTCAGACATAAAAGGGCTGAGTGATAGGTGTTGTAAAACAGACAAAGACATACGAATGCCTAAATTACCATTATGAATCACAATCAATGCTTTACAGCATGCAAATAAGATTAATCTCACCAGTTTAAATGGATGATTACCATCAGTGATGTAGTGGTAAATAAGAGGTGGGTAAACGCTGATCACTGTGGCGAATAAAGTAATGCTTCTCATATTTTCTGATGCATTTTATGTGCGTTCAAGGCACTTGTGTGCATTTACTCTCCACTCCACCACTGATTACCATGTGTGACCAGACCCAGTTAGGTTACTAATACAAAACATATTAGCTAGACGTTTAGTTCTGTTTACAAGAGGAGAAAGTAAGATGACAAAGGACAATCAATGCTAAAAAAGGCAAGAACCTGATAACCGAATATGCATTACCAGAAATATAGCAGCCATTACAACTACCATAATGTAAAGGGGACGAGTGTACTCCAGCCTACGTAGACCCGAGAAATCAACTTTATGGCTGTTTAGAATGACATTAACAGATTGCAGCATTATTCATTCATCTTCATTTTATTTATTTATTTATCGGCAAAGACGAAAGAAAGTCAGGCTGCGGCTCTCAAATCCCTTTGATTTATAATGGATGAATGTGTATAGCACATGTAGTAAACCTTGCCTTCGTAGGGAATTGTGTTGTGTGCCTGTGCCAAACAGTGCTGAACAATGCTGAACTGCACTACTCCGCATATAAGACAAACCAGACAAATGAATCATCCCTTTGGTAGGACTGTATGGTTGTATTTTTTGTTTCATTTTCCCTGGGACACTATGATGACTTGCTGTGTCATAGTCTTTTCTAGCTAGACCATTCATCTTCAATGGGTGTGAAGGTTACGTCCTGCCTACAAGATCACCATTTATCATTGATTGCGGGTGTAACACTCTGATGCCATAGGAATGTGTCACACCTTGGTTGCTCTCTCTCTCTCTCTCTCTCTCTCTCCACTGTTCCCTTGATGTGGTACACCGTATACGTATATGTTTGCTCTGCATTATGTTCTTGTTTGTGTGCCTGTGTTTCTCTAGGCATGATTTTGTAAGTACTTTGTTTTTCTGAGAACTGTGCATGCGTGTGTGCGTGCGTCTGTGTTTTCTAAGGATCCATCTCCGATCGTGTAAAGACAAGGTCTGCGTGCCAAATGGCACCTTATTCCCTGTATACTGTAGTGCACTACTTTTGACCAGAGCCCTGGTCAAAGTAGTAAACCGTATAGGGAATAGGGTACCATTTCGGACGTAACCCCACACTTCATGAGACAGCATTCTCCTCAAGGGGCTAATGTTCTCCCATGAGGTCAGATGCATATTGAATTAAATCAAGTGGAATTGCGACTGCGAAACCGAATGAGAAATATAATCTCTGACAAGCAGAAATACACGGTTATCATATGTCAAAATATGTTAGACTCTCCTGCCTGATTGTAGACCAATATTCTGAAAATCATCTCTGAACATCAATGCTTACAATGACTCTTTCATTCTTTACTGTAGTCATAATAATGATATATATGATTATCTGATCATTCAGAAATGTTTAATCATAAAATCCTTCCATTATTGGCAAGTAAGGATTATATCAAAAAGGACATTGGAAGATTGGTCATGGCTGTACATCGATGTTGATGATGGTGCACCCAATTCTTATAGAGGTCGTAATGCCATTGCATGTTTATCCCATTGTTGCATGTGGCTGTGAGTTGAGGATGAGGTTGTGATGGTAAAGAGATGGGGACAGGGGTACATTGATACATTGATGAAATGTATCAAAGGCAGCTCGAGGCAACTCAGCTCAGCTAATAAATCCTTTAATACATTGCATGCTCAATCCTTCAATATTTTGCAAGCTTTCATGGTAGAAAAGAGAGCAGCTTTCACAAGCATATTGTTAATTACACAATTTCCCTATACAATTTATTTCAATTATGTTGCTAAAGAGGCAACCCTTAATCATCATCCATTTGCTTAGTCCCTAATAGTGAACAGATGCCTGCATTATTGTTGCTTATCATTTTCAAGTAGGCAAAAGGACAACTGCCATACCCGGCATGATGGTGTAGTGTGGTATAGTGACCTCCTCTCCTCAGGGAGCTCAAGTCAGGCAGCCTATAGTCCTTGTCCTTGATAATTCGCCTCCCTTTGCCTTTTCCTCTTTCTCCTTTCATATGTGTGCCACATTGTGTCACCACAGCTGAAAAATGGCCAAGCTATGGAACAAAAGTAGGGAGCGGATTGTTACATGCATTTTTTGGGGGGTATTTACATGAAGCAATTATATTCCATTTTTCTTATTCCATGCTAGAGGTAATAATTGCTTAAATACATTTTCCTCTGGAGACAGACAGACCCCTTTTTGCGCAGTGGCCTCTCTCTCTCTCTCTCTCTCTCTCTCTCTTTATTTCCCTTCAGCCCTTACCTCCCCCCTCCTCCTCCATCTCTCTCTCCCCATATCCCTTCTCCCTGCTGCATCCTTAAACATTGTCATCTGTGTTTCTGCGGAAGTGGAAGTAGATCAGCAGGGGCCCCAGTCTCTCAGGCACCACACAGTGGTCTGATCACACAGCAAGAGGCGTGCTCGCTCCACAGACAGAAAGGCCAATGATGTAAATAAGGACGCCCCTTTGGCTTTCACTGCTGCTTTGCTGTTGTGTTTGCAAAATAGGCAGCAACCAATGTGCCTGATTTTCTGATGTTAAATGCTTCCCCGCTGAGCCAGGTCCTCTGACAACGAATTAAGTCTTCATAATAAGAAAGAAAACGCAAAAGGAAACAATAAGTGGGGTCAGATAATGAAATAAAAACTAAATGTGGGTCATCCTTGATTCAAAAGGGATGATTTGTAGCTAAGTGTTTTGAAGTGACAACAGATGATCAGACAGAAAGGCAAGTGTGTCCTTTGTCCCCTTTTAGATCTGCTGTCCCTTGTCGTTTAGTTTTGTATTGTGGACACAGACAGACACAGTGCTCAGGACAGCAGTGAATCAATACAGGCTGCTGGCTGTCTCCCATTATCCTAACAGCAGAATGATGAGTGGGCTCATCCACTCTGCCACTCTTCCCCCAGCACCAGGTCTCACTGGGTCGCGCCAGGCCACACCACGATACTAATTTTTACCATTTATCACTCGCCATGTTTGATGTTTTTCATTAGTTGCCTCCATGGGCACTGAATAATTTTAATGTCCCAATCAGGCACGGGCACAGATATGAAATCAAATGTATTTATAAACCCCTTTTTACATCAGCAGATGACACAAAGTGCTTATACAGAAACTCAGCCTAAAACCCCAAACAGCAAGCAATCCAGATGTAGAACTCCCTAGAAAGGCTGGAACCTAGGAAGACACCTAGAGAGGAACCAGGCTGGTCCAAGGGCTCAGAGTCTCCAGGAGGGGAGGGAGAGAGGGAGATAATTAGAGGGAGCATACTTAAATTCACACAGGACACCAGATAAGACAGGAGAATTACACCAGATATGTCAGATTCGCCCTAGCCCTCCGACACATAGACTATTGCAGCATAGATAATGGAGGCTGAGACAGGGGGGTTGGGGGACACTGTGGCCCCGTCCGACAATACCCCCTACAGGGACATCCAGGCAGAATATATAACCCCACCCACTTTGCCAAAGCACAATCCCCACACCACTAGAGGGATATAAACAGACCACCAACTTACTACCCTGAGACAAGGCTGAGTATAGCCCACAAAGATCTCCTCCACCGCATGAGCCCAAGGGGGCACAAGACCGGACAGGAAGATTGCGTCAGTGACTCAGCCCACTCAAGTCGAGTATAGCACAAAAAAGCCTGGCACAACGGGACACACCCCTCGCAGGGATGGCATGGAAGAGCACTAGTAAGCTGGTGACTCAGCCCCTGTAATAGGGTCAGAGGCAGAGAATCCTAGGGCTCAACTGCCCTGTGAAAATATGGCCTTGCAGCTTGGTGGACTTCTACATGCATTGTCCACTGGCTACGGGCAGTGAGTTTGAATATTGCAGTAGGCTACTTTATGTTGGATCTGTCATGCGACTGTCAGGAACACAGAATAGGGAAATTTGACTATTAGTTAGGAAGGGGGTCATAGAAGATCATAGAATCAGAATAAACTCAAATCAAGTAAAAACAAATATTTTTCGACAGCATAGCTAGCTTGCATTTGTTACGATTCGGCTGATCGTCCATCCTTTTCCCAATGTCAATCATCTCTAGTCATCTCTAGTTAGTAGTAGAGACTGGCACAAATTGCTTACCATGTGTGATGAGTGATTGGGTTGTTGCAGAAAATAGCAGAGACAGGTAGCCCCAACTACCGGGAGGGGAGATTTGAGCACCTGCCACCCGAACGGTCTGTGCATGGCCCTGGTCGTAATGTAATGGCCCTGTGCATGGCCCTGATACGATGTAAACTGTGGTCAATGTTTAACTTCGATTGAAAATATTGTTTAGTTTCTCTCCTTGTTTTTGGAAATGTAGGTTTTGGACATTGGCATTCAATTGCTTCGCTTCCTTGTGAGTTGTTATTGCACATCCTGAATATGCCAACCAGCTTAAACTCCCATATATGTTTTTTGGTTTGTTGTAAAAGCCCATCAGCAACCCTTGAACATTCTGTCAGTATTTCCGCAACAAGCATGTGCAGTAGAGTGCAGCTGTGTTGTACTAAAAGAGGCTCCCGGCTGAATGGGTAGGACGTCTAGATTTGACTTAACAGTCTTAAAAGGAAATGTAATTGATAGAAGTGGGACGATAAAGGGATCAAATTAGTGATGCCATTAGGAAGACTGGGAGAGAGGAAATCTGTGGCAAAACCTATGGGAGGAGACCTCTTGATTAAATCCACTGTTAACATAATAGCTCATGGGTTAGAGACATGATGCTTCTGCTATCTTTGTTGTGAGGGACGAGGGAAACAATCCATCAGTAGGATGTATGTAAAGTTGAATACAATGTGTAGTAGTTCTTCTTCACTAAGATCATAGTAGCAGAACCAACATAAACGTACATCAATAGTGTTTTTTTTTCCACCCCTAATACAGAACACAGAATTTCAAAGCACTAACGTCAACACAGGTCCAGGAGCTTAGAGGCTTTCTGATTTACTCTAGTAATCCTGTCAGTAACTCCTCTTACATGTGACTCCTGTAAGAGTAGGGTGACACTAATGCTAATGAAGAAAATAAGAGGGAAATAAATAACTACTCAGAATCCTTAATTTGACTTAATATGACCTTGTTTTAGAGTTGTTTTGGTTCAAAGTGATCAGATGCAAATTATGTGCATTTTTACAGAGGATGTTGATGTCATCCACCCTAAGTATTAATTGCCTTGCATTCTGATTAGAGCTGTAATGGTATTAACTAGAATTGAACACAATTACCTATTTTCTCCAAAGTGTACTGCCCCCAAAGCCAAATGTGGGCAAATATTCTTGAATGAATTGGGAACATACACAAAAGTATGTAGACGCCCCATCAAATTAGTAGATTCGGCTATTTCAGCCACACCTGTTGCCGAATATATAGTGCCAACTGTAAAGTTTGTAAAGGAGAAATAAAGGAGGAATAATGGTCCGGGGCTGTTTTTCATGGTTCAGGCTAAGCCCCTTAGATCCAGTGAAGGGACATCTTAACAATACAGCATACAATGACATTCTAGATGATTCTGTTCCTTCAACTTTGTGGCAACAGTTTGGGGAAGGCCCTTTCCTGTTTCAGCATGACAATGCCCCCATGTACATTGTGGAAGAACTTGACTGGCCTGCACAGAGCCCTGACCTCAAACCCATCCAACACCTTTGGGAGGAATTGGAACGCTGACTGCGAGCCAGGCCTAATCACTCAACATCAGTGCTCGACCTCACTAATGTTCTTGTGGCTGAATGGAAGCAAGTCCTCGCAGCAATGTTCTAACATCTAGTGGAAAGCCTTCCCAGAAGAGTGGAGGCTGTTATAGCAGCAAAGGGGGGACCAACTCCATATTCATGCCCATGATTTTGGAATGAGATGTTCGAGCAGGTGTCCACATACTTCTAGTCGTGTAGTGTGGTAAGGAAGACATGACTTGACCCAAATTATGAATGGCTGTGCATGTTATTAACTGGAGGTTAAAAGAAAATGGCTTCTAGGAAAGAACATTTGTATTTTCCTTGGCATCCAGGACCAATCACTGTTGTGTATTGGAAATTGTGATTTCCAAAGATTGGGCTCAACATAATGCAGCACGGCTATCTGCAGCACAACGGGGAGGAAAATGGCTTTCATTAAATTACATTGAAGTTTATACATCAGTGATGATAAGGGCAGTATGGGCCTGCCAACTCCCTAGAAACAAGATTGAACTGCTCCGTCTCCCACAATATGAAGAAATTAAGTATTCTATTCATTTTCTGCTGCAGATGCATATGTAGAGGTAAATGAAAGCAGAAGATTTTATTTAAAAGCAATGTGACAGAATAAATAAAAGGAAAGGAAATTCATATTACTGTAGCTATTCTACACAGGCAGATACTGTATCAGTTGGGATTCAGTGTGAATATTTGTCTGTATATATAACTGGGTGGGCCTATAAGAATAAAAGTGTTTCAGTATTCTGGAGGCATATAAGTGTAAATAGTACTTTATTGATGCTATTAAATTAAGTTGACGGTTTAGTCCATAATCCTCTCAATGATTAGACGAACAATTGTCAATGTCAATCGAGACTCCTTAAGGTCTGGAACAAGTCACATCAATCTGCTCTGTTGCTGTGTGTTTCAAAAGAAATGGACACCTTGCAGCACCGAAATGGCAACATACAAGTGTCAAACAAACTGTTGATAAACCCTTTCACAGATTTCAAGCATATGTCATACAATTTTAGCTTCTCCTGCCTCCAACCATAGTAGTTGGCAGAGTGGCTTCAGTGTTGAAAGCTTACTGTGCATCCCCTGTATAGTGTGCAATTCCAATAGGTACAGACGAGTCATAGGCTATCCATTGAAAGTGATGGGCCACGTGTCTTCTCTATTTTATCAATGTTTATGATAAAAATACACAAGATACACATAACAAATTCCAAGACATCTAAATAATGCAAAGATACTGAATTTGGTTATTACTGACATTTTAAGTGATGTCTCGTCTACTCTCCTCTTTTAACATTGGATTTAGCCATCAGAGTCCCTGCTTTTTGGGGGGTGGATGACACCATTGCTTGAATTGATGGGTAGCCTCTGAAATGACACCCTAATCCCTACATAGTGCACTGTTTTTGACCAGGGCCCATAGGGACGCAACCCTAGTTTTAGTGTCTGTCCAGAGATCAATTAGGTTAGGAGTGAATAGCCTCAGAGGAAGTGATGCAATTAGAGCTGCAGTGTCGGAGAACTGTGTATCCATCCACAAGTCAATTTATCACCAATTAAAAACAAATAGACTTTGCACTGGTGTAATCATCAGCTTCATCACTTTTCTATTGAATCTTTATCAACAGTTCATTATTGGTTTGTGAAGAAAAGGAATAAGAAGGCAGACTTCAGCATGATGCTCAGAGTAAATTCCTGATGTAGGATAGGCAAGACAAATATGGAGATGTGAGTTATAACTATCTACCCTCTCATGTGTTTCAATTACAAGAGGGGAAAGCATATCCGAATGGACCCAGATAGCTAAAGCAAGCTATCTGAACAACCCAACATATGGAAAATCCTATTTCTAAATGTGAAACACACACAGTTGCCATCTGAAAATGGTGAATTACTACCACCACAGAAATACATCTCTCCAAGCTAATGATATGCAATATAGTAAAACATAGAAATGGAAAGGGAAAAATATGCACAAATGCTTTACGGTCGAGTTCAGTGCTGGCTGCCTTATCCTTTGAGTAATTGTCAATTGGGGAGGTTTTGCCGTTTTAGTATGAAATGAACACACTCACTCCTGTCTTGAGTTTGTTCCCATAGTGGAGGCGCATAAAGCATCAGTGACTGGAGAAGGTTGAGGAGAATGGATGGAGGCAGGGCTTTTATAGGGCAAGATTCGCAACCTGACACCACTACATCACTTTTCAGGGTGAAGATGTTGCCGCCTGAGACCCAACCGGGCCCTATTCATTTATACTGCTTCACAGGAACGTGTTACCAAAGAGAAATGTAGCCAATAATACGGATGTGTTGTAAATGATCAAGTCTCTATTCCAAGCATGTGTCCCTCATCTCGGTGTAGAGTTGATAAATGGAGCATATGATTGGATGTGTACATTTCTTATGAAAGCATTGGATAATAACGTTCATGCTAAATTACAAGCTGAGAATTTTCGCTGGCAGTGGGAAATTGTTCATTACTAAGCAATGTGTAGTGCAACACATTTCAAAAAGAAAGCGCACAGGATTAACCCCTACTCATCACAGACTCAAAACTATGTGACACGTCGAAAATAAAGAGCAACGAAAGAGAAGTGAAGAACAAGAATAATGTTTGCTGTTAATTACCTCTAGAAATTGGCAGGCAGCTCCAACTCGTTGCAGAGAGCGTGTGACCCTTAGCTTTGCTGAGGAAAACCATTTGAATGTGCTTATCCTTTTTATTCGTGTATAATGTCCTGTCCCCTATATGCCTACTCTCAGTATGCACCATTATCTCAGAAGATGCTTGCAGTTAGCCTTTCCACTGTTCATGTGTGTTAATGGACATGAGTTCACCTGGAGATGCTTTGATCGAGCTTGCGTCTCAAATTACACCCTAATCCCCATATAGTGCAGTACTCCCTACTTATAGAGGGAATAGTGTGCCATTTGGGACACACAGCCTATTTCAATGGGAAAATGGAGAAAAGATACTGAGAGTGGTTTGGCTTTTGTTTCTGTGGATTGTACTGTACAGTATTTTATTGGAGAAATGTATTTCATGTTGTGTACCGTCTTTCTGTAATCCCATTCCTACTCACCTACTTCCATTAGCCCCTTAGGATGTTACTGTCAGATCAGCATCTCATAGGAGCTAACTAGTCTCTATGCATCTTCCAAGATACAACTGGACTGACTGTCAGTTTGCCTGTTTTTCATCTTGTAAATATGTGAGAACTACGTCAGAGGTAGCTGTTGGCTACGTGTCATTCTCCATGCAGAGATTATCCTGTGTGGATGTCATATCAAATTGCAACTCTAGATTAAAACAGAGCAATTCCTACATATCCAAACATATCATCTTCCAACATGTATATTTACATGGAACAACGTTACAAAAAAAGACACAAAGGTAATGACGCTAATGTAAGCTTGTGACAGTATAACTATTCTGCAAAAGTACACAGTATTTCAGGAAAATATTTACAACATTCTCCCTTCATATAGTATTGTTAGAAATGTTTACATCAACAATTGTGGAATAAACTATTGTGTCTCTGTGATAAGTGGAAAACTAGTGCTGTGTCCCAAATGGTACCCTATTCCCTATATATTGTACTAATTTTGACCAGAGCTCGTCAGAAATAGTAGACTATACATTTGGAACCCCACCTAAGACGGCGCCGGAGCAGAAGGCAGATGTTTTACATGCCCCCAACTGATTGTGTTTTTTAAAAAATTTTTATTTACGTTGTTTGTAACTTGTTTTTTTACAAATGTTGTGCATAATGTTGCCGCAACCGTCTCTCATGACCAAAATGACTTCCAGACATCAGGACTGCGATTACTCACCACGGACTAGCAAAATCTTTTTTCTTGTTTAACGACTCTGATGAACCCGAGGCGGAGGATATACGGCTCCCTCTGGAACAGGCCCCGGCCCCGTGATCTACGTGAAGAAGAGGCAGAGAAAAAGAGGCCATGGAGAGCAGGCTGCCTTCTGAGAAGTCGGAGGTGTTCGAAAAAAACCTCCACTTCCCTCAATTCTGCTAGCAAACATGCAATCTTTGGATAATACAATTTACGAGTTATGGGGAAGATTAAACTACCAACGGGACATTAAAAACTGGAATATCTTATGCTTTACGGAGTCGTGGCTGAAAGATGACAATATCAACATACAGCTGGCTGGTTATACGATGTACCGGCAGGATAGAACAGTGGCGTCTGGTAAGACAAGGGGCGGCGGACTATGTATTTTTGTAAATAACAGCTGGTGCACTATATCTAAGGAAGTCTCAAGCTATTGCTCATCTTGAGTATATCATTATAAGCTGTAGACCACACTACCTACCGAGAGAATTCTCATATGTATTCTTCGTAGCTGTTTACATACCACCTCAGTCAGAGGTTGGCACTAAGATTGCATTGAAGGAGCTGTATTCCGCCATAAGCAAACAAGAAAACCCAGAGGCGGCACTCCTTATAGAAGGGGACTTTAATGCAAGGAATCTTAAATCCGTTTTACCAAATTTCTATCATCAAGTGCAACCAGAGGGAAAATAACTCTAGACCAACTATACTCCACACACAGAGACACATGCAAAGCTCTCCCTCACCCTCAATTTGGCAAATCTGACCATAATTCAATCCTCCAGATTCCTGCTTATAAGCAAAAATGAAAACAGGAAGCACCAGTGACTAGATCAAAAAAAAAGTGGTCAGATGAAGCAGATGCTAAGCTACAGGACTGTTTTGCGAGTACAGACTGGAATATGTTCCGGGATTCCTCCAATGGCATTGTGGAGTACACCATGTCTGTCATTGGCTTCATCAATAAGTGTATCGATGACGTCATCCCCACAGTGACCGTACATACATACCCCAACCAGAAGACATGGATTACAGGCAGCATCCACTCTTAGCTAAAGGGTATAGCTGCCGCTTTCAAGGAGCGGGACTCATAAGAAATCCCGCTATCACCTCCGACGACCATCAAACAGGCTAAATGTCAATACAGGGCTAAGATCGAGTCATACTACGACCTGCTCTGACGCTCGTTGGATGTGGCAGGGCTTGCAAACCATTACAGACTACAAAGGTAAGCACAGCCAAGAGCTGCCCAAGTGACATTAGACTACCAGACAAGCCAAACTTCTTCCATTTAAGAATGATGTTGGCCAATGTGTTCTTTGGTACCCTTCGCCAGATCTGTGTCTCGACACAATCCTGTCTCGGAGCGCTACGGACAATTCCTTCGCCCTCATATCTTGGCTTTTGCTCTGACATGCACTGTCAAATGTGGGATCTTATGTAGACACGTGTGTGCATTTCTGAATTTACCACAGGTGGACTCCAATGAAGTTGTAGAATCAATGGAAACAGGATGGCAAACTCCAAGTGGGAGTGAAAAACATGAATTTAATTCATTGTAGAATAAGGCTGTATCATAACAAAATGTTTAAAAAGTGAAGGGGTGTGAATACTATACGAATGTACTGTATAATGTTGCATTATCACCATACATAGACACACATGCTTTAATCAGTGCCAGTAGCAGGCCATCAGTAAAAAATGTAGTAAGGGGCCTGGACAGCTGCCCTGTGGTATGTCTGACTCTACCTTCATTATGTTGGAGAGGCTTCCATTAATGAACAGCCTCTCTGTTCTGTTAGACAGGTAACTCTCAAACCATGAGATAGCAGAGGACGTAACATACGTCCTCTGCTATTTCCGGTACCGACAGAGATGGCCGTCTCGCTTCGCATTCCTAGGAAACTATGCAGTATTTTGTTTTTTTACGTGTTATTTCTTACATTGGTACCCTAGGTAATCTTAGGTTTCATTACATACAGTCGGGATGAACTACTGAATATAAGAGCAACGTCAACTCACCATCAGTACGACCAGGAATATGACTTTCCCAAAGCGGATCCTGTGTTCTGCCTTCCACCCAGGACAACGGAATAGATCCCAGCCTGCGACCCAAAACAACGACGCCGTAAAAGAGGGAAATGAAGCGGTCTTCTGGTCAGGCTCCGGAGACGGGCACATCGCGCACCACTTCCGAGCATACTACTCGCCAATGTCCAGTCTCTTGACAACAAGGTTGATGAAATCCGAGCAAGGGTAGCATTCCAGAGGGACATCAGAGACTGTAACGTTCTTTGCTTCACGGAAACATGGCTCACTCGAGAGACGCTAACTGAATCGGTGCAGCCAGCTGGTTTCTTCACGTATCGCGCCGACAGAAACAAACATCTTTCTAGTAAGAAGAGGGGCGGGGGCGTATGCCTTATGATTAACGAGACGTGGTGTGATCACAACAACATACAGGAACTCAAGTCCTTCCGTTCACCTGATTTAGAATTCCTCACCATCAAATGTCGACCTCATTATCTACCAAGGGAATTCTCTTTGATTATAATCACAGCCGTATATATTCCCCCCCAAGCAGACACATCGATGGCCCTGAACAAACTTTATTTGACTCTTTGCAAACTGGAAACCACTTATCCTGAGGCTGGATTCATTGTATCTGGGGATTTTAACAAGGCTAATCTGAAAAGAAGACTCCCTAAATTGTATCAGCACATCGATTGCGCAACCAGGGCTGGTAAAATCTTGGATCATTGCTATTCTAACTTCCGCGACGCATATAAGGTCCCCTCCCCCCTCCATCCTTTCGGAAAAGCTGACCATGACTCCATTTTGTTGCTCCCTGCCTACAGTCAGAAACTAAAACAAGAAGCTTCCGCACTCAGGTCTGTTCAACGCTGGTCCGACCAATCTGATTCCACGCTTCAAGACCGCTTCGATCACGTGGATTGGGATATGTTCCGCATTGCATCCAACAACAACATTGAGGAATACGCTGATTCGGTGAGCGAGTTTGAGAGCATGCTGTCAGGCTGTATCACCGCCTGGTACGGCAACTGCTCCGCCCACAACAGTAAGGCTCTCCAGAGGGTAGTGAGGTCTGCACAACACATCACCGGGGGCAAACTACCTGCCCTCCTGGACACCTACACCACCCAATGTCACAGGAAGGCCATAAAGATCATCAAGGACAACAACCACCCGAGCCACTGCCTGTTCACCCGCCTATCATCCAGAAGGCGAGGTCAGTGCAGGTGCATCAAAGCAGGGACCGAGAGACTGAAAAACAGCTTCTATCTCAAGGCCATCAGACTGTTAAACAGCCACCACTAACATTGAGTGGCCGCTGCCAACATACTGACTCAACTCTAGCCACTTTAATAATGGGAATTGATGGAAATGTATGCAAATTATATCACTAGCCACTTTAAACAATGCTACTTAATATAGTGTCTACATACCCTACATTACTCATCCCATATGTATATGTATATGTATATACTGTACTCTGTATCATCTACTGCATCTTTATGTAATACATGTATCACTAGCCACTTTAAACTATGCCACTTTGTTTACATACCCTACATTACTCATTCCATATGTATATACTGTACTCGATAGCATCTACTGGATCTTGCCTATGCCGTTCTGTACCATCACTCATTCGTGTATCTTTATGTACATATTATTTTTCCCTTTACACTTGTGTGTACAAGATTGTAGTTTTGGAATTGTTAGGTTAGATTACTCGTTGGTATTTCGCTACACTCGCATTAACATCTGCTAACCATGTGTATGTGACGAATACATTTGATTTGATTTGATACAATAATGTTAAAAGACCTATAGGCGCTCTGTTTGGAGCTGGCTGGAGAGAGAAAGAATGTTATCCTTGTGAAATTGGCCAATGATGACCATAGAGTTTGAAAAGTCAAAAGGAGAGTTTTTCTTTGTGTTTCTATGTTAAGTATGGTTATTGTCAGCCACTATATGACAGGTTAATTCATTAATGTTAAAGTTTGTTGCCCTCTGGTAGCATTTTCTAAGCAACACATAAATTGTAAGCTACCTTCATTAGATACATTTCAATTTCAAAACTTTAGTCCTACAGAACCATGGGATTCTGATTCAGGTTACTACTACAGAGCCAGAGCAAGAGAAGGTAAAGAAAAGTTTTGGTTCCCAATAATATGTCTGACTGAAAATTAAGTGAGTGGTTGCCTCTTAAGCTCCGCGGACCTGGTATCTGGCCCAAACCAACCGCTCAGAGTTTATTTCACAGATATAAATGTTTGTCTTTTGGGAATGTAATCATACAGTCCTTATCTCCCATCTGGCATGGGGACCGTAGAGGAGAATGCAGAGGATTCTGGTCAGAAGAGTAATTTCCTGCAAAAAAGGCGAAAATGTGTAAATAGTATACAAAGAACACTTTGTTGACTATATGTGAACACACACTTTCAGGGACATTAGGGGGGCATTATTATGGGAACATTGGCATCTATAGCACCCTTTTTTATCTGTTATTTTATCTCAAGTTATTTGAGTTGAGTCACATTTCACCTTCATCTAATACTGTCTATGGCTGCATTCCAAATGGCACCTTATTCCCTACATCTGGAAAAGGGAGCCATTTGGGACGCTAAAGGTAAGCACATTGGGCTGCATAGATGTGAGAGACTAGATAGATTGTATTTGAACCCCATTGTTACACAGCCCCAGATATTATTTGGCAACCTGTCATTAAGTGCCTTTGAACAAGGTATGGTAGTAGGTGCCAGGAGCATCGGTTTCTGTCAAGAACTGCAACAGTTTCCCGTGTGTATCAAGAATGGTTCACCACCTAAAAGGAGATCCAGCCAACTTTACACAACTATGGGAAGTGTAGAGTCCCACAGTGGAGGTGTCATAATACCCATAAAACCTAGCATTCAAAAACTTGGTTTTGTGTAGGTTTGGCCTGGCGTGACGTTTTGATAACCATGTAAATCTCTCTCGGACATGGTGACTTTTATCAACATATTCGGCTCTATTTACTCTCAGATTGGAAAATGCTATCAAAAGGTTGTATGGGTATGGGACTCATACTGTGGTACTCCATTGGAGTCAACATGGGCCAGCACCGGTGGAGTCAACATGGTCTATGCCCTGGTGATTGAAGCTGTTCTGAGGGCAAAAGGGGTGGGTGCAACTCAATATTAGGAAGGTGTTCCTAATGTTTTGTATTCTTAGAGTATGTCTAATTGCTGTACACTGGATGAGAGCTTTAGGATATCAAAGTGTGAGTGTTCTCACACCACAAATTGAACTGCATAGTGACTTATCAATGTTCAAATTAGAGAAGTACTATGTGTCATCAGTTTGTTCATTATTGACTTTCCTGGTTAAGTAAGGGTTGTATGAGTAAGTATATTGTTTAACTAATTATGAGCCACAAGTGTGCATTGTTCTGATTGTACAAAATCTCAATTTGCCACCATCAAAGCCAGAGGTTCTGGCTTGCTCCTAAACTAAGATGCTGATCATGTCTTTTTTCATATCAACCCAACTTGTATTATATCCGGTTATCCGTCTCATAAGTAACCACAGCATCTTATACCACAAAGTGGTGCTTAGATTGCCGCCACTTGTCCTTGGAGATTAAAGTGAAAAATAGTGGCAAGCAGTACAAATGGTCTCTATTGAACAGATGTGTTGGAAATCGTTTAAACCTAGGCAATCCGTTTATGTGATTTATTTCCCTAAGATGATAAGGAGGGATTACTCAGAGAATTAACAGCATGTTCTCTTGTTGCATTTCTGCTCAGACGACAAGTCACATCTGACCGCCATGCGCATGATTTATCATCACAGATACAAGAACATCGGACTCCAAAGTCAACACTGTCTGGCTGCTTTCCTGTCCCTGCCTTGACTGAGAATATTTCCACAGTATAGCGCTTAATGAGGTAAGAGATTAAGATGTCGCCCTCAATCGCTAAGGCTCAATTAGCACGATGGATTCAAAATGACTTTTAGTTTACCAAAACGTTTGGATAGACTATCATTGAAGTGCTTTTTGATTTAGCTAAAATTAAAAATATAACTTGGGAGGTTATGGCCAGTTTTTTACAGGGTGAAACCATTAACTCTTTTAATGAGGGAAGCTGGCAAATGCTTAAATGTGTCATGCAGTAAACAGGATGGTAGCTAATGCTGGTGGCTTGATCAGGTTTGTTCATTTATATTATGAATGTTAATTCTGAATGTTGGTACTAGAGTAATTACAGCCTTACACAGGTATGTGAGACAATTACTTTAAAGTGTTACTGGAGTGATACTAACATTTTGTTAATGTTATAATAGATTAAGGACAAAATGCTCTGTCCTCACTTATCCTTTCATTCCAAAGGGGTCCAACCTAACCTGGCTCTAATAGGGGTAGCTGTGGAGGACAGGTCAATATGGTCTGTATGAGATGTGGCCAACAGGGGAAAGGATTTATTTGAGTGGTTATATTAAGGCTGCCTACCAAATGGCACCCGATTCCATTTATAGTGCACTACTTTAGACCAGAACCCTATGGGCCCCGGTAAAATGTACTGCACAAATAGGGAAAAGGGTGCCATTTGGGATGCAACGCTAACCTGGGAGATAAAGGACCTCAACCTCCTCAGGTTACCTTTTCTGTGACGCTGAGGCACAATACTCCCCCCTCCGGATTTCACAGCTAAGATATTTCACTTACTAGCACTTGACACTCCCACTGCATCACAAATGGTACACTATCCCCTTTAAATTGCACTACTTTTGACCAGTGCCATTTTGCATTATAAAGGGAATAGTGTGCCATTTGGGAGGCATCCTTCGAAGAGTCTGGAGAGGCCACACAATTTAAAACCCAGAGTGCCTGGTATATGGATGTTGCCTGAGTCAAAGCCTAAAGGGTAACGATAACTGCTGAACTCTGTGATCATGTGGAGAAATTGTGTTTTCTGAGAGGTGTGGCTGGCGCCTGACCCCTTGCTTTCCAATAATCTATGTTTTATGAGATTACTGAGACATCATGTTTGCCATGCAGGTGTCCGCCAGATCTATAGTGCCAGCATTTGACCCCATAAACTGTAGCATTGATTAAACATTATGAAATGTTTATAGCCTTTGTGAGTGAGGCACTTATGTTCAGATGTATTTTTCAGAGAAAGAGAGTACTGTATTTGCGAGTTGAAATTGAGGCGAAACTATCCACTTGTTAAAATTGGACCAAGTAGAACTGTTCTGAGTTGACCTACAAACGGTTCTTGACCGGTAATAAGCTGAAGAGCTTATCTGTAGATATTCCCTCAGTCTTAAATTGCATCCCAGACATCACCCTATTCCCTTTATAGTGCACTTCTTTTGATCAGTGCCCTTTAGGCCCTGATCAAAAGTAGAGCACTATTTAGGGAATAAGGTGCCATTTAAGATGCAGCTAATAGGCCTATTGTATGGTGTCTGCTGTCAGCTGTATTTAGAAACAATGGCTGACAGGCCTGACCTCTGGGACAGTGAGACACACAAACTGGATTACCTGCTGATATCCTGTACTGTACCTCACGACTCTCTTATCACTGCTCTGTCTCTCCAAGATTATACTACTCAAGAAACCAACCACATGCAAAGCAGAACAAGAGAATAAGATATTAATTCTGCTACAAAAAAACTTCAGGAGACCCTATTATTCCTAAACAGCATGATACATATCTTGTTGTTAAATAGCTACCGAGCTACAGTATACGGCTTTGAAGTATTCATTAAGTTATTTCCATCTTTTTTTCAAATATTTGCCTCTGTTGCTACCAGAAAATAAACAGATCCAGGACATCCAGGACAATTTTAGCTTTAAACGTTAGCTGCTGTAGAGCCCAGAGCCATTTCCTTTCTAAAACTACTTGTTATGGTGGAGGGTAGGAGAACATAATGAACGCCACCGGAATAGGAACACTGGGTGTGGGAGAGAGAACTGAAGCAGAGGCCCACATACTGATAGAGGACCTCTGAACATTAGTGATCCGTCTCACCTAACACTGGGAGAGCGCCTTATCTCACTCCTAGATTATGGTGCTAGCTTCCTCTGAAAATAAAACATGTATTTTTTTCTGTGTGCATTGGGGTGTGTCTGTGTACATAACTGAAGTAAACTTGAAACAGGCGAAGAGAAGAGAAGAGTCTTCAGGCAACTGTAGCCAATGTCACTGAGTCCATGGCCTTGCAAGTATAGCCACACTTCAGTCTATAAAATAAGTTTTGACATTATAAAGCACATAGAGGAAAACCCATAAAAGTGTCAGAGACTCCAGTCACCCAGGTCATAGACTGTTTTCTCTGTTACCCCACGGCAAGTGGTACCAGAGCCCCAAATCTAGGACCAAAAAGTTCTACCCCCAATTAATCAAATGGCCACCGGAGTATTACATTGACCCCTCCCTCCATTTGTTTGTACACTGCTGCTACTCGCTGTTTGTTATCTATGCATAGTCACTTCACCCCTACCTACAGGTGCAAATTACCGCAACTAATCTGTACCCCCGCACACGGCCAACTGCCGTGTAGGTTAATGGCTTGTAAGTAAGCATTTCAGGGTAAGGTCTACACGTGTTGCATTCAAATAAATAAATAAAGTTTGATTCATTTGATATTTTGCAGAATTACAGACCGGAATGTTGTTGATGTTATACATTTTCATTCACACATAAACAATTATAACAAAGATATTTAACATACATCTATTTAATTGTGTGATCAAGGGCAGAAAAATATACCTACTTCTGATGAATAGATGATCTCTGAATACAGGGACAATGTACTAAGTGGTTATATTATGTTTGCCTGTTGTGCAAAATTAGTAATTCATTGTCATTTAACCCTTATGTGGTGTTCATTTTTTTGTTATTCACCCAATGTTCACGGGTCTGATGGACCCACAACATTATTGGGTTTTTAAACAGCCATAACAATTTACGTAAAAATACTTAATACTTAATCACAACCGGATGTGATTAGGAGTCCCATAGGGCGGTGCACAATTGGCCCAGCGTAGTCCGGGTTTGGGTTTGGCCAGGGTAGGCCATCATTGTAAATAAGAATTTGAAGGTAAAAAAAAGAAGGTAAAGGTGAAGGTAAAAATATATATATACAGTATATAATAACATGGAATAAATCATGTTTATCTTGAACAAATATAAATGAAACAATGTTTTCATCACTGTTGATGTTTATTGCTTTGAACTGAACACATTTGAAGGACAAATTTTACCTACAGTATTTTATGGAAATGATAAATGAGCCCCATTGAAAAGAAATGAAGGCCGGTCTACAAACCACATGAGGGACATGAGTTTTACTGTGTGCGTGTTGCAAATGTATTTCTTGCACTTGATGTATGTGCACTGTGTCTTCTTGTTCATCACAATACTTCTTCTTGTTGCTACCGGCTGCAATCTAGAATGATGGGGGAAAAAAAATCACTAACATCTCATTCACTCACTTATATATGTAACAGTAAACTTTAGACCGTCCCCTCGCTCATACCCGGGCACGAACCAGGGACCCTCTGCACACATCAACAACAGTCACCCACGAAGCATTGTTACCCATCGCTCCACAAAAGCCGCAATCGTTGCAGAGCAAGGGGAACTGCTACTTCAAGGTCTCAGAGCAAGTGACGTCACCGATTGAAACGCTATTTAGTGCGCACCACCGCCAGCTAAGCTAGCTTTCACATCTGTTACATATAGTTACAGCTGGCCAAGGAAGGAGAGTCAGACACACACACAGGCAACAACATCACTCACACTTACTTCCGGTATTGGAGTTGTTGGTTCTGTGGATCAGGCTGATGGGGAACCAGCATCCTCCTCCTGAATCCCCCTCATGATGGCTGCAGAAGCTTGGGTCCTTGGGATATTTTGGCTCCTCTAGATTTGAAGTCTTACCAATGCCTTGCCCAACTCCTCGAGAAAGAGCCCTCCCCTAGAGCTTCCCTCTGTTCCAATCTGGGTTCAACGCCACCCAGATGACAAACACATTTTGTACACCAAGATGTCAAAGATGTTGAAGAATATCGCAAGTGGCCAGCGTAGGGTTCTTCTTTTGCAGCTGTAGCCAGTCACCAGATTCTCAAAATTGTTCACCCCTCCTTTTCTGGCATTGTAACCCAATATGATTTCTGTTTTTTCACAGCTTCTCCGATCCCTATGCAGCGTACTCAACAGTACCACATTTTTGCCTTTCTTTGGCACTTAGGACACACGGGACATGACGGCTGGGAACACAAACTTATAGGAATTGATAGGCCTGTTCCATGTATTCAACAGCTGAGTTGGGAGCTCTGGCTTGTTTTTTTGTACTGTTCCTACCATTGTCCGCTTCCTTTTGAGGAACTCCTGTCCCAGCTTGTGCAAAGTAAAAAACTTATTGCATGTGATGTTGTGGCCCATGGAGTCCCTGTGTCACGTCCAGGACAATCCGCATCCCTTGGTTCTTCTCGGGGGCTTCTCCATCTGGCTTCTCCATATACACTTGCAATTTCAACCCATATGATGAAGCAGCATCACAGGCAGCCCAGATCTTGATTCCATATATTACGGGTTTAGACGGTAGGAACCACCTGAAGGGGCAGCGGCCCCTAAATGGCATAAACTGTTCATCAACAGTAATTCTGGGCCCATGGTTGTAAAATAAGGCGGTCCACACACTTGTCCCACACTGACCTGATTACAGCTAGCTTGTCTCTCTGCCTCCAAGCTGGTCTGGTGTATTCGTTATCAAAGCAGGTAATCCTGGAAATAATGTGGGATTTTCCCAGAGACATTGTTGCACAGAAAAGTTGTCTGACAGTTTCTGCATCCCACATGGATTCTGTGTATTCCCCCATTGGATCTGAAAACACCAGCAAGGATAAGAACCCAAAAGAATGCATGTAAATGAGTTTGGTCCATTTTCCATCTTTCTCCAAAAACACACCTTCCCTCCAAATTATGGTATTCCAGAATTATTTTCTGGATGGTGTCTGGGATGAATAGTTTAAAAGAAGACTTTATGTCCATCTGCGTTGGTCCTGGTTACATCCTTATCACATTGGCATCCATGCAGGGTGGCTCACTCCTTGGGCATGAAGACCATTCAATATCACCACTTGTTGACATCCACATTTCTTCTCCTAGAGGCTGCTGATGAGCTAGTTGCTGACGGGCTGGTCCTGGGGCTTGCTGATGGTCAATCTTATCCTCTTCTTCCAACTCACTGTCAGACACCGAATTGACAGAGACATGATCCTCATATTTGGAAAAGTCGCTCCATCCACACTAGCTTCTCTCTCTCTGCAAATTAAAAATTCTAAAGCCCTCTGAGCAGAGATTATTTTTGCCATGCTGATTGATTGTGGTAAGGAGCCACACATACAAAGCTATGTACTATAAATGTGCAGGGGGGTGCACGGTGTGCACTCAATAAAATGTGTTCTTTTACATGTTCTTCACAGAAAATGAGCCAAGAGCAATGTCTCAGGTTGAAAAAATAATTAAGTGTATGATTTTTCTTTTAGTAAACATAAAAATGGGTCTCACAGACCCGAACACCACACAAGGGTTAAGTACTTTCTCCACAAAGCAGAGATCTCAAGGGTTCCTTTTCAATCTCTGCAATAGATGGACAAGGGCAGCAATCCAAGATTGCAAATCTATTAGAGGTCAACACTGCTAGCTCAGCGTAAACAATGATTGCAAAAGATTAAGAGATGGTAGATATTCAGATTCCCGAGTGTTTAATAGTCACATGTGGAGGGGGAGCAAGTAGCTGACTAATGGTAGCTATTGGCCAGTCTTTCAGTTTTGCCATGATGCCCCTGTACTGGGCATCTTAGTGATTGAAGCGGGGTGAACAGGGCATGGCTTGTGTTGCTGGGGTCCCTGATAATCTTCTGGCCTTCCTGAGACACATGGTGTTGTAGATGTCCTTTAGGGCAGGCAGTATGCATCCAGTGGTGTGTTTGGCTGCATGTATCACCCTCTGAAGAGCCTTGTGGTCCGCAGCGGTGGAGTTGCTGTACCAGACTGTGATGCAGCCTGACAGTATACTCTCGATGGCTCTCCTGTAGAAGACTGTGAGTGCCTTCGGGAACAGGCCACATTTCTTCAGCTTCCTGAGGTTGAAAAGTCGCTGTTGTGCCTTCTTCACTATTTTATCTGTGTGGTTAGACCATTTCAGCGTCTCTGAGATGCGTACGCAGAGGAATTTGAAGTTGGTGACCATCTCCAAGGAGGCCTCATTGATGAGGATGGGTGCGTGGCCAGCCTGGTTCCTCCTGAAGTCCACAATCAGATCTTTTGTTTTCCTAACTTTGAGGTAGACGTTGTTTACGTGGGACCATGCCGTCAGAGTTCCTTACTCCTCCCTGTAGGCTGTCTTGTCATTGTTGATGATCTGTTGTGTCATCAGCAAACTTGATGATGTAGTTGGAACTGCATGAGGCCACACAGTCGTGGGTATACAGGGAATACAGGAGGGTACTGAGGACGCACCCTTGTGTTGTCCCCGTGTTGAGGATCAGTGTCGAGGAGGTCATGTTGCCTATCATCACCACTTGGGGATGGCACGTCAGGAAGTCCCGGACCCAGTTGAGTAGGGAGGAGTTCAGACCTAGGGCCGTGAGATTTGTAATGAGCTTATAGGGAACTATGGTATTGAAGGCGACGGTCCTGTGTGCGCTTGAGAGAGAGTGAGTAAAAGACAGAGAGGATTCTGACCAGATGCATTATCGCCTGGTATGGCAACTGCTCTGCATCTAAAAATAAGTGGGGGTACTGCGTACGGAGGGTACTGCGTACGGCCCAGTACTTCACTGGGGTCAAGCTTCCTGACATCCAGGACCCACAGTGCATTGAAAAAATATTAATCCCCCTTGGCCTTTAATCCTATTTTGTTGCATTATAACCTGTAATTTAAATAGATTTTTATTTGTTATTTCATGTAGTTTACATACACAAAATAGTCCAAATTGATGAAGTGAAATGAAAAAAATAACATGTTTCAAAAAATGTAAAACGGAAAACTGGTGCATGCATATGTATTCACCCCCTTTGCTATGAAGCCCCTAAATAAGATCTGGTGCAACCAATTACCTTCAGAAGTCACAAGTTTGTGTGCAATCTAAGTGTCACGTGATCTGTCACATGATCTCAGTACATATACCTCTGTTCTGAAAGGCTCCAGAGTCTGCAACACCACTAAGCAAGTGGCACCATGAAGACAAAGGAGCTCTCCAAACAGGTCAGGGACAAAGTTGTGGTCAAAGTTGTGGTACAGATCAGGGTTGGGATATAAAAAAATATCAGAAACTTTGAACATCCCACGGAGCACCATTAAATCCATTATAAAAAAAATGAAAGAATATGGCACCATGACAAATCTGTCAAGAGAGGGCCGCCCACCAAAACTCACAGACCAGGCAAGGAGGGCATTAATCAGAGAGGCAACAAAGAGACCAAAGATAACCCTGAAGGGAGCTGCAAAGCTCCACAACGGAGATTTGAGTATCTGTCCATAGGACCACTTTAAGCCGTACACTCCACAAAGCTGGGCTTTACGGAAGAGTGGCCAGAAAAAAGCCATTGCTGAAAGAAAAAAAAAGCAAACATGTTTGGTAGTCGCCAAAAGGCATGTCAGAGACTCCCCAAACATATGGAAGAAGGTACTCTGGTCAGATGAGACTAAGATTGAGCTTTTTGGCCATCAAGGAAAATTTTACGTCTGGTGCAAGCTCATCACCCCGAGAACCGCATCCCCAAAGTGAAGAATGGTGATGGCAGCATCATGTTGTGGGGATGTTTTTCATCGGCAGGGACTAGGAAACTGGTCAGATATGAAGGAATGATAGATGGCGCTAAATACAGGGAAATTCTTGAGGGAAACCTGTTTCCGTCTTCCAGAGATTTGAGACTGGGACGGAGGTTCACCTTCCAGCAGGATAATGACCCCAAGCATATTACTAAAGCAACACTCGAGTGGTTTAAGGGGAAACATTTAAATGTCTTGGAATGGCCTAGTCAATTTCCAGACTTCAATCCAATTGAGAATCTGTGGTATGACTTAAAGATTGCTGTACACCAGCGGAACCCATCCAACTTGTAGGAGCTAGAGCAGTTTTGCCTTGAAGAATTGGCAAAAAATCCCAGTGACTAGATGTGCCAAGCTTATAGAGATATATAATTGCTGCAAAAGGTGGATCAACAAGGTATTGACTTCGGGGGGTGAATAGTTATGCACGCTCAAGTTTTCAGTTTTTTTGTCTTATTTCTAGTTAATTTCACAATGATAATATTTTGCATCTTCAAAGTGGTAGGCATGCTGTGTAAATCATATGTTAGAAACCCCCCCAAAATGTATTTTATTTCCAGGTTGTAAGGCAACAAAATAGGAAAAATGCCAAGGGGGGTGAAAACATTCGCAAGCCACTGTACATATGCACACATCAACTTTCCGTTTTTTATTTTTTTGAATAATTTATTTTTATATAAAAATCTATCTAAATTACAGGTTGTCATGCAACAAAATAGGGAAAATACCAAGGGGGATGAATACTTTTGCAAGGCACTGTAACTCTGCTACAACAAAGTTCCTAACTAGTTGTGTCTTTACTACAACAAATATAGAATGTGCACAACATCTCCCAGAACAGCATTTTCTATGGTGTTTAAAAGAAATTCAGTCTCACCCTTAATTTATTTTGTCTGTCCGGAATGGAGTCTCCACTCACTGACGCTCCCAGCCGGTCTGAGGCGGGTCTCTTTCTGCTCCGTTTTAGTTGGAGAGTGGGCTCCATGAGCCACGTCTAACGCTCTCCTGCACGTACTGTAGGTAACCTCGATCTCCTCGGGAGCAATCAGCAAGCGGAGTTAGCCATCCCATCCTTGTCGCAAATTTGTCAGATAAATTATAAATGAAAAGAGAGACTTGATTCTTCCAACAACAGCTTTATTATAAGATTTGCAAAAATTAAGCAACAACATCACCAAGAATGGTTCAGAGTTGAAAGCTTAACAAACATAGCCGGGTCTCTGCTTTTACAGAGAAAATACAACCCCTTTCTGTATACGTGGCAGTCAGCAGATGGTGTGTAAAAGGTAATTAGTTGTCTGTGCAACAAGGTTGATAGCCTGAGGGCTCAACTGTCTAACTGCATTCACAACAAGAAACAATATATTGTACTCCTTTCTGCAAGTTTCCATACATGTGACTTTCTGTAAATAGTAAACCCAAGGGATGTCACATGCTGCGGTTGCACCCAAACCTCTCTTGGCTATAAGCCCAGAGTTATGACTAAGTCACACCAAGATAAATTTGTATCAGGTTTGAAAAAACACTAGCATATAACAAGAGCCTATTCTTTAAGCTGTAAACCAAAGAATAGCGGGACTTACTTTGTACTTTGCCACGACACAGTGAATGAGATTATAGTTGTGAAGTTGTATATAGTCACGCCAGTGTTCAAGAAAACTGGTGAGGACAATGTCAATGAAACCACATATTTTTTCTACTTTATGCCATTGATGACTAATCTCTTGCTGCACTATACGTCCTATCCGATTATGTTTAGCCAACACCCTATTACTTTCACCATGATCTGTTTTCCTCTCACAGGAACACATTCTAGAGCTTGAGCACATGCAAAACAATATGTTTAAAAGGTACTTACATGCCATGATTTTGACTTTCATTCGAGCCTTGTTTTTTGATCTGTTTATTATGTTATGTGAATAATAGAGCATTTAACAACATTGCATTGCAGTCTGGTATCTTTATTTACTTTCAACAACAGCAAATAATCTTGTAATCATAATTTTCAGTATCGTCACAGAGTCTTTTTCGCAAAATGATGAAATAGACTTTGTGATTATACAAAAGATTATACCATGGACCTCTGCATTTCAGAGGCCTAACAGTTGACTTCTGAGGACATAGCGCCATAGTCTGCCCTGTGACATTCTGCAATGAATAGATGGCAGACATGGTAGAGGCCAGGATGGTCCACCATGCAAACAGGCAGTTCTGGGACCTGTCTGCATCTTCTGGTGAACTATTTAAAACAGTACAATGATATAGCAAATTAAGATGCATTATGTATTTTGATGACAAAACTAAGTAGCCTACACACCTGTGGAAGTTTGATGCTTTTAAGGTCCGACTCCAGCTCCAACTGACAGGTTGAATACCCTGTGCTTTTGTTTGCCTTATTTTTTTAAGGGAAAGGGGGTGGGCTCTAGACAATTATATCAGCCAATCAGGGCTGTATATGTAAATATATTCAAATATGTATCCTCATGCCCACACAGTCAGACTGAAAATTTCAGTGACCCAAGGAAGCTCATGGAAATAAATTATTAAAAAAAGTTTTGTAGTTATATTCAATAAATAACACACACACTGAGATTTGTTAGACATATAGGGATTATAGGGGCTTTAAGAAAACGCCAAATGGGAAATCTACATGTTTAAAGGTATGGCCTAAATTCTCCATACAGGATCCATAAGAGGTTCCAGACGCCATCAGATATCTAGTCTCGCATACAGCTTTTATTATGGATGATTTAATGGCCTTGCGGTTACTGCGACTTCTGCTATCAGAATACGAAGATCGCATTGAAAAGACTGGTTTAGACTCACAAAAGTTGCTTTGGGGTCTGATTGTGTTCAGATCTGGCAGACCACTTCAGGGATGTATTGTGTGTGGATTTCTGCTCAGTCTGGACACAATCACTCTACCGGAAGGACATACAGTGGGCGACGTCATTAGCACACAATGACGTCATCAGCACACAAGTCTCCAGAATACGTGTGTTTTTTGGAGGAAATACACGTTTGCTGACCTCATAAATGGTTTGCTGACCTCATTAGCTACAATAATTAGCTACTGCCATCAGTTGTTGTTGTGTTATTATCCTATTTTGTCTATTCCATCATTTGTAGAATGCATAAAGGTATTTGAATGTAGTGCAGGGAAAAGGGAATCCAGACACACTGTGGACACAGTAACATGTAAATGTAGGTGTAGATGCATGATGCGTTCGGAATTCCATGATTAGAACTTTGGGAACAGAATACTAACACTACATGAACAGTCAAGTTTAGACACGGCTTCAGTCGCTCAACAATGACACCAGCTACAATGAGTGGAATGTTAGCTAAACAGACCAGTACCGAGGCAACTAACTTAGTGGGATTCCACATAAAGATTCCTTTCTCGTGATGTCAAAGTATGTCCTACATGCTTCCTGCATCCTGCAAGGTTATCCAACAGCACTATTCCTCAAGTAGCTAGAATCCATGGCAACTGTCCTTGGGAGGTTCAATCGAGTTCCTTATGTATCACTCGGCAGAGTGACATAAACAGCACCATCCGTTCCCTTAATCATTCATCTATGCTGAAAAGAATATGATAGTAAGATCCTTTTTCACCCTTTCCATTTTCCCTGAATGCATCCCAAATTGCATCCTATTAAGTATATAGTGTACTACTTTTGACCAGAGATCCATGGCCCTGGTCAAAGGTAAAGGGAATAGGGTGTCATTTGGCACACAAGCACTGTCTACCTCAATTATCTAGATGAAACCCATCACTCTCTGGCTGTCATGTGTGATAGCCATCACTGTTGATTGGGACCAGTGGAGTTACACACACGAACACACACACACACACGCACGCACGCACACACACACACACACACACACACACACACACACACACACACACACACACGCGCACACACGCGCACACGCACACACACACACACACACACACACACACACACACACACACACACACACACACACACACACACACACTGTGCATAAGACAGCTCACATCTCTGTGGCTCCAAGAGTCTAGCGTTAACTCCCTAATGACTGCCAATGACCAGAAATCTCCCATATCCTAATACTATACTGTCAAACCAATCCCTACAACCCACTATGTCAGCTTATTAGCTATATTACAGCTTATTAGCTATATTTTTTAGAGTAGAAGTATTATTAAGGTTTTCAGTTGGGCTCATACCTAACTGTCTATGAACTACATCCAGATTCACTTCATTGGCCAAAAAAAAATGAGTTCAGAAGTGCATTCACTTGGCTATTTTGCAAATCTGAATCGAAAAACCTTCATCCCCATTGGAAGGGAAAGAAATAAAGAAAATAAGATTTCAAAAAGGGTGAAAAACATCCTGGCCATCAGCAATAATAGTTATTTCTCAATATATAGGTTAGCAAAGTATTTTTGAAGGGGAATAATGGTGTCCTGCTGAGGCAACTTTGACCCCTAGTAAAGCCTTAGGGTAGAATGTGAATGTGTGTAGCAATCCGAGCGTGACTGATTATTGCATATTAGAGATATTCAAGGTCAATGCAGAACTTTAATGGAACCTCTGTATGTGAATTGAAGGCTATTGGATATCAAGACTTAGTCAATCATAAGCCATCAATATCAAGATTTAACCAATCGTAAAAAATTTAATGGCCTTTCAAATGTATTAATTAAATAAGTCATTACATTATTTGAGTAGCAAGTGTTTCTTTTAAGGGTTTTGGACTATGTTAAATCATTCCACAGTCCATTTTAGATGGAGTAATCTAGTTCTACTAATAAATAAGAGGAAACCCATAACTAGCCTACTGATATTGTTGCACTCGCTTTGTCTAGGGGTCCTAAGCCTAGTTACAGAATCTGTAACCTGAATTAATGTGTGCATTTATGAAATCACAGTGTTAAATAAATTGGGTTAAATTTGCACAGACGCTGTTTCATCCTTTCCTATACTTAAATTGCCCTTGCAAGGAAATAATTAAGACTTGGCACGGAAGTTGCATCTGAAGTTGGGCTTACAACATTAACATATAGTGTTATCCTCAGCTGCAATAGGCAATAGTTCTAAGATCAAACTAGAGACTTGCGTGCAGACAAAAGCAGAGCATCTCTTTCACCCCATCTATTTCAACCATACAGTTGTTCCAGATTCAGTTGAGGTCTCATTTTTAACAAATCCATGGTTTTATAGATGTTGACAATTCTAAAACAGACTGCAACTCCTTGTTTCTTAACTGCTGCATGTTTATCAATCAAGCATTGGAACTAAGGCAATTTTAATGCCATAAATTAAAAAAATTGAAAAGAGTAGAGCTGAAGAGAGCTCCTGTGGTAATCACATCAAATTAGAGCTTTCATTCAAGAAAACAATATTTTATATTAGATAGATAGCTCTGAATCCACAAATAAAGTTTTCACAGAGCTGGAAGCAAAAAATTACTGGATCTAAAGGCTTATAACACTATTTTAGGCCCATCTTTTTTTTACCAGATTAAAGATATGACTTGGCTAAATAGACACCTCAGTATTTTGAATCAGGAGGTAAGTCATTATGGAAAAAAATTGTTCTACAGTAACAAAAAATGTAATCAATGCATTATTTTGTTATGCATTCTAAATGTTCCTGTTTGTGTTTGTAAACTCCCTTTGGCAATGAAGTTGATTAAATAACCTCAAATGGTTTTGTGATTAATAGGCATCTTTTGATGAAAGATGGAGTTGTACCAAAGTTTTTTCCCATCATTCTTTATATCATTGATCTTGGCCCTGAAATGTTTCTTTCTGTTTGTTGAGTTTAGCACACAATTTCTCAATTTGTTAACAAGCAAATCAGTTAAGAACACATTCTTATCTTTTCAACCATACAGTTGTTCAATTCTAGGAACCATGGAGCCTTGTTAACTGCCTTGCTCTGCATGTTTATCAATAATTGAATAAGCAATTTGACCTTGTCAGCTCTGGGATTGTATAATTCAAATAAGCTAATATTTTTAACATCCCATCCTCCAAATAAGTCACAGCACAAAAAATTACGCTCTTAACCACTATTTTAGCTTTTTTTTTTTTACCTTTCTTGCCATAGACACTATAACCAACAATGGAAAAAAGTTTTAATTAAATAATAAAATTCTAAAAACTCCTGGTAGGTTGATAATAACCTAACCGGATTATAGGCATTTTGCCAAATACAACAGATGTATCCAAATGCTTACTTACAGTCATTTAACAAGTGTTAAGAACATACATTTTCAATGACGGCCTAGGAACAGTGGGTTAACTGCCTTGCTCCTGGGCAGAATGACAGATTTTGACCTTGTCACCTCAGGGATTCGATTTGGCAACCTTCCAGCTACTAGTCCAACGCTCTAACCACTAGGCTATCTGCCACCCCTTAACCAACAATGCAGTTTTAAGAAAAAATAAAATAAAATAGAATAACAAATCATTAAAGAGCAGCAGTAGTTAACAATAGCGGGCCTATAAACAGGGGGTACCGGTACAGAGTCAATGTGCGCAACCACCGGTGTCGAGGTTATAAAGGTAATATGTAGATGTAGGTAGAGTAATTAAAGTGACTATGCACAGATAATTACAGAGAGTAGCATCGGCTTGGAAGGGTGGGGAGGTGGGGGGGCAATGCAAATAGTCTGGGTAGCCATTTGATTAAATGCTCAGGAGTCTTATGGCTTGGGTTAGAAGCCTGGGGTAGAAGCCTCTTGGACCTAGACTTGGCGCTCCGGTACCGCTTGCCGTGGGGTAGCAGAACGAACAGTCTATGAGTATGGTTGCTGGAGTCTTTAACTATTTTTAGGGCCTTCCTCTGACATCGCCTGGTATAGAGGTCCTGGGTGGCATGAAGCTTGGCCCCAGTGATGTACTGGGCCGTACCCACTACCCTTTATAGTGCCTTCCAGGCTGAGGCCAAGCAGATGCCATACCAGGCAGTGTTGCAACCCTTCAGGATGCTCTCGATGGTGCAGCTGTAAAACCTTTTGAGGATCTGAGGACCCATGGCAAATCTTTTCAGTCTCCTGAGAGGGAATAGGTTTTGTGGTGCCCTCTTCACGACTGTCTTGGTGTGATTGAACCATATTAGTTTGTTGGTGATGTGGACGCCAAGGAACTTGAAGCTCTCAATGATGATGAGAATGAGTGTGTGCTCGGTCCTCCTTTTCCTGTAGTCCACAATCATCTCCTTTGTCTTGATCACGTTCAGGGAGAGGTTGTTGTCAATGCACATACACGGTCAGGTCTCTGACCTCATCCCTATAGGCTGTCTCATAATTGTTGGTGATCAGGCCTACCACTGCTGTGTCATCGGCAGACTTGATGATGGTGTTGGAGTCGTGCCTGGCCGCGCAGTCATGAGTGAACAGGGAGTATATGAGGGGACTAACTAGGCACTCCTGACGGGCCCCTGTTTTGAGGATCAGCATGGCGAATGTGTTGTTACCTACCCTTACCACCTGAGGGTGGCCCGTCAGGAAGTCCAGGATACAGTTGCAGAGGGAGGTGTTTAGTCCCAGGATCCTTAGCTTAGTGATGGGCTTTGAGGGCACTATGGTGTTGAACGCTGAGCTGTAGTCAATGAATAGCATTCTCACATAGGTGTTCCTTTTGTCCAGGAGTGAAAGGGCAGTGTGGAGTGCAAAATACATTTCATCATCTGTGGATCTGTTGGCGGTATGCAAATTGGAGTGGGTCTAGGGTTTTGAGGATGATGGTGTTGATGTGAGCCATGACCAACCTTTCAAAGCATGTCATGGCTGTAGACCTGAGTGCTACGGGTCGGTAGGCAGTTAGGCAGGTTACCTTAGTATTCTTGATCACAGGGACTATGGTGGTCTGCTTGAAACATGTAGGTACTACAGAATCAGTCAGGGAGAGTTTGAAAATGCCAGTGAAGTCACTTGCCAGTTGGTCAGCGCATGCTCTGAGTACATGTCCTGGTAATCCTTCTGGCCCTGCGGCCTTGTGAATGATGACCTGTTTAAAGGTTTTACTCACATCGACTACAGAGAGCGTGATCACACAGACACCCAGAACAGCTGATGCTGTCATGCATGTTTCAATGTTACTTTCCTCGAAGCGAGCATAGAAGTTGGCTCATCTGGTAGGCTCATGTCACTGGGCAGCTCTCGGCTGTGCTTCCCTTTGTAGTCTGTAATCAAGCCCTGCCACATTCGACAATCGTTGTACTATTCGATCTTAGTCCTGTATTGATGTTTTGCCAGTTTGAAAGTTAGTCGGAGGGCATAGAGGGATTTTTTATAAGCCACCCGCTTCTTGAAAGTGACATCTCTATTCTTTACCTCACTGCGAATGTTGCCTGTAATCCATGGCTTCGAGTTGGGGTATTTATGTACAGTTACTGTTGGGACGACATCATCAATGCATTTGTTGATGAAGCCAGTGAGTGATGTGGTGTACTTCACAATGCCATCGGAGGAATCCCGGAACATATTCCAGTCTGTGCTAGAAAAACAGTCATGTAGTTTAGCATCTGCTTCATCTGACCACTTTTTTATAGACCGAGTCACTGGTGCTTCCTGTTTTAATTTTTGCTTGTATCAGGAGGATATAATTATGGCCAAATGGAGGACGAGAGAGAGCTTTGTACGCATCTCTGTGTGTGGAGTAAAGGTGGTCTAGAGTTTTATTTTCCCTCAGGATGCGCATTTAACATGCTAATAGAAATTAGGTATAACTGACTTAAGTTTCCCCAGCCACTAGGAGCGCTGCCTCTGGATGAGAGGTTTCCTGTTTAGTTATGGCGGTATACAGGTCATTGCATGTGATTTTAGTGCCAGCATCGGTCTGTGATGATATATACACACCTACGAAAAATACAGATGAAAACTCTCTCGGTAGATAGTGTGGTCTACAGCTTATCATGAGATACTCAGGCGAGCAAAACCTTGAGACTTCCTTAGATATCGTGCACCAGCATTTGTTTACAAATATACATAGGCCCCCACCCCGTGTCTCACCAGAGGCTGCTGTTCTATCCTACCGATAGTGTATAACCCGCCAGCTGTTATTAATTTCGTTCAGCCACAACCTGGTGAAACATAAGATATTACAGTTTTTATTGTCCCATTGTAGGACATACGTGCTTTCAGTTCTTGCCATTTATTTTCCAGCAATTGAACGTTAGCTAGGGTACAGATGGCAAAGGCAGATTAGCTACTCGTCGCCTGATCCTCACACGGCACCCTGATATCTTACCGCAAAATATCTGTTTCTTTCTCCAGCGAATGACGGGGATGAGGGCCTATTCGTGTGTTTGGAGTATATCCTTCCCGTCTGACTCATTATAGAAAAATTATTTGCCCATTTCGAGGTGAGTAATCGCTGTTCTTATGTCCAGAAGCTCTTGTTGGTTAAAAGAGAAGGTAGCAGCATCATTATGTACAAAAGTTACAAGCAATGCGAAAAAACAAACAAAACAGTACAGTTTGTTAAGAGACAATAAAACGGCTGCATTCCTTTCTCCAGCAACGGTACCAATTGAGCGGGCCGCTTGATGAAAACCAATCAATATTAAGGTATCCAAGAAAGTAGACCTCAACTGACTGTTAGCCCTCGTGGCCTATGTCTCTGAATTTATACAGCAACACCACCCCTATAGGCATTCTAGTCTCTTCTGTAGATGTTATATCCTTGTATTGCTAGAGCTGTATCATCAAAGGAATTATCTTAGTGAGTCTCAAAAATGGCAAATATATTAATCTTATGTGATGTTAGCATGTTAATGATTTCATGAACCTTATTTCGAAGGCTACATATAAACTCGGCAACAAAAAAAATCAGCTTTTTCAGGACCCTGTCTTTCAAAGATAATTCGTAAAAGTCCAAATAACTTCACAGATCTTCATTGTAAAGGGTTTAAACACTGTTTCCCAAGTTTGTTCAATGAACACAATTAAGGAACATGCACCTGTGGAACTGTCGTTAGTGTCTTAACAGCTTACAGACGGTAGGAAATTAAAAACTGAAAAGGCCTTTCTACTTACTCTGAAAAACACCAAAAGAAATATGCCCTAGGTCCCTGCTCATCTGCGTGAATGTGCCTTAGGCATGCTGCAAGGAGGCATGAGGACTGCAGATGTGGCAAGTGCAATCAATTGCAATGTCCATACTGTGAGATGCCTAAGACAGCGCTTCAGGGAGACAGGACAGACAGCTGATCATCCTCACAGTGGCAGACCACGTGTAACAAGTCCTGCACAGGTTTGGTACATCTGAACATCACACCTGCGGAACAGGTACAGCATGGCAACAACAACTGCCCGAGGAACTGATGGAGGAACGCACAGTCCCTCCATCAGTGCTTAGACTGTCCACTATAGGCGGAGAGAGGCTGGACTGAGGACTTGTATGCCTGTTGTAGTGCAGGTCCTCACCAGACATCACCGGTAACAACGTCGCCTATGGGCACAAACCCACCCTCGCTGGAGCAGACAGGACTGGCAAAAAGTGCTCTTCACTAACGAGTCGCGGTTTTGTCTCACCAGGGGTGATGGTCGCATTTGCGTTTATTGTCGAAGGAATGAGCGTTACACTGAGGCCTGTCTTCTGGAGCGGGATCGATTTGGAGTTGGAAGGTCCGTCATGGTCTGGGGCGGTGTGTTACATCATCATCGGACTGAGCTTGTTGTCTTTGCAGGCAATCTCAATGCTGTGCATTACAGGGAAGACATCCTCCTTGTGGTATCCTTCCTGCTTGCTCATCCTGACATGACCCTCCAGCATGACAATGCCACCAGCCATGCTGCTCTTTCTGTGTGTGATTTCCTGCAAGACAGGAATGTCAGTGTTCTGCCATGGCCAGTGAAGAGCGCGGATCTCAGTCCCATTGAGCACGTCCGGGACCTTTTGGATCTTCAGGATAGTCCTTGTTGAGGAAGATGCACGTTCCTCTCAAGGTCTTGGCTTTTTCATGAACAGTTACCTTGTCCTGGAACCTCAGGAACTTGAACACTATCCTCCCTCTCTGCAGATGACTTCGTCAACCATTTTGAAAAGAAGGTCGACGACATCCGATCCTCGTTTGCTAAGTCAAACGACACCGCTGGTTCTGCTCACACTGCCCTACCCTATGCTCTGACCTCTTTCTCCCCTCTCTCTCCAGATGAAATCTCGCGTCTTGTGACGGCCGGCCGCCCAACAACCTGCCCGCTTGACCCTATCCCCTCCTCTCTTCTCCAGACCATTTCCGGAGACCTTCTCCCTTACCTCACCTCGCTCATCAACTCATCCCTGACCGCTGGCTACGTCCCTCCCGTCTTCAAGAGAGCGAGAGTTGCACCCCTTCTGAAAAAACCTACACTCGATCCCTCCGATGTCAACAACTACAGACCAGTATCCCTTCTCTCTTTTCTCTCCAAAACTCTTGAGCGTGCCGTCCTTGGCCAGCTCTACCGCTATCTCTCTCAGAATGACCTTCTTGATCCAAATCAGTCAGGTTTCAAGACTAGTCATTCAACTGAGACTGCTCTTCTCTGTATCACGGAGGCGCTCCGCACTGCTAAAGCTAACTCTCTCTCCTCTGCTCTCATCCTTCTAGACCTATCGGCTGCCTTCGATACTGTGAACCATCAGATCCTCCTCTCCACCCTCTCCGAGTTGGGCATCTCCGTTGGATTGCGTCCTACCTGACAGGTCGCTCCTACCAGGTGGCGTGGCGAGAATCTGTCTCCTCACCACGCGCTCTCACCACTGGTGTCCCCCAGGGCTCTGTTCTAGGCCCTCTCTTATTCTCGCTATACACCAAGTCACTTGGCTCTGTCATAACCTCACATGGTCTCTCCTATCATTGCTATGCAGACGACACACAATTAATCTTCTCCTTTCCCCCTTCTGATGACCAGGTGGCTCTCTGCATGTCTGGCAGACATATCAGTGTGGATGACGGATCACCACCTCAAGCTGAACCTCAGCAAGACGGAGCTCCTCTTCCTCCCGGGAAGGACTGCCCGTTCCATGATCTCGCCATCACGGTTGACAACTCCATTGTGTCCTCCTCCCAGAGCGCTAAGAACCTTGGCGTGATCCTGGACAACACCCTGTCGTTCTCAACTAACATCAAGGCGGTGTCCCGTTCCTGTAGGTTCATGCTCTACAACATCCGCAGAGTACGACCCTGCCTCACACAGGAAGCGGCGCAGGTCCTAATCCAGGCACTTGTCATCTCCCGTCTTGACTACTGCAACTCGCTGTTGGCTGGGCTCCCTGCCTGTGCCATTAAACCCCTACAACTCATCCAGAACGCCGCAGCCCGTCTGGTGTTCAACCTTCCCAAGTTCTCTCACATCACCCCGCTCCTCCGCTCTCTCCACTGGCTTCCAGTTGAAGCTCGCATCCACTACAAGACCATGGTGCTTGCCTACGGAGCTGTGAGGGGAACGGCACCTCAGTACCTCCAGGCTCTGATCAGGCCCTACACCCAAACAAGGGCACTGCGTTCATCCACCTCTGGCCTGCTCGCCTCCCTACCACTGAGGAAGTACAGTTCCCGCTCAGCCCAGTCAAAACTGTTCGCTGCTCTGGCCCCCAATGGTGGAACAAACTCCTCACGACGCCAGGACAGCGGAGTCCCTCACCACCTTCCGGAGACACCTGAAACCCCACCTCTTCAAGGAATACCTAGGATAGGGTAAGTAATCCTTCTCACCCCCCTAAAAGATTTAGATGCACTATTGTAAGTGGCTGTTCCACTGGATGTCATAAGGTGTTTGCACCAATTTGTAAGTCGCTCTGGATAAGAGCGTCTGCTAAATGACTTAAATGTAATGTAAATGTAATGTAAATGTGGGCCTGTCACCTGGGCCGGTGGTGGGTTTTCCAGTCCTGTGTGTGCACTCCCCCTCAAGGTTGTCAGTGAATCTTTCCCTCCAGGTCTTATGTGGAGGTTTAGCAATTTTGTCCGCCACGTTGTGCCGCCTTGATTGTTCCTCTAGATAATCAGATTTCTTCGTCATTGTTATCATGGATTCACATGCATAACTGATGACTTCTTAATGACTTACAGATTTCTGTCATCTTGTTATTCTGCTGTTAAACTCAAATGCAAACTGTTCTTCAGGTCCTGGACCTCACAGGTCAAATTGTTAATTATTTATTAGTTGACTCCACCAGTATTTGGACACTTGAAGCTATTTTCTTGTTGTTGTAACAACTGCTTGTAGAAATCTTATTGTTCATTTAAAGATCTTTCACCTGTGATAGAGAGACACCGCTGTCCTTAACGGTACTCCCACCGGCTTCGGTCTTTGTCATGGTAGGAACGTAGGCTACGCTGTTACTCCTTGTAGTTCCAGACAGGGCAGGTTGCAGGGCAGATGGAATCAGTAACAAACAGCAAGGATTAAAACAGTCACACTCCAGGAACAATCAGTGGTCCTAGACGCAAGGCCTGTGGACTGTTTACAAGCTGCTAAGGAAACTTGGCTAGCTTGATAGCTAGGCTGGTGTCTGCCCCAACCAGGGAACAATGACCTATTTGACCCAACCAGGGAACAGGGAACAATGACCTATTTCTCTGAAAAAAATAGACCTGCTATTGTTTCCTGTAATACAGTGAATGTCCCACATCTTCATGTGATGTTACAGTATATGTTGACAATTATTTGAAACTAAGTCAGTTAATTCATGGTCATTTTGCAAAAGAAAGCCATGAGTAAGATACACGTTTCAATGCATGCCACCTTGATGTTTGTTCAGCACCACATAAATTAGACGAACTTATGGGAGAAAAACAAATTATTTATTGCAGCCTGGTAATGTGTCTTCCTATAGCTCCACTGGAGCTGGAACCCAGTGTGTTGGCCATTTGTCTGTGTCCCCAGCATGTCCCACGCATACACCCACCCAAACCACAAACCAGCAGCTTGAAATGAGATTCAGTCGACTGCTTAATCTCTCTGTTCTGCTTAGCTGTGATTAATTGACCGAAGTGTTATTTGTGGAGGGACCCACCACAGCCACTCACACAACCATCACATACCACATTAATACATTTTTGTACACACTCGCTCACTCACTGTTTGAGCTAACAAAATGGCGGATTAGCCTCAAAGTCTGTAGCCAGGTCTGAAACGCCCAATGAGCAGGCGTATACCCTCAGTCTGAACAAAATTACAGTTTATATTATATTATATGATATTTTTCATATATTTTTTTACAATAACCATACATAAAGAAAAGACAATAAACAGACGCGCACAAATTTCTACAAACTATTTTGTGATATAAAATTTTGACATTTTATGTATTTGAAAATGTCTACATTCGTTAGTTCAAAATAACAGTTTGTAATTTGATGTATTCGGAAAACAAAAGGACCAAGTTCAGTGTCTGTAAGGAAATGCTATGTGGTTAAATGCTAACTTGGTGTCCTTGCTCATTACAGTGTCAACGGTTTCGGAATGACACTATATAATTAGATTTTTATCATCTGTAATGTCTTCTCCGACAATTAGCCCAGTCTGTGAGATGATTTAGAGAGCTATCATTAAAGAGCTGTCAGTGAAAAAAGACATCACGGTGTGAAAGGACCCTTAGATCAATACACCAGTATCCCTCAAAGACCCCTGGAGCATGTCATTAAGACCACAGCTCTCTTCCCAGGGCTTAACAATTATGTTTGACTGCAACTAGGTAGCTTTACTGAACCCATCAATACTCCACCAATAACCTTCATTCAGTTTCTATTATAACCAACGCAGTCACTAGATACTTGAAATTTGAAACAGAATGGATTGGGGTCGAGAATGGCTTAAATCCTCACCCGAAGCAACCAAGCCATTTCAAATACATTGTAAGGTGGGGTTAATCTAAAAACAGTTTGAATACTTACATGTGCATTTTTCTTTAAACACATAGCTTACCTTTCAGAAAGGTGTAGGTAGTCGTATGCAGATAAACTCTTTAGTACATTTGATAAATGAGAAACTCTTGTCTGGTCTAGTCTGAGAGAACTGGGTCTAGATGATAGATGAAGGAGCAGCACTGTGTAAAGGAGAGCATGTCCCTGTGACGTCTTCCTGGAGCCCCTCTGTCTTTCAACATCCGTTTTCTCCTCCTGCCTCTCATCTTGGCCCGAGCCGCCCTCCTTGTCTCTGGAGTCTAATCTGTCTCTATATCAAGCACCCTCTTTAGTTAGAGACCTCCACCTCATCCCTCCATCCCCTGTCCTCCTCCACTTTGCCACATCGTCTATATTCTATTCCTCTCTTCTTGTCTACCTAATTGGTGGGTGAACACCATGAAGTAGCCCTCTCTCCAATGTCCCATGGTCCTGAAGGGCCTCTTCTCACTCGTTCTCTCTCCCACTGCCCATCTCCTCCACCTCCACCCCCATCCTTCTCTTTCACTCCTCTGTTCATTATTCATTAAGTTTCCCTTTGGAGCCAGTGAGAGCGAAAGCACTGCTGAATTCAGAGGCGGACTCCACAGCTAGCCCTGGGGTAACTGAGAGATGGAATGGGTGTGTGTGTTTGCATTCGTGCGTGTGTTAGAAGGAGAGCGAATTTGGGGAGACAAATATGACTGAGAGAAGGAGAGATATGTGGATGAATATGGAGGTTAGCATAGATAAATATAGCAAGAGACAGAGAGGGATATGAGGGTAATGTGAAAGACAGAGGGTGGTGCAAGCCTGACAGACATGTTCTAAGCCCTCAGTTTACCAGTCAGAGATCTCCTCCTCCTGGAGCTGCTGCAGTCGTAGTCAGGCATGATTGGAGGATGGCTCATACTGTACACACATACTCTCCCTCAATCCACCTCTCTCTCTCACACACACACACACACACACACACACACACACACACACACACACACACACACACACACACACACACACACACACACACACACACACACACACACACACACACACACACACACACACACACACACACACACACACACACACACACACAGTGAGGGAGACAGCATTAGAGAGAGACAGAGGGCGATCCGCTAGCCGGCCACTAAGCAATGCCCCAGAGAGACAGACAGAGGTAGAGAGATGGAAAAGGGGAGTGAGAAAAAGAGAAAGAAAATGGTGAGGAGTGCACAGAAAGTCCTGCTCATTCCTCCTCACAAGCCGACAGCTGTCATACCTGTCAGAAGAAGTCCCACCAGGTATGGAAAATGTTTTAAGTTATGTGCGCGTGAGTGTGTGTGGATGAGAGAGAGAGAGAGAGAGAGAGAGAGAGAGAGAGAGAGAGAGAGAGAGAGAGAGAGAGAGAGAGAGAGAGAGAGAGAGAGAGAGTGTTTAAAGCAAGTCATTTGTTTGTGAGTGTGTGTGTGTTAGAGAGAGAGAGAGGGAGTGATAAAGAAAGCAAGGAGCGGGGTTTATTGCAAGTCATTTTTTGGTGCTAATGACCGCACTTGCAGTCTCCCGTGGTGTGCATGTTGTAAGCCTTCTTCTCTATCCCTCACTGGAGTTAAAGATTCATGCTACTGCCACTGCTACAGCTGATGTAAGGGAGTGTGAGAAAGTGTGAATTTTGATATCTGATCCATCTGATGCATGGGCAGCGCTAGCTCCAGACAAATATAAATGCACTGCAGGAAAAGGAGACTCAACTCATTGATTTCTTATCCATTATTAGCAGAGGTCTTTCTCCGCATCAAATTTAATCTCTCTCTGAATTATTATTACCATTATTATTTTTTGTTGTTGAAAAAGAACAGCATACAGGCTCTTGTGTTGGAATGCATAGAAATGGGGAGAAATGTTTGACTGTTATTAAATGTTATGGAAAAACTACAGCATATTCGTGGTTGTATGGAAATAAATGCTATGAAATACGATGGGTTGCTTGCTATGAAAAAACACAAGTCAACTGTCGGATGTTGAGTTGTTCCTGAACCGGATTCTACCTCGTCAGACTCTGCTGAGTGTTTGTATTGTAATTGTTATCTCTGTCTAGAAAGGTGAGCTCAACTGCAGGATGGGTGGCAGTGAAATGTTTTTGATATTTCCATTGGAGTGTGAGCTAATTTATGGAAGCACTGTTGTTGTCGTTTTTTTTTCTTTTCAATTTTTGCTTTCACAACAGCCGTTGAGCATCAAATCATTGCACTACATAATAATGCTTATGTAAAGCTTCTGTCAGAGTGTTTCCACGTTCCACATTAGGAACTGATTATCTGTATTCTGACCTGACAGTTCCAGCACTCCATTGTACAACCTGGGCTCACTTTCAATCATTGTGTTCAATTTCCGTGAATTCTGGTGAGAGGTTGGTTTCGTGAGGATGGCTTTGGGAGTATGCTGTACTGGCTTTCATCACTTAAAATTCTGTGATGCAAACTGGACATCCAGGACTGGTTTCCCAGGCACAGATTAAGCCTAATCAATACAACACTTTAAATGGAGAATCTCAATTGAGCATTCTTCTTAATCCAGGACTATAGGTTTAGTCTGTGTCCAGGAAACAACCCCTAGAGGATAATGACAATTGCATGATGACCTCTCATGATCACTCTAAACTAGCTTAAGGGGATATAACGCTTTTATTCTGAAAATAAAGGAATTGATGAAAAGTCGGACTTGATGGCAGAGTTATCCCCATCTCTTCCTGCAGTCTTGAACAGTGGCTCTGTTTAAGTCTGTGTTTGAAGGACATACCTTGGTGTCAACATGATGGTCATTGATGAAGGGCACGTGTCGAACTCATTCCACGCAGGGCCGTGTGCCTGCCGGGTTTTGCTCCTCCCTTGTACTTGATTGATGAATTAAAGTCACTGATTAGTAAGGAACTCCCCTCATCTGGTTATCTACAGTAAGTCTTAATTGAAAGGAAAAATTAAAAACCAGCAGATACTGCGCCCTGTAAATGGTATGCATTAGTCTTGTAATGGCTCAAGCTTGCTTTCTCTAGAGACATACCTGAAACGTAATGGCACAAATGGTTGCCGTGCATAACCCAAGTGGGCACTACACTTGGTGGCGGATGACGTGAGTTCCCCCCTTACTATGTAAAGGGTTTTGAGCACCTAGGTTGAAAAACCATTTTATAAATCTAATCCATTATTATTATGGTTGATTATTTTTATGATTATTATTAGCAGTAGTACTAAAACACTGAATCTACATTTAACACTGTTGCAGTGTCTATACGGTCCACACTTTTCTAGTTCTTAATTAACAGACTGCTTAGAGTAAAACCTTATTTGCATATTCTCCAGAGTGCCATGCCTTTCGAGTGAATTTTAGAGTTACCACCCATGACTATATTTGTTATTGACATAGACATGGATGTTGCATTCATCCATTCTTTGTCCTGGACTGTTTCTTGCTGTTGTTGACCAGACTCGAACTTGGTCATGCCTGTGGTTTGTGCAGTGAAAGCATCCGATTTGGACTGGAAAGGTGTTTTAGTGTTGACGTGGGGGTGCTTGAGCAACACTGGGCTGTGACTGGAGCAGAGATGGATGGAAAAGTAGGGGGATTAGGCGTTGAGGAGGATGTCACAAGTGTAGTGATGGAGGGGAAAAGGTGGAGTAAGAGTAGTGCGGGTAGATGTGAAGAAGAGGAAGACCAAGGTTCTTTGCAGGTCTCATCAGAGGAGAGGAGTGGTGAGAGAGGTTTGGTGTGAATAGAAGTGGAGTTCAAGGTGTTGGTGAAGTTTGAGGACAAGGGTGGAGTTACTGCGATAAGTCAGATCGCATTGGTCTAGTGATTTGAAGAGTAAAGTAGGGAAGATTGTGTCTGCTAAAAGTCTTGGATGAGGTGTGTTGATGCTAAACAGTGTGAGAAGGCTCACACACTCAAGCAGGTATGAAAACGTGTGGTGTATAGTAGCATATCGGATCAAACCGGACGGCAGTGGGTAAAGGGAGTTATTCCTGGAGTTCCAGAAATTCTTATAATGAAAGAAATAAAAGACCACTTGAAGGGTTGATGACACAAGAAGGGAAGAAGGTGGATATCAATAAGCATCTTTCTAAAATGATCTGCCAAAATTGTTGCAACCCCTAGTACTAGCCTGTTCAACCACTCTTTCGTGTCGTCTGAGATTCCCAAAGATTGGAAAGCAGCTGCGGTCATCCCCCTCTTCAAAGGGGGGGACACTCTTGGCCCAAACTACTAAAGACCTATATCTATCCGAAAAAGCGAGGTCTTCGAAAGCCAAGTCAACAAACAGATTACCGACCATTTCGAAACCCACCGCACCTTCTCCGCTATGCAAACTGGTTTCAGAGCAGGTCATGGGTACAGCTCAGCCACGCTCAAGGTCCTAAACAATATCTTAACCGCCATCGATAAGAAACAATACTGTGCAGCCGTTTTCATTGACCTGGCCAAGGCTTTCGACTCTGTCAATCACCACATCCTCATCAGCAGACTCGATAGCCTTGGTTTCTCAAATGATTGCCTCGCCTGATTCACCAACCACTTCTCTGATAGAATTCAGTGTGTCAAATCGGAGGGCCTGTTGTCTGGGCCTCTCTCTGTGGGGGTGCCACAGGGTTCAATCTTGGGCCGACTCTCTTCTCTGTATACGTCAATGATGTCGCTCTTGCTGCTTGTGAGTCTCTGATCCACCTCTACGCAGACGACACCATTCTGTACACTTCTGGCCCTTCTTTGGACACTGTGTTTAACAACCCTACAGACGAGCTTCAATGCCATACAACTCTCCTTCCGTGGCCTCCAACTGCTCTTAAATACAAGTAAAACTAAATGCATGCTCTTCAACCGATCGCTGCCTGCACCTGCCACCCGTCCAGCATCACTTCTCCTGACGGTTCTGACTTAGAATATGTGGACAACTACAAATACCTAGGTGTCTGGTTAGACTGTAAACTCTCCTTCCAGACTCACATCAAACATCTCCAATCCAAAGTTAATTCTAGAATTGGCTTCCTATTTTGCATCAAAGCATCCTTCACTCATGCTGCCAAACATACCCTCGTAAAACTGACCATCCTACCGATCCTCGACTTCGGCGATGTCATTTACAAAATAGCCTCCAATACCCTACTCAATAAATTGGATGCAGTCTATCACAGTGCCATCCGTTTTGTCACCTAAACCCCATATACTACGCATCACTGCAACCTGTACTCTCGCGTTGGCTGGCCCTCTCTTCATACTCGTCGCCAAACCCACTGGCTCCAGGTCATCTACAAGACCCTGCTAGGTAAAGTCCCCCTTTATCTCAGCTCGCTGTTCACCATAGCAGCACCCATCTGTAGCACACGCTCCTGCATATCTCTGGTCACCCCCAAAACCAATTCTTCCTTTGGCCGCCTCTCCTTCCAGTTCTCTGCTGCCAATGACTGGAACGAACTATGAAGATCTCTGAAACTCGAAACACTTATCTCCCTCACTAGCTTTAAGCACCAGCTGTCAGAGCTGCTCACAGATTACTGCACCTGTATATAGCCCATCTATAATTTAGCCCAAACAACTACCTCTTCCCCTACTGTATTTATTTATTTTGCTCCTTTGCACTCCATTATTTCTATCTCTACTTTGCACATTCTTCCACTGCAAATCTACCATTCCAGTGTTTTACTTGCTATATTGTATTTACTTCGCCACCATGGCCTTTTTTTGCCTTTACCTCCCTTATCTCACCACATTTTCTCACATTGTATATAGACTTATTTTTCTACTGTATTATTGACTGTATGTTTGTTTTACTCCATGTGTAACTCTGTGTTGTTGTATGTGTCGAACTGCTTTGCTTTATCTTGGCCAGGTCGCAATTGTAAAGGAGAACTTGTTCTCAACTTGCCTACCTGGTTAAATAATAATGAAAAAAAAAAATGAAATAGCCTATCAGTGCTACTAAACTTACAGGATCCGGTACTGACAGAAAAAGTGGGGTATTTGAGTTGCTATTTGCAAGCTTATGTTCTGAAACCATTGTGTTGCTATAACTGTCGAAGGTTTGAGCATGTGCCGGTGGTGTGTAAAAGGCAAAAGGAGACATGTGAAGTGAGGGGGAGAACATGCTTATGGGGAATGTGGAGATCCAGTCAACTCCGTGGTAAGTGAGTAATTTAAAAAAGATCAGGCAGTAAAGTATCTAGGGATCACAGGATTGACATGGGGAAATGTGAGGGTTAAAGTTAATTCAGGAATCATGTCTTGGTTAATTTTAATAAGGGTGTTAATCCTCGAATGGAACATGAGAAGTTTGATAGCCAATGGAAAACAGTTCTAGCAGTTTCTTGAGGATTTATCAGCTAAACTAGATGTGATATGTCTCCAGGAGACATGGTTTAAAGTTACTCTAGATGTTCTAGTTGAGCAGGAGTATGTAGTGGTAGAAGTGTGGTTAGGAAGGGAATCTGGTAATAGTGAACTTTTACAGCCTGTGTAAGTGACTGGAGTTGATGGCCCTTGGGAGTGTAGAAAGTCAAGATAGGAGACGGGTGATGTGGTGTGGGGATTTTAATGCCCACAGTACATTCTGGGTAGGGTCACAGAGTTATGTAAATGGTAAAAGTGGAAATGAATCTGGCCTGGATCTTACTCTGATCTCGAGTTCAATGGCAGGCAGATGTAGTTGGGAGGTATGAGAGGAATCTACAAGTGGTAGTGATAACTACCCAATCATGTGTACTGTCGGAATGAGGGTTTTAAGATACAGCAGGAAATTAGATGGATATTTCGGAAAGCAGAAGGGGGTCAGTTTCAGGAGTTGAGTGAACAGGGACTGTTGCAGTTGGATCTCAGTGCAGATGTATATAGAAACAATGAATGATGTAGTAAAAGGAGCAACAGTCGGGGCCGGAAGGCAGGTGACACCCATAGGTACACAGGTGAGAATGAGGAAGGCAGTTCCCCGGTGGACTGAACAGTGCAGAGACGCTGTGAAAAGTATGAACGGGCCATTCAGGATGTTGAAAAGGTTCTATAACTATCAGTAACTGATACAGTATAAACAAGCACAAGCAGTAGTAAGGAAGATCATGATATGATGTTGAAGGAGGGCCTGCTTATCAAACTGGATAAAATGGGGGTTGAAGGAAGGGTTTTTAACAGAATAAATGACTTATTCTTTCAACGCTCAATACAAGTGAGGGTGGGGAGCTCTATGTCAAAAATATACGAGGTAGATAATGGTATCTCCCCAGTGAAGTGTGAATAGTCCTTTATTATTCTCCATTATGATTGATGATGTATCTCCCAGGTGAGACCAGATATTGGGAGGTCATTGTTTGCAGATTATGGGGCACTAAGGAAGAGAGGGAGAAATATTTCCCATACAGTCGGATGAGTTCAAGATGTGATCAGAGAAGTTGAGCAGTGGTCCCTCAGGTGATGCTTCAAGTTCTCAGTTGAGAAAACACACCCTGTGTTTTTACTACAAAGAAGGTTGGGGAGGAAATATGCCTGAAGCTGTACAGGAGGAATCTGGAGAGGGTGGGAGTGTTTAGGTTCCTGGAGATCTGGTCTGACACTTGAATGACATGGGTGGAGCATATTAAAACCTCTTAGAGATAGTGAGACGCTAGCGTCTCAAGTGGCCAATAGCCTCGGGAAATGCATTAGCGCCAAATTCAAATAAAACACGATAAAACTCAAACTTTCATTAAATCACACATGCAGGGTACTCAATTAAAGCTACACTCGTTGTGAATCCAGCCAACATGTCAGATTTTAAAAATGCTTTTCGGCAAAAGCATGAGAAGCTATTATCTGATAGCATGCACCCCCCCTGAACCACCTGAACGAGTTGTAAACAAAATAATTAGCGTAGCCGGCGTTACACAAAACGCTGAAATAAAATATAAAACATGCATTACCTTTGACAAGCTTCTTTGTTGGCACTCCAATATGTCCCATAAACATCACAATTGGTCCTTTTTTCCGATTAATTCCGTCCATGTATACCCAAAATATCCATTTATAAAGCAGGTTTGAGCCGAAAAAAAAACACCTTTCCAAAACACAATGTCACTACAAAACATTTCAAAAGTTGCCTATAAACTTTGCCAAAATATTTCAAACTACTTTTGTAATACAACTTTAGATATTTTTAAACGTTAATAATAGATCAAATTGTAGACGGGGCAAACTGTATATCGATAGAGAAAGTAAACAAAACATGCCCCTTTTTCCCTCTTGCGTAACTCTCAACAGTGTAACGTTGTTCCAAGATGTGCCTCTTCTTCGTTTCACAAATCATTAACTTCAACCTAATTCCAAAGACTGGTGACATCCTGTGGAAGTCGTAGGAACTGTAAAATAGTGCTATCTAAATTTCCCTTGGCAAAGACAACCGAGGGAACTGTCAGAGGAAAAAAATGTTTTTATTCTGAACAGTTTTTCCTTGGGGTTTTGCCTGCTACATAAGTTATGTTATAGTCACAGACATGATTGAACCAGTTTTAGAAACTTCAGAGTGTTTTCTATCCACACCTACTAATCATATGCATATAATATATTCCTGGCATGAGTAGCAGGAAGTTGAAATTGTGCACGCTATTTATCCAAAAGCTGCCCCCTATCTCTAAGAAGTTTTAACAAGGTCTTCTTGCAGCACTGGACCACACAAGGGGACAATAATCGAGATTAGACAAACTGGAGCATGCAGAACTTGATTTTTGGAGTGTGGTGTCAAAAAAAGCAAAGCATCTCTTTATTACAGCTAGACCTCTCCCCATCTCTGAAACCATTGAATCTATATGTTTTGACCATGACCGTTTACAATCTAAGGTAACGCCAGGTAATTTGGTCTCCTCAACTTGTTCAACCGCCACACCATTCATTACCAGATTCAGCTGTCTCGCACTTAGGGAATGATTTGTACCAAATGCAATGCTCTGAGTTGTAGAGATGTTCAGGGCCAGTTTATTACTGGCCACCCATTCCAAAACAGATCTCAACTCTTTGTTAAGGGTTTCAGTGACTTCCTTAGCTGTGGTTGCTGATGCGTATATGGTTGAATCATCAGCATACATGGACACACATGCTTTGTTTAATGCCAGTGGCAGGTCATTGGTAAAAATAGAAAAGGGTAGAGGGCCTAGAGAGCTGCCCTGTACACTACACATTACATGTTTGACATTAGAGATGCTTCCATTAAAGAAAACACTTTGAGTTCTATTAGATACATATCTCTGAATCCACGATGTGGCAGAGGTTGAAAAGCCATAGCACTCAAGTTTTTTCAACAACAGGTTATGGTCAATAATATCAGACTGCACTGAAATCTAACAGTACAGCTCCCACGACCTTCTTATTAGCAATTTCTTTCAACCAATCGTCAGCATGCTTGAACGTCTGTTGTTTGTTTGTTTACAGAGAAAAAGCATTGTATTTGGTCAAACACAATTTTTCCAACAATTTGCTAAGAGCTGGCAGCAAGCTTATAGGTTAGAACCAATAAACTTTGCCTTCCCTCCAGGCCTGAGGACAAATACTTTCCTCTAGGCTCAGATTAAAAATATGACAGATAGGAGTGGCTATAGAGTCAGCCACCATCGCCAGGAGGTTTGTTATTATTGATTGTTAACAATCATTTTTCCACCTCTCCCACACTAACTTTACAAAATTCAAACTAGAACTGCTTCTCTTTTATGATTAGTTTTTTTATGCATGAATATACTTGCTCACTGTTTGTCATGGGCATTTCCTGCCTAAGTTTGCCCACTTTGCCAATTAAATAATAATTAAAATAATTGGCAACATCAAATGGTTTTCTGATGAATACGCCATCTAATTTGATGAAAGATGGAGTTGAATTTGCCTTTCTGCCCATAATTTCATTTAAATTACTCAAGTTTTTTTCCCTAATTTTTTATATCATTGATCTTGGTTTCATAATAAAGTTTCTTCTTTTCAGTGTCTTCGGAAAGTATTCAGACCCCTTGACTCTGCACATTTTGTTACATTACAGCCTTCTAAAAGTGATTCAATTGTTTTTTCCCCTGACACACAATACCCCATTATGACAAAGTGAAAACAGGTTTTTAGAATTTACGTAAGCATTCAGACCCTTTACTCAGTACTTTGTTGAAGCACCTTTGCAGCGACTACAGCATTAAGTCTTCTTCGGTATGATGCTACAAGCTTAGCACACCTGTATTGGGGAGTTTCTCCCATTCTTCTCTGCAGATCCTATCAAGTTATATAAGGTTGGGTGGGGAGTGTTGTTGCACTGCTATTTTCATATCCCTCCAGAGATGTTCAATTCTGGATTCTGCTGAAGCCAATCAAGGACATTCAGAGACTTGTCCCGAAGCCACTCCTGCATTGTCTTGACTGTGTGCTTAGTGTCATTGTCCTGTTAGAAGGTGATACTTCTCCCCAGTCTGAGTTCCTAAGCTCTCTGGAGCAGGTTTTCATCAATGATCTCTGTACTTTGCTCCGTTAATTTTTGCCTCGAACCTGTCTAGTATCCCAGTCCCTTGCACTGAAAAACATCCCCACAGCATGATGCTGCCACCACCATGCTTCACTGTGTGGATGGTGCCAGGATTCCTCCAGATGTGACACTTGGCATTCTTGCCAAAGAGTTCAATCTTTGTTTCATCAGACCAGAGAATCTTGTTCCTCATGGTCTTAGAGTCTTTAGATTCCTTTTGGCAAACTCCAAGCGGGCTGTCATGTGCCTTTAACTGAGGATTGGCTTCTGTCTGGCCACTCTACCATAAAGGCCTGATTGGTGGAGTCCTGCAGAGATGGTTGTCCTTCTGGAAGGTTTTCCTATCTCCACAGAGGAACTCTAGAGCTCTGCCAGATGGTCATTAGGTTCATGGTTCCGTCCCAGACCAAGGCCCTTCACCCCCGATTATTCAGTTTGGCCGGGCGGCCAGCTCTAGGAAAAGTCTTGTTCGTTGGTCTTGGTCGTTAAATGGAACTTCTTCCATTTAAGAATGTTTGAGGCCACTATGTTCTTGGGGTTCTTCAATGCTTGGGGACCTCATGGCTTGGTTTTTGCCCTGACATGCACTGTCAACTGTGGGACCTGATATAGACAGACGTGTGCCTTTTTAAATAATGTCCAGTCAATTGAATTTAACACAGGTGGACTCCAATTAAGTTGTAGAAATATCTCAAGGATGATCAATGGAAACAGGATGCACCTGAGCTCAATTCCGAGTCTCATAGCAAAGGGTCTGAATACTTATAAAAATAAGGTGTTTCAGTTATTATTAATTCATACATTTTTTATTTAACCTTTATTTTACTAGGCAAGTCAGTTAAGAACAAATTCTTATTTACAATGACGGCTTACACCGGCCAAACCCGGAAGATGCTGGGCGAATTGTGAGCCGCCCTATGGGACTCACAATCACGGCCGGTTGTGATACAGCCTAGGTTCGAACCAGGGTGTCCGTTGTGACGCCTCTAGCACTGAGATGCAGTGCCTTAGACCGCTGCGCCACTCGGAATGTAAATAAGATATTTCTTTTTTAATAAATTTACTTCTAAAAATTATCACTGGTTTTCGCTTTGTCATTATGGGCTATTGTGTGTAGATTGCTGAGAAAAAAATACATATTTAACCCTTTCACACGTACCATCACAAGGGTTTGATCGTTCTATAGTGATCCCTGAGCGTACGATCACACCCGTGTGATTAGAACTCTTATTTAGAATGCTTATTTAGAAAGGCCAGTTTTGAATGACACAAGAATCAGCATTTGAGCAGGCCACACTTTTTTCAGAAACGTTTTACACAAGCACAGTCCTTACAAAGTTATGTCCAGAATGTGAGCAGGTTATTTTTGGATGCAATATTCAGATATTCACAGAAGTATCTATAGCATAACACAATCATCCTAACCGGAAAAAAATTGGCTACATTTGTCCTAGCATTAACTGAGGAAAGATTGACGCAACACAAGCAGTCATATAACTCTGGGCTGACTTAAACTACAATATGAATTAGCTAATAGCAATTACCATGTATAATTAATCACATCACAGCTCACCGTTGATCAAATAATTGAGTAAAACTCTTTCTTGAAATCGAAAGTAATCCGACGATGATAGCATTTTGTTATAGCATCTTCAGTCCGACAGACAATTACGTGAAACCCAGAATGCATTTTATGTCAACAAACATGGCTCCACACAAATATCTGGAATTAGCTTAGCTCATCATAATCAGTACATCCTTCAAAAAAGTATTTTGCACACACACTGTGCACCCATTACAATCTATGGAAGAATCGGAATGCATGATGTGTCATCAGTCATTGAAAAACATGAGAATAATACAGTAAATATATAAATAATTACCACACAAAACATTTTCTGATAGTGATTTATTGATTCAAATGGCACACGTGCAGGCAGTCAATCTCTCAAGCTCTCACTCATTCAGTGTTGTTGTTTGTGTATGTAGCTAGTGAGCTAAGCTGTAGCATTAGCATTTTTTTATTTTTTATTTTTTTATTTTACCTTTATTTAACTAGGCAAGATCAGTTAAGAACAAATTCTTATTTTCAATGATGGCCTAGGAACAGTGGGTTAACTGCCTGTTCAGGGGCAGAACGACAGATTTGTACCATGTCAGCTCGGGGGTTTGAACTTGCAACCTTCCGGTTACTAGTCCAACGCTCTAACCACTAGGCTACCCTGCCGCCCCACATGTCTTTCTAAAGGAGACAACTCACAAGTGCCTAAATAAGTCAGAAATGTAAAAATAAAACTTGCTCGAAAAATATTTGAAATTGACAAATTGAAAACAGACAATTAAATAAATACAGGCTGTGTGCCTTGGTTTGAGGGCTTTGTACTGTCGCGTAACAATCCCATTCTGGAATGGAGAGAAGGTTCTAACATCACGTGCATAAAAAAACTTGCGCTGGGGCGAACGATATAGATATTTGGAGCTCACGCATGAAAGGCTTAATCAATTTTAGAATAAGGCTGTAGCGTAACACAATGTGGAAAACGTCAAGGCGTCTGAATACTTTCCGAAGACACTGTATAGCGACATCAAGGTCTTCAATGTCTTCACTGGACAACAATAGTGTAGCATATGGATCAGCAGCTCCGACATCTTTAAAAAAGCTAGATGTAATCCAGGCTCAAGCTCTAAGAATATGTTGTGGAGCAGTCAGGGCCTCCCCAGTGGCAGCGCTGCATGTAGAGTTGGGAGAGCTGCCGTTAAAGTTGAATGAAAACAATTAACCATGAAATATTGGGAAAATCTTCAAAGTCATAAGGTTACACATCCTACAAAAACATGTGCTCCCAGAGTGCTGGGAGGATGAATGAGATCTGAAAACAAGTTTTGGCTGGATAGGTAATGGCATGGAGAGAGAGATGGGACTGTTTGGGAAAAAGTTCAGCCCCTCTGTGGTTCTTCCTGCTATCCCACCTTGGTTGCTCCCTCAGCCAATGATAAACCTAGGGTTGCTTGAGAGGGTAAGAGCTGGTGAGGAAGGAGTAGATCCAGTAAATATTGTAAGTGAACATGTAAGAATGTAATACTATGTTGTCTTGGGTATATTCACTGGTGGATCTAAGGACCCTTAAAGGACATTTGCAACTTTTAGTGTTCCTGAGTTAAAGGTGGCATTGACAAAAAGAGCAATGGATCATTTATCCGTATACACAATGGAGTTACTGGCTATATTCTTGGCTGTTGAGTGGGTTTAGGAGGTGAGGCCAGACAGGGTAGTCATCTGCTCTGACTCATGTGCAGCACTGATCAGCTTAAATGTATTTGTGGCACAGAGCAGACAATGATGTATTGTATGAGACTTTGCAGTGCCTGTTTAGGGTGAGACAGATGTGTGTATTTGTGAGGTTCCTCTTGGTACTAACTCATGTGTGAGTAGAGGGAAATGAGGAGGTGGATGTACTTGCCAAGCAAGCTCTCAAACATCTTAGTGTTGAAATGGAAATGCCAATCAATAAAGCAGAAGACAAGGGGTTAAGGAGACAAGAGTAATGGGTAGGATTTAAACCTTCCCGGTCTCTGGTCCACACTCCAGTCCAGTTGTTGGTGGTAATGCATTGATTGAAATCGTTTTCAGTCCTATGGCCTTCACCAAGTGAGATCCTAAGTGAATTTGATATCATTAATACCACACATATTTCAAAAGGACCTAGTTGTTCTCTAATACAGTTATCCTGGCTTGCAAAGTGATTCCTATTGGAATCCAGCCAGAGTGGGGATAGTCAATATTTTCTACCCACAAACCTTAATTCAGAATGACTGACAGGATTGGGAAAGACTAAGATATGAGACTACCTGAAATCATCTAAACTGAAACAACCAGGTGCAATAAGTCCAAGTAACAGATTGGATTCGTTTAGAAAAATGTATGTTATGTATATTTGAGTAGCATAAGATGAATTAATCAATCAATGTACAGTACATGCAAAAACAAAAAATATTGAAACAAACAATTAATAGAGCATGCTGGGAAATATTATTATGATGGGCATGGTTTTGGTTCAAAACTGGTTATTAACACCAACACGGGTTATTTTACACGCCAGCTCACGCAAGTGTTTTTCTTTATTTTTACTATTTTAAACAATGTATAATAATACTGAAGACATCAAAACTACGAAATAAAACATGGAATCATGTAGTAACCAATAACGTGTTAAACAAATCCAAATATATTTGATATTTGAGATTCTGCATCAACAATATAATTGTTACACTAAAAAATCAACACAAGGTAACACTGGCCAATTTGCTGTGCAAACTTTTCTTCTGGCATTGCATTACAGTGGATGACCCTTCATGTCATAGTGTTTAATTGATAATATAGCACCTGATCCATACTTTTGGAATATACAGTACCAGTCAACAATTTGGACACCTGCCCACTCAAGGCTTTTACTTTATTTTTACTATTTTAAACAATGTAGAATAATACTGAAGACATCAAAACTACGAAATAAAACATGGAATCATGTAGTAACCAAAAACGTGTTAAACAAATCCAAATATATTTGAGATTCTTCAAAGTAGCCACCCTTTGCCTTGATGACAGCTTTGCACACTGTTGGCATTCTGTCATCCAGCTTCACCTGGGATGCTTTACCAACAGTATTGAAGGAGTTCCCACATACGCTGAGCACATACGTTGGCTGCATTTCACTCTGCGGTCCAACTCATCCCTAACCATCTCAGTCGGGTTGAGGGCAGGTCATCTGATGCAGCACTCCATAACTCTCCTTTTCAACATTGCTGCCCTGCATTTAACAGACACTATCGACAAAGATCAGGGAAAAAAGTTGTGATGGACTACTATCTGGAGGACATTCATGCCTTGCTGACTCTTTCTGACTCTGAAAATGAATCAGATGATGAGGAAATCCCTGATTTTGGTATTTCTTTTGAAATTGAACCAGAATTGTTTGAGTCTTCTGATGACAATGAGGGGGAAGAAATGGTGATCAACAGTGTTGTTGTCACGGAAGAAGTTTTTAAATCAGTGAAATTCCCGGTGGGAGCAGAGCAGGATTTGAAATGCGGAGGGAGTCGAAAAGAGAACACAGAAGGCTGTCTCTGGATTACATCTTCAAACTAAGGGCAACCATGGCCTCCATTACAGAGAGGAGAAGAATTCATCCATTTATATGGGTAACAGTCTAGCAACATTTTCAGATAATATACGTTACTAATTTTGTCAGAAAGTTGGAGTCATTGCAAGTTAAAGCACACTGTTAGCTAGCTAGCTAACCTTAGCTGGCTGGCTCGCTAGCTAATGTTACGTGTATGATCTGTGTAGTAAGATTATTTGTATCTCAGAATTCCACTTGCATTGCTTGTTATAGCCTAATGTTAGCTAGCTAGTTAACATTGAACCTAATTGGTTAGCTTTAGCTACCCGCAGACTCACGCATGGTGCCTAGCTATGGCCCCGGAGGAGATGGCTGCCATTTATGATCCCCTAACCAATTGTGCTATTATGTGTGTTTTTACATGTTATATGTAACTTATTTTGTACACCCTGTTTCTGCCACTGTGTTTTATGACCAAAAATAACTTCTAGGTATCAGGACAGCGATTGCTCATCCTGTACTGGAGGATTAAAAAAAAATGTTGCTACATAAGACCAAATCAAGGTGGTGGGTTACATGTGAACTGTAACTGATTTGAACTTAATAAAACATTTTTTATACTACAATTACCTTTCTCGCATAAAAAGGTGGATGGAAACCTAGTTTATGTCATGGAAAAACAGGTGTTCTTAATGTTTTGTATGCTCAGTGGATGTACCTGTGACGTGTACCTTTTACTTTTTTGTACCCCAACAGACCAACACTATACCCTAACCATACTGTTATTTTTGGGTGTGTTAATACATGTTCAAAGCAATAAGTACTAACCTGGTGGCACTGCAGAATCATTGGTGCACTCAACCAAGAGGTTGCAAATTCAAAGCATTCATGTATATTTTATGTCAAGTGTCCTTGTGCACTGCTATTTTTACATGGATGTAAAATTGGTGGTGATAATTGGACACTTATTTACTTGATTCCGGGCAGCTTTTAGCAAAGTGCAGGAATGTATTCTTGCCAATTAGTCTGTAGCCACTTCTCTTTTATGTTCACATACCTGGTTGTGAAACAGGTCTTTTTACAAAAACATCTGTGGAATCTGAATGGTTTGAGCTACTGTCTATGGAAAGCTGAGACTCTCGCAAACATGCACATGTAATGTTTTGCTCTATGAAACTCACAAGCTACACAAGGGTTGTAAGAAGGTAAGGAGTTATTCTACAGTACATAGAAGAGCATAGGAAATCCAAGGACATAGTGTCAATAATACTGCAATAAGCTCACATAGTTGTTGTCACAAACTCCAACCAGTTGTCACTGACCAGTTATATTCACTATTCCACTGAGAAATAATGTCTGTACTTAAAGCATTCATATACATTCATTTTTAATGGATGTTTGCTTTGGTAGATATTTTTTGTTGTCGATACAACTCATGAATGCAACTGCTTATGTCAGATTGCTTTGTGTTCTGTAGCTCTGCTTGTCCTGAAAATGGTAAAACACTTTATTTTGATGTGTTAAACCTCTACTGGATCAGTGTCCCGAAATCAGGACAGTTACTGCTCAATATGCAATATTTGACTAGAATGGCATTGTAAACAAAAGCCAACTTTCAGGGACATAGGCATGTCTTACATGGTCAAAAAGCTTAAATTATTGTTAATCTAACTGCAGTGTCCAATTTACAGTAGCTATTACAGAAAAAAAAGACCATGCGATTGTTTGAGGATAGTGCACAACAACAAAACAATTTTATCAAGGCAACTGGTTTGATACATTCCCCTCTGACTGTAAATAATGTACTTATATTCAGTAATCTTGCTCTGATCTGTCATCCTGAGGGTCACAGGGATAAAATGAATGTTACGACTCCCACCGAAGGTGGCTCCCCTGCCTCTTCGGGCGGTGCTCGGCTTTCGTCGTTGCCGGTCTTCTAGCCGCCACAGATCCCTTTTTCCTTTTCTGTTAGTTTAGTATTATTAGTTGCACCTGTTCCTTTTTGTGCTTCTTAATTTTTGTCTACTTAAACCTGTTAGGCCCGCTTAGGTTTGTGCAGAATTATTTTGTTACTCTGTTGGTTCGGGATGTGTTTTCGCTTTGTTTTCTCCGGACTGTTAGTCCTGTGTTTGGGCTGGTCAGTGTTATGCGCCCTGTAATTTGGCGTGACCGTTTTTGTGCCGTAGATTTCACCGAACCCTCTGCTCTCTGTGCCTGACTCCTACCCACCACTCCTAGTAAACCCTGACAATGAGTTTTTTATGTCCTAACATGATCCATGTTGCATACAGAATTTCACATGAGTTCTGACTCTTTCAACTTGCAACAAAACAATTTATGAAATCTAATCCACTAAACCTTGTCTCACCCAGTCATGCTCGGGTTTCTGTAAAATCCTCTGACACTCTAGAAGGCAACCAAACCTTGTTTCATCATTCTATGTTACATATTGGCTACACAACACGTCAATTAGCCCATGAAGGTCAGCCATCATTATGCACCAATGTTCACTTGATTGACAGTGTATTGGTCCAATGGTTACCTATGGTTTTGAAACATAGCTAGCTAGATAGCCAATGAGCTATGCTGTACATGAGAATGTGATTCCCCTTTGTAGGAATAACAGCCATTGTAACAGCTCACCCCCTGCTAAAATAAAGGTTAAATAAAATGAATAATATTAAACTTGAGTTCTAACTGATTTTAAAAATATCCTCAATAGTGGTAGACTCCTCCATCGCCCACTCATTCAAACGTAAGACCTGGATCCTCCAGTCTGACCCCTCTGCTGCCTCTGGCTCCACACCCATCCCTGCCCGGCCATCTAAAGGTGTGAAGGTTAGTACCTTTTATGTAGGGAAGTTAATGATCCATCACGTATAACATTCCTGGGAGTGTGTAAACCATTTTTTTCTATAGTTATGTACTAAGTTATGTACCAATTTGGCCACTTGGGTACATTTGGGCAAACTCGTGAGGGACACATGGGAGACTTGATACCAAATATTATGAAGCACTCTCATTACTGAATGTATCAGTCTGAAACTTTGCACACATTGTTGTGGACAACATCTAAATCACATCCAGCTTCCTATGTCAATGTATGGCCTTTCTTTTGCATTTCAAAGATGATGCAACACAAAAATAAACATATTTTTGTCCTATCCTTTATCAGATAGATGTGTATATGGTGTATATTGTCCTACATTAACTTCACATCTCCACGAACTTCAAAGTGTTTCCTTTCAAATAGTATCAAGAAAATGTATATCCATGCTTCAGGTCCTGAGCTACAGACAGTTAGATGTGGGTATGTCATTTTAGGCAGAAATTGAGATGAAGGGTCCTATCCAGAAGAGGTTTACAGGCACATGAAAGTTCACATGTTCCCCAAAACTAATTTTGATGAAAAATAAAATATTTACGTTCAATGCCTCTCCTGTGAAGTGGTGAAGTGTGACATATGCCTAGCTTACTGAAACGGGTCACATATAAGGAAATATGTCAATTGAAATAAATTCATTAGTCCCTAATCTATGGATTTCACTTGACTGGGAATACAGATATGTTTATGTTGGTTAAAATGCCTTTAATGTCTGAGCAGTACCACCAGATACATACAGTGCATCCGGAAAGTATTCAGACCCCTTGACTTTTTCCACATTTAGTTATATTTCCCCCTTCATCAATCTAAGCACAATACCCATAATGACAAAACATTACATTGGCATAGGTGTTCAGACCCTTTACTCAGTACTTCGTTGAAGCACCTTTGGCAGTGATTACAGCCTCAAGTCTTCTTGGGTATAACGCTACAAGCTTGGCACACCTGCATTTGGAGATTTTCTCCCATTCTTCTCTGCAGATTTGTTCAAGCTTTGTCAGGTTGGATGAGCAGTGTCGCTGTATAGCTATTTCCAGGTCTTTCCAGAGTTCGATCATGTTCAGATCGTTGTCCTGTTGGAATGTCAACCTTCGCCCCAGTCTGAGGTCCTGAGTGCTCTGGACCAGGTTTTCATCAAGGATCTCTCTGTACTTGGCTGCATTCATCTTTCCCACGATCCTGACTAGTTTTCCATTCCCTGTCGCTGAAAAACATCCCCACAGCATGATGCTGCCACCACCATGCTTCACCGTATGGATGGCGCCAGGCTTCCTCCAGATGTGACGCTTGACATTCTGGCCAAAGCGTTCAATCTTGGTTTCATCAGAACAGAGAATCTTGTTTCTCATGGCCTGAGACTCCTTTTGGTGCCTTTTGGCAAACTCCAAGCGGGTTGTCATGTGCCTTTTACTGAGGAGTGGCTTCTGTCTAGCCACTCTACAATAAAGAACTGATTGGAGTGCTGCAGAGATGGTTGTCCATGACATTTCTCCCATCTCCACAGAGGAACTCTGGGGCTCTGTCAGAGCTTCTTCCATTTAAGAATGATGGAGGCCACTGTGTTTTGGGGACATTCAATGGCAGCAGAAATGTTTTGTCACCCTACCCAGATCTGTGCCTCGACACATTCCTGTCTCGGAGCTCTACAGACAATTCCTTCGATCTTTTGGCTTGGTTTTTGCTCTGACATGCCCTGTCAAATGTGGTACCTTATATAGAAAGGTGTGCCTTTTTCAAATCATGTTCAATGCATAACATTTACGACAGGTGGACTCCAATCAAGTTGTAGAAACATCTCAAGGATGATCAATGGATACAGGATGCACCTGAGCTCAATTTCGAGTCTCATAGCAAAGGGTCGGAATACTTATATAAATAAGGAATTTCAGTTATTTTTTATTGTAATACATTTGCAAAACATTCGCTTTGTCATTATGGGATATTGTCTGTAGATTGATGAGCATTTTTTTTAGAATAAGGCTGTAACGTAAAAAAAAATGGGAAAAAGGCAAGGGATCTGAATACTTTCTGAATGCACCATATTTGTTAACAAGAACATATATCCCCACTTTCAAAAATAAGAATATGGTTATGGTACAATGTTATTCTCTGGTTTACAAAAAGGTCAAAGCACGATACCCATAATGACAACTGCGATTATAAGGTAAACATGGGAACTCACTTGATACTAGTCGGTATCTTTTAGGGTACATTTGCAGATAATCTAATATCATTGTACATTTTTCTACACAATATTTTAAATATAACGTACAATCATTACTGCACTTTGAAATGTAGGTGGGGCAATGTGCTGGCTGAGACTCATTAGCATTTTGAGGGGCATGGTGTAAAATAGGTTTTATTTGAGCCAACCGTCAATACAGAAGAGTCAGTGAAGGCACAGTAGGTTACTGGCATGTATTACTGGTGGCAGACAATTTTTGTGAATTTTATAATAACTTACTCACAAATTATTTCCAGTAGTGATGTTACCTTTGATACCAGAGGCATCGCTAAGCGGTTTACTTTCAAACAGTGTGCCGATGCTTGTATAACTTTATCAGAAGTACATGGTCAATGACCTTCAAAGCTTTTGTTGTTGTTGTCAAACAGCCAGTTTTGGTATTGGTTTTGGTAGAAGACATGTATGATGTCATCTATAATAATTTGCATACGCTGATCATCAACAGTGATATTGGTCCCAGGGTTGTATGTAAAGCAGGGGAAGGTCCACCCACTTGTCCCACACTGACCTAATTGCAGCTCGCTTTTCTCTCTGCCGCCAAGCTGGTCTGGTGTCTCGGTTATCGAACTGGGTAATCCTGGCAATAATGTGGACGTTTTCTAGAGACATTGTTGCACAGAAGAGTTCTCTGGCAGTTTCTGCATCCCACAGGGATTCTGTGGATCCCCCATTCAATCTGAAAACACCAGCAAGGATAAGAACCTCAAAGTATGCATGTAAATGAGTTTGGTCCATCTCCTTCCACCTCTCTCCAAAAACACGCCTTCCCTCCAAATTAGTGCAGTCCAGAATGATTTTATGGATGTTGTCTGGGATGAACAGCTCAAAAGAAGTTCATGATTGTAATAACATTGTGTCTAGTTTCACACTCTGCAAAGGGTAAAGAGTGAAAGAAAGTGGGAGAAAGGTAGACAGGCAGGGAGACAGAACCAAGAAACTATGTTGAAACAGCAGGCCCAGGGAGGAGGAAGACAGAGTGAAGGCAAACAGCAAACCTTTTTGTTTCATTTTTACTTGTTTTCACCTACACAACCACTTTTCCACACTTTTATTACTCTTGGATCCAGTGGAACCGAACACCACATATGTAATATAAATGTGTAGGGGGGTGCACAGTGTGCACTCAATAAAAATGCTTTATTTTACATGTTGTTCACAGGAAATGAGCCAAGGCCAATGAGTCTCAGGTTAAAAAAGAATTAATTGTATCATTTTTCTTTTAGTTAACATTGAAAATTGGTCCCACAGACACAAATTCAAATTCACAGCATTAAGTTTCTCTTATATTACTGGAAAATGCACAATAACCAATTTATAGTGCAGCTCATTAGTGACACATGCTCTTAAAAAATGTGCAGAGTAGACAGTATCAAAGGAGGTGCTGAACTTGCATCGTCATAACCATCAAACACTTATTTAGTTATTTAACCTTATTTAACCTATTCACCTAGGCAAGTCAGTTAAGAACAAATTCTTATTTACATTGATGGCTTACCCCGGCCAAACTCTCCCCTAACCTGGACGGCGCTGTGCAAATTGTGCACCGCCCTATGGGACTCCCGATCATGGCCGGTTGTGATACAGCCCGGGATCTAACCAAGGTCTGTAGTGATGCCACTAGCACTGAGATGCAGTGCCTTAGACCACTGTGCCACTCGGGAGCCCCTCATATTCAATCTCATATTCAATCACTTAAACTTCTACAATTCCACCGACGATTGGCACGAATACACATATATTTGACCACATTCCCTAATATGCTTATGAGCCCCAAATACAAGTTAAATGGGCGTTATAAGCTGACATATGAAATTGTTTTAAGATGGTCTTACCATAGAGTGGTCATATTAGTTTATATATTACTTTTCGTGAGAAGACCAATTTCGGGATGTTCCATGGTCTGAGAAACACTACTGTAGCTCGGCCACCTTCCACCGCAGATGCGGAAGGCCATCATTAAGCGGATGTGGTGGATTGAGAGGCAGTTTATGGAAAAGATCTGATATCTCTTGCTTAAACCGAAGTATTTTGATGGGGATTTCTTTATTATGTAACTTAGATGGATGCTCTGGTGCGTCAATAGACTAGGGCGATTTCTAAAGCGAGTGGGTCGTCTCTGATATTGGCACGAGCACTCCAGCCAACAGCGCTATCTGTCCTCTGCTGGCTAGAGCGCACGTATAGCCTATTATTCTGGAAAAAAGAGCAAGATTATTGTTATTTGTCAAACGGCAGCCAAGCAATGATTACAATGTCCAATGTTCCCTCAATGTTTTGCGGCTCTGAGCAAATGTTTGGTCTTGTGAGAGGAAACTTGAACGTTGTGAGAATTTACAGTGAACACTGAGGCTGTGCACTTACAGTTTAAGACAGTAGCCAATAGGCTATTGTGGCTATTTGATCATAATGTAGGGCTACCAACAAAACAAACCCCATAACATTTTCACGTGGAAATAGCTTTTGATTTCTATGATATAGGCTACAATGGTTTTCAATGCAGTTCTACATTGCATGAGCCTTTTGGGTTTGACATTATTTCATGATTTTTTTTACTTGGTCTGTAACACCATGTACCAAATAGGTGACGGTAAATTGCATTGTATAGTGTTTACCACTTTACAAAATACAAGAATTAGACAATTTTGGCTTCCCCTCTGCCTATTTGCTTATTTACATATTCAAGCCTGTCTTAAAATACAACGCTGCCTATGGGCATTTGTTAAAAGGAGTGCACTACATAGGGAATAGTAGAGGCAGTCTTGTCAGCCAGGAAGAGCCCACCTCAGAGATTGAATATGAGGTAGTAGATGAGACATTGAAAATAAACATTTCATTACAGATGCTAAATGAGAAGATCCTTATTCGCCACCACCCACTGGCATAGACACGTCACTACACAAACCACTCAGGAGACAGCCGCACTTGCACTTGTACACACAGAGAGAGAGAGAGAGAGAGAGAGAGAGAGAGAGAGAGAGAGAGAGAGAGAGAGAGAGAGAGAGAGAGAGAGAGAGAGAGAGAGAGAGAGAGAGAGAGAGAGAGAGAGAGAGAGAGAGAGAGAGAGAGAGAGAGAGAGAGAGAGAGAGAGAGAGAGACTCACACACACACACACACACACACAGTTCAGGACACACACACACACACACTCAAACCCCAGTGTGGGTGAGCATGCTCTTGATTCTTGTAGTTCAAAATCAAATCAAATTGTATTTGTCACTTGAAGTTTTTAATTAAAAAAATGTAAAGTAACAAATAATTAAACAGCAGCAGTAAAATAACTATAGCAAGGCTATTTAATTTACATTACATTTACATTTAAGTCATTTAGCAGTAAAATAACTATGACAACCAGTGGAACAGCCAGCATCTAAATCTTGTTGGGGGGGAGAAGGATTACTATTTACCCTATCCTAGGTATTCCTTGAAGAGGTACTCCGGAAGGTGGTGATTGACTCCGCTGTCCAATTTACAGGTGGTACCGGTAAAGAGTCAATGTGCGGGGGCACTGGTTAGTCTAGGTAATTGAGGTAATATGTACATGTAGGTAGAGTTAAAGTGGCTATGCATAGATAATGAACAGAGAATAGCAGCAGCGTAATTGAGGGGTCTGGGTGGCCCTTTGATTAGCTGTTCAGGAGTCTTATGGCTTGGGGTAGAAGCTGTTAAGAAGCCTTTTGGACCTAGAATGGGCGCTCCTGTACAGCTTGCCATGCAGTAGCAGAGAGAACAGTCTATGACGAGGGTGGCTGGAGTCTTGATAATTTTTAGGGCCTTCCTCTGACACTGCCTGGTATAGAGGTCCTGGATGGCAGGAAGCTTAGCCCCAGTGATATACTGGTCCGTTCGCACTACCCTCTGTAGTGCCTTGCGGTCAGAGGCTGGGCAGCTGCCATACCAGATGCTCTTGATGGTGCATCTGTGGAAACCTTTGATGATCTGAGGTACCCATGCCAAATCTTTTCAGTCTCCTGAGGGGGAATAGGCTTTGTCGTTGCCTCTTCACGACTGTCTTAGTGTGTTTGAACCATGATAGTCTGCCTCACTGCAACCCTGTCGATGAGAATGGGGGCGTGCTCGGTCCTCCTTTTCCTGTAATCCACAATCATCTTGATCATATTGAGGGAGAAGTTGTTGTCCTGTCACCACACGGCCAGGTCTCTGGAGGGGACTGAGCACACACACCTGAGCGGCCCCCATGTTGAGGATGAGTGTGGCGAATGTGTTGTTGCCTACCCTTACCACCTGGGGGCGGCCCGTCAGGAAGTCCAGGATACAGTTGCAGAGGGAGGTGTTTAGTTCCAGGGTCCTTAGCTTAGTGAGTTGCTTTAAGGGCACTATTGTGTTGAATGCTGAGCTGTAGTCAGTGAATAGCATTCTCACATGGTGTTCATTTTGTCCAGGTGTGAAAAGGCGGGGTGGAGTGCAAATAGAGATTGCATCAGCTGTGGGTCTTTTGGGGTGGTATGCAAATTGGAGTGGGTCTAGGGATTCTGGGATAATAGTGTTGATGATGACCAGCCTTCAAAGCACTTCATGGCTACAAACTTGAGTGCTATGGGTAGGTAGTCATTTAGGCAGTTTACATTAGTGTTCTTGGGCACAGGGACAATGGGGTCTGCTTGAAACATGTTGGTATTACAGACTCAGTCAGGTTGAAAATGTCAGTGAAGACACTTGCCAGTTGGTTAGTACATGCTCAGAGTACACATCCTGGTAATCCATCTGGCCCTACGACCTTGTGAATGTTGACCTGTTTAAAACTTCTTGACGCTACCCATCCCTGTCGCGGGATCATTTTCGTCAGCAACTGCTGAATAGCATAGCGCAACAGTCAAATAATATTAGTAAAAAACATTCATATTCATGATATCACAAGTGCAATATTGCAAAACACAGTTTAGCCTTTTGTTAATTCACCTGTCGTCTCAGATTTTGAAATTATGCTTTACAGCGAAAGCAATCCAAGCGTTTGTGTAAGTTTATCGATAGCCTAGCATAGCATTATGTACATTGGGGCAAAAAAGTATTTAGTCAGCCACCAATTGTGCAAGTTCTCCCACTTTAAAAGATGAGAGAGGCCTATCATTTTCATCATAGGTACACTTCAACTATGACAGACAAAATGAGAAAAAAAATCCAGAAAAACACATTGTAGGATCTTTTATGAATTTATTTGCAAATTATGGTGGAAAATAAGTATTTTGTCACCTACAAACAAGCAAGATTTCTGGCTCTCACAGACCTGTAACCTCTTCTTTAAGAGGCTCCTCTGTCCTCCACTCGTTACCGGTATTAATGGCACCTGTTTGAACTTGTTATCAGTATAAAAGACGTGTGTCCACAACCTCAAACAGTCACACTCCAAACGCCACTATGGCTAAGACCAAAGAGCTGTCAAAGGACACCAGAAACAAAATTGTAGACCTGCACCAGGCTGGGAAGACTGAATCTGCAATAGGTAAGCAGCTTGGTTTGAAGAAATCAATTATTAGGAAATGGAAGACATACAAGACCACTGATAATCTCCCTCGATCTGGGGCTCCACGCAAGATCTCACCCCGTGGGGTCAAAATGATCACAAGAACGGTGAGCAAAATTCCCAGAACCACAATATTGCACAATATTGCACTTGTGATTTCATGAATATGAATGAAGAAGACCTAGTGAATGACCTGCAGAGAGCTGGGACCAAAGTAACAAAGCCTACCATCAGCAAGGCATTGAAGATGAAATGTCGCTGGGCCTTTCAGCATGACAATGATCCCAAACACACCGCCCGGGCAATGAAGGTGTGGCTTCATAAGAAGCATTTCAAGGTCCTGGAGTGGCCTAGCCAGTCTCCAGATCTCAACCCCATAGAAAATCTTTGGAGGGAGTTGAAAGTCTATGTTGCCCAACAACAGCCCCAAAACATCACTGCTCTAGAGGAGATCTGCATGGAGAAATGGGCCAAAATATCAGCAACAGTGTGTGAAAATGTTTGACCTCTGTCATTGCCAACAAAGGGTATTTAACAAAGTATTGAAATAAGCTTTTGTTATTGACAAAATACTTATTTTCAACCATAATTTGCAAATAAATTCATAAAAAATCCTATAATGTGAATTTCTGTCATAGGGAAAGTGTACCTATGATGAAAATTACAGGCCTCTCTCATCTTTTGGTTGAACTTGCACAAGTGGTGGCTGACTAAATAATTTTTTGCCCCACTGTATATATCAATATATAATTTTTCTTAATTTTGAAATGTAAAAGAAAATATGTATCACAACTGTAGTGCCCTGGTCCTTTACAACTCCTGTATTAGTGAACTAATATAGCCGTCTGCAGCATGGGAAAAAAATGTATCTCACAAAGTACTACTGTATTTTACAGGGCTGGTTTACTACTACTGTATTCAGGGCTGGTCCTGGTCCTAGACATTATGAGACAAAAATATTGCTTCCCCAGTCAAACTACAATAGTCCCAGTAAGCAAAATTATGTTGAAAAGATATCTAAAAGACTTGTTGTCCAGACATTGAATTGGGTTCAATTTAGGTTCCGAATGAAAGGTGAAAAGACACATTTTATGGACATTGAAATCAGGTTAATTTTCAGCTCCTTTTTTTTAAAAGGCTTTATTTATAGATGTCAATGCCTGGACCAAATAAAGGCCAGTCCAGAAAGGACCAATTCTGAACCAAACATAGATGTCTTTGTTTGGGCCAATCAAGTCTGGTCCAGACCAGACCAAAAGCCAATGTCAGTGGACATGGAAATCAAGGCCTGCCTGGACTGCTGCTCTGGCATCGGTCCATGCATGCTTACTGGGGTGTAGCCTACAGTGTCGGCCTACAATGGAATTTTGTGAATGCCCATCCGTGTTAGGGTCCCGTTTGTAAAACAGGATGTTGCATTGGCTTTATTAGTCTTGATTCCTGTGATTAATCAATTTGGCTATTTAAGCTCTGAGGGTCAGCTACCCAACTTTATCAGGAGTTATTCTAAGCCCATTTGCAATGTGTTTATGTAACGGATGTGAAACGGCTAGCTTAGTTAGCGGTGTGCGCTAAATAGCGTTTCAATCGGTTACGTCACTTGCTCTGAGACCTTGAAGTAGTAGTTCCCCTTGCTCTGCAAGGGCTGCGGCCTTTGTGGAGCGATGGGTAACGATGCTTCGAGGGTGACTGTTGTTGATGTGTGCAGAAGGTTCCTGGTTTGCGCCTGGGTATGGGTGAGGGGACGGTTTAAAATTATACTGTCACATTGATGCTGTTGACCCGGATTATTGGTTGCTGCGGAAAAAAAAAAGGAGGAAGGTCAAAAGGGGGGTGAGTGTAACGGATGTGAAACGGCTAGCTTAGTTAGCGGTGTGCGCTAAATAGCGTTTCAATCGGTTACGTCACTTGCTCTGAGACCTTGAAGTAGTAGTTCCCCTTGCTCTGCAAGGGCCGTGGAGCGATGGGTAACGATGCTTCGTGGGTGACTGTTGTCGTTGTGTGCAGAAGATCCCTGGTTCGCGCCCGGGTATGGGCGAGGGGACGGACGTAAAGTTGTACTGTTACATTTACACAGTGGGAAATGCACAATTATTTTATTTTTCGCTATGATTGGCTAGCCAAAAATGTTTGGATACAAACTTGAAACCACTGATCATTACTACTTAGCCCATGGAGTGAAACTCCTGGACATCAGCATTGAGCAGCCTGATTATCCATTCCATACTGTCTATTTTACATTGACCTGTCCTGTTTTTAGGATATGTTGTTTGGGCACCATTTAGGTTAGGCTATTTGATTGGAGAAAGCTGCATGTGGTGAAACGTGTCTGTCTCATTAAATTGTCATCCATTTTATCTCCAGCCTGTAGGCTACAGAGAAGGCCACATACACTTTCTGCCATATACTATTTGATTTATGTTAAGTCATTTTTTTGACAGAACATTGGTGGAGCGTGTCAACGATGCGTCTCTCTAACAGCACCCTGGAGAGGCACACTGGGAATGGACAAGCAAGATATTTTGCGCCCCTGCCTTTGACAAAGTAGGCACTGCTTATAACAGGGCTCACCTAAAAAGCCCATATGCCACTGACTGAGAAATTGTCATTACTTGGGGCAGAATTATGTGAGGTTATAGGTGTTGTTGGAGGTGTGTCTTGGTCAGTTTAGCTCAGAAAATGCCTCACTCTTCAATTTGCCACCATAGGTGACCATGTAATCCTGCCTAATGACCGGGCCAGTTTAGCATGTTTTTTTAGAGGACAGATATAGCCCTCTGCTGAGCTGGAAACAAAAGTAGTGCACTGGGCCTTTTACTAGTCCTGTATTACTGGACTGATACATCTGTCTGCAGCGCAGGAAAAAATTACCTGTACCATCCATGACTGTTTTGCTAGTGACAGAGACATGGTTTGTTGCATTCATACATTTTCAGTCTTGTGGCCTTCACCAAATGAGATCCTAAGTGAATATATTGTTAAGTCATAAGGCCTTCTCTTTAGGAGATATTTGTACAGTGGACTTAAACTCAGTCTACAGGCCACATCGGGTCTGCAAATCACATTATCCTGGCTTGTAAAGTGATGTGTAATTCCTATTGGAATCCAGCCAGAGTGAGCATAGCTAAATTTTAAAATTTCTATTCACTGACCTGCAATCAGAATGACTAACAGGGTTGGGAGTTGAGGATATGAGACTACCTTAAACATATAAACTGGAACAACATTTTCAGTAACGGGTGCAATAAATCCAAGTAACAGATTGGAATAGTTTAGATAAATATATACGTTATTTATGTTTCAGTAGCATGAGATGTATTTATCAATCAATATTCAAGCAAACAATTCTAAAATAAGCATCCTGCAATAGAGCATGCTGGGAAATATGATAATGATGGGTGTGGTTTTATTAACACCAACACTCAGGTTCTTTTACACCACTGAGTGTTTATTTAACTCCCCATTCAACACTATGAATGTCACATTGCAAAATCAACACTAGTTAACACTGGCCAATTTGCTGTGTGCTATAGAAGGGACACATCTGCAGGCTTCCGTATATGTTTAAAACCTTTCTCCCAACCTCCATGAACCATTTAAGATGTTGGTATGCCTCCGAGCCACATTCAGGGAGTGATTCATATGGGACTATTAATCCTTAATCTGAACCCATTCCCCTCCATCATTCTATTCTATCACAAGGGCTTCAAGAGAAATATCAATTCGATATCAGTCTAGACAGTGTAAAGATATGGGTAACCTTTCAATTATAGTTTAGCTCCAGACACTATTCAACCTGAGATTGATTGTTACACTGTATGTAACTACGGCCTCATATAGATTAGCAAGCAGAGATTCCTGATTAAATATCATGAGGTAAAGGCCCAATATAGGGGGAAATTAACTGTTGTACTAGTCAGAGGAGAGAGGAGACCTGATGTGTTTCACTGATAACAAAACATCAGTGTGCTGAGCGGCCTGCCTGTCAAATCCTGCGCCCTTCATATGCAATGCAGAGATTGGGAAATCTGAGTGAGATGCAAATTGGAACACGCTAAGATGGACAAGCGTCCCTATTAATTCACAAACCCAAGATGAGGGGAGGTGCAGGGCGCTGTCCACACATTACCCACTCACCGCACCCTACACCTCCCCCCACCCACCCACCTCAACCCTTCCACACTCTCTCCTTTATCCTGTCTCACTCCTTCCCTGCTCTATTCTTTCTCCACCTCACCCATTCTCCAAACAATCCTTTTTACCGCTCAACCCTTTCCACTCTTTCCTTTCACCTGTCGCTCGACCTGCAGTGTCCTAGTTCTCCTCTGCTGCCCAAGCCTTTATCAATCCGACCGACATGAACCGGTGTATTCTCTCTCTCTCTCTCTCTCTCTCTCTCTCTCTCTCTCTCTCTCTCTCTCTCTCTCTCTCTCTCTCTCTCTCTCTCTCTCTCTCTCTCTCTCTCTCTCTCTCTCTCTCTCTCTCTGACGTGGTGTGCTCGACAAGGGGCTATACGAAACCTAACACCTCTCGCTACTGTACCACCTCCTCTCAACAGGGGGTCTAGCTGACAGCAGGATGACTTACCTGTCTATGAAAGGCTAATGCGAAAACCCCAGAAGCACTTTGAGGAGAGAGGAGGGAAAGGGGGCCCCTTATCAATAGTGATAACCTGACCTGCGTTCCAAATGGCAATCTATTCCGATAGTGCACTATATATGGAAAAAGGTGCCAGAACTCCAGTAGCTTCACCCTTAGTTTAAGCTTCCCAGACACTAAAGATTCCCAGCGCGGCAGGGATATGAACACATTACTGTCCATGAGTGTCTCTACAATGCTCCTTGTTATCTTTAAGATTTCATCATGTTATCGTTGTGCATGTATTAATAACAAAGCTGCCTAATGGTGCCCTGGTCGAAAGTAGTGCACTATATAGTGAATATGGTAACATTTCCAACACAGAGCTTGTCTTGGCTATGTGAGTGAGTGAGTGAGTGAGAGTATTTTTTCCCCTGCATTGGCCAGCAGATGGGTGCTGTCTGCAACGTCCTGGCACTCCTGCAGTGCTGTAAGAGATGATGTATGTGTCCCAAATGGCACCCTATTCCCTATATGGTGCACTACGTTTGACCACGGTCTACAGGGCTCTGGTCAAAAGTAGTGCAGTACAGAGGGAATAGGGTGCTATTTGCGACACAGTCATGAAGAAAGACTCAAGAACCCAGCCATTATACACACAGCAGATGGGACATTCTCCCTTCTCTATACCCAGCTCTCATTAAAAAGCCAAACGACATATAGGGTGGTTGGAAAGTACAGGGACGTTTTCTAATTTACCACCAACAAGAAAGGTGACTCCTAGTGCAACAGATAATTAAGCTCTGTTTAATTTGGCATGTAAACAGAAGAAATGACACCATCTGAGAACTCTCATCCCAGAGACCTTTACTGTTATGGAGATGCAGGAGAGACAATTCCACTTTACTATATGTGTGTGTGTGTGTGTAGGGGAAGGCAGGTAATCAATATTGATTCGAGGTTAGGACAGATGGCGTTTTGGAGAGGAATGCTCAGGAGTCATGTATCCCAAATGGCACCCTATTTACTATAAAGTGCACTACTTTGATAAGGCCATTATATAGCGAAAATGGTGCCATTTGGGATGTAGCTGAGAAAATATACAGAGAGTTCTTTGGGAGAGGGGGTGGGTGGTGATAGGAGGGGCTGTGCCATGCGGTCGGCCCACATGACTCAGTGGGAGTCATCACCACAATAATTACCTCGCAGTCTAATCTGTTTTTAAAACCTGCTGCTGTTTCAATGCTTTAATTACCCACAAGTGTTGGGGAGGAAGATTTGTGAGACCAACGCATACAGCAAAGAAATGGTGTGGCTTTTGCATGTGTTGGGGAGGTTTGTTTGTGTCCGTGTGTATACCTGTACAATCGCAGTTGAACTGAAAAAAAAGGAAATGGTTCATTTCATCCATAAATGTAGCTGCATCTGAATGTTTACCCAAGACACTTTAACTTGTTTGACATTCATGTATTGTACAGATTTGGATGTTCGGCGTCTGTTTGACAATTAAGCATTTCCTCATTTTAAAGCTGCAACTTCAGTTAGAATGGCACTCAGGAAGCCGGTTTTACTGCCCGTAGCCTGAAAACAAAAGTATCTCCTCTCCTCCTGAATCTCTTCATGGAGGTTAAGGTGTACAATCTCAGGGTGGAAGAATAAACGGAACAGTCATCCACAAAAGAGGTCATAGTTATTAGACATGGATTTTTTTGTCTGTGAAAAATCTCCCTTGTTTACGTGATGAAACCAAAACTGTCATTATCTACAGGTGCTTTGCTGTCAGCCCCATCAATTATGTGCAGAGGGTACCAGAACATATAATTGGTTCTGTTGCCAAAAACGGTTTCGAATTGGCATGTCACTGGCCGACACACAATACCCCATGAGGTCAAATTGAAATGATGTTAACATTTTGTAGAATATTTCAAAGACAAATACACAATGCAGAGGACGAGAGGTCAATAGAGTACTAACGATCAATGGAAATAGTGTTTTTTCTGTAATATAAATTAGGTCAGAGACTCATAGCTACATGACAAGTTCTCATTGGTCAAAATTGTTTATACGTTGAATCTGAAATAGACTACTTGTTATTTGCCATTGGCCCAGATTTATTGCAAGGAATTCTACTAGAAACTACTGGACCCCGTCTTACATCCCATCTCAGCTTTTGTACATATGAAATCGAATGGAATATATGTGAACATGATGGTTAACAACTTTGCAGTAGATTTTTTAGTAGATACGGGTGCTGTAGATATGGGTGCTGTAATCACTGTATTGCCCATTTCTTATACAAAACATATACACTGCTGTTCAAAAGTTTGTCTATTACATACAGCGTAGACATTTTTAGTGTTGTAAATACTTTTGTAGCTAGAAACAGCTGATTTTTGTATGGTAAATCTACATAGACTTACAGATACCCATTATCAGCAACCATCACTCCTGTGTTGCAATGGCACATTCTGTTAGCTAATCCAAGTTTATCATTTTAAAAGGCTAATTGATCATTTTAAAACCCTTTTGCAATTATGTTAGCATAGCTGAAAACTGTTGTTCTAATTAAAGAAGCAATAAAACTGGCCTTCATTAGACTATTTGAGTATCGGGAGCATTAGCATTTGTGGGTTCGATTACAGGCTCAAAATGGCTAGAAACAACAACCTTTTGTCTGAAACTCGTCAGTCTATTCTTGTTCTGAGAAATGAACTCTATTCCATGAAAGAAATTGACAAGAAACTGAAGATCTCGTACAACACTGTGTCCTACTCCCTTCACAGAACAGAGCAAACTGGCTCTAACCAAAACAGAAAGAGGAGCGGGAGGCCCCGGTGCACAACTGAGCAAGAGGACAAGTACATTAGTGTGTCTAGTTTGAGAAACAGACGCCTCGCAAGTCCTCAACTGGCAGCTTCATTAAATAGTACCCGCAAAATACCAGCCTCAACGTCAACAGTGAAGAGACGACTCCGGGATGCTGGACTTCTAGGCAGTCCAGTGTCTGTGTTCTTTTGCCCATCTTAATCTTTTATTTGTATTTGCCAATCTGAGATATGGCTTTTCCTTTGCAACGGCCATCATCCCGGAGTCGCCTCTTCACTGTTGATGTTGGTGTTTTGCGGGTACTTTTTAACAGTTTTCAGCTGTGCTAACATAATTGCAAATGGGTTACGATATGAAACAGACAATACCATTATCAATTTCTATTGGTCCAATGAAGGTTGATGAGGGATTTGGATAGGCTCCTTTGAACAACCTATTTTATGAATGTGGAACTTTGGATATGGAACCAGTGTGCTTGACAGGTGTTGCCCCACCTTGCACAAAACAATATCCCATTAGCAAGAAAGCTATGGCCGGTACTAAACTATGGCCCGTACTGGAGACTCCTAACATCGTCATACAACGAAGCACACCATGTAATGCAGCTACTCTGATGCTTTCTCCAGATACCACATTACTTGAACACGACTGTTGTGAGTTAGTTTTGGATCAGCTCTCTGATGGGTTTATTAAGATTCATCCGTTGGAAAAGCCTGAGTTTATCTTATACACAGACGGTTCAATTATTGTGGAGGGGGGTGAGAGGAAGTTAGGATGGGAAGTTACTACAATGGACAATGTGATAGTGACAGGCAAGTTAGATTTGAGGAAAGCAGACGTTCACTTTGTGAGTGACAAAATGCTTACCTATTGCATACAACTCTCTAATGCAGTAGGATAAATATTTTTTTAAATGACAAATGAATACAAATTAAAAGCTGAAATGTCTTGAGTCAATAAGTATCCAACCACTTTGTTATGGCAAGCCTAATTAAGTTCAGGAGTAAACATTTGCTTAACAAGCCACAAAATAAGTTGCATAGACACACTCTGTATGCAACATTGTTTAACATGATTTTTTAATGACTACATCATCTCTGTATGACACATACAAGTATCTGTAATGTCCCTCAGTCGAGCAGCGAATTTCAAAACACAAAATCAACCACAAAGAGAATGGACATTTTCAAATGCCTTGCAAAGAAGGACACCTATTGGTAGTTGGGTATTTAAAAAAAAAATAGACATTGAATATCCCTTTGAGCATGCTGAAGTTATTAATTACATTCATGTGGTGTATCAATACACCCGGTCATTGCAAAGATAAATTCTTCCTTCCTAACTCAGTTGCCGGAGAGGAATGTAACCACTCAGAGATTTCATTATGAGGCCAAAAGTGACTTTAAAACAGTTACAGGGTTTTATGACTTTAAAGGGAGAAAACTGAGGATGGATCAACAACATTGTAGTTACTCCACAACAATAACCAAATGACAGAGTGAAAAGAAGGAAGCATGTTACAGAATACAACTATTCCAAAACATGCATCCTGATTGCAGTAAGGCACTAAAGTAAACCTGCAGAAAATGTGGCAAAGAAATTGAATTTATGTCCTGAATACAAAGCATTATGTTTGGAGCGATTTCAGCACACCACTGAGAACCACTCTTCACATTTTCAAGCTATGTGGTGCTGCATCATGTTATGGGTATGCTTGTCATCAGCAAGGACTAGGGAGTTTATGATAAAAATTAAACAGAATAGAATAGAAAGTCAAATCCAAGAGGATAACCTGGTTGTCTGCTTTCCGACAGACACTGGGAGACAAATTTACCTTCCAGCAGGACAATAACCTGCGCCATAAGGCTTACATGGATTTGCTTACCAAGACGACATTGAATGTTCCTACAGTGCTCTAGTTACAGTTTTGACTTAAATCGTCTTGAAAATCTACGGCAAGTTTTGAAAATGGCTGTCTAGCAATGATCAACAACCAACTTCACAGCTTGAATAATTTTAAAATAATAATGTGCAAATATTGTACATTCCAGGTGTGCAAAGCTCTTACAGACACCCAGCAGGGCTCACAGCTGTAATCGTTTCTGAAGGTGATTCTAACATGTATTGACTCACGGGCGTGGATACTTATGTAAATGTGTTATTTATTTCACTTTGTTATTATGGGGTATTGTGTGTAGATGGGTAAGAAATAAAATATATTTAATACATTTTGAATTCAGGCTGTAACACAACAAAATGTGGAATAAGTCAAGGGGTATGAATACTTTCTGAAGGCACAACTATGCAACCATAATATAATAATTATACTGAACAAAAATGTAAAGTGTTGGTTCCATGTTTCATGAGCTGAAATAAAAGATCCCAGAAGTGTGCAATATGCACAAAAAGCCTATTTCGTTAAAAGCTTGTGCACAAATTAATTTACATCCCTGTTAGTGAGCATTTCTCCTTTGCCAAGATATGCCACACGGGTCAGGTGGATGAATTGTCTAGAAGCTGATTAAACAGCATGATCATTATACAGGTGCACCTTGTGCTGGGGACAATAAAAGGTCATTAAAATGTGCAGTTGTCACATTAAATGTGCAGTTGCCACAGATGTCTCAGGTTTTGAGGGAGCATGCAGTTGGAATGCTGACTGCAGGAATGTCCAACAGAGCTGTTGCCTGATAATTGAATGTTCATTTCTCTACCATAAATCAACTCCGGCGTCATTTCGGAGAATTTGGCAGTACGTCCAACCGGCCTCACAACCACAGATCACGTTTAACCACGCCAGGCCAGGACCTCCACATCTGGCTTCTTCATCTGTGGGTTCGTCTGAGTCCAGCCACTCGGATAGCTGATGAAACTGAGGAATATTTATGTCTGTAATAAAGCTATTTTATTGGGAAAAACTCATTCTGATAGGCTAGGCCTGGCTCCACAGTTGGTTGGCCTATACCCTCCCAGGACCACCCTTGTCTGCGCCCTTGCCCAGTCATGTGAAATCCAAAGATTAGGGAGTAATGAATTTATTTCAATTGACTGATTTCCATATATGATTTCCATATAAATGTATATTATTCAAAGCCATCTATATACCACCACAAACCAATGCTGGCACGAAGACCACACTCAACGAGCTGTATAAGGCAATAAGCAAAGAAGAAAATGCTCATCCAGAAGTGGTGCTTCTTTTTTGCTGAGTTTATGAACATGCAGCAATCTTGAAATTGTTGCATGTTGTGTTTATATTTTTGTTCAGTATAGCATGAACCAGCCTGTCATGAACATAGCCAACCACCTGCAACATAGCTGCACCCCCGGGTGGCTTCGCTCTCATTATATTTTATGACAATATTTTACCTATGCAACATAGCTACTGGACCTCGGGGCTGACAATCATTATCATATTGCAATACTGCAGGATCTCATGTAGGCTCCAAAATCTCAGAATCAAACATGTAACTTTGTAGCAGCAGAAGATCATGGGCCAATGATCTTGAGGGTGAAACCAGGACTGATTAAGAATCAGTAGCAGCGCGGATGCAGAATTGGGTGGACCGTAGCTCAGAGCTAGCCCGCAGCGCTGATGAAAGAACCAGAGCATTGATGAATTCCAGTATCTTGTCAGTAGTTGCCAGCAAAGATGTTCAACCGAGGTTTGCCATGTTCCGCTTGTGCTCAGCATGCAGGTAGCATAACATGAAAGAGAGGACAAAGCAGTGCTAGATCTGGTGCTGATGACTGATGTTATATGCTAATGCATTCATCTAGGGTTGTATGAGAGTGTGGCAGACAGGATACAGACAGGGTGGGATGGACAACCGCAGAGGTCGATGAACACCCTGCGGGTGAAGAGGCAACAGTAGAGCTGTCGAGAGCACCCCAGTACATGTTGACATTCCACTGCAGAAACCTGAGGCAGTGACGGCTGAAAACGGGCAATGATATAAGTAGATTGTTGCACCACCAAAACATCCAGATCAATAACAATAGAGTGGTAATCATCCAACTCCTAGTGGGACCAAACATATATGGAGATCATCACTGGTGGAGAGGGAGGGTGTGTCACCATGGGTGTAGTGGACACAGTGCCAGCGGGATCTGAGAGGGGGAGAGCTGCTAGAGGCTGTGAATGTAGAGAAGACACAGTAGTGGTCATGGGTTCAGTGTGGCTGGAGAGAAAAGTAGTAGCAAGAGGCCTGATCTGAGGCTTGGATGCCGAGTTGGTAGTGGTGAACCGAATGTGGCAATAGAGGCAGCAGGGGTGGTGATGGGTGAGTAGTGGTGGTGATTGGGTGAGTAGTGTCATCATGCAGTAGGAAACATTGGTGGAGGTGGTCCCTCCAGGGGGTGCAGCCGTAGTCAGCCGACCAGAGAGAGGGTGAAGTAGATTAATAGAAGAAAAGGGGCATTAAAGAAGAGAACAAAATAACGAAAGAGAGATAACAATCATCGCTGGACGGACACCATGCAATGACATGAAGATGACATATATAAAGGATATAGCCAGTCAGCAGGATGACTGTATGTGGCCAAAATATGGTTGAAATTATGGCTTGCCATCACATGGACTGTGGTAAACATGACCCTGGACAAAACATTTATGGTGGCTTAATAAAATGTGGAAATTAAAAAATAATTATAGGGAAAAGGCTTACAACAGATGTTTTAAACGGCAAAATGTAGCTTGCGGCTATGTGGTGAGAATGCCAGCACATCTAATATTAAAAGGTCTACGGAGTTGGCAGACATATGATATGGAACAGGAACTATGTAAAAATGAATTACTGTATCTGCAATGGATTATTTGCTGGGACTCGGATGAGATGGTTGGTGGCATGGGCCCCATGGGTCCACTGAGGAGCGGGCATGCAGCTTGAATGTGGTGCATTCAGCGAAGCCGTGGATAGTCGGGGAAAAATGCACTCGGGAGAGCTCGCTGGGAAAGGACCACAGATGCCCTGAGGTGAAGCATATCCTCAACTTGGAGCTGGCCAGCTTGGCAGAGAGGAAATGTTGTGAAAGCAGGTGCACTGTATTTGGACACCCCTTCAAATTTGTGGATTCTGCTATTTCAGCCACACCCGTTGCTGACAGGTGTATAAAATCGAGCACACAGGCATGCAATCTCCGTAGACAAACATTGGCAGTAGAATGGCCTTACTGAAGAGCTCAGTGACTTTCAACATGGCACCTCCATAGGATTGTCAAAATTCTGCCCTGCTCGAGCTGCCTAGGAGCAACAATGGTGCTGAAGCAAGTAGAGTGTAAATATTGTCTATCCTAGGTTGCAACACTCACTACCATTATCCAAACAGTCTCTGGAAGCAACATAAGCATAAGAAATGTTCGGCGGGAACCGAGAAGCCGCACACAAGCCTAAGATCAACATGCGCAATGCAGTGGCCGGTAAGCCAGGCTCCCCCCCAAAAATTACCAATTCAAAAAATGTAAATACAGAACATGCTGTAATTGATCTTTCGTCACTCTGAGCTTCATAATTTTTCTTAAATTTACAAGAGGCGGAAAGCATCTTTGCAAGTGAAACAGCGCCCCTCAGTCTCTTTACGTGTAGGCCATCTATATGATGCCGCTTGGTCCAAACAAGTATTACAATGTTGCCACCCATAGCAAGGGACAAAACAATGAATTGCCAATCAGCGTTGAGCTAAACTGAGCGAGCTCAACTGCGAATGGTCCTGGCGCACCAAACAAAAGTGTCAAAAGAAGCCAGCTTTCAAATCCCATGGAGAGCATACATCATTGACAGAACATTTTTTGCATATCGTTGTGTTGTTGTCCTCTGGTGGCTAGCTAACCAGCTAATATTGGCCCTTTCCTAAATTACCCATGGATGGAGATAGGGATTTGGACTTGTGGTTTTACTTAATTCTCTGTACTGGCCAATTATTATATTGGCAATTCTGATCCAACCATTCATTCATACATTGTTGTGCCCCTGGCCTGAGAGGATGGAAGTTCAATATGTACAGTAGCTAGATGTAGAAGGCTGATGTTAAAGTTGCCCATGAATGGAAGTTAGGTTAGTGAGCAAACATTTTTGATTTAGTTTTGGACAACAAAAAATAACAGTGTATACTGTATGACAGAGTGATACACTGTTTCGTCAACATGAAATAGAGGATAGCATTGCCGTTTCTCTTCAAGTAGGGTGAGTCAACATGTTTTTCTACTTGCATGAATGTGCACACACACACACACAGAAATCAGAACCACGGACAGTCACATTGTAATCATTTAGATGTCACTGTATTAGACTAAGCAGAGGTGATTTGATGTTGAAATTGAAATGGTGTTGGAATAGTGGAGGCAGCTCCTGCGGGTAATTGTCTGTGTTTCTAAATCAATAGTTGATTTTTTTTTTGACCTTTATTGAACCAGGTAGGCCAGTTGAGAATAAGTTCTCATTTACAACTGCGACCTGGCCAAGATTATGCAAAGCAGTGCGACAAAAACAACAACACAGATTTACACATGGGAAAAACAAACGTATAGTCAATAACACAGTAGAAAAAAACACAATAGAAAAATGTATATACAATGTCGGCAAATGTAATATTAGGGAGGTAAGGCATTAAATAGGCCATAGTGGCAAAATAATTACAATTTAGCATTAACACTGGAGTGATAGATGGGCAGATGATGATGTGCGAGTAGAAATACTGGGGTGCAATAAGAGCCAAAATAAATAACAATTTGGGGAATGAGGTAGTTGGGTGGGATATTTACAGATGGGCTGTGTGCAGGTGCAGTGATCGGTAAGCTGCTCAGACAGCTGATGCTTAAAGTTAGGGAGGGAGATATAGGTATCCAGCTTCAGTGCTAAAAAAAATCATTCCAGTCATTGGCATCAGAGAACTGTAAGGAAAGGTGGCCAAAGGAGGAGTTGGCTTTGGGGATGACCAGTGTAATATACCTGCTGGAGCGCATGCTACGGGGTGGGTGTTGCTATGGTGACCAGCGAGCTGAGTTAAAGGGGGGCATTAACTAGCAAAGACTTATAGATGACCTGGAGCCAGTGAGTTTGGCGATGAGTATGAAGCGAGGGCCAGACAACGAGAGCATACAGGTCGTAGTGGTGTGTAGTATATAGGGCTTTGGTGACAAAAATGGATGTCACTGTGATAGACTACAGTACATCCAATTTGCTGAGTAGAGTGTTGGAGGCTATTTTGTAAATTACATCGCCGAAGTCAAGGATCGGAAGGATAGTCAGTTTTACGAGGGTATGTTTAGCAGCATGTGTTCAGGAGGCTTTGTTGCGTAATAGGAAGCCATTTCTAGGTTTAGTTTTGGATTGGAGATGCTTAATGTGAGTCTGGAAGGAGTGTTCACAGTCTAACCAAACACTTAGGTACTTGTAGATGTCCACATATTCTCAGTCAGAATCGTCCTGATTAGTTATGCTTGTCGGACGGGCGGGAGGGTGCTGGCAGCGATTTGTTTAAAAGCATGCATTTAGTTTTACTAGCATTTAAGACCAGTTGGAGGCCACGGAAGGAGTGTTGTATGGCATTGAAGCTCGTCTGGATGTTTGTTAACACAGTGTTATAAGAAGGGACAGAAGTATACAAAATGGTGTTGTCTGCGTAGAGGTGGATCAGAGAATCACCAGTAGCAAGAGCGACATCATTGATATATACAGAGAAAAGAGTCTGCCCGAGAATTGAACCCTGTGGTACCCATGACCAGCTCGGAAACCGGATTGTATAGCGGAGGAGGTACGGTGGGATTCAAAATGGTCAGGGATCTGTTTATTAACTTGGCTTTCGAAGACTTTAGAAAGGCATGGCAGGATGGATATAGGTCTATAACAGTTTGGGTCTAGAGTGTCTCCCCCTTTGAAGAGAGGGATGACCGTGGCAGCTTTCCAATCTTTAGGGATCTCAGACGATACGAAAGAGAGGTTAAACAGGCAGGTGTTGCAAAAATTTTGGCGGAGAATTTTAGAAAGAGATTGTCTAGCCCAGCTGATTTGTCGGGGTCAGATTTTGCAGCTCTTTCAGAACATCAGCTATCTGGATTTGGGTGAAGAAGTGTGGGGGGCTTGTTGCTGCGGGGGGTTCTGAGCTGTCTGCCGGGATAGGGGTAGCCAGGTGGAAAGCAAGGACAGTGGCAGAGAAATGTGGCAGAGAAATGCTTATTGTAATTCTCGATTATCATGGATTTAACGGTGGTGACAATGTTTCCTAGCCTCAGTGCAGTGGGCAGGCGGGTGCTCTTACTCTCCATGGACTTTAGTGTCCCAAAGCTTTTTGGAATTTGTGTTCTGAAAATGTTGAAAAAGTTAACTTGCACTACCATGCTGTATGCAATATGCTTTGTGGACTTCACTGGACAGCGGTTGCTATATGATTTTGTGACAAAAACAAAGGAGTGGTTAAATTTATTCTGCCATCATGTCTTCTTATTGTCTCTACCTTTAGGTTTGGACACACCTACTCATTCCAGGATTTTTCTTTATTTTTTTTAAATGTTCTACATTGTAGAATAATAGTGAAGACATCGAAACTATGAAATAACAGATATGGAATCATGTAGCAACTGATCCTTCTTGAGTTGCTAGGAAGGCAACTACAGTAGTTAAGTGTTGAGTTCAAGTCTGGTCCTCTCTCCTGATATAAAAATAATAATTTAAACCCTTAACACCATATTATGATGTGTTTGAAAACAAATTGATAGACACGTTTTGCAATTAACGTTAAGCTAATTTGGTACATATATAATTTCTAAACAGCATTACATTGTCTCTCAAGTTCTTATTTTTCCTGTTTTCCTGTCCTCTCTCGTCTCTCATCTCTGCTTTCCTTCTGCCAATGGTTGTGCAAAAAAATACGTAATTTTGGCTATGTGAGAACAGACCTTACAACAACATTTTGTCTATCAATTTAAGGGAGGTGTAAAGTTAAGAGACTTTTCTATCATTTTTGTTTCCATCCCCTCTGCCTTGCCCTGTGTGCAGCCGGGACAGATGACAGAGCAGCAGTACAGTGTTATGTGTTTGACCTGCCCAACTCCTCCGCTATCTGAAGTTTGACATCAGCACAAGGCTGATGCTATGAAACAAATGCAGTGCAAGTGCTCTCAAGGCAAGGCTCCGTCTCTCCCTCGCTCTCTCTTTCTCGATCTGTGTCTCATTCTCCCTTTGCTTCTCTATTCCCTCTTTCTCATACTCTTTCTCCCTGTCCCCCCTCCCCCGTTATCTCGATCTCTCCCTTACTCCCTCGTTCAGTTGTATTTAACCATTCACCTCATCATTTAGCACATTACAAGGAGAAACATCTGCGAGTAAGCATTTCCTTCAATCATATTTGTGTTCATCTGGATAGAAGAATATGGTGCCGTTTCACCGGGTGCAAAGGCATGTTTTAATTGAACTATTATATTAATATGACTATTCAAAACAATCATATTCTAAAAGTACCCAACGACAATCCAGCTGCTGCTGGTTTAATGACTGGAGGTACAACTGAGATTTCAGACAATCAGCGTGATTACCACACAAATAGCACTTTGATTGAAGAGCAATACAGGAGGGCGCCAGCCTAAAACCATTGACAATGGAATAGGCCTACACATGCTCACACAAGTCTAACATAGAGTAGTTGGAGATAGTTTGCTACAGTAGTTGGACTGTATATTATGGTTGAACCACTCAACATGGGCATCAAAGGCCTTGTCAAGTAATTGAACCTGAAGCTTGTATTATTTGCATATCATTGCAAAAACTCATCCGTCGTGATCATTAGTCTATTTATGTGTTAGAGATGGATTTAGGCCCTTTGTAAAGTGACCAAAAGTGACCATCAAACTATCTTTCTTCCTGTCAACACAAATTGAGATTTGTTTTTAAAAAGTATGGTGATGTCTTATGACATTAACCGAGTTGTTGACGTGTGCCAAGCATGTAGAATGTAGAATAGTGCTTAGGTTCGTTGTTGTTCGTTGTTCTGTTCGGTGGTGAACCTTCGCCCCCCAGTCTAAGGTCTTGAGTGCTCTGGAGCAGGTTTCATCAAGGTTCTGTCTGTACTTTGCTCCGTTCATCTTTACCTCGATCCTGGCTAGTCTCCCAGTCCCTGCCGCTGAAAAACATCACCAAAGCTGATGCTGCCACCAGCATGCATAACCGTAGGGATGGTGCCAGGTTTCCTCCCGATGTGACTCTTGGCATTCAGGCTGAAGAGTTCAATCTTGGTTTCATCAGACCAGAGAATCTTGTTTATCATGGTCAGAGAGTTCTTTAGGTGCCTTTGGCAAACTCCAAGTGGGCAGTTATGTGCCTTTTACCAAGAAGGCCTGATTTGTGGAGTGATGCAGAGATGGTTGTCCATTGGGTACTCACCTCCCTAGCCAAGGCCCTTCTCACCCGTTTGCTCAGTTTGGCCGGACATCCAGCTCTATAAAGAGTCTTGGTGGTTCAACACTTCTTCCATGTAAGAACGATGAAGGCCACTGTGTTCTTGGGGACCTTCAGTGCTACAGAAATGTTTTGGTAGCCTTCGTCAGATCTGTTCCTCAACACAATCCTGTCTCTGAGCTCTACGGACAATTTCTTCAACCTCATTGCTTGGTTTTTGCTCTGACATGAACTGTCATCTGTGGGACCTTATATATACACATGTGCGTACCTTTTCCAAATCATGTCCATTCTATATAATTTCCCACATGTGGAAACATCTCAACGATGATCAATGGAAAAAAGATGCACCTGACCTCAATTTTGTGCCCCATATCAAAGGGTCTGAATACTTATCTAAATAAGGTATTTCTGTTTTTTATTGTTAATACATTTGCAAGAATTTCTAAAAGCTGCATCACTTACATGTAGTGATGGTTTCGAAATAAGCGGATTTAGTAAAGGATTCTTCTAAGTGTATTTTAAATCCATGTATTTAATGTTTTAAAGGGATTTTGCTGACTATTGTCACGTTCTGACCTTCCTTTTTTATGTCTTTGTGTTAGTCTGGTCAGGGCGTGAGTTGGGGTGGGTAGTCTATGTCCTTTTTTCTATGATGTATTTCTGTGTTTGGCCTGGTATGCTTCTCCATCAGAGGCAGCTGTCAATCATTGTCGTAGCCTGTTTTCCAGATTTGGGTTGTGGGTGATTCATTTCTGTTTAGTGTCTGTTCACCTGGCAGAACTGTTTTGTTTTCTCTTCGTTATTATTTTGTGTAGTGTTCAGTTTGTTCAATTAAAACATGACGAATACTTACCACGCTGCATTGTGGTCCTTCTCTCCTTCCACCAACGAGAAGCATTACAATTATCCCCCAAAGTGTGACATCTATGACTTTATTCATTCCTAATTCTGAATTTGTTTATGTCATGGCAACGAATGTTAAGGTTAAAGAGAGCTAGTTTGCCTTTGATGCTTGTCAGATCTTACACAGTGCCATGGAAAAGTATTCATCCCCCTTGGCGTTTTTCCTATTTTGTTGCATTACAACCTGTAATTTAAATTCATTTTTATTTTTATTTAATGTAATGGACATACACAAAATAGTCCAAATTGGTGAAGTGAAATGAGAAAAATAGCATGTTTCAAAAAATGATACAAAATAAAAATTAAAAGTGGGGCGTGCATATGTATTCACCCCCTTTGCTATGAAGCCCTTAAATCAGATTTTGTGCAACCAACTACCTTTAGAAGGCATATAATTAGTTAAATAAAGTCCACCTGTGTGCAATCTAAGTGCCATATGATATGTCACATGATCTCAGTATATATATATATATATACCTGTTCTGAAAGGCCCCAGAGTCTGCAACACCACTAAGCAAGGGGCACCACTAAGCAAGGGGCACCACCAAGCAAGCGGAACCATGAAGACCAAGGAGCTCTCTAAACAGGTCAGGGACAAAGTTGTGGAGAAGTACAGATCAGGGTTGGGTTATAAGAAAATATCAGAAACTTTTAACATCCCACAGAGCACCATTAAATCCATTACTAAAAAATGGAAAGAATATGGCACCACAACAAACCTGCCAAGTGAGGGCCGCCCACCAAAACTCTCAGACCAGGCAAGGAGGGCATTAATCAGAGAGGTAACAAAGAGACCAAAGATAACCCTGAATGCTCCACAGCGGAGATTGGAGTATCTATCCACAGGACCACTTTAAATTGTGGACTCCACAGAGCTGGCCTTTACCGAAGAGTGGCCAGAAAAAAGCCATTGCTTGAAGAACAAAATAAGCAAACATGTTTGGTGTTCACCATAAGGCATGTGGGAGACTCCCAAACATATGGAAGAAGGTACTCTGGTCAGATGATACTAAAGTTGAGCTTTTTGGCCATTAATGAAAGCATTATGTCTGGCACAAACCCAACACCTCTCATCACCCCGAGAATACCATCCCCACAGTGAAGCATGGTGGTGGCAGCATCATGCTATGGGGATGTTTTTCAATGGCAAGGACTGGGAAACTGGTCAGAATAGAAGGAATGATGGATAGAGCTAAATACAGGGACATTCTTGAGGGAAACCTGTTTCAGAGATTTGAGACTGGGACAGAGGTTCACCTTCCAGCAGAACAATATGCCTAAGCATACTGCTAAAGCAACACACGAGTGGTTTAAGGGGAAACATTTACATGTCTTGGAATGGCCTAGTCAAAGCCCAGACCTCAATCCAATTGAAAATCTGTGTCTTAAAGATTGCTCTACACCAGCGGAACCCATCCAACTTGTAGGAGCTGGAGCAGTTTTACCTTGAACAATGGGGAAAGATCCCAGTGGCTAGATGTGCCAAGACTATAGAGACCTACCCCAAGGGACTTGCAGCTGTAATTGCTGCAAAAGGTGTCTCTACAAGGTTTTGACTTTGGAGGGGGGAGGGGTGAATAGTTATGCATGCTCAAGTTCTTTTTTTTGTCTTATTTCTTTTTTGTATCACCCAAAAAAATATTTTGCATCTTCAAAGTGGTAGGCATGTAGAGCAAATCAAATGATACAAACCCCCAAGAAATCTATTTTAATTCCTTGTTGTAAAGGTAACAAAATAGGAAAAATGCTAAGTGGGGTGAATACTTTCGCAAGCCACTGTTGCTATGTACACTTCAAATCAAAGTTTTTGTACTCTCAATATACCACAGCAAGATGTCATTCTAGTGTATTACTTGGTAAATAATAGATTTGTGGTTGTGTTGGATGTCAAAATGAATTTTTTTAAATGGTGGTGGAAGACCCACTTTGTAATATAGGATTCAGTACTCACATACTGTAGGCTCCAGCAGCTGAAAGCTCTTAGATGCCATCTCTTGGTAGGTTCCTTGACTCCCCCGACTGCGGCAAAACTCATGTCCTATGTGAGTCACTGCAGTATAGGTCCATTCTGGCTTTATACAGTACATGGGTCATCAGATCTCAGTGGGCACTTTTATACAGCAAATATCAATAATGAGTCCCATATGACACCCTATTATTCCATACACACTATTAAGGAAATAGAGTGCAATATATATCTCTGACCTCACAGGCACAGACAACTTATGAATAAATAAAGACTCACCACATCCAAAATTATCTGTTTTTAGAACAAGAATGTAAGGAGATGGAGGCCTCTTTTCTGCTTTCAAAGTCATCTATTTGAAATACTTTCCCTCTGTGTGTCAAGTATTTCTATGGCCGGGTCCAATTTATTTTGAGGGGATTTGAGGAAGTTAAAACTCATGAAATGTAATTAATCCCTCTATATCTCTCTCTCTCTTCCAGGAAAGACAGAATGGTCACCATAATCAACTCCAGTTTCTGGTAAAACTACAAAAGTCATTGTCCGTCCATTTTCTACTCTAGACCCTGGCTGTTCCATGATGTAAGTGAAGCTTGCCTTGATTCTCCTCAATTGACAGTTAGACCATGAACCTTAGAGACTCTATCGTTGCACGGACCAGGCCTTCCCCAGTTTGGATTTAGAGCCACCCTCATCTATCCATCGAAACCGCCAGCCACGTGAGGCTGCAGCGGTGGCCGGTGGTGGTGGCGGTGGTGGGAGGACCTTCACACATAGCGCAAAGCACGCTGGGATATTTTCCCCAAAAACACACTGAGGCACCACCATGAGGAAATCCACCACCTCCTGTCTTTGTCACATACTGGTCTGCCTTTGCTTCATCCAGAGGTGCTATGGGGCTAGCCATCATATCCCAGCCGACAAAGTGACCATCGCCAAGAACCAGACCAAACTGGCCAATGGTGAGACAGAAGTGCACCACAGGCCTAAACGTGGCTGGATCTGGAACCAATTCTTTGTTTTAGAAGAACACATAGGACCGGACACTCAATACGTGGGAAAGGTATCGTATTGTTTTGCCCTACTTCACAGTATGTTTGTAAACAACAGCTTATTTCATTCTAAGGAAACTTGGCTCTGGCTGTGTCTCAAATGACACACTACTGTATGTCCAACATGGTGCACTACTTTTGACCAGAGCTCTAGGGGCCCTGGTCGAATGTGGTGTGTTTTTCTGCACGGCAGTTTTGTCTATTGGAAATGCATTGCGGCAGTTACAGGTTCTATTCTTAAGGGGATTTGCCTTGTTGGTAGTCTGGATGCTTTTGTTCTGTCTAATTATGTTGAAACCAAATGTGCATCCAAAATAGCACCATTTTCCTTATATAGTGCACTACATTTGAACAAGGCCCGTAGGGCTCGGGTCAAAAATAGTGCACTATGTATGGGATAGGGTGGCATTGGGTTTGCAGATTCAATCTCACTCGTTAATTTTGTTAAGACACAAAAAGGTCTGTCAAGTCTGAGCGGTTTAAGCTACAAACTAATATGACTCCACCATCAAAAGCTGCGACTCTCACAAACGATCACGGGACTCGTCTGAAGCTAACCCGGTACAGACCGGTAAAAGAAGGAATCAAAATGTATAGGCTTTTTTGGGACCAAGGTTACACATGGAACCTTTATTTTTATTTTTATGCTTCCTATATCTCCCAGATGCATGTCAGACAACTCAAACCATACTTCCCTTTGATAAATGTTTAGTCTATCTGTTTTGCCATGAATGTGTTATTCGGTACGTTTCCATGGTCTAATAGCAGTAAGGCCAAATTCCAATGCTTAGTCTCTTAGGGAAGATTCAATTGTGAACAGAGCTTTTTACAGCAACCTCTCAGTTACAAAAATATAACATCTTTGTATGTTTGAATTAATCCTAGTACCAAAATTGAATCATGTTACACACGGGCTCCATGGATGGCTCTTTGTTACATAGTTAAAGTGTGAATTGAATTGAATGTATTTGTCGATTTATATAAAGTTATAAAGCCTACTGCCAATATATACCTAAAGAAATGTATAAAAAATAACAGAACACATAACTCTTGTTTATATCCACAGACTGTGGTCCATTAGTGGCCTATACAGTACATCTGAACTACATGTCATACCAGCTATGGGCTCAGACTGTCACATCAGACACAAAGACTGAGAGGCAGGCACGAGAGATGACTGGCAGTCGTAACCTTGTGCTCAGAGGGCAAGAGCAACCCAGCAGGTCTGGTCTGCGTTCGCTATGGTGACTTCTCTGTTACTTAACCAGTTTCCCATGGCTTATTTGGTATGTCCTCAGCTTACAGATTGCCTGGCCCCCTTATCTCCTGAAATGTGGAAATGTGTTTCTCCGCTGCAGTGATCATTATTCTAGGCACTCGGGCAGAAGCTAATCCCTTCAACCACACTCAGAGAGAAAGAGAACGAGGGAGTTGGATCACTCCTCTCTCTCTCTCTCTCTGACTGCACGCACATGTGTGTGCATTTCAATACAGAGACGGGAAAAGGATGTGAAATGAAGAAATACAAATATATATATATATAAAAGCAAGAGCAGCCCAGAGAGACAACAGATAGAGGTGGAAAGAGAGTGAGAAAAACACAACCTAACCCCTCTAATATCCACTAAATATGATTACTCAGCATCACCACTAAGTTGTTTGTTATGATCACAGGGATGACAACCAGAAAGCAAGGCTATATCACAGATGCCTGGGTAGTAGTGTTAGACCAGGGAAACACATATCTTTATAGGTGTTATTTAGTGATGAAACATGGCGTGGCTAACGTTATAAGATGCATGAGTGAACCGAAAAATCCCCAAGGTGCCACCAAAACATTCTCTCAGCATTTCCTGTGGTTCTGTCTGTATTATTGCAGCTGACTAACTGAAGTAGTACAAGGGTATTAGGGAATAGAACATCCTGATTGAAACTGTGTTGTTGTTTAATTGCAGTTTTTCAGTTTGTCACTAATTGCATGAAAGAATCATTACTTCCGTGGATTATATTAACATTACATAGAGCTACTGCTCATCCTTTGATGTCTCTGATTGGCTGGCTGTCTCTATCATGCTTAATAGATAATGGGCACTCTTCTTTTCATCCCTCTACCTTAGAGCGAGAGAGAGTTACGGTTGTGTGCCAAAAGGCACTTTATCCCCTTCAATGTGCACTACTGGTCAAAAGTACTGCTCTAAGTAGAGAATATGGCGCCATTTTGGACTCAGATGAAATGGTGAGGAAAGCAACACAAACATGAACAGCTAATTCTTTCTGTATTATAACAGGGCCGTTAAAAACAGACATACAAATGATTAGACATTAATTAGACACGCTACATTTGGATGGAGAGAGATTATGTTTCATGACGGCAGGAGAGAAACTTGCCAACATTTAATTATGTAGTTGTGGGATTGGTGTACCATGTCCTAATGTGGCTAGGAGACAGAATGACCCTTAATTAAGCCAAGACAGAGGAGGATTCATTTGTCACATTCAAACACTATATTGTTCTCATCACTGCACTTGGTAAAAAACAATGCAGACACGAGCAAGCTGCAAAGGAGGAGTGGAAGGAGAGGTTTCTTGTGTAGGAATAGAGAGACATTAGAAATGGTGTCTTTTTCCAGGCACTTAACTCTGGACAAAGCCTGTGTGGAAATGAGTGACGTTTTTGTAGGGGTTTTGGATAAACATTGAAAACATGTTCTTTTGAGATCTTCATCAGCTAAAGTCCCTTTTTGTGACTTTTGAAGCTTTAATGTAACTTAAAAAAGCAGATGAAGTACATGAAGGAATCACATACAAAATTGTATTGCTTGCATAGACGTTTAGCAGATGTTATTGCAGGGGTCGTGAGTGTTCCAAGCTCCAACAGTGTAGTAATATCCAACAATACACAACAATACACACAAATCTAAAAGCAAAAGAATGGAATTAAGAAATATATAAATGTTAGGACGAGAAATGTCAGAGTTCGGAGGATACAGTTGAAGTCGGAAGTTTACATACACTTAGGTTACAGTCATTAAAACTAATTTTTCAACCATTCTACAAATTTCAAAACTATAGTTTTGGCAAGTCGGATAGGACATCTACTTTGTGCGTGACACAAGTCATTTTTCCAACAATTGTTTAGAGACAGATTATTTCACTTATAATTCACTGTATCATGACTCCAGTGGGTCAGACGTTTACATACACTAAGTTGACGGTGCTTTTAAACAGAAAATGATGTCATGGCTTTAGAAGCTTCTGATAGGCTAACTGACATCATTTGAGTCAATTAGCCTTTGTACCTGTGGATGTATTCCAAGGCCTACCTTCAAACGCAGTGCCTCTTTGCTTGACATCATGGGGAAGACAAAAATCAGAAAAAAACATTGAGGACCTCCACAAGCCTGGTTCATCCTTGGGAACAATTTCCAAACGCCTGAAGCTACCACGTTCATCTGTACAAACAATAGTACACAAGTATAAAAACCATGGGACCAAGCAACTGTCATACCGCTCAGGAAGGATACGCGTTCTGTCTCCTAGAGATTAATGTACTTTTGTGCGAAAAGTGCAAATTAATCCCAGTACAACAGCAAAGGACCTTGTGAAGATGCTGGAGGAAACAGGTACAGAAGTATCTATATCCACAGTAAAACAAGTCCTATATCGATATAATCTGAAAGGCCCTCAGCAAGGAAGAAGCCACTGCTCCAAAACCGCCATTAAATAACCAGACTACGGTTTGCAACTGTACATGGGGACAAAGATCGTACTTTTTGGAGAAATTATCTCTGGTCTGATGAACCAAAATAGAACTCTTTGGCGACTCTGGGATGCTGGCCTTCTAGGCAGAGTTCCTCTGTTCAGTGTCTGTGTTCTTTTGCCCAGCTTAATCTTTTATTTTTATTGGCCAGTCTGAGATATGGATTTTTCTTTCTGATTGGCATTTCCTGTGTATGGAATATGTTGTGCTTCAGGAGCCGGTGCATCCCAGCTTTGAAGTACGTACATCAGAGTTATTCTGCAGCTGTTCCAACAGCCTTACCTCCTCTGGCTGTTCCAGCTGAGCTCTTCTCACAGTCTGTAAAAGGCGATCATCAGAAGTATTATCAAGGGTTAGTGGTACCGGAGCAATGGCAGAGAAGACTGACACATTTGAACCCCATGTAAATTCGTAGCTTCTGATTGGAAGAAATGCTTCTCGCTCTTATTGTGTAGAAACCAGTAGCAATTGTTGTGCGATATCAATCTGGACACCACTGGAGTACATGAAATCAGTTCCCAACACGACAGGAAAAGCAAGGTTCTTGGTATGTAGAATAACTGAAGGAATCATATAGGAGCGGTTACACAGGCGGAACTCGACCTCACTCCATCCAAGTGGTCGTTTAGCCTCACCATCAGCCAGATATAGTGGACCTTCTGTCCACGGCTTCAAGTTGCATTGTGGACCTTTAATCTCCTTCCGCAGTTTCTCATTATGCAGTGTTTAGGATGATCCGGTGTCCAGGATGGCTCTTCCTGTCCATGGGCCTATGGACAGGGGTAACACCAGTTGGTGCGGTATTAACTGAAAGGAAGTGGATGTCGACGGAGGGTATAAGCAGTGACTCTTGGGGTTTCAGCTCTGGTCAAAGCACCCACAGCAGAATGGTCGTTCCTTCGAAGGGAGTTAGGTATGTTGGCCTGTTGTGACTTCTGGTTTCTGGAAGGGTTTACTTGATACTGACTTGGACATCTGGCTGAAGAATGTCCCTTTATGCTACATCTCAAACAGAAAACGGGAGGGTTCTTGGCTGGAGACTCTGGCTGTTGTTGATGGTCTGGCTTGGGGAACTGTTTGGGTGTCTGTTTCTTTCTCTGTTCATATCTTTGTTGGCATTCTCTGTCCTTCTCGAACTGCTGTCCCAGTCGAACTAGTCCCCTGACAGTGGTGACTCTTTCTCGGAGTTGACTGGCTAGTATTGGGTTGATGTTCTTCAAGATCAACTTAATGACCTCTTCCTCCTCAATGCTAGGTTTCCACATTCTGCACGGGGAGTGGTGACCGTATGCAAAGTCACGGATACTCTCTTTCTCTCTTTGCACTTGATTCCTGACTCTGTCAGCCAACTCATCGGTGTAGTCCTCAGAGAGAAATGCAGAGGAAAACTTGGCCTCAAAGTCAGCCCAGGAGGTAGTGGTGAGACGTGCCACATCCCACCAGTCTTGAGCTATCCCATGCAACACATTCCTTAATGTGTCAAGGAGTTCTTCGTCAGCCAGGGGATTGAGGGCAAGAAAGTCACAACATTTTCCAGATACATTAGAAGATCAAGACTGTCATCCTTTTTACGAAAGGTGGGAAATTGCCATTTAATGGGCATCGCCCCCACATGACGGCTACTCAAATCACCATGAACAAGAGAGCTAGGAAGGGTTGAGGAAGTAGAGGGTGACGGAGTTATCAGACCATGAATATGAACACCAGGATGCAAGGTGGATTGCGTCCTGCAAGGGGTGGCTGCAGTATGGCCTCGTCTCTCCTGAGGTGCCAGCTTGCCTCTCAATGGTCTGAACTGAAGTGGACACCAGAGAAGCAATGGGCAAGCAGTTGTGCCTAATGGAGGCCATGTCAACAGACACGTCATCCAACATTTTACCACATTTAGAGAGCTTGGACTGCAAGTGGTCTACAGTGTTAACCAGGGGAGAAAAAAACAGAATTACCGTCCTTGAGGACCTCAGTGTGGTGATGTTGCAGGCGCCACTGGAGAGTGGCAGTGAGTTGGTTTCTTTGGTAGTCAAACTACCTGTCAATGGTACCAGTAATTTCCCGTCTTCCACTCTCACTGAGCTCTGTCAGCGTGTGGGTTAGAGTGCTCCTTGAGTCTCTGAATTCCATTGCACTCTGTTGTTGCTCTTCCCTCAGACATTTGAATTGATGGTGGATTAGAGTTTTGGAGATGTTTTTGAGTCGAATATCAAGGATGTCACCTTGAAGTTGTAAGACTACAACCTCTGGTGATCAACCAGAGAGGGGTTGGGTGTCAGAGGGAGGGCTAGCTCAGAACTTCCACACAGGTCCATGTCAATAAGTGAGTAACTAGTTAGACCTCATGTGGTCTGTGGTCAAGACCGAGCATTCAGATTCACAGGGCTCTGGCCCAAATCAACTCCATTATCTTCATTCACATTATGATTTGTATTGTCAGCTCGATGGTCAGAATGACTATGTGTATTCCCATTGACAGGTATGATATGCCGGAGTACATTTTCTTGGGGTGAATCCATTGTTTTAATTCCACACAAAAGATTTGCTTTGGTTATTTCTCAATGTTGAGAGGTCCCATCTGGGGTGCCATTTTTTATGTAACAGTTTTGACTTGAGGTTGTTGTTTGTAGGGGTGCCAGATAGGTTGTGCCTACCAGAGAACATATTGATTTCTCCTTTTGGTTTGGGAGGGAATGAGTCCCGTCTGACCCGTCAATTCTACACCAATACAAAAGTCCGGATGGACATACACTTTTCATAAACTCTTGAAACATTGGAAACAACTTCAAAACAACTGTATTCTTTTGCATAGGTTGTATTACGAACACAAATTATCACACACATAATAAACAACAAATAATGAGCTCTGGTTCCTCTACAAAAGTTCTGTACTTCAGGCCTAAAAGAGTCCAGCCCGGTAAATGAGCTCAGAGACCTAAGTCACGCAATGTTTTTAGTCCATTCATTTAGTGTAGCGTGAACCCAATCTCAATCATACAATCAAAATATCAACTCTTTTACCATACAACCATAAAGAATATCACAGCTCAATATGTCTTCAACTAAAACTGACCACATAAATCATCACGGTATACATCACTCTAAAACATATGCAATACCGTATGCAAAGTAGTTGTAGTCAGTCAGATGATCCAATCCGCCAACAGATCACAGGCCACGAAGAACCAGAGGAGAACAACTGAGATGTGTATTCCAAAGTAAGCAATGAGTGGATCCGATCCTGGTTAAACTTGCGACTAGGCTACAAAGCACACTTTTACATACAACAAAACAAATGGAGTAAATATGCTTCGGAACTGAGGGTTGAACACATCCTCATGTCTCCATCACAACCCTAATTTTGCGCAGCTGATGCTGGCATTTTCATTGAGAATTAAAGAAAAAGCGCCCAAAATGAAGGAGAAGCACTGAGACGGTTCAGACAAATTCAGAGCCGTCACAAGCTGCCAGTCGAGGACTTGTAGGACTCTAACGTACTTGTCCTCAGCTGTTCACCGGGACCTCCCACTCCTCTTTCTATTCTGTTTAGAGCCAGTTTGCCCTGTTCTTTGAAGGGAGTAGTACACAGCATTGTAGGAGATCTTCAGTTTCTTGCCAATTTCTCGCATGGAATAGCCTTCATTTCTCAGGACAAGACAAGTTTCAGGAGAAAGGTCCTTGTTTCTAGTCATTTTGAGCTTGTAATCAAACCCACAAATGCTGATGCTCCAGATACTCAACTAGTCTAAAGAAGGCCAGTTTTATTGCTTCTTTTATCAGAAAAACAGTTTCAGCTGTGCTAACATAATTGCAAAAGGGTTTTATAATGATCAAATAGCCTTTTAAAATTATAACCTTGGATTAGCTAACACAATGTGCCATTTGAACACAGGAGTGATTGGTTGCTGATAATGGGCCTCTGTACGCCTATGTAGATATTCCATAATAAATCTGTCGTTTCCAGCTATAATAGTCATTTAATACATTAACAATGTCTACACTGTATTTCTGATCAATTTGATGTTATTTTAAAATGGACAAAAAATATGTTTTTCTTTCAAAGCAAGGACATTTCTAAGTGACCCCAAACTTTTGAAAGGTAGTGTATATAAAAATAGTTAGGACACACCTTCAAATTAGTGGATTCGGCCATTTCAGCCACACCCGTTGCTGACAGGTGTATAAAATCGAGCACAAAGCCATGCAATCTCCATAGACAAACATTTACAGTAGAATGGCCCTTACTGAAGACCTCAGTGACTTTCAACCTTGACTAGAATACAGTGTATACACATGAAATGGGTAAAACCGTAAATAAACATGATTAAAGTAACCGCTGTTCCATGTCTATATACACAGGGCAGCAGCCTCTAAGGTGCAGGGATGAGTAACCGGTTGGTAGTCGGCTAGTGACAGTGACTAAGTTCAGGGCAGGGTTCTGGGTGGAGGCCGGAGAGTGATGGATATTTAACAATTTGATGGCCTTGAGATAGAAGCTGTTTTTCAGTCTCTCGGTCTCACCTTGGATGCACCTGTACTGACCTCGCCTTCTGATAGCGGGGTGAACAGGCCGTGGCCCAGCTGGGTGAGATCCTTTATGATCTTCTTGGCCTTCCTGTGACACCGGGTGCTGTAGATGTTCTGAAGGACATATGCTCCCGGTGATGCGTTGGTCTGACCGCACAACCCTCTGAAGAACCCTCTGGTTGCGGACGTTGCAGTAGAACATTTATGGACAGAACTGAAAAAGCGTGTGCGAGCAAGGAGGCCTACACACCTGACTCAGTTAAACCAGCTCTTTCAGGAGGAATGGGCCAAAATTCACCCAACTTATTGTAGGAGGCTTGTTGAAGGCTATCCAACACGTTTGCCCCAAGTTAAACAATTTAAAGGCAATACTACCAAATACTAATTGAGTGTATGTAAACTTCTGACCCACTGGGAACGTGATGAAAGAACTAAAAGCTGAAATACATCATTCTCTCTATTCTGACATTTCACATTCTTAAAATGAAGTGGTGATCGTAACTGACCTAAAACAGGGAATTCTTTCTAGGATTAAATATCAATAATTGTGAAAAACTGAGTTGAATGTATTTGGCTAAGGTGTATGTAAACTTCCGACTTCAACTGTGTATATATATACAGTATATACACACTACTGGTCAAACGTTTTAGAACACCTCAAGGGTTTTTCTTAATTTTACTATTTTCTACATTGTAGAATAGTAGTGAATACATCAAAACTACAAAATAACACATATGGAATCATGAAGTAACCAAAAAGGTTAAACAAACAAAGTGTTAAACAAATCAAAATATATTTTTGAGATTCTTCAAATAGCCACCCTTTAACTTGTTGACAACTTTGCACACTCTTGGCATTCTCTTAACCAGCTTCACTTGTCTTGAAAGAGTTCCCACAAATGCTGAGCACTTGTTGGCTGATTTTTCTTCAGTCTGCAGTCAGACTTATCTTAAACCATCTCAATTGGGTTGAGGTCAGGGGATTGTGGATGGCAGGTCATCTGAAGCAGCACTCCATCATTCTCCTTCTTGGTAAAATAGCACTGACTCAGCCTGGAGGTCCAAACCAGATGGGATGGCGTATCGCTGCAGGATGCTGTCGTAGCCATGCTGGTTAAATGTGCCTTGAATTATAAATAAATCACAAACAATGTCACCAGCAAAGCACCCCCACACCATAGCACCTCCTATTCCATGCATTACAGTGGGAAATACACAGGCAGAGATCATCCCTTCACCCCCACCGCATCTCACAAAGACACGGCGGTTGGAACCAAAGATCTCAAATTTGGGCTCCAGGCCAAAGGACAAATTTCCACCGGTCTAATGTCCATTACTTGTGTTTCTTGGGTACAGCAAGTCTCTTCTTCTCATTAGTTTCCTTTAGTAGTGGTTTCTTTGCAGCAATTCGACCATGAAGGCCTGATTCACAGTCTCCTCTGAACAGTTGATGTTGAGATGTGTCTGTTACTTGAACTCTGTGAAGCATTTATTTGGGCTGCAAATTCTGAGGATGGTAAATCTAATGTACTTATGCTCTGCAGCAGAGGTAACTCTTGGTCTTCCATTCCTGTGGCGGTCCTCATGAGAGCCAGTTTCATCATAGCGCATGATGGTTTTTGAGACTGCACTTAAAGAAACTTTCACATTTCTTAAAATTTGACATATTGACTGACCTTCAGGTCTGAAAGTAATGATGGATTGTTGTTTATCTTTGCTTATTTGAGCTGTTCTTGCCATATTGTGGAATTGGTCTTTTACATAATTGGGCTATCTTCTGTATACCCCCATACTTTGTCACAACACAACTGATAGGCTCAAATGCATTAAAAAGGAAAGAAATTCCACAAACTAACTTTTAACAATGCACACCTTAATTGAAGCTGGTTGAGAGAATTCCAAGAGTGTGCAAAGCTGTCATTAAGGCGAAGATTGGCTATTTGAAGAATCTCAAATATAAAATATATTTTGATTTGTTTATCACTTTTGTTTACTACATGATTCAACATGTGTTATTTCATAGTTTTGATGTCTTCACTATTATTCTATGTAGAAAATAGTAAAAAGAAAGAAAACCCTAACCGACCTAAAACAGGGAATTTTTACAAGGATTAAATGTCAAGAATTGTGAAAAGGTGTATGTAGACTTCTGACTTCAACTGTATATATATATATATATATATATATATATATATATTTGAAGTCAGAAGTTTAAGTCGGAAGTTTACATACACCTTAGCCAAATACATTTAAACTCAGTTTTTCACAATTCTTGACATTTAATCCTTGTAATAATTCTCTGTTTTAGGTCGGTTAGGATCACCACTTTATTTTAAGAATGTGAAAGGTCAGAATAATAGTAGAGAGAATTATTTATTATTTATTTATTTTATTTTGTTATGGCCACTCCAATACCTTGACTTTGTTGTCCTCAAGCCATTTTGCCACAACTTTGGAAGTATGCTTGTGGTCATTGTTCATTTGGAAGACCGATTTGCGACCAAGCTTTAACTTCCTGATTGATGTCTTGAGATGTTGCTTCAATATATCCACATAATTTTCTTTCCTCATGATGCCGTCTACTTTGTGAAGTGCACCAGTTCCCCCTGCATCAAAGCAACCTCACAACATTTGCTGCCACTCCCGTGCTTCACGGTTGGGATGGTGTTTTTCGGCTTGCAAGCATCCCCCTTTTTCCTCCAAACATAATAATGGCCATTATGGCCAAACAGTTCTATTTTTGTTTCATCAGACCAGAGGACATTTCTCCAAAAAGTACGATCTTTGTCCCCATGTGCAGTTGCAAACCGTAGTCTGGCTTTTTTTTTTGGAGCAGTGGCTTCTTCCTTGCTGAGCGGCTTTTCAGGTTATGTTGATATAGGACTTGTTTTAATGTGGATATAGATACTTTTGTACCTGTTTCCTCCAGCATCTTCACAAGGTCCTTTGCTGTTGTTCTGGGATTGATTTGCACTTTTCGCACCAAAGTATGTTCATCTCTAGGAGACAGAACGCGTTTCCTTCCTGAGCGGTACTACGGCTCCGTGGTCCCATGGTGTTAATTCTTGCGTACTATTGTTTGTACAGATTAACGTGGTACCTTCAGGCATTTGGAAATTGCTCCCAAGGTTAAACCAGACTTGTGGAGGTCTACAATTTTTGTTCTGAGGTCTTGGCTGATTTTTTTTTATTTTCCCATGATGTCAAGCACTGAGTTTGAAGGTAGGCCTTGAAATACATCCACAGGTACACCTCCAATTGACTCAAATTATGACAATTAGCCTATCAGAGACTCCTAAACCATGACATCATTTTCAAAGCTGTTTAAAGGCACAGTCAACTTAGTGTATGCAAACCTCTGACCCACTGGAGTTGTGATACAGTGAATTATAAGTGAAATAATATGTCTGTAAACAATTTTTGGAAAAATTACTTGTGTCATGCACAGAGTAGATGTCTTAGTGTATGTAAACTTCCGGCTTTTTATATATACAACTCAGCAAAAAAAGAAATGTCCTCACTGTCAACTGCATTTATTTTCAACAAACTTAATTAACATGTGCAAATATTTGTAAGAACATAACAAGTTTCAACAACTGAGACATAAACTGAACATGTTCCACAGACATGTGACTAACTAACAGAAATGGAATAATGTGTCCCTGAACAAAAGGGGGGTAAATATCAAAAGTAACGGTGGTGGTAGCCACCTACTGCATTAAGTACTGCAGTGCATCTCCTCCTCATGGACTGCACCAGATTTCCCAGTTCTTCTGTGAGATGTTACCCCACTCTTCCACCAAGGCACCTGGAAGTTCCTTCATTTCTGGGGGGAATGGCCCTCACCCTTACCCTCCGATCCAACAGGTCCCAGACATGCTCAATGGGATTGAGATCCGGGCACTTCGCTGGCCATGGCAGAACACTGACATTCCTGTCTTGCAGGAAATCAAGACAAAGAACGAGCAGTATGGCTGGTGGCATTGTCATGCTAGAGTGTCATGTCAGGATGAGCCTGCAGGAAGGGTACCACATGAGGGAGGAGGATGTCTTCCTTGTAATGCACAGTGTTGAGATTGCCTGCAATGACAACAAGCTCAGTCTGATGATGCTGTGACACACCGCCCCAGAACATGACAGACCCTCCACCTCCAAATAGATCCCACTCCAGAGTACAGGCCTCGGTGTACCCCTCATTCCTTCGACGATAAACTTGAATCCGACCAACACCCCTGGTGAGACTAAACCAGGGGTGTATGGTCCAGCGACGAGGGTTTGGGCCCATAGGCGACGTTGTTGCCGGTGATGTCTGGTGAGGTCCTGCCTTACAACAGGCCTCCAAGCCCTAAGTTCAGTCTCTCTGAGCACTGATGGAGGGATTGTGCGTTCCTGGTGTAACTTGGGCAGTTGTTGTTGCCATCCTGTACCTGTCCCGCAGGTGTAATGTTCAGATGTACCGATCCTGTGCAGGTGTTGTTACACGTGTTCTGCCACTGCAAGGACGATCAGCTGTCCGTCCTGTCTCCCTGTAGCACTGTCCCAGGTGTCTCACAGTACAGACTGCAATTTATTGCCCTGGCCACATCTGTAGTCCTCATGCCTCCTTGCAGCATGCCTAAGGCACGTTCACACAGATGAGTAGGGACCCTGGGCATCTTTCTTTTGGTGCTTTTCAGAGTCAGTAGAATGGCCTCTTTAGTGTCCTAAGTCTTTAGTGTCTTAACGACCATTCCACAGTTGCATGTTCATTATATGTGTATGATCATTGAACAAGCATGGGGATTTTTTGAATTATCTTTGAAAGACAGGGTCCTGAAAATGGGATGTTTCTTTTTTTGCTGAGTTTATATATACACATTATGTGTGTTATTGTTACTCATTTTTTTGTTATTCACTTTGTATTTATTCCTTTTGTCACTATTAATTTATTTCTAATCCTTTTTCTCTTTAACTCAGCATTGTTGGAAAAGGATCCTTAAGTAAGCATTTAACTGGTAGTCAACGCATGTTGTCTACAAAGTATGTGAAAAAATACAATTGATTTGATCTCAAGGAAATTTTGTCAAGTCATAAGATTATTTATTAAGTCATACCTTTTTAAAAAAAAATAGTTTCGTGGTTTATTTCACCATTTATATACATATTTATGCATTCATATATTTCATGATATATATTTATGTAATGTAAATGAGTTTATTTAAAAATGTGTGTACATGCACTAATAGCTCAGTTGATTATTAATGTAGATCCTTATAAACCATTTACTAATTTGCAGCCCCTAATCTAAGTTTGCTGCAAGAAGGGTTGTGTAATCCATTGGGTTGCTTTAGCATTAGCTAGCCTAGCATGCTGATTAACAAAAGTCAGTTTATTGAAAAACAAGCAGTATTATTTTGCGGCTTGGATAATGGGATCATTTAGGAGTACAGCGACACCTTCCATCTCTGGATTGAGGTACGTTTTTAAGCCATATCTCTTGTCCATCGCCGCTGTGAAAACATATTTGTATTGGACCGTTTCGACTTTAAGACAGACTGAACTTCATGTTGAGTTTTGGCGAAGCACAATAACATTATTACACTCAAAATATGATATTATGTTCTTTTGAAATTAATTTTCTTCATATAATAATGTTTCTGAAGAACTGCCTAAACAATACACTTCATTTGCGTGTGATGGCGTTTATTCAATTGATTTATTTGACTGTTAAAATAGTGGCTATATGTATTCGTTGAGGCCTGGCTATTCTTGTGTTAAACAACCATATAGCACTGCACATATGCTTTTGGTTCAAGTTGCTGATGTTGCTGATCACTTGTGATTTATCAGGCCTTTGTTCGTGGCTGCAGTTTTTAACCTTATAAAATATCTAGCTGAAATGGTTCAATCAAGAAGTCAATGCAATACATTTATAAATATGTATGTACGTACAGGGTGAGTCAAACCATGAATCAACCATTTTAAAATACCTTATAAGTAATCTAATGAGTTGATAATAACTCCTGTATAACTTGTTTATAAGTACGATAGTAGTACATTATTAATAACACACTACCATTAAACACCTTGTAAATCATTTAGAAATAATGTGTTTATAAATGCGTAAATTACTTTGATTGTTTATTGGCATGTACAAATTTAGGAACAATGATTTATAAATGGTAAGTCAACTCTTTACAAACATTCTAGCAATGGTTTATAAAGTGTTACCGACGTTGGAATGAGTGTGTAGACCAGTCTGTCAGGCTGTGTTCTTAATCCCCTTCTGGTGCACTGTTTAATCCCCGGTGACCCTCCTCAGGGGACCCATGCATTTGGGAAATGACAGGTCTGTGTGAGTGAGAGAAAGAAAAATGCCAGGCAGAGGACAGGCCTTATGCAGATATGCTCAGTAGAGATGGACGGCCCTGGTCAAAAGTAATGCACTATATCGGAAATAGGGTGGTATTTGGGACGCAGCCCAGGAAGACACCCGCAGGTCCAGTCGGAGGTGTGAAGTCTACATGTCACTTCAGAGCAAGCCACACGGTGCCTTGATGTTGTTACACTAGCTATTAGTATTGTGCTATTCTTCTATTCTTCTGTATGATAATGCTTGTGCAAAGACACATAGATGGGTGTTGACAACCTTTCAAAGTACAAATTCAGTCCCGCTTTAAAGACATGTTTAAACCCTATATTCCTTTTTTAATTTGTTTAATTTAAAACAATACAAATACATTGTCTCAAAAATTCGGGCAATGCAATTACACAGGGCTGTGAATAGTGTCCCTGAGTTGGCGAACAAATACTTCTTGCCTTTCTGCCTGTTGGAGGTACTGCATGTTGGTTCCAACTCCCTAAGGTCAATGTCCTCGCCACGCGGAAATCTAATTAGCGTTTATAAAATCCCCAGAAAAATCTGTCCGTTTAAGCTACAGACATCAGATTTTTTTGCAGTGGATGCATCTAAATCCACCGCATCCGTCTGTGTAACACTTCCACATCTGCGGTGAAAGGTGACAGAGTTAGAGCAGTGTTTTTTAGACCATGAGGCATCCCAAAAATCAGTCTTGTCACAAAATCGTCTATAGGTTCCGAACGGTTTAGCCAACTATTGTGACCCCTCTTAGGAAGGATGAGACTCACAAACACGATGGTGATCTCTGTTTTGCTCTATGACCCCCACAAGCATCTTGGGACTTGTCTGAAGTCATTATAGCCGATCTGCCAACTTGTGTAAAGGTGTGTAAAGTTGTGTAAAGGAGAAACTCTCAAGAAAAAGTACATGTCGGTTGTTTTGCTCCAGGGCGCCCAGAGGCCTCACAACTCTCACAGGACTCGTCTGAAGTTCCACAGTTCCAGTTTAAAACATTTATGGAAGGAAAGTGCACTCGGAAAGTATTCAGACTTCTTTCACAATTTCTTACATTTTAGCCGTATTCTAAAATGGATTAAATATTTTATTTCCCTCATCAATCTACATACAATACCCCATAATGACAACGTTTGATTTTTGCTCTGAAATGCACTGCCAACTGTGGGACCTTATGTACATAGACAGTTGTGTGCCTGTCCAAATCATGTTCAATCAATATAATTTGGACTCCAATCAAGTTGTAGAAACATCTCAAAGATGATCAATGGAAACAGGATGGATCTGAGCTCAATTTCGAGTCGATTAGCATAGGGTCTGAATACTTATCTAAATAAGGTCTTTCTGTTTTAAATATTGAACACATTTAATACATTCACTTTGTCATTATGTGGCATTCTGTAGATTGATGAGGAAAAAAATATTTTGTAAATGTTTTAATAAGGCTGTCAAATAACAAAATGTGGGTTTGAATACTTTCCGAATGCGCTGTATGTTGGAATATAGTTTAGTGCCTAAACTAAGGGTATGAATACATGTAAAAAATAAAAAATAAATCCTATGTCCTGTCCTATATCACTCTGAAAAAAAATCCTTTAGATTTTTTGGGGGGGGACTATCTGTTTTTTTGTGTGTAGTGAGTCTGTTATTCAATGCATTTGTATGGGCTAATAGCAGTAAGGCCAAATAATTTTGATACATATTTTTTTGATACTTCAATTTGTCTTAACTTTCAAAATCAAATAGTAAAATGATCCTTGGTATGATGTTCTTAAAACAATTCCATACAGCGTAGAAGTACCCCCAACCCCACTCCCCTGGCATAGACAGGGCTTAAACTCTTATGGGTTAAGAGTAACAACAAAGAAAGTTAACAGGTCTGTTAGTAAATGCCCTTGTCACACCAGCTGGATAAAGGTGTTTCTGTGCTACACCAGAAATACTCTAAATGGGGAATTGGGAAACTCAATTTGTTTTTCGTATTATTGTATTCCTCTTTCATTTATGTGGCTGTATCTAGTGGGATTTTTATTTATCTGAACCTGTTAGCTAGCTAAATGTAATTTGCTAGCTAGCGGTTGCTTTGAAGTCACCAAAATTGATTGAAATGACAATTGAGGTAGCTGTGCAATCTAACTCGAAACTTAACAAATTGATTAAACAAATTTAAATTACAATAAATAAAAGTTAACTTGCTAGTTTTTCGCTATCCAGTGGCACCACAAGTGGATATTTGTTTTGCTGTCACGATCGTTATAATGAGTGGACCAAGATGCAGCATGGTACGGTTCCATTCTCTTTATTAGGAAGTGAAACTCAAAGAAAACAATAAATCGCAAAACGAAACGTGAAGCAACAATAGTGCTCACAGGTAACTATAGATAGTCAAGATCCCACGAAGCACAAAGGGGAAAAGGCTGTCTAAATATGATCCCCAATCAGAGACAACGATAAACAACTGCCTATGATTGGGAACCATACAAGGCAAACATAGAAATATAATTACCTATATGACCCACCCTAGTCGAAACCCGACCTAACCAACATAGAGAATAAAAAGCTCTCTATGGTCAGGGTGTGACAGTACCCCCCCCCCAAAGGACTCCGACCGCAAAACCTGACTCAATAAGGGGAGGTCCGGGTGGGCATCTACCGTCGGGGGCGGCTCCAGTACGGGGCGAAATACCCACTCCACTCGCGGATACCTCATCTTCAATGGAAGCTCTGGACTGGGAACTGTCGCCGGACACTCTGGACTGTGGAGGCGCACTGGAGGCCTGATGCGTGGGGCCGGTACAGGTGGCACCGGGCTGGTGACGTGCACCTCAGGGGAGGAGGCACAAAAAGTACTGGACTGTAGAGGCGCGTGTCAACAGCTGCCTCTGATTGGGAACCATACCAGGCCAACATAGAAATATAATTACCTAGATGAACCACCCTAGTCACACTCCGACCTATCCAAAATAGAGAATAAAAAGCTCTATGGTCAGGGCGTGACATTTGCGAACTCATCACTGTGCTACAGAAACACCGCTAACCAAACAATAGTGCAGGGCATGCACACTGAATTAAAGGGCAATTAAACCAAAAAAATGATGTTTCTGAGACATTTTCCCCTGATGTAGTTTATGCATTGTTGTGAACACAGAAAATGTAATTTTGTTGTTCTTCTATTAAAGAAGTTTGATAAAAACTGAGGGAAAACCACAGATTAAAATGTGGGGAAACCAAAATTGGGAAAAACATAACTGAGAAAACATAATTTTGGAAAACAAATCTGAATTAGGTAACAAGTTTGACTTTTGGGGGGGAAGTTGAAGTCAGATCCAATATTACCCAAGAGGGAAAGAGGTTGGGCCATCCTATAAATGTTTTAGAGTGATATTACATAATATATACAATTTAGCAGATGCTTTTATCCAAAGCGACTTACAGTCATACGTGCATAAATGTTTACGTATGGGTGGTCCCGGTTAATTGAACCCATTATCCTGGCATTGCAATGCTCTACCAAGATTCATGACGAGGTTATAAATGCTTTGTGAAGCCTCAATTAAATATGATTAATAAAGCCTTTATCAAGTGATGCTTATACCATCCTTTATAAAGCACAGGTTTCTGTCTAATTTGACAGTGGGTTATGTCACATGTTACATTGGTGGTTATTTCACACAGTTATGCCACATTTATTAACCCTTTATAGAGTATGACATATGGCTATATATGATTTGTGACACATGTATGTAGTGTTTATGAAAGCTTTATGAATGCTTTCTGAAGCCTTTATAAGCTGCACGTAATTTAAAGCGGGACAGAATAGTCCATAATGGCACGTAATTCTACCCAATTGGCGATTAGCTAAATACGTAAATATGTCAAGGTAAACAACTTAACTGCCTACTACTGTAGTTTAAAATATGTTGTAAATGGCTTTTGACAGATTGTGTGCTTAGAACCAGAATAAGAGGAATCAACCCCCTCTTGTGTGACTTATTCTATGGTCATTTGCAGAGCAAAATGCCAACCTCTACAAAAAGGTGTCTAAATGTTTTATTCATACTGCTATAAATGGATTGTGCTGTGACAGAATCAGGCAACTGTCTTATATTTAATGGTACAACAGTGGAAAAAGTGAAATTAAGGTTTTAGTTGAATTGCTTTTCCCCTCCATTCTTTATAGAGAAAAAGCTGAGCTCTGCACTTGCTGGGTTCTGAATGCTCATTACCCATTGAGTGGTAATTTAGAACAAAATAAAATAGACTGTCACAGCTCGTGTCATTTCCTGTTTGTAATACAGAAAAGAGCTAGCCCTACAAAATGTGTTCCTTACAAAAGCCCAAACCCAGTTACAGTAATATTAGAGCTAGTTATCAATGTAGTATGTTTACTGTAGACCATTTCCCAAATCCCTGGAAAACTATGTGAATAATAAACGTGTGTTTGTGTGTGTGAGACAGAAAGAGCTCAAGCTTAAGATCATGAGAGAGAGAGAGAGAGAGAGAGAGAGGGAGAGAGAGAGAGAGAGAGAGAGAGAGAGAGAGAGAGAGAGAGAGAGAGAGAGAGAGAGAGAGAGAGAGAGAGAGAGAGAGAGAGAGAGAGAGAGAGAGAGAGAGAGAGAGAGAGAGAGAGAGAGAAAGAGACTTTTGACTTTTGGTCTTTCTTTATGGAAACATTCTCAATTCATTTAAAACTCACCCCCCACTCCTAAAATAAAAAAATAAAAATATATCCTGTACTGCATACATGTACCATACTCACCTTTCCATCTACCACATGATACAAATCACCATACACAAAAACCCTCTCCTACAACCGTATATCCAAAACATCTTCCCCAGCAATACAGACAGCCCCCCCAACACACCATATCTCCTCAAACATCTCCACACATTTGATCATTTTATAGAACTCAAACTCAACCCTAAGGCGCGCAGAGACCATCCCATTAAACAGTAGTAAAGGGTCTGTTATCCCCCCACCTTTGACCCTGTTCCTCCTTGTTAGCCAAATAGCTAACTTAGACAGAGCAAACAGAAAATTCAAAAAAACACATTTTTCTTTCTCCTTACTCGAATACCTGTATCCCATTATAAACATCCCAACAGCAAAAACCACCCCCAACCTGTCACACAGACATTCCAACAGAGACATTAATGGCATTAACCTGGTGCACACAGAAAACACATGAATTACAGTTTCTTTCATTTGACAGAAAGGACACCCCTGCCCAATTCCCGGATCAACCCGTGCCAACCAGCTGTTAGTGGCCAGGGCTCCATGAAGAACCCTCCACTGGAGGTCCCCTGACCTCTTTGGTACTGGGCGTTTGTAGAGCGCCCTCCATCTAAAACCCACCATACTCTCCGCCCCACATACCCCCTGCCACTGATGTGCCTTCACTCCTGTTAGGCTTCTAATGCTCCTAACCTTAACGCAGAGGTTCTAGAGGGCTTTACCTCCCACCCCTCAAACTCCCACAGGCTCGGAGTGTTAAAATCTAACAAGTCCTCCAGACCCCCTTGCCAGTCTCCAGTCTCTGCCGTCACCTGCAGTGGCGGGAACATTGGTGGCCCCTCTCCCTTTGGCCTCTCAAACACCCCCTTACCGGCTCAGACAGTGCCTCCTGGACCTCCTCCAGGAATCTCTCCAGCAGCCTAAGAGACGTTATTCCTGTTTGTTGCGCCAAGACCTCCGGGGTTTTCCACCCCTCCTCTCCCAGCAGTCTCAGGTCACCCAGCCTTTGTAAACCCCCTGCCATCAGTTGCCTCTGCAGGGTGGCCGACTGAACCGATCTCAAAGGGATGGCTGGGTTGTTGAAGATAGGCTCCTCCCAAACCCACTGCCCAGGCTCCACACCCCCTTCTCGTGTGGGCCTTAGCAGCTGCCAGGCCCTCAGCACCGCAGAGTAAAACTCTGAGAGACCTGCTGTACTCAGCCTCTCCAGCTTCATGAGGAACAGCTGCCGGTCCAACCCTAATCCGCCAGCTCTCCTCAGCAGCGCGCATGCTGGTTCCCTCCAGCCAACATCAGTGTGGTACAGCAGTCTCTGCACCGCCTTTAGTCGGAAAGCAGCCATCCTGCTCTCCAGTTCCCCCAGGTCCTGTCCTGCTTCGTGGACGGTCATGTACAAAACTGCTGCCTTCAGCCAGTGATGTCCCGACCAAAAGAAATCCACCAGCTTGCGTTGCAGGTCTGCAAGCAGACCGGCGGGGGGTTGAGGACAGCCAGTTTATGCCACAAGGAAGATGCCACCAGGTTGTTGATTATCAGCACCCTCCCTCTATATGACACTTGGGACAGGAGCCACCTCCACCTGGCCAGTCTTGACACCACTGCCTGTGACAGCCCCTCCCAGTTCTTGCTGACCCACCTCTCCGAGCCCAGGTACACCCTCAACACTTTAAGCCCTTCACAACCCCACTGCAAACCCCCTGGAAGCAGAGGAGGAGCCCTATCCCCCCATGCCCCACATAACAGAGCTTTGCTCTTTCCCCAGTTTACCTTAGCTGATGAAGCTCCCTCGTACACCTTCAGACTGGTCTCTAGTTCCTGCATATCTTGCCCATCCCTGACCATCACAGAAACATCATATGCATATGCTGAGACTGCTATTCCTGTCACCACATCCATGCCTGTCCAGCACACTCCCCGCAGTCTCCTGCGTAGCAGTCCTAAAAAAGGCTCAATGGCTAGTGTGTACAGCTGCCCAGATAGAGGGCATCCTTGTCTAATGCCCCGTCTCACCCAGACTGGCCTACTGAGCCCCCCTCCCACCTTAACCATACATGACGCCCCAGCATACAACAGCTTCACACAGGTCACAAAACTCTTCCCAAACCCAAACACAGACATCACATTAAACAGATACTCATGATCCTCTCTATCAAAAGCCTTCTCTTGATCTAAAGAGACCAGTCCAAAGTTCACATTAGAACCTCTCGACAAGTCCAACATGTCCCTAATCAAGAACAAGTTGTCCGTGATTGAGCGTCCCAGTACACAATATGTCTGGTCCTTGTGTATTATAGAGTCCAGATGGGACTTCAGTCTGTTAGAGAGGACCTTGGCAAAAATCTTGTAGTCCGCACAGAGTAATGCCACAGGCCTCCAGTTCTTAAGTTCACACAAGTCCCCTTTTTTGGGCAGGAGAGTCAGAACCGCCCGACGGCAGCTCATCGGCAACTCTCCTACCCCGACGCATTCTCGCAACACGCAAAAGAAATCCTGTCTAATTGTTCCCCAGAATTATTTGTAAAATTCCACTGGAAGTCCATCGACCCCGGGTGCACGACCGGGGGACATCTGGGTTACTGCCTCTGCCAGTTCATGTGACAACAGAGGAATGTCCATTTCATCCCTCTGTGCCCGAGAGAGCTTAGGGAGTCCTGCGAACAAGACCTGAGCACACATAGGATCACGCATTTCTGCCCTATACAATTCAGTATAAAACTCCACAGTCCGCTACCGCATCTCCCCCACCACAGAGGTCACCCGCCCATCAGACAGCCGTAGACAATGCATACCCTTGGCTTCACTGCTCTGTCTTTCCAAACCAAAGAAGAAGGAGCTCCTTGAGCATGGAGAACCTAGCTCTTACAAGTGCTCCCTTTGCTTTAACCTGGAAAAAACTGCCCAGGTCCCTACGTAATTCGGCTAAGTTAGCCTGGAGGCCTACATTGCCTTGCCCCACCATCTCTACCTCCATCTCACTAATACACCGCTCTAGTTCCCCCAATACTCTCCTAGCCTCTGAGGATGAGAGAGCTGTGTACTGTTGACAGAAAAGCCGAATTTGCACTTTCCCCACATCCCACCATTGACTCAGAGACTCATACTCCTCTCTTCGCTGCCCCCATCTTTCCCAAAAAGTCTGGAAACCTGAGCAAACAGTGGCATCTTGTAAGAGCTTTACATTGAACTTCCAATAAGATGCCTGCCGGGGCCCTGGTGAAATAGACAGCCGAGCCATGGTTATGTGGTGATCCGAAAACCCCACTGGGAGAATGGTGGCACCCAGCAGCCTATTGCTCTGATTCCTGGACATGTAAAAACGATCAAGTCGAGCTGCACTCACCCTAGCCCCAAAAACCTTCACCCACGTATACTGTCTTGTGTTTGGATGTTTAGTTCTCCAAACATCCACTAGGTCAAACTGATTAAAGATGTCCCTTAACACTCCCACTGACACTGAATGAGGCTCTTCCCCATTTCTGTCTTTTGTAAAATCCATTGTACAGTTCCAGTCACCTCCGATCACCAGCGTCTCCTCAGGCGCTACTTGTGAGAGTTCCCTCTAAGACTCCCAAAAAGAACCCCTCTTTCTCTCCCTGTGTTAGGCGCATACACATTTATAAAGACAAAACACATGTTGTTAATTTCTGCTTTAACAACAAGCAACCTACCCCTACACACCTCCTTTGAGGAGCAAATTTTTACAGCCAGACCCGGTGCAAAAAGGACTGCCACCCCTGCACTAAGATTTGTCTCATGGCTCAACACACTTGCCCCTTTCCACCAGAGCCCCCAATCAACTTCATTCACCACATCACTATGCGTCTCCTGCAGAAACAACACCTGTACTTTTTTTGGTTTTACATATTCACCCAACACACTCCTCTTTCCCGCATCTCTGGCGCCATTTATATTGAGAGAGCCTACCCGAAGAGTCTCCATAAGAAGTGGGAGAAAAGCCAGCAGAGAAATAGACCAATAGCAAAGCTCAAAAAGCCCCAGTGTCAGTAAGAAATTAAACATTTAAACAGTGTCTGAAGGTAAACCTTGACCCACTTCCTCAACCTAAACCGTTTCCTGGGTGAGAGGACACCATACCCCTCATTTCTCATAGCATGTTGTACTGATCTTACAAACTTTCTAGGATCAGGAAAAAAAGCCTCAATATTAAATTTTTTCCCCTTAGTCTCATTCAGGAACCTTGTCAGTTCTCACAACGTGTACTTAGACCCCTCTGGTTGACTGGCTGTCAGCTCCGGGCCAATTGAAGAGGAGTCTGAAAAAAATAACTCCTCATCCTCTTCCTCAGACTCACTTTCCTCCTCTTCTCTATCTCCCACCCTGACCACCTGCCCTTTCTCTCTGGTTAGGGCCTCACCCACAGCAACAGGCAACATTTCCATGGTGCCTTTGTCCAGACCCTTTTTCTTTTTCCTCTTGACACCCCCCTAATATCTTACACTTCCCCACTATACTCTCCTCATCCACTAGAATAACCTGACTAGACGCAGTATCATCTGCACCACCCTCCATAGCATGACTAGGGCCAGCCTCAGCTACACCACCCTCCATTGCATGACTAGGGCCAGCCTCAGCTATACCACCCTCCATAGCATGACTCGGCCCAGCATCATCTGCACCACCCTCCATAGCATGTCTAGGCCCAGCCTCAGCTACCCCACCATCTCTAGCCTGACTAGACCCAGCCTCTGCTTCTCCACCATCTCTAGCCTGACTAGACCCAGCCTCCACTACCCTACCATCTCTAGCCTGACTAGACCCAGCCTCTGCTTCTCCACCATCTCTAGCCTGACTAGACCCAGCCTCATCTACACCACCATCTCTAGACTGACTAGTCCCAGCCTCTGCTGTCTGCATCTCCTTACCCCCTGCATTTTGACCTCGATTTCCCCCTTCCGCTCGTACCCTCACCTTGTCTATGGCCTTTATGTGGGCACGCAAAGCTCTTGTGCCCCAAATCCCCACATTCAAAACACCGTAGACTATCTGTGCTGGCAAAACCTGCATAGAGCCCCTCCCCATGCCTCACTTTAAAATGCACATTTAGCTGTTGCTCATTATTGTTCAGAAACATAAACACTTGCCTCCTGAACGAAACAACGTGCTAACCGGCATCTGCCTGAAAACCTGCTGACAGTACACGGAAACCGCTAGCAAACTTACCAAAACGACTCAGCTCTTTCCTAATTTGATCATCCGTAATAAACGGAGGCAAATTTGCCACTACAACTCTTGTTGAAGGGGTAGAGAGAGGTGAAATTGACACCAACACATCCCTTACAAATATTCCGCTAGCAATTAGCCTACCGACCAAATTAGCCCTTTTCATGAACACAACCACAGCTTTGTTCATTCTAGAAGCCGAATGTATAAACTCAGCTCCTACCTGTTCACCGACCGCGAGCAGAACCTCCTCCACCTTAACTCCGTTCTCAGGAACACACCTGAATCCTTGCTGTATCGACAGAATCTCCTCCGCGCTAGGCTGAGAAGCCATTGCGCACACTACACCTTCCAACCCCCAGGAAAGTTACTCTGTCCTCTTCCACCCTAACTTTGAAAAAAAAACTTTGGATACCGCTAAAAACAAATATTGCATTAACCCTCCACCATAGAAAATATCATGTAAAGAAAAGAATCAAGAAAGTTAGTTAGGATAGAGCTTTCCACACCAAACACTCAAACTCCAAAAACACCCAGCATGCACTGAGAGAGAGAGAGAGAGAGAGAGAGAGAGAGAGAGAGAGAGAGAGAGAGAGAGAGATGGTGAGAGGTGTATTGATTGTTCTCACCTTTTCTCTGAGGCCATTGGATTAGTAAACCTCCAGTCAGTCTGGGGCTCCTGTCCCATCAATGATCAGGTCAGATCAGAAACCTTCTAGAACACTCTGTGCTTCCCAAATCTTGTCTATTCCTTATCTACACTCTTAGAAAAAAAGGGTTGAAAAGGGTTCTTTGCAGAGGGATAGGATTCTACCAATAACTGTTTTCATCTGAAGAACCCTTTTTGGAAGACAAGCGTTCTTTGTAAGGCAAAAGGTTCTACCTAGAACCTTTAACATCCTAAGAACTGTTTTTGGAAGAAAGGTTATTGGATGATTACTGGAAAGCAAGCATTCTTTGGAAGGAACATTCCTGATGTTAAAGTTAATAAAAAATATAGGCATCAGAATGTTTTAAACTGTACCTAAATGGGAATATATATCTAGTACTCCCTTAATCGTTTTACATTCATTACTGAAATGGTTGATATCTTTGCCATAATTTATGTCTTTCAAACTAGTATTATCTTTGATTTTTTTGAGTAGACAGTAGGAGCATACAACGAAGGATGTGTGAACCGGCAAGGCCTTAGTATGGTACAAAGCCAATTGGCCAGTTATAACCTAGTGTTAATTTTTCAGTGTAACATTTCTGGTGTTGATTAAGGAGTTAAATTAAAACTCAGTGGTGTAAAAGAACCCCAGAGTTGAGTGTAATTGTGTCATTTTTACTGTGTAGAGTTAAACACTCAAAACCACGCCCATTATTGTCATATTTCCCAGCATGCTCAATTGCAGGTTCATTTTCAGAATTGTTATTTCAATATCTTTGTTTTTGCATTGATTGGTTGATTAATATTATGCTACACAAAGACAAATAATGTACATTTTCTGTTAGTAGTTTTTGCACACGTTACTGAAGTGGTTGTTGCAGTTTAGATGATTTAGGTAGTTCCATTCAATCTTCCCAACCCTCATTCTGAATGCAGGTTGCGAGTGATTAAAAGTTCAAATTGTTGGATATACACCATCGGGATGGATTTCAATAGGAATTACACATCACTATGTAAGCCAGCATAATGTGACTTGCAGGCCTGATGTGACCTGTGAACCAGGAGTTTCCTAACAATACCGTGTTAGGGTATACATCAAAAGAAACCCTCAAATAATTCCTTATTGTATGTGTAATGTATTGTCATAAAGACTGTAATTGTATTGGATAATAAGGCTGGTGGAAGCTCTATGAAGAACCCTTCAAAGATTAAAGGGTTCTTAGTAAAACAGTTCATAGAAAGTTATTGGAAGAAACTTTAGAAGATAAAAAGGTTTTAGGTAGAACCCTAGCCAGAAAAGGATTCCCCTATGGGGACAAACCAAAGAACCCTATATGGTTCTACTTAGCACCTTTTTTCTAAGAGTGTAGTGTACTACTTCTGAGCAGGTTGCCATTTTTGACTCAGCCAATGTTCTAGGTTAATATCACAGTGCCAACAGCAACAACAGCTGATTCAAAAACTGTATGGCTGCAAGTCACATCAGGCCTGCAAGTCACATTATGCTGGCTTGCATAGTGATGTGGCCTTCATACACCTGTAGACCAAGGCCTAGTGTTTTTTATCCTTTAATTAACAGGTACTGTAGAAATCAAATATATGTCTATACTGAACAAAAAAATCAAACTGAACAAAAATCGCAACATGTAAAGTATAAAATATCCCATGTTTCATGAGCTGAAATAAAAGATCCCATAAATGTTCCATAAGCACAAAAAGCTTATTTCTCTCAAATGTTGTGCAGAAAATGGTTTACATCACTGTTAGTGATCATTTCTCATTTGCCAAGATAATCCATCCACCTGACAGGTGTGGCATATCAAGAAGTGGGGACAATAAAAGGCCACTAAAATGTGTAGTTTTGTCACACATCACAATGCCACAGATGCCTTAAGTTTTGAGGGAGCGTGCAATTGGCATGTTGACTGCAGGAATGTCCATCAGAGTTGTTGCCAGAGAATTTAATGTGGATTTCTCTACCATAAGCTGATCCGTGAAAAAAGTACCCAATTTTCATAATCGAGTAAAAGTAAAGATACCTTAATAGAAAAGGCCTTAAGTAAAAGTGAAAGTCACCCAGTAAAATACTACTCAAAAGTAAATGTAATTGCTAAAATATACTTAAGAGTCAAAAGTAAAAGACAAGTATAAGTCATTTCAAATTCCTTATAGTAAGTAAACTAGACAAATGTACGGACAGCCAGGGCCACACTCCAACACTCAGATGTAGTTTATAAACAAAGTATTTACATTTAGTAAGTCCATCAGATCCGAGCTAGTAGGGATGACCAGGGAAGTGATCTTGATAAGTGCATGAATTGGACCATGTTCCTGTCCTGCTAAGCACTCCAAATGTAAGGAGTACTTTTGGGTGTCAGGGACAATGTATGGAGTAAAAACTACAATATGTTTTTCAGGAATGTAGTGTAAAATTAAAAGTTGTAAAAATTATAAATAGTCAAGCTCACATACTAAAAAAACTACTTAAGCAGTACTTTAAAGTATTTTTACTTCAGTACTTTACACCACTGGGAAAAATATATTTTGATTGGCTGGGCCTGGCTCCCAAATGGGTGGGCCTGGCTTCCAAGTAGGTAGTCCTATGCCCTCCCAAACCCACCAATGGCTGTGCATCTTCCGAGTCATGTGAAATGCATAGATTAGGGCCTACTGATTCTATTTTAATTGACTGATTTCCTTATATGAACTGTAACTCAGTAAAATCATTTAAATTGTTGCATGTGGCATTTATATTTTTGTTCAGTATATTTTTCAAGTGTAGCCTAGATCGCTGTCAAAGTGATAGCCTAGCTCTGAAAATCAGTTCCAAAAGTGTGACTGTGAACTTCAATTAAAAAACTATTACATTAAGCGCGATTTGAAAACCACATTTTTACAAACACTTAATTGGTATTTTCACTGTTGTGAATCTCCTAGTCTGACTGACCTTTGATTTCAGCACAGCTAATCACATGAGTACCATACAGACACGTCTGATTTATAATTTATGTCTACACTCCACTGATTGTGAGCCACAGAGCGTACAGTAAGTTACAGCCGAATCTTGATGTTTTCTTAGTGGATCTGCCAGCGTATTCATTATTTTTGTATCATTAAACCGCAAACTTTAAAAGTAAGGAATCTAAATTGCATCTGTGAGTAAAGCCAACCGAACCGAAGCCTTTAAATTAGTGTAATGACTGATTCCCAATCCCAGTCTTCTAATAATCTTTATACTGTACATCAAGAAGTCAACTATACCGCTGGGAGACGGGATTACCGTCCGCCAAGCGGCCTGGGCTTCATTTTATTTCCCCAGCAGCAGCTGAAGTCAAAATAGAGGACAGCCATTAGGGCGGATCACAAACGACAGACGACACGTCTTTATCACATTCCCATCGCAATCTCCCAATGTATGGTCATTAGCTGCATGCTCCATCATCGCCAAAGGTGCCCAAGACTGTGACTGTTACAAATCAATTGCAGAGAGCATGCTCTAAAGATTTGATTGGGGGAAGCATGGCCGAAAAACAGTGATTATCAGACCAACACACCTACATAAAAAAGTGATTAAGTCCTCTTGAGCAAAGAATAAGGGCTGAGATTTTATCAAAACTAACCCTCCTCACTAATTGCAAATATGAGGCCTGGCACTGATGAGCCAACCCACATTCTTCAGACCGCCTCTCCTACTTTCCTATTTCTGGAAAGAGAGATAGAGCTACCCCCTGCACACACATCTTCAACTATTCAAACTCCCTATCAGCAGTTCTCTCTTTTTAGGTTTTCTGACACTAACTCTTAGGTCAATCTAGCCATGAGCTTCTTAGGAAGACAGTTGACACCAACATTCGTCTGTTTCCTGCTGAGCAGCACAGCTGGCTAATCTGACAGCATAAAAATTGTCATGGTCAACTACACACATTTCAATGCACATACAGACAAAATACAAGCTAACCAGTTGAGACAATCACACATCCCAACAAGTACCCATTGCGCACAAACTGGTTGAATCAACATTGTTTCAACATAATTTGTCAACATATTGTATCTTGGTCATCAACATTTTATTGAGGGTGAAATTTAAACCACAGGATTATGTCATCATGATCAAATTTCAACATAAACAAACCTTGTAAAAAATATATTGAATGTGTACCTTTAAAGCCACTTCAGATCTTCCACATTATATCCACTTCAGAAAAAAACTATAGGTTGGGCAGCATCTCCTACTGGATAATTTCTATATCTACACCTACCCTTTGGTCTCCCATCCAGGATTGTAAAATGGCATGTTTCTAGTGCCAAGTTTTGACAAGTAACGATGAAAACAGATCGCAACAGTCATGAGTTTGGAATTTCTGTGAACTTCACCAGTCTGAGTAATCAGCTCTGGAAGGTCATGGATCTTCAAATATGCTAATAAGTCTTAACACTTTGGCCATTGTCCTCGTTCCACCTGATTAGTTCAGCAGCCATCTTCTCCAAAACTATGCATAGTAGCCTAGTCTTTCGAATTAGTTCATATATTTTAAAAACGTCTTAATAAGGAAGATAGACTATTACGTTATTATCCATAACCATACAACTATTGTCATGTAACCATTTCATGATCCAATATAAAATCAAACTTCAACTTTATTTTAGGTTTGTCACACTTTAACGTAAAACGATAAAATGAAAGATAACAAACTAACAAAAAGGCATGATTCAAAGAACATAAAACAAAGGATGTCAAAAATAACAATAAAGTTGGCTTTATTAGGCCAAGCTAAAAAGGCAGACTGTCAAATTGTATTTACTGTAAACACTTCAAGAAGTTTTACAGTACAATGCAGGTTCATATCAAAAACGGATACAAGTAGACTTTAAAAAATATACACAAACAACAATGAATAATAAACTGCTTAACTGTAAGAAATAAACCGTTGGTTTACTTCCAATGCAAGGCCCTTTGATTACTTATAATTTCACCTGCAAGTAGCCTAATGCATAAAAAACAGCCCTGCTTGACAAATCAAATCAAATCAAATGTTATTTGTCACATACACATGGTTAGCAGATGTTAGTGCAAGTGTAGAGAAATGCTTGTGCTTCTAGTTCCGACAATGCAGTAATAACCAACAAGTTATCTAGCTAACAATTCCAAAACTACTATCTTATAGACACAAGTGTAAGGGGATAAAGAACATATACATAAAGATATATGAATGAGTGATGGTACAGAGCGGCATAGACAAGATACAGTAGATGGTATTGAGTGCAGTATATACATATGAGATGAGTATGTAAACAAAGTGGCATAGTTAAAGTGGCTAGTGATACATGTATTACATAAGGATGCAGTAGATAATATAGAGTACAGTATATACGTATACATATGAGATGAATAATGTAGGGTATGTAAACATTATATTAGGTAGCATTGTTTAAAGTGGCTAGTGATATATTTTACATAATTTCCCATCAATTCCCATTATTAAAGTGGCTGGAGTTGAGTCAGTGTGTTGGCAGCAGCCACTCAATGTTAGTGGTGGCTGTTTAACAGTCTGATGGCCTTGAGATATAAACTGTTTTTCAGTCTCTCGGTCCCAGCTTTGATGCACCTGTACTGACCTCGCCTTCTGGATGATAGCGGGGTGAACAGGCAGTGGCTCGGGTGGTTGCTGTCCTTGATGATCTTTATGGCCTTCCTGTGACATCGGGTGGTGTAGGTGTCCTGGAGGGCAGGTAGTTTGCCCCCGGTGATGCGTTGTGCAGACCTCACTACGGCCTTACCACACGTTCAACACTGGTACTACCACACTTACTGTCTCTGTAGTCCTTGCAAACTGCACTTCATACAGGCAATATGCACAGCACTCCATAAACCTCTGAACTGGAATAAACTGTGCCTCTGATACAGATTCCTTTGCCTTGCTACAAACCTCAACACGGGGCATGAAAATATTTGGATTTGGGTGTTTCTGGAACCAATTTACACAAGCTGTGACATAAAAAAATGTGTGTGTATTCATGTGCTGGATCAACAAGCACATCACAAGAGAATAACTGTATTACTATGCCTGGTGTTATATGTGCATCTTGTTGAACGTGTGGTAAGGCCGTCTGTCTGTCAGTGGCAAACCACTGTGCCAGGACACATTAGGAACGAAAGCTTCTAATCTGATCGGATTTCTTAACCTCTCCAATATGTCTACCTTATCATGTTGTCCTGTCAGCATGGTATTTTCCTTGTTTGGATACATTTATTTGAAGACACTACAAATCCTTCCGATCTTCACATGCTATAAAATTGAAAATTATAAATAAAAATAAATAAATATCACATTTACATATGTATTTAGACCCTATACTCAGTACTATCTAGAAGCACCTTTGGTACCGATACTGCATCGATTCTTATTGGGCATGACGCTACAAGCTTGGCACACCTGTACATGGGAAGTTTCTTACAATTCTTCTCTGCAGATCCTCTAAAGCTCTGTCAGGTTGGTGGGGAGCGTTGCTACACAGCTATTTGCAGATCTCTCCAGAGATGTTAGATCGGGTTCAAGTCCAGTCTCTGACATGGCCACTCAAGGACATTCAGAGACTTGTCCCGAAGCCACTCCTGCATTGCCTTGGCTGTGTGCTTAGGGTTGTTGTCCTGTTGGAAGGTGAACCTTCACCCCAGTCTGAGGTCCAGGGCTCTCTGGAGCAGGTATTCATCAAGGATCTCTCTGTATTTTTCTCCATTCACCTTTCCCTCGATCCTGCAGTCCCTGCAGCTGAAAAACATCCCCACAGCATGATGTTGCCACCACCATGCTTCACCGTAGGGATGGTGCCATGTTTCCTCCAGACGTGATGCTTGGCATTCAGGACAGAGAGTTCAATCTTGGTTTCATCAGACCAGAGAATATTTTGTTTCATGTGCCTTTTACTGATGATTGGCTTCTGTACGGCCAATTTACCATAACGGCCTGATTGGTGGAGTGCTGCAGAGATGGTTGTCCTTGTAGAAGATTCTCCCATCTCCCTGATCAAGGCCTTTCTCCCCCGATTGATCAGTTTGGCAAGCGGCCACTCTTGGTGGTTCCAAATATCATCCATTTAAGAATGATGGAGGCCACTGTGTTTGTGGATTGTGCCTCTACACAATCCTGTCTCAGAGATCTTTCGGACAATTCCTACCTCATGGCTTGGTATTTGCTGTGAAATGCACTGTCAGCTGTGGGACCTTATATAGACAGGTGTGTGCTTTTCCAAATCATATCCAATCAATTGAATGTACCACCGGTGAACTCCAACCAAGTTGTAGAAACATCTCGAGGATGATCAATGGAAACAGGATGCACCCGAAGCTCAATTTTAAGGAAAGGGGCTGAATACTTACAGTTAAAGTCGGAAGTTTACATACACTTAGGTTGTAGTCAACGTTTTTCAACCACTTCACAAATATCTTGCTAACAAACTATAATTTCAGGAAGTCGGTTAGGATATCTACTTTGTGCATGACACAAGTAATTTTTCCAACAGTTGTTGACATATTATTTCACTTATATTTCACTGTATCACAATTCCAGTGGGTCAGAAGTATACATACACGAAGTTAACTGTTCCTTTAAACAGCTTGGAAAATTCCAGAAAATGATGTCATTGCTTTAGAAGCTTTTGAAAGGCTTAATTGACATAATTTGCGTCAATTGAAGCTGCATCTGTGTATCTATTTCATGGACTACCTTCAAATTCAGTGCCTCTATGCTTGACATCATGGGAAAATCAAAAACAAAATCAGCCAAGACCTCAGAAAAAAATGTTTGTAGACCTCCACATGTCTGGTTCATCCTTGGGAGCAATTTCTGTGGGACCACGCAGCCGTCATACCGCTCAGGAAGGAGACGCGTTCTGTCTCCTAGAGATGAACGTACTTCGGTGCGAAAAGTGCAAATCAATCCCAGAACAACAGAAAGGACCTTGTGAAGATGCTGGAGGAAACAGGTACTACAGTAAAACGATTCCTATATTGACATAACCTGAAAGGCCGCTCAGCAAGGAAGAAGCCACTGCTCCAAAACTGCCATAAAAAAGCCAGACTACGGTTTACAACTGCACATGGGGACAAAGATCGTACTTTTTGGAGAAATGTCCTCTGGTCTGATGAAACAAAAATAGAACTGTTTGAACATAATGACCATTGTTATGTTTGAAGGAAAAGGGGGAGGCTTGCAAGCCGAAGAACACATCCCAACCGTGAAGCACGGGGGTGGCAGCATCATGTTGTAGGGTGTTATGCTGCAGGAGGGACTGGTGCACTTCACAAAATAGATGTCATCATGAGGTAAGAAAATGATGTGGATATGTTGAAGCAACATCTCAAGACATCAGTCAGGAAGTTAACATTTACATTTACATTTAAGTCATCTAGCAGACGCTCTTATCCAGAGCGACTTACAAATTTATCCCAATACTGGACAGCACGGGGGATTTGACCTGCTTCGTTTCCGACCTGGGCCGGTTCACCCCTCCTTAGACAACCTGGTGGTCCCGGGCTCCCCAGGAACACCATATCGATACCAAACTTAGCGTGGACACCCATTCGACATAGTGTGCTGCAGCCCAGAGCTCCTCAGCTCACTTGATCCACCAACCTCAGCCTCCCAGTGACTTGGATTACAGGCACATGCCACCGCACCCGGCAAGGAGGCCTACAAACCTGACTCACTTACATCAGCTCCATCACGAGTAAAAGGTCAAAATTCACCCAACCTATTGTGGGAAGCTTGTGGAAGGCTACCGGAAACGTTTGACCCAAGTTAAACAATTTAGGCAATGCTACCAAATACTAATTGAGTGAATGTAAAATTCTGAACCACTAGGAATGTGATGGAGGAAATAAAAGCTGAAATAAATCATTCTCTCTACTATTACTCTGACATTTCACATTCTTAAAATAAATTGGTGATCCTGACCTAAAACAGGCTGTTTTTACTGGGATTAAATGTTTATTTTTTATATTTTTTTATAATTGCTTTATTTCATCTTTATTTAACCAGGTAGCCCAGTTCTCATTTACAACTGCGACCTGGCCATGATACAGCAAAGCAGTGCGACAAAAACAACAACAGAGAGTTACACATTAAAGAATGTACAGTCAATAATAATAATAGAAAAATCTATATACAGTGTGTGCAAATGTAGAAGAGTAGGGAGGTAGGCAATAAATAGGCCCTAGAATTAATACTGGAGTGATAGATGTGTAGATGGTGAATGCGCAAGTAGAGATATTGGGGTGCAAAAGAGCAAGAGTGCAAGAGTGTAAGTAATAATATGTGGATGAGGTATTGTGCTATTTACAGATTGGCTGTGTACAGGTACAGTGATCGGTAAGCTGCTCAGACAGCCGATGCTTAAAGTTAGGGAGGGAGATATAAGATTCCAGCTTCAGAGATTTTTGCAATTTGTTCCGGTCATTGGCAGCAGAGAACTGTAAGGAAAGGCGAAGTGTTGGCTTTGGGGATGACCAGTGCAATATACCTGCTGGAGCGTGCGCTACAGGTGGGTGTTGCTATGGTGACCAGTGAACTGAGATAAGGCAGGGCTTTACCTATCTAGACATTGTCTCTTTGTACCCGTCCTTCATCCCGCTGTACCGCTGGCCATATCATGAAATCTATTTAGACTTTGTTTGTCTAGGGTTTGTCTGGGGATCTGAGTGCTCCAGCCGGTGACTTTGGCGCCCCGGAAATGTATTATCCTTTTTAACACTCCAGAGTAATGCAATCCCTGCCCTGCAAACCACCAACATCCACCAGCCATGTGCCAGACAGTCATCCAATCGGCCTTTAATAAACTCACCATAGAGGGAAGGAAAGAGAAAAACACAATCCCTCCATCCTCTCACTCATGAAGTATGTCTGTGTCCCAAATGGCGCCCTCAGTATTAGAGTTATTTTTTGTTATTTTTATCATGTGGACACTCACTGCTAACTGACAGGCAGGCCCCCACACATCTCTCCATTCCCTCCCCTCTCTACAGGGCATTGCAGTAGTTTTCATCTGGCCTTCATTATTCCCGCACACACAAACACACTGCAGACACACACACGCATGCACGCAGGCACGCACGCACGCACGCACGCGCACGCACACACACACACACACACACACACACACACACACACACACACACACACACACACACACACACACACACACACACACACACACACACACACACACACAGTGGTGATGTATTTTCAGCTCGCCTCTTATCGGCAGGCCCGTTTCATGGATTGACAAAATTGACGCTAATTACATCCAAATGGTGGAGAGTCATGAACATTTCTGAGTGAATATCTTTAATGGACTATAAATAAATGATGCCTGACCCTACTGGAATCTAATGCATTAGAAGGCCTTCTCTGCATGGCGGTGCAGCCAAAGCCAAAGAATTATGTCTGTAACAGCAGTGGTCTTCCTGGTAGGTTTAGTCTAGTTAGTTTCAGTATTGGCTATTTCATTTTATGTTATGACTCGCTCTAGCTGTTCCTGACTACTGGAATTGTTGCCATAGCCCCAAAGCATTCTGTCTCTAACAACATAGATTGGTCTACCTTACAGGTTCAGCCTCGGTATTGACAGCCTACATTCCTTTATCAAATGGCGCCGGACTGGATGGCTGCCGTTTTACAGGCTCTTAACCAACTGTGCTATTTTGCTCATTTTGTTTGCATTGTTTCTAACTTATTATGTACATAAAGTTGCTGCCACTGTCTCTTATGACCGAAAATATATTCTGGACATCAGAACAGCGATTAATCACCTCGAACTGGACAAAGATTTTGTTATTTAACGAGTCCGACGCGAAGGACATACTGCTTCCAGAGAACAGGTCCACATACCCGTCATTCACGCGAAGAAAAGGCAGAGATACCGAGAAGGTCGGGATGCCTTGTTAGGATTCGTAGGCGAGTGAATAAATCGCCATTACATCGGTTCTATTGGCCAACGTGCAATCACTGGAAAACTTAATAATCTACTCTCGAGAATATCCTACCAACGGGACAATAAAAACTGAAATAACTTATGTTTCACCAAGTCATGGCTGAATGGCGACATGGATAATATAGAGCTGGCTGGTTTTTCTGTGTATCGCCAGGACAGAGTAGCTACGTCTGGTAAGACGAGGGGCGGGGGTCTATTTGTCAATAACTGCTGGTGCTCAATGTCTAATGTTAAAGAATTCTCGAGGTATTGCTCGACTGAGGTAGAGTACCTCATGATAAGTTGTAGCCCACACTATTTAACAAGAGAGTTCTCCATCTAAACTCAGCAAAAATAAACGTCCCTTTTTCAGGACCCTGTCTTTCAAAGATAATTCGTAAAAATCCAATTAACCTGTTACTCCTACCCCCTACTTTTTCGAACATTCTGTTAAAAATCGCTCAACATTTCAGCGCCCTGCTGCTCATGCCAGGAATATAGTATATGCATATGATTAGTATGTGTGGATAGAAAATACTCAGACGTTTATAAAACTGGTTAAATCACGGCTGTGACTATAACAGAACGTGCGTTTCATCGAAAAGTGCAGGAAAATCTGATCACTGAAAATGGAAAAATATATCCATGCGCGACTTGAACCCATTGATAAAGGTGAACCACATTTAATGGGGCTGAGGTTGCAATACCTACAGCTTCCACACGTTGTCTAGAGTCTTGTCATTTGCCTACTATTTGTTTATTGGTCAAACATACGCAAGGCAGCGCATTTCTTCCGGTCTCCGACCAGATATTTTGGTTGAGATTTACCCGGACAATATTTCCAATATTATTCGCCTCGTGATCAATTTGATCGCTTATTAACGTTTACTAATACCTAAAGTGTTTTGTGAAAGTTTATCGTCGACTTTTTTAATAAAAAAAAATGACGTTACGTTATAAGACGCTATTTTTTTCCGTTTATCACACAGTCTTCATAGATCAATATCTAGGCTATATATGGACCGATTTAATCGAAAAAAAGACCCAATAGTGATTATGGGACATCTAGGAGTGCCAACAAAGAAGATGGTCAAAGGTAATGAATGTTTTATATTTATTTGTGCGGTTTGTGTAGCGACGACTATGCTAATTATTTTGTTTACGTCCCCTGCGGGTCTTTTGGGGTGTTACATGCTATCAGATAATAGCTTCTCATGCTTTCGCCGAAAAGCATTTTAAAAATCTGACTTGTTGCCTGGATTCACAACGAGTGTAGCTTTAATTCAATACCCTGCATGTGTATTTTAATGAACGTTTGTGTTTTAACTACTACTATTAGCATTTAGCGTAGCGCATTTGCATTTCCAGATGTCTAGATGGGACGCCTGTGTGTCAGGAGCAAGAGGTTAACTTCACAGTTCTTCATTGCAAAGGGTTTAAATACGGTTTCCCATGCTTGTTCAATGAACCATAAACAATTAATGAACATGTACCTGTGGAACGGTCGTTAAGACACTAACAGCTTACAGACGGTAGGCAATTTAGGACACTAAAGATTTAGAACACTAAAGAGGCCTTTCTACTGACTCTGAGAAACACCAAAAGAAAGATTCCCAGGATCCCTGCTCATCCGTGTGAACGTGCCTTAGGCATGATGCAAGGAGGCATGAGGACTGCAGATGTGGCCATGGCAATAAATTACAATGTCCGTACTGTGAGACGCCTAAGAAACCACTACAGGGAGACAGGAGGGACAGCTGTTTGTCCTCGCAGTGGCAGAACACGTGTAACAACACCTGCACAGGATCAGTACATCCGGACATCACACCTGCAGGACAGGTACAGGATGGCAACAACAACTGCCCAAGTCACTCCAGGAATGCACAGTCCCTCCATCAGTGCTCAGGGAGGCTCAGAGAGACCTAAGGGCACAAACCCACCATCGCTGGCCCAGACAGGACTGGAAAAAAGTCCTCTTCACTGATGAGTCACGGTGATCACCACGGGTGATGGTCGGATTCGCTTTTAGCGTTGAAGGAATAAGGGTTACACCGAGGCCTGTACTCTGGAGCGGGATCGATTTGGAGGTGGAGGGTCAATCATGGTCTGGGGCGGTGTGTCACAGCATCATCAGACTGAGCTTGTTGTCATTTCAGACAATCTCAACACTGTGCGTTACCCTTCCCGCAGGCTCATCCTGACATGACCCTCCAGCATGACAATGCCATCAGCCATACTGCTCGTTCTGTGCCTTGATTTCCTGCAAGACAGGAATGTCAGTGTTCTACCATGGCCTGCGAAGAGCCCGGATCTCAATCCCATTGAGCACGTCTGGGACCTTTTGGATTGAAGGGTTAGGGCTAGGGCCGTTCCCCCCAGAAATGTCCGGGAACTTGCAGGTGCCTTGGTGGAAGAACTGGCAAATCTGGTGCAGTCCATGAGGAGGAGATGCAGTGCAGTACTTAATGCAGCTGGTGGCCACACCCGATACTGACTGTTACTTTTGATTTTGAACCCCCCTTTGATCAGGGACACACAATTCCATGTTAGTCACATGTCTGTGGAACTTGTTCAGTTTATGTCTCAGATGTTGAATCATGTTGTGTTCATACAAATATTTACACATGTTAAGTTTGCTGATAAACGCAGTTGACTGTGAGAGGACATTCTTTTTTTTGCTGAGTTTCTATTATTCTTAGCTGTCTATATACCACCACAAATTGATGCTGGCACTAAGACCACACTCAACGAGGTGTGAAAGGCCATAAGCAAACAAGAAAATGCTCATCCAGAAGTGGCGCACCTAGTGGCGGCGGACCTTAATGCAGGCAAACTTAAATCCATTTTACCTAATGTCTACCAGCATGTCACATGTGCAACTATATTATTTTTTTTAACCATAATTATATCCCCCTGATTCCTGCTTACAAGCAAAACTTAAAGCAGGAAGTACCAGTGACTCGCTCAATATGGAAATTGTCCGATGACACAGATGCTATGCTATAGGACTGTTTTGTTAGCACAGACGGGAACATTGAGGAGTATACCCCCTCAGTCATCGGCTTCATCAATAAGTGCATCGACGACGTCGTCCCCACGGGACCATATGTACATATCCCAACCAGAAGCCATGGATTACAGGCAACATCCGCACCGAGCTAAAGGCTAGAGCTGCTGATTTCAAGAAGTGGGACACTAATTCGGACGCATATAAGAAATCCCACTATGCCCTCAGACGAACCATCAAACAGGTAAAGCATCAATACAGGACAAAGATTGAATCCTACAACACCGCGTCACCTTGAGATGCTTCTTACAGAGCCACTCCTTAGTTGTCCTGGCTATGTTTCGGGTCGTTGTCATGCTGGAAGAACCAGACACGACCCATCTTCAATGCTCTTACTGAGGGAAGGAGGTTGTTGTCCAAGATCTCGCTATACATTTCCCCATCCATCCTCCCCTCAATACGGTGCAGGTGTCCTGTCCCCTTTTCAGACAAGCATCCCCAAAGAATTATGTTTCCACCTCCATGCTTCACGGTTGGGATGGTGTTCATGCTTCTTCTTCCTCCAAACACAGCGAGTGGAGTTTAGACCAAAAGCTCTATTTTTGTCTCATCAGACCACATGACCTTCTCCCATTCCTCCTCTGGATCATCCAGACGGTCATTGGCAAACTTCAGACGGGCCTGGACATGCGCTGGCTTGAGCAGGGGGACCTGGCATACGCTGCAGGATTTGAATCCATGACGGCGTAGTGTGTTTCTAATGGTTTCCTTAAAGACTGTGGTCCCAGCACTCTTCAGGTCATTGACCAGGTCCTGCCGTGTAGTTCTGGACTGATCCCCCAGCTTCCTCGTGATCATTGATGCCCCACGAGGTGAGATCTTGCATGGAGACCCAGACCGAGGGTGATTGATCGTCATCTTGAACTTCTTCCAGGTCTACAATTTTATCCCTGATGTCCTTACACAGCTCCCTGGTCTTGGCCATTGTGGAGAGGTTGTAGTCTGTTTGATTGAGTGTATGGACAGGTGTCTTTTATACAGGTAACGAGTTCAAACAGGTGCAGTTAATACAGGTAATGAGTGGAGAACAGGAGGGCTTCTTAAAGAAAAACTGACATGTCTGTGAGAGCCGGAATTCTTACTGGTTGGTAGGTGATCAAATACTTATGTCATGCAATAAAATGCAAATAAATTACTTAAAAATCATACAATGTGATTTTCTGGATGTTTGTTTCAGATTCCGTCTCTCATAGTTGAAGTGTAACTATGATAAAAATTACAGACCTCTACATGCTTTGTAAGTAGGAAAACCTGCAAAATCGGCAGTGTATCAAATACTTGTTCTCCCCACTGTATATACCAGGCATTTTCAGGGAAGGCCCTTAAAATGGTCAAAGACCCAAATCATAGACTGTTCTCTCTGCTACCGCACGGCAAGTGGTACTGGAATACCAAGCCTAGGTCCAAAAGGCTCCTTTAACAGCTTCTAGACCCAAGCTATAAGACTGCTGAACAATTAATCAATTGGACACCCCAACTATTTTTTGCTCTTGTCAAAGAAGTCAATGGTTAAATTAGCACTCTGACTGATTGTGTTGTGGAGGGCCTGCTTTGGACATGTAAGGGGTTCAATCTCCTGTAGTGAGGAGTTGTTTACTTCCTCCACACCTCCTGACGTAGGTACACTACACATCCTGATGCTGATCATAACACTGATATGTATAATGCACATTTAAATCCTATAATAAAAGTCTATCTCAATATTGATCGAGACAGGTTCTTTCCTGCAGTTGTCAACACCCACGGGAATTGTAAACAACACATTTTAATGTGTGCTTTGTAAGGTTGGTGGGTTGTCATTACCTTAATCCTGATTCCTGATTAGGAGAGTAGAAACTCAATGGGAATTGGGAACTTTTACCCCCTACCTAATACAGGCTTTGAGGTTTACAAGAGAAAAGGACCGTTTGCTCTCATCAAGAAGTACGTTTTGCAATCAGCCAGCAACTTTTTAAGTTGGGATTCATTTGCAAGGCACAGTTTTGATTAGATTTGGCCCTGGCACCTTTTCACTGTTCAGTTTAATATTGTCTAACACAGAAGGGAACAGGGGAGGGGGAAGTCCGTTTTCAGTAATGTCCCCTGCTGTTTTGTATTTGTTTATTGAGATGATAATTTTGATTGAAATTCAGTAGCCCGTTGTTGCCAGTGCAAATCGGCTGACAACTGGACCGTGACTCAGAAACACCCCTGAGGTGCTGTTCTGTATTCTGGATACCAATCTTTTTAGCTAACATTGACAAGGAGAGGAATAGAGATGGAAACCAGGCTAGCTGTCCTGCAGGACTCCTGACGTTCTTTGTCAGTACATTATATCACCAAGTATCACAGTCAACCATGCTTGCTGCCTGACTGCAGAGCTGCCTGTCAGTCACTCTCTGGGAGTCAACCTCACATGCTCACTCACAGGGAGTCCTCCTCATCAATAATGTCTTCCTCATACCGTATGCTCAATAATATGTACCTCATGTGTCAAATTAGCTACCTGATATGTTTACAATGGCTACCTTCAGTGAGTAGTGGAGGGTAAATGTAAATAAATGACATTCACCTACATTTACCTATTTTCTTTTGCACGAGTATTTACCCACCTTTGGAAAATGCATTGAAAATGTAGGGAGCATTATTTTACTTTCAGGGAACAGCGATCAGTGTTTACCCATTTTTTTTATCACTACATCACTGGCTACTTATGCTCAGTGATGGTTGGGTATATACATCTGTGAAGCAATATGAAAATGGTGCTGCTAGGCTAGCATGAAGCATTATTTCGGTGAAGTCAAAATAACCTGTTAATGTGGTTTGAGGTTTAACATGTTAATTCATGTAGAAGATGAGAATGTACATGGATGATTGAACTCTTCTGGCTTTGTTTGATCACTGCATGAATTACACTGTGTTAGCTTTCACTTTGTACTGTATATGCTCTGTAAATTCAAAGTTTTTTATCATGTGTTTGATGTACAGTTATAGTGTCCTGATTTGTTAAAGCACACTCTTAGAAAAAAAGGTTCCTTAGAGAACATAAATCACTTACTACTTCACTGACCCAAAATGGTTTCATATGGAACCCTGCATGGGTTAATATTTTTAGCTAAGAATATAAATTAATAAACAATTAAATAATGGACAAAAGAATATAAGAATATATTTATTTGTGCATTGTATATGCAAAACTAGTTTGGAAATAGGCACTGGTGGCCAGGGAGTCATCTCTTTTGTTTGAATGAAGGCCCACGTCAACTCTGCCTGACTTATTTAGAATACAATACAATAAAATAGAATACAATGTTGTCCATTAGTTACATTGAACAACACAAATGTGTCTTCTGTCCCGTTCTCAACCCCCGAACTGCAGACCTCACACATACAATTGAAACGAGCACAGGTTCAAGCTGTGGTGCAACGCCCCAGGATGGAGAGAATGTTTTAGGGTTAAGGGCATTGCTTAAGGGCCCAACTGTAAGAGAATGTTTTGTGAATGTGAACCAAGTTGTCAAATCAATTCTGCCTGTTTTTTCCAGCCCCCACCCAGGATTCGTTCCGGCCAAACATGAGATAATATTAATAAATAAGCGTGAAATAATCTGCCAAAATGAAGCCAAAATGCTATGCAGACATATAATTATTATGAACCAATATAAACCAATATACACAGGCAGTTAGAAAAACCAAGGCTAGCTTTTTCAAACAGATATTTGCTTCCTGCAACACAAACTCAAAAAAGTTCTGGGACACTGTAAATCCATCGAGAATAAGAACACCTCCTCCCAGCTGCCCACTGCACCGAGGATAGGAAACACTGTCACCACCGATAAATCCTCTATGATTGAGAATTTCAAGAAGCATTTTTCTACGGTTGGCCATGCTTTCCACCTGGCTACCCCTACCCCGGTCAATAGAACTGCACCCCCCACAGCAACTCGCCCAAGCCTTCCCCATTTCTCCTTCTCCCGAATCCAGTCAGCTGATGTTCTGAAAGAGCTGCAAAATTTGGACCCCTACAAGTCAGCCGGGCTAGACAATCTGGACTTTCTAAAATTATCTGCCAAAATTTTTGCAACCCCTATTACTAGCCTGTTCAACCTCTCTTTCATGTTGTCTGAGATTCCCAAAGATTAGAAAGCAGCTGCGGTCATCCCCCTCTTCAAAGGGGGGGACACTCTTGACCCAAACTGCTACAAACCCATATCTATCCTACCCTGCCTTTCTAAGGTCTTCGAAAGCCAAGTCAACAAACAGATTACCGACCATTTCGAATCCCACCATACCTTCTCCGCTATGCAATCTGGTTTCAGAGCTGGTCATGGGTGCACCTTCAGCCATGCTCAAGGCCCTAAAATATATCTTATATCTTAACCGCCATCGATAAGAAACAATACTGTGCAGCCGTATTCATTGAATTGGCCAAGGCTTTCAACTCTGTCATTCACCACATCCTCATCGGCAGACTCGATAGCCTTGGTTTCTCAAATGATTGTCTCGCCTGGTTCAAACAACTACTTCTCTGATAGAGTTAATTGCTGTCAAATCGGGGCCTGTTGTCCGGGCCTCTGGCATTCTCTATGGGGGTGCCTCAGGGTTCAATTCTTGGACCGACTCTCTTCTCTGTATACATCAATGATGTCGCTCTTGCTGCTGGTGAGTCTCTGATCCACCTCTACACAGACGACACCATTCTGTATACTTCTGGCCCTTCTTTGGACACTGTGTTAACAACCCTTCAGATGAGCTTAAATGCAATACAACTCTCCTTCCGTGGCCTCCAATTGCTCTTAAATACAAGTAAAACTAGTACATGCTCTTCAACCGATCGCTGCCTGCACCTGCCCGCCCGTCCAAGAATATGTGGACAACTACAAATACCTAGGTGTCTGGTTAGACTGTAAACTCTCCTTCCAGACTCACATCAAACATCTCCAATCCAAAGTTAAATCTAGAATTGGCTTCCTATTTCGCAACAAAGCATCCTTCACTCATGCTGCCAAACCTACCCTTGTAAAACTGACCATCCTACCGATCCTCAATTTCATTTATAAAATAGCCTCCAATACCCTACTCAATAAATTGGATGCAGTCTATCACAGTGCCATCCGTTTTGTCACCAAAGCCCCATATACTACCCACCACTGCGACCTCTATGCTCTCGTTGGCTGGCCCTCGCTTCATACTCGTTGCCAAACCCACTGGCTCCAGGTCATCTACAAGACCCTGCTAGGTAAAGTCCCCCTTTATCTCAGCTCGCTGGTCACCATAGCAGCACCCACATGTAGCACGAGCTCCAGCAGGTATATCTCTCTGGTCACCCCCAATACCAATTCTTCCTTTGGCCGCCTCTCCTTCCAGTTCTCTGCTGCCAATGACTGGAACGAACTACAAAAATCTCTGAAACTGGAAACACTTATCTCCCTCACTAGCTTTAAGCATCAGCTGTCAGAGCAGCTCACAAATTACTGCACCTGTACATAGCCCATCTATAATTTAGCCCAAACAACTACCTCTCCCCCTACCGTATTTATTTATTTATTTTGCTCCTTTGCACCCCATTCTTTCTATCTCTACTATGTACTTTCTTCCACTGCAAATCTACAATTCCACTGTTTTATTTGCTATATTGTATTTACTTCACCACCATGGCCTTTTTTTGCCTTTACCTCCCTTATCTCACCTCATTTACTCACATTGTACATATACTTATTTTTCTACTGCATTATTGACTATGTTTTACTCCATCTGTAACTCTATTTTGTTGTATGCGTCAAACTGCTTTGCTTTATCTTGGCCAGATCGCAATTGTAAATGAGAACTTGTTATCAACTTGCTTACCTGGTTAAATAAAAGTGAAAAAAAAAGATTTAGAAGAACAACTTACATGCATGCAGTTGTTGTCAGCAGCAGCCGAAAGAGAGATCCTCTCTCTTCGATAGTTCTGGGATACTGCCAGACTGAGCAAAACATAGATAATGTGTTAAAAGTAATGCAATGATTAATTAGGCTATTGAATCACCAAGACTTATTAAGTCATTTATACAGTACACCCTCTGTCAGCAACAGTCTTCTAATGGCTTCATTGAACAGTTCCCTCAATTAACTCCACACTGAAATACTGAATTAAAAGTAACAGTTCGCTAATTGCCAATGTCAGGCTGGGTCTGTAAGCTCCATTTGGTATATCCCAAAATAAAGAAAATCATGGTTATTTGACAAAGTTAGCTGGCTAGCTTATAAAGTGGAAAATTAAAGTAGCCTTGCTTTTTATTTTTAACTAGCTACAAACATGCTCAAATTCTAATTGCATTTCAAATGTATTTATCTAGCCCAGTTTATCATATGCCTTTGGCGTCATATATGTGAATTAAATAATCAACTTAACTTTTTTCAAGCCATTTTTCTAACCAGGCGAAATCATGCAGCAGCAACATTAATATGGCTATAAATGTCCATGGAAAACAGCTGAAACAAAGGCAACGTTGGCTGTCATTTCAGAGTTTGATGGGACTGGTTATTTTGTGTTGCTTTTTAAAATCCCCCATTACATTCTGGGGTATAGGGATATAGAACCCTCAATGTTCTTTGCCTTCACTGGGTATATACCGTGATCTCCGAAAGTATTGGGACAGTGACACATTTTTTTTTGTGGTTTTGGCTCTGTACTCCAGCACTCTGGATTTGAAATTACACAATAACTATAAAGTTAAATTATAGAATGTCAGCTTTAATTTGAGTGTATTTTCATCCGTTTTAAACATTTACAAATTACTTTTAGGACATAGTCCCCCCATTTTAGGGGACCAAACATATCGGGACAATTCCCTTGTGTGTATTAAAATAGTAAAACGTTAAGTATGTCCCGTTTCCATAGCACACAATGACTATATCAAGCTTGTAACTCTACTCTACTGTACACATTTTTTTGGATGCATTTGCTGTTTTTTGTTTTGGTTGTGTTTCAGATAATTTTCTGCCGAATAGAAATGAATGGTAAATATTAGTTGTGTCATTTTGGAGTCACTTTTACTGTAAAGAAGAATGGAATATGTTTCTAAACACTTGTACATTAATGTGGATGCTACCGGGATTACGGATACTCTTGAATTAATTTATAATAATTATAAGTGAGAAAGTTACACACATATCATACTCCCCCCCTGTTATTGCAATGGTGAGAGGTCTTTGGGGTATGATATTTGTGCATCTGTAACTTTCTCATTCATCATTATTAAAGATTTATTTAACCCCAAAAACTTGAATATCAAAAAAGGCTGCTGTTTTAGATGGTTCACATTTCTAAATCCCAGGCGAAAGCTTTGAATATACATTTGGAATATGTTACATTGAAGACCAGCAGCCAACTTAGAACGAATAGGCTACACTTCCTATGCTTTTCTACAGAACATCTCCACATTTAAAAGGGACTGAGATTTAGCACTTATTAAATATTTAAGTTTGAAACTTGCTATAACTTTAGGGAGTAACTTATTCAATAATGCTAGTCATGCAATAACCATCTGACATTTTGTCTCTGGTTTCTCATACAGCTTCATTCCAACTCAGACAAAGGGGATGGCTCCGTAAGGTACATTCTGAGCGGGGAAGGTGCTGGGAGTATATTCATCATCAACGAGGTGACAGGAGATATTCATGCAACAGAAAGCCTGGACCGGGAGAGGAAAGCACACTACGTCCTCCACGCACAAGCCTTCGACCGCAACACTGAAAAGCCCCTGGAACCAAAGTCAGAATTCATCATCAAAGTCCAGGACATCAATGATAACGCCCCAACATTTCCAGATGGTCCTTTTGTAGCTGCTGTGCCTGAGATGTCTGGAGTGGGTAAGGACAGCCCAGTATTTTGTTACCTGCTAACAATAAGTTTACTTGTATTTGTAGTCTTCTTTACTAGATAAGAATTGGTAGCCATTTTGGCTTTATACTGTAGGTGTGTATCCTTTATCTAGGAATGCACTTTACCCGTAACATATCTAAGAATTGAACTTAAAATTCGAAACTTGTTATTATTTAAACTATTTATGTTTTATTCAGAAATCACCGGAATCTTAAGAAAGAGGTTGTGATTCCAAAACGTCTGGCACAAGACCTCACCCAGTGTTTAACACACTGTAAAGTATTTTACCCGACTCAGTATATTAAATCCACTCTGACCCTGTTTCACTTCTACACAAAATCCATTCTTAAAAGCCCATAGTCATGTATTCATGTACAACAACAGAACACAGAATGCTCTGTGTTACACCTCCCCGTTCCTCTTGTTTCATTTCCATTTTTATATTTTCACATGCCAGTGGAGTCTTCCCTCTTTCCTATTTATTTTTTTTGTTTCTATTTTATTACTCTCTCTCTCTCTCTCTGATGATTCCCCTGGGTGGCTGAGGGAAGGTCTTTATTAAGCACTCACTAGTGCTCCCCGTCATCTCTCCCTCCATCTCTCTCTCTCTCTCTCTGACCGCTGAGACTGCAAGCCTCTGGAAGCCTCCACATCAAGGAGAGAAATCCTACACTCGCCTCCTCTGGGGACCTTGCTCCTGATATGCCCAGCATCTTGTGGTAGCTTCTTTGGTCGTCTCTTTTATTCTACCACTCCGTTTTTAGCTTGTGACGAACAAAAGCGTTGCTTTTCTCAGTCCAATCAATTTTTCCCTGGCTGAAAACCAAATGGCTCTAATAAAAAAATGAAACATGTCAGACTTGGGCCCCAAAAGTGGTGTGTTTTGCCCAGAATGGTTGCAAGCTTCTATCATCATGTTTTTGGACTCCTGAATAGATTTGTGAAAGTTGGTATCATTTTCAATGATTGCTCTATCAATGCCATTTTTGTGTGTTCTTTGAGCCACTATCCTCCTCTCTGCCCACATGTCCAAATTCCCCCATTGGTGGTTATCTTTTTTCTTCTTAGGTAGTTTTGAAAAATTACAAAGTGGTGGTCTGGGGTGGTGTAGCGAATAGGGCCGCTGTCTTCAGTGCGCGCATATAATGGACTTGAACAGTTCACCCAGTGTAGACCTGGGGACTGTCCAAAATATATTAACCTCAGAAAAACCACAGTAGACTTGTAAAGGGCCTTTTCTATAAACAGTCAATATGCCCCTTGATGCCTTCTTGTAAATTAGCATAATAAAAACATCGCCATAAAATTCTGTCAGTTTAAGCTAAAGATATCAGCATCCACCTATGTTGCATTTCTCCATCTGCGGTGAAAGGTGACAGAGCTATAATTTGTCTGCAGCGTCCGCATGGTTTGGCATAAAGTCTCATCTATGGGAAGATGAGACTCTCATGAACACGATGTAGAGTCTACATTGTAGACTGTCTGAACTCGGTACAGCCGATCTGCCAAACCATTTGGGCAACACCCTAACCCTTCTGTGCAAAGGCGAGACTCTGGCGAACATGTACATGTCCATTGTTTTCCTCTAGTCACCCACAGACTTCACAAGACTCATCTGAAGGTCCCCCGGTACCAGTTGAACAAATAAATGGAAGTTATACGGACATAAAGATGGGGTTAAATACATGTCAAAATAAAAAAGATATACGTTTCCTGATCTTAATAAATCTCTAAGATATAGGAGACAATTCCGAATAAACTTCCTTTTGATGTTTGTAATGTAGTGAATTTGTTATTCAATGTGCTTGTATGCGCTAATAGCGGTAAGGCCCCCAAAAAATGTCATCCAATCATTTTTCAATTTTTTGATACTTCAAGGGCTCTTAAAATTATTGTATGAGAGCTCCTGTATTGCATGTACAGTTGAAGTCGGAAGTGTACATATACCTTAGCCAAATGCATTTAATTCCTGACATTTCATCCTCTGAAAAATGCCCCATTTTAGGTCAGTTAGGATCACCAATTTATTTTAAGAATATGAAATGTCAGAATAATAGTAGAGAGAATGATTTATTTCAGCTTCTATTTCTTTCATCACATTTACAGTGGGTCAGAAGTTTACATACACTCAATTAGTATTTGGTAGCATTGCCTTTTAATGTTTAAAAGTTTTGGGAAGCCTTCCACAAGCTTACCACAATAAATTGGGTGAATTTTGGCCCATTCCTCCTGACGGTGCTGGTGTAACTGAGTCAGGTTTGTAGGCCTCCTTGCTCGCACATGCTTTTTCAGTTCTGCCCACACATGTTCTATGGGATTGAGGTTAGGGCTTTGTCAATACCTTGACTTGTTGTCCTTGAGATGTTGCTTCAATATATCCACATAATTTCCTTTCTACATGATGCCATCTATTTTGTGAAGTGCACCAGTCACTCCTGCAGCAAAGCACCCCCACAACATGATGCTGCCACCCCCGTGTTTCACGGTTGGGATGGTGTTCGTTAGGCTTACAATCCTCCCCCTTTCTCCTCCAAACATAACAAATGGTCATTATGGCCAAACAGTTCTATTTTTGTTTCATCAGACCAGAGGACATTTCTCCAAAAAGTACAATCTTTGTCCCCATGTGCAGTAGCAAACAGTAGTCTGTCTTTTTTTATGGCGGTTTTGGAGCAGTGGCTTCTTCCATGCTGAGCGGCCGTCCAGGTTATGTCAACATAGGATGCATTTTACTGTGGATATAGATACTTTTCTACCTGTTTCCTCCAGCATCTTCACAAGGTTGATTTGCACTTTTTGCACCAGAGTACGTTCATCTCTAGAAGACAGAATGCGTCTCCTTCCTGAGCTGTATGATGGCTGCGTGGTCCCATGTTGTTTATACTTGTTTACTATTGTTTGTACAGATGAACGTGGTACCTTCAGGTGTTTGGAAATTGTTCCCAAGGATGAACCAGACTTGTGGAGGTATACAATATTTTTTCTGAGGTCTTGGCTTATTTCTTTTGCTTTTCCATGATGTCAATACAAAGAGGCACTGTGTTTGAAGGTAGGTCTTGAAATACATCCTCAGGTACACCTCCAATTGACTCAAATGATGTCAATTAGCCTATCAGAAGCTTCTAAAGCCATGACATCATTTTCTGGTCTTTTCCAAGCTTTTTAAAGGCACATTCAACTTATTGTATGTAAAACTTCTCACCCACCGGAATTGTGAAACAGTAAATTATAATTGAAATAATCTGTCTGTAAACAATTGTTGGAAAAATGACTTGTGTCATGCACAAAGTAGATGTCCTATCCAACTTGCCAAAACTATAGTTTGTTTGCAAGAAATTTGTAGAGTGGTTGAAAAATGAGTTTTAATGACTCCAACCTAAGTATATGTCATCTTCCGACTTCAACTGTATTGAGTTGCTTAGACCTTTTATTATTTGACTCTGTTGAGAAAAATCCACTGGTCTCAAAAGTTTGTTGTTTCCTGGAAAAACTTCAACAATGCCAGCCAGACAGATAGCAAGACCCTACAACATGTAGATTCAATCAACATTGATAGCCTGAGGGGAAGAATCATGGATTGAAAAAGGGAAAATAATAACCCTGTTTCTCTCCCTTCTGCCCCCTCCTTTTGCTTGTATCCATTTTAAAGCCATTCGTCTTCAGCCTGCTGGTGTCAAATCGGCTGTAACAATCAACAGTCCTCACACTCCACAGCACTAATCCTCCTGCATTTGTCAATACCAATGCTCTCCAGCCCAGGATGGGTCTTGGAGTATGGCGGCTAATTGCCCGTGATGTTCCTTTTTCCTAAATTGATTAGCTGGGCACGTGCCAGGGTATTCTAATGTTACCATTTAACTTCCCAGAATTGAACTGCAGAAATCACATTTTTAAGAATCACATGAAAGGGGAATACATTTTCTACTTTTCTACTCGAGAATGGTCTCTGACATACACTCCTGCTTGAACATTTTAAATGGACATCAGGAGGTATGCATTTCTCTCATTTTTGCTCACTCTCTCTCGCTCTGTTTCTCTCTCTCACTGTCTCGCTCTGTTTCTCTCCCTGTCTCTCTCTCTCTCTGTGTGTGTTTCTCTCTCTCTCTCTCTCTCGCTGTATTTCTATCATTTTCTCTCTTGCTGTGTTTCTCTCTTTCACTGTGTTACTCTCACTCTCTCTCTCTGTTTATCTCTCTTGCTGTGTTTCTCTCTCTCTCTCACAGAGTTTCTCTATCTCTCGCTCGCTGTGTAACTCTCATTCTCCCTCACTGTGTTTCTCTCTCTCGCTGTGTTTCACTCTCTCTCGCTGTGTTTCTGTCTCTCTCGCTGTGCTTCTCTCTCTCTCTGCCTTTCTCTCTCTCGCTGTTTCTTTCTCTCGCTGTGTTACTCTCTCTCTTTATCTCTCTCTCTCTCGCTGTGTTTTTATCTCTTTCGCTGTGTTACTCTCTCTTTCGCTGTGTTACTCTCTCTCTCGCTGTGTTTCTCTCTCTCGCTGTGTTTCACTCTCTCTCGCTGTGTTTCTCTCTCTCTTTATCTCTCTCTCTCTCGCTGTGTTTTTATCTCTTTCGCTGTGTTACTCTCTCTTTCGCTGTGTTTCTCTCTCTCTCGCTGTGTAACTCTCATTCTCTCTCACTGTGTTTCTCTCTCTCGCTGTTTCTTTCTCCCGCTGTGTTACTCTCTCTCTTTATCTCTCTTGCTCTTACTGTGTATCTCTCTCTCTCTCACTGTGTTTCTCTCACTTGCTGTGTTTTTCTCTCTTTCGCTGTGTTACTCTCTCTCTCTCTCACTGTGTTTCTCTCTCTCGCTGTGTTTCACTCTCTCTCGCTGTGTTTCTGTCTCTCTCGCTGTGCTTCTCTCTCTCTCTCCCTTTCTCTCTCTCGCTGTTTCTTTCTCTCGCTGTGTTACTCTCTCTCTTTATCTCTCTCTCTCTCGCTGTGTTTTTATCTCTTTCGCTGTGTTACTCTCTCTTTCGCTGTGTTACTCTCTCTCTCGCTGTGTTTCTCTCTCTCGCTGTGTTTCACTCTCTCTCGCTGTGTTTCTCTCTCTCTCGCTGTGTTTCTCTCTCTCTCGCTGTGTAACTCTCATTCTCTCTCACTGTGTTTCTCTCTCTCGCTGTTTCTTTCTCCTGTCTCTCTATCCTCTCTCTGTGTTTCTCTCTCTCTCTCTCTCTCTCTCTCTCTCTCTCTCTCTCTCTCTCTCTCTCTCTCTCTCTCTCTCTCACTGTGTTTCTCTCACTCGCTGTGTTTCTCTCTCTCTCGCTGTGTTTCTTTCGCTCTCTCGCTGTGCTTCTCTCTCTCACTGAGTTTCTCTCTCTCTCGCTGTGTTACTCTCTGTCTCTCTATCCCTCACTGTGTTTCTCTCTCCTACGCTGATTCTCTGTCTCTCGCATGTTTCTCTCTCTCGCTGTGCTTCTCTCTCTCTCCCTTTCTCTCTCTCTCTCGCTGTTTCTTTCTCTCGCTGTGTTACTCTCTCTCTTTATCTCTCTCTCTCTCGCTGTGTTTTTATCTCTTTCGCTGTGTTACTCTCTCTTTCGCTGTTACTCTCTTTCTCGCTGTGTTTCTCTCTCTCGCTGTGTTTCACTCTCTCTCGCTGTGTTTCTCTCTCTCTCGCTGTGTTTCTCTCTCTCTCGCTGTGTAACTCTCATTCTCTCTCACTGTGTTTCTCTCTCTCGCTGTTTCTTTCTCCCGCTGTGTTACTCTCTCTCTTTATCTCTCTCTCTCTTGCTGTGTTTCTCTCTCTCTCTCTCTCTCTCTCTCTCTCTCTCTCTCTCTCTCTCTCTCACTGTGTTTCTCTCACTCGCTGTGTTTCTCTCTCTCTCGCTGTGTTTCTTTCGCTCTCTCGCTGTGCTTCTCGCTCTCACTGAGTTTCTCTCTCTCTCGCTGTGTTACTCTCTGTCTCTCTATCCCTCACTGTGTTTCTCTCTCCTACGCTGATTCTCTGTCTCTCGCATGTTTCTCTCTCTCGCTGTGCTTCTCTCTCTCTCCCTTTCTCTCTCTCGCTGTTTCTTTCTCTCGCTGTGTTACTCTCTCTCTTTATCTCTCTCTCTCTCGCTGTGTTTTTCTTTCTTTCGCTTTGTTACTCTCTCTCTCTCTCGCTGTGTTTCTCTCTCTCTCGCTGTGTAACTCTCATTCTCTCTCACTGTGTTTCTCTCTCTCGCTGTTTCTTTCTCCCGCTGTGTTACTCTCTCTCTTTATCTCTCTCTCTCTCGCTGTGTTTCTCTCTCTCTCTTGCTGTGCTTCTCTCTCTCTCTCTCTCTCTTTCTCTCTCTCACTGAGTTTCTCTCTCTCTCTCGCTGTGTTTCTCTCTCTGTCTTGCTGTGTTTCTCTCTCTCACTTGCTGTTTCTCTCTCTCTCACTGAGTTTCTCTCTCTCTCTCTTTCTCTCTCGCTGTGTTACTCTCTGTCTCTCTCTCCCTCACTGTGTTTCTCTCTCTCTCGCTGATTCTCTGTCTCTCGCATGTTTCTTTATCTTGCTGTGTTACTCTCTCTCTCTCTCTCTCTCTCTCTCTCTCTCTCTCTCTCTCTCTCTCTCTCTCTCGCTGTGTGTTTCTCTCTCACACACACTCTCTCGCTGGGTTTCTCTCCCTCTATCGCTGTGTATTTCTTCCTCTCTTGTTGTGTTTCTCTCTCACTCTCTCGCTTTTTCCTTCTCTCTCCCTCACTGTGTTTCTCTCGCTCTTTCTCTGTCTCTCTCACTGTGTTTCTGTCTCTCTCACTGTGTTTCTGTTTCTCTCACTGTGTTGATATCTCTCTCGCTGTTTCTCCCTATCCGTCGCTGTGTTTCTCTCTCTCGCTGTGTACCTCTCTCTCTCTCGCTGTGTTTCTCTCTCTCTCTCGCTGTGTTTCTCTCTCTCACTGTGTTTATCTCTTTCGCCATGTTTCTCTCTTTCACTCTGTTTCTCTCTCTCTGTTTGTCTCTTTAGCTTTGTTTCTCTCTCGCTGAGTTTCTCTCCCTCTCTTGCTTGTTTCTCTCTCTCACTGTGTTTATCCCTCTCTCTCTCTCTCGCTGTGTTTCTCTCTCTGTCTTGCTGTGTTTCTCTCTCTCACTTGCTGTTTCTCTCTCTGTGTTTCTCTCTCTCACTGAGTTTCTCTCTCTCTCTCTTTCTCTCTCGCTGTGTTACTCTCTGTCTCTCTCTCCCTCACTGTGTTTCTCTCTCTCTCGCTGATTCTCTGTCTCTTGCATGTTTCTTTATCTTGCTGTGTTACTCTCTCTCTCTCTCGCTGTGTTTTTATCTCTTTCGCTGTGTTACTCTCTCTTTCGCTGTGTTACTCTCTCTCTCGCTGTGTTTCTCTCTCTCGCTGTGTTTCACTCTCTCTCGCTGTGTTTCTCTCTCTCTCGCTGTGTTTCTCTCTCTCTCGCTGTGTAACTCTCATTCTCTCTCACTGTGTTTCTCTCTCTCGCTGTTTCTTTCTCCCGCTGTGTTACTCTCTCTCTTTATCTCTCTCTCTCGTGCTGTGTTTCTCTCTCTCTCTCTCTCTCTCTCACTGTGTTTCTCTCACTCGCTGTGTTTCTCTCTCTCTCGCTGTGTTTCTTTCGCTCTCTCGCTGTGCTTCTTTCGCTCTCTCGCTGTGCTTCTCTCTCTCACTGAGTTTCTCTCTCTCTCGCTGTGTTACTCTCTGTCTCTCTATCCCACTAAACTGTTATCACTACCATTACCAACCATATTTGGAATTATAAACATTAATAATTATAGTAATAACAATAATAGTAATAATAAGTAAGTTACTGTTTACTATGCAGATGTTATTATTCAGTGTCCCTCAGGCTATGGCAGGAAAATACATATTTGGCTGCAAGAGGAGCCATTGCTCCTTCGCCCATGAGTATTCTTAGTTTTTCCTCTGGGTTCAATTTGTAAAAATTTGGAATATATGTAGTCATTTTATCTCTCTCTCTTGCTGTCTTTCTCTCACTCTCGCTGTGTTTTGCTATCTCTGTCTTGCTGTATCTCTCATTCATTCTCTCTGTGTTTTTCTCTCACTCTCTCTATGTGTTTCTCTCTCTCTCTCGTGCTCTCTCGCTGTGTTTTTCTCTCTCTGTCTCGCTGTGTTTCTCTCATTCTCTATCTCGTTATGTTTCTCTTGCTCTCTCTGTCGCTGTGTTTCTCTCTCAAAATAACCATACATTCAACATTAACAATACGTATACAGTAGAGGACATGTGCAGGTTGATTGGTCTGTCAGACACTGTCCCACGTCTTATGGCAGGCAGCAATGTAGTGCGCTGCCAACCCACAGCTCTCTGCGTCCTCCCCGAACAGGACGGGTAGCCTATCCTCATCAGAGAGGTCTTTGAAACCTTGAATAAGGGTTTCATATTTGGGAAAATGACACTCTCTAATTGTTTTGTATTTTTGACATTTTGTCAGGAAATGCAGGAAATCTCTCTCTCTCTCTCTCTGTTCCTGTCACTCGCTCTGTTTCTCTCTAGCTCTCCCTGTGTTTCTCTCTCTCTCTCTCTCTCTCTCTCTCGCTGTGTTTCTGTCTCTCTATCTCTCGATGTGTTTCTCTCTCTCACATGTTTCTCTCTCTCTTGCTGTGTTTCTCTCTCACTGTGTTTATCTCTCTCTCTATCTCGCTGAGTTTCTCTCTCGCCCTGGGTTTCTCTCTCTCTCTCGCTGTTTTTCTCTCTCTTACTGTGTTTCTCTCTCTATGTGTTTCTCTCTCTATGTGTTTCTGTCTCTCTCTGGGTTTCTCTCTCTCTTGCTATGTTTCTCTCTCTCTCTTTCTATGCGTTTCTCTCTCTCGCTTTGTTTCTCTCTCTCTATCGCTGTGTTTTTCTCCCTCTCCCTGTGTTTCTCTCTCGTTGTCTTTCTCTCTCTCTCGCTGTTTATCTCTCTCTGTCTCGCTGTGTTTCTCTCATTCATTCTCTCACTGTGTTTCTTTCACTCTCTCGCTGTGTTTCTCTCTCTGTCGTGCTCTCTCGCTGTGTTTCTCTCTCTCACTGTGTTTTTCTCTCTTTCAGAGAGACAGCAAGGAGTCATCATGTCAAGTAGTCCTGAGGCATGGTCCTAGGGCTCAGGTCCTCCGAGAGAGAGAAAGAAAGAGAGAAAGAGAGAATTAGAGAATTAGAGAGAGCACACTTACATTCACACAGGACACCGAATAGGACATGAGAAGTACTCCAGATATAACAAACTGACCCTAGCCCCCCGACACATAAACTACTGCAGCATAAATACTGGAGGCTGATACAGGAGGGGTCAGGAGACACTGTGGCCCCATCCGAAGACACCCCCAGACAGAGCCAAACAGTGGTCAGATAGTCTGTCACCATGTACTGTCTGTTTATAGCTAAATAGCATTGAAGTTGACTTTGATTTTTTGTGGTGTCTTTCCAATAGGTGATATATTTTTCTTTAGGTTTTGTGATGATTTGGTTGGGCCAGATTTTCTGAGTGCTGCCCTGAGGCTCTATGGGGTTGGTTTGAGTTGGTGAACTGAGCCTCAGAATCAGCTGGCTGAGGGACCTCTTCTCTTTTTTCATCTCTTGGCATTGTAGAGCTGTGTGATGGAATGTTTTGGGGTCACTTGTTTTTAGGTGGTTGTCAAATTTGATGGCTCTTTTTTCTATTCGATTGAAGATGGGGTATTGGCCCAATTCTGCTCTACATGCGTTATTTGGAGTCTGTCTTTGCACTTGCAATACAGTCTTGCAAAACTCTGCATGCAGTTTTTTGATTGGATGTTTGTCCCATTTGGTCAATTCGTTATTAGAGATTGGACCCCATACTTCACTGCCATATGAGCAATTGGTTCTAATACTGATTGAAATATTTTGATACAGATTCAAATTGGAATTTAGATTTTGATGTTCCTTTTAATGGCATAGAATGCTCTTCTTGCTTTGTCTCTATTAGAACCTCTATTCGAACTACAGCCATGTGAAAGCTACCTGTGTTGCTGATATTTAGTCCTAGATATTTGTAGTTTTTGGTGTGTTCTAATAGAACTGTGTCCAAATAGAATTTATATTTGTCATCCTTATTTCCGGACCTTTTTTGAAATATCATTATATATATTTTTTTTTAGGTTAACCGTCAGAGTCCAGGTCTGACAGAACCTGTGAAGATGATCTAGGTGCTGCTGTAACCCCTCTTTAGTGGGAGACAGCAGCACCAGGTCATCTGCGTACAGCAGACACTTGATTTCAGTGTTGTGTAGGGTGATACCAGGTGCTGCTCATTTTTTGGGGGTGGCAGGGTAGCCTAGTGGTAGTAGAGTGTTGGACTAGAAGCTGGAAGGTTGCAAGTTCAAACCCCCAAGCTGACAAGGTACAAATCTGTCGTTCTGCCCCTGAACAGGCAGTTAACTCACTGTTCTAGGCCTTCATTGAAAATAAGAATTTGTTCTTAACCTGTTGCGTCGAGCAATCCCGTATCCGGGAGTGTAATTATAGCCTCAAGCTCACTACCATAACGCAGTGTTAACTATTCATGAAAATTGGAAATGAAATAAATATATTGGCTCACAAGCTTAGCCTTTTGTTAACAACACTGTCATCTCAGATTTTCAAAATATGCTTTTCAACCATGGCTACACAAGCATTTGTGTAAGAGTATTGATAGCTAGCATAGCATTAAGCCTAGCATTCAGCAGGCAACATTTTCACAAAAACAAGAAAAGCATTCAAATAAAATCATTTACCTTTGAAGAACTTCGGATGTTTTCAATGAGGAGACTCTCAGTTAGATAGCAAATGTTCAGTTTTTCCCAAAATATTATTAGTGTAGGAGAAATCGCTCCGTTTTGTTCATCACGTTTGGCTAAGAAAAAAACCTGAAAATTCAGTCATTGCAACGCCAAACTTTTTTCCAAATTAACTCCATAATATCGACAGAAACATGGCAAACGTTGTTTAGAATCAATCCTCAAGGTGTTTTTCACATCTCTATTCGATGATAAGTCATTCGTGGCAGTTTGGTTTCTCCTCTGAACCAAATGGTAAAATACGCAGCTGGAGATTGCGCAATAATTGCAACGGAGGACACCAAGCGGGGCACCTGGTAAATGTAGTGTCTTATGGTCAATCTTCCAATGATATGCCTACACATACGTCACAATGCTGCAGACACCTTGGGGAAATGAAAGAAAATGTAGGGTCATACCTTGCGCATTCACAACCATATAAGGAGACATTGGAACAAAGTGCATTCAAAATCTGGGGCATTTCCTGTTTGAAATTTCATCTTGGTTTTGCCTGTAGCATAAGTTCTGTGGCACTCACAGATAATATCTTTGCAGATTTGGAAACGTCAGAGTGTTTTCTTTCCAAAGCGGTCAATTGTATGCATAGTCGAGCATCTTGTTGTGACAAAATATCTTGTTTAAAATGGGAACGTTTTTTTATCCAAAAATTAAAAGAGCGCCCCCTATATCGAAGAAGTTAACTGACTTGCCTAGTTAAATAAATGTAAAATAAAAATACATTAAATAAAATGTAGATGTTAAATAGTGTTGGACTTATTGGGCAGCCCTGTTTCACTCCCTGTCCCTGAGAGAAGAAATCTGTTTGCTTGTTCCCAATTTTAAACACACATTTGTTTTTAGTGTACATTGATTTAATAAAATCATATGTTTTCCCTCCAATACCACTTTCTATTAGTTTATAAAAAAGACCTTCTTGCCAAATTGAATCAAATGCTTTCTTGAAATCTACAAAACACGAGTAGATTTTGCCTTTGTTTTCATTTACTTGTTTATCAATTAGAGTGTGGAAGGTGTAAATGTGGTCTGTTGTACGATCATTTTTTAGAAATCCAATCTGGCTTCTGCTCAGGACGTTGTGTTCGGCAAGGAAATGATGTAGTCTGCTATTTATAATACTGCAGAGAATTTTTCCCAAGATGCTGTTAACGCAACTTCCTCTGTAATTATTTGGGTCAAATTTGTCTCCATTTTTATAGATTGGTGTGATCAATCCCTGGTTCCAAATATCGGGGAAAATACCTGCAGTGAGGATAATGTGGAAGAGTTTGAGTATAGCCAATCTGAATTTGTGGTCTGTATGGTTGATCATTTTATTTAAAATACCATTAGCACCACAGGCCTTTTTGGGTTGGAGAGTGCATAGTTTTTCCAATAATTGGGGTATCCACAGGATTCTGATAGTCTTTGACTGCTGATTCAAGGATTTGTAATTTTTGTTGTATATATTTTTGTTCCGGGGTCTTTGATATATTGCTGTAGAGGTTTACAAAGTGATTTCTCCACATATCCCCATTTTGGATAGCCCATTCCTCATGATGAGGTTTGTTTAATTTATTCAAATTCTCCCAGAAGTGGTTTGATTCTATGGATTCCTCAATTCCATCCAGCTGATTTCTAATGTGTTGTTCATTTTTTGTTCTTAGGGTGTGTTTGTATTGCTTCAGTGTTTCCCCATATTGAAGGCATACATTTTTGTTTTCTGGACCTCTGTGTTTTTGATTAGATATAATTCTCAATGACTTTCTTCGATTTTTGCCATCATTATCAAACCATTTTCATTATCTGTCATTTCTGGTTTGCTCTTATGCTTCTTTAAATTAGGAGGCTAATTTGTCAAATATAAAGTTTATGTTTCAAACAGCCAACTTCACACCTTCATTGCTGTATGAGAATGTTAAGGCTGAAAAGTTGTCCGGGAGAGATTGTATTTTTTGGCTACAAATTGCTGTTTGGTAGATGTCTGTACAGTTTGCACTCCATCTATAGGCCTGTTTTGGTTGGTGGGGACTGGGTCAGTTGCTCCTCTCACAGCCTGTGCATAGCTCTGCCTGCTGGGCTGTGGCTCCTCCAAGTGTGGGTCTGCAGTGGGAGGCAGGGGGGTGGCTCTGAAGCTTGGCTGGGGTGGTCTGTGCTGAGCTGGCTGTGGTGGGCATTGAGGTTGGTTTTGCTGTGGTCATGGCTGGGAGTTGCAGGGTGCTGGTTGTTGTCTCTGTGATCTTGGCGGGGTGGAGATTGCTCCGCTGTTCCTGGGTGGAGAGGTCGGACTGCGGTTTAAAGCAACGTCCTGTACAGGTGAACATGGTCATAGAGACAGTCCAGATCGAGGGTGGGATGGTGGGCCAGGTGTATATTGGGTCGCAGGGCACAGTCCCGGGAGAGGCTGGCGTTTATTCTTTGGATTGTGGCTGGGTGGAAGTCCTTCCTCTGTAGAAGAGTTGACACCACAATTCCTAAGTTGGGGAAGATTGTTGAGGCCTTCTCAATCACTCCCTGTAGTGAAGTCGCCACCCTCTCCTGCTGAGCACGCAGGTCGTTGCTTCCTGTATGTATGATTATGTGGCTTGGCGACCCAAGATGGGCCTTATCAAGCAGCTCCATGGCACTCTGCGTTGTTGGGCACCACACCTTTCTCGTTTTGTGTCTAGGGAAAAGTTTCTTCTCCTGATCAAACTTCCCCATTTGAGTCCATCAACAGGACGATGTCAGCCAGTGTTTCGTCTGGACTGGAGGGGGCAGAGGGGGGGCTGGTTGGTGTTGGAGCTGGGGTGTGGTTGGTCTGTGCCGGTGCCCCTGTCAGTGGGATGCTGTTCTGTGGTTTGGGGAGGAGGGGTGCAGCAGGCTGGGCTGGGGAGGCCTTGCTGGTTGATCTGGGCTCCCTGTCCTCTGTTCTGTTTCTCTCCTGCAGCTCCTCTTTTAGCGTGGTCAAATCGTTTTTACTGTTCTGCCTGTCTTTTTGGAGCTCTCTCATCTCCTTTGTTAGATCAGCCAGCTCTCTCTTGAGTCCGTCTCTCTCTTGCTGAACCTCTTTCAGCTGTGTTACAAGGCTGCTGTCCTGCTCTGTCCTCACCTTGGTTAGGAGCTCCTCTAAGGTGTGGTTGTCTGGTTGCTGTTTGCTCACGCTCTCCCTCAGCAGGACCACCTCCCCCTCCAGTTTGGTGAATTCATCCCTCATGGCAGCCATGGTGGTGAGGAGGGCCTGAGCCTGTTTTGCACTGAGGGGGTCACTCTCCTCCTGGGGCGTGTCCTCCACTATGGTGGGAAGAGAGGTGCTGGATGTGCCTTTTGGGTGGGGATAGTTGTGGTGCTGGTGGAGTTTGTGGGAGGGCATGTCACTGGTGGTGTCCTTCTCTCTCTCTGCTCTCTCCTTAATGGTTTGAAAGTCTGTTTCAAACAGCCTAATGTTACCTTGCACAATGACAGTCCCAGTCTTGTAGAGGTTGATTGTTATCATGGTACTGTCAGGGTCATCTGTCTATTTGACTTTCAGCTTCCACCCATTAGATATCCCCTCTTTCTTTATGGATGGGTAGTGAGAGCAGACTGCTGAGCACCATGCATTTGGCTGGTCAGTGAGGAAGATGAGATTACTCACGTCACCGCTTTTGTAGTGGTCTGCAAAAAGTGTTTCTGGCCTCCCCTTTGGTAGTTTCTGTTTAAAAGCTTTCCTCGTCGTGCCATTTTTGGCCTCTTTAGGGTAGAGAATGGATTCTGCGCTCAGGGTGAGTGAGGACATGGTGCCTGTGGGCTCTGCTACTACTGCTGCGGCGCTGTTCTGCTGCCCCGTTGCCATGACAACCGATTTGTTCATCTGCTGCTGTTGCTAGCTAGCCCTAATTTAGTTCAAAAACCAGCAAAAAAAAAAACAGAAGATATGTTTAAAGTCAGTCCGTGCTCCTTTTTGGTTTACTCACTCACAGTTTGGTCGTTTGATGTAGTTGTATTAACCCCCCTTGCTAGGTTTGTTCTAGCTCGTTTCTTCTGGCTAGCTTGTTAGTCTGCTGGCTAGGTCTTTGTTGTAGCAGGCTAGAGTCAAAACTTCTTAACTTGAGGCGCAAAGTTACTTTTTTCTATTCTGAATGAATAGAGTTGTTTTTCATCACCTCTTGTCTGGAATTCTTTTTTGATTACAGTGTTTATCTTATTCTAAAAACAAAGAAATATGAAATATATCAGGAGCTCATGTTGAGCATGACTAGAGCATCTCTCTCTCTTGATAAGTATCTTGATAAGCTCCTCGTGTTTCTCTCTCTGTCTATCTCTGTGTTTCTCTCTCTCTCTCTCTCTTTCTCCTGCTGTTTTTCTCTCTCTTTCTCTGTTTCTCACTCTTTCTCGCTGTGTTTCCTTCTCTCTCTCTCTCTCTCTCTAGCATGTTTCTCTCTCGCTGTTTTTCTCTCTCTCTGTCTCGCTGTGTTTCTCTCATTCTCTTTCTCCATGTTTCTCTCCCTCTCTTACTGTGTTCCTCTCTCTCGTTGTGTTTCTCTCTCTCGTTGTGTTTCTCTCTTGCTCTCTCTTGCTGTGTTTCTCTCTCTCTGTGTGTTTATCTCTACATTTACATTACATTTACATTTAAGTCATTTAGCAGACGCTCTTATCCAGAGCGACTTACAAATTGGTGCATTCACCTTATGACATCCAGTGGAACAGCCACTTTACAATAGTGCATCTAAATCTTTTAAGGGGGGGGGGGGTGTGAGAAGGATTACTTTATCCTATCCTAGGTATTCCTTAAAGAGGTGGGGTTTCAGGTGTCTCCGGAAGGTGGTGATTGACTCCGCTGTCCTGGCGTCGTGAGGGAGTTTGTTCCACCATTGGGGAGCCAGAGCAGCGAACAGTTTTGACTGGGCTGAGCGGGAACTGTACTTCCTCAGTGGTAGGGAGGCGAGCAGGCCAGAGGTGGATGAACGCAGTGCCCTTGTTTGGGTGTAGGGCCTGATCAGAGCCTGGAGGTACTGAGGTGCCGTTCCCCTCACAGCTCCGTAGGCAAGCACCATGGTCTTGTATCTCTCTCTCTAGCACTGTGTTTCTCTATCTCTCGTGCTCCCTCGCTCAGTTTCTCTCTTTCTCGCTGTTTCCCCCTCTCTCTCTCTCTCTAGCATGTTTCTCTCTCGCTGTTTTTCTCTCTCTCTGTCTCGCTGTGTTTCTCTCATTCTCTTTCTCCATGTTTCTCTCCCTCTCTCACTGTGTTTCTCTCTCTCGCTGTGTTTCTCTCTCTCATTGTGTTTCTCTCTTGCTCTCTCTTGCTGTGTTTCTCTCTCTCTGTGTGTTTATCTCTCTCTCTAGCACTCTGTTTATCTCTCGTGCTCCCTCGCTCAGTTTCTCTCTCTCTCGCTGTGTTTCTCTTGCTGTGTTTCTCTATCTCTCTCTCTCTGTGTTTCTCTCTCTCTTTGTTTCTCTCTCTCTGTGATTCTCACACTCTCGCTGGGTTTCTTTCTCCCTGTCTCGCTGTGTTTCTCTCTCTCGCTGTTTCCCTCTCTCGCTCTCTCACTGTTTCTCTCTCACTGATTCTCTCCCTCTCTCCCTGTTTCTCTCTCACTGGTTCTCTCTCTCGCAGGGTTTCTCTCTAACTCTCGCTGTGTTTCGCTATCCCTATTTCTCTCACTTTTTTTCTCTCTCTTTCTCTATGTGTTTCTCTCTCTCGCTCTGTTTCTCTCTCTCACTATGTTTCTCTCTCTCTCTCTCGCTGGGTTTCTTTCTCTCTGTCTCGCTGTGTTTCTCGTGTTTATCTTTCTCGCTATGTTTCTGTCTCTATATTTCTCTCACTTTGTTTCTCTCTCTTTCTCTGTGTTTCTCTCTCTCACTATGTTTCTCTCTCTCTCTCGCTGGGTTTCTTACTCTCTCGCTCATTGTGTTTCTCTCTCTGTCTCTCTCTCTTTCTCTTGCTGTTCCACTCTCTTCCTTGCTTTGTTTCTCTCTCGCTCGCTGTTTCTCTCTCTCTATCGCTGTATTTCTCTCTCACATTGTTTCTCTCTCTCTCGCTGTCTATCTCTTGCTGTCTTCTTCTCTCTCTCGCTTTGTTACTCTCTCTCTCGCTGTGTTTCTCTCTCTCTCACTGTGTTTCTCTCTCTCTCTCACTGTCTTTCTCTCTCTCTCTCATCGTGTTTCTCTCTGTCTCGCTGTGTTTCACTCATTCTCTCTCTCGCTTTGTTTCCCTCTCTCTCTCATTGTGTTTCAATTCAATTAAATTCAATTTGCTTTATTGGCATGAAGTAACAATGACCATATTTTTGCTAAAGCTTATTTTAGATATTACAATATGACAAAAATGAGAATCAAAATTGTCAACGGGACAACAGTAACAACAATAACCAAGGGTAAAAAAACATACATTGAACAATAACAATAACCATTCAGTAGAGTACATGTGCTGGTTAATTGGCTGTGTTTCTCTCTCTTGCTGTGTTTCTCTCTCTCGCTCTGTGTGTTTATCTCTCTCTCTATCACTGTGCTTCTCTCTCTCTCGTGCTCCCTCGCTCAGTTCCTCTCTCTCGCTGTGTTTCTCTCTCTCTCTCTCGCTGTGTTTCTCTCTCTCTCTCACTGTCTTTCTCTCTCTCTCATCGTGTTTCTCTCTGTCTCGCTGTGTTTCTCTCATTCTCTCTCGCTTTGTTTCCCTCTCTCTCTCATTGTGTTTCAATGCAATTAAATTCAATTTGCTTTATTGGCATGAAGTAACATTGAACATATTTTTGCTAAAGCTTATTTTAGATATTACAATATGAAAAAAATGAGAATCAAAATTGTCAATGGGACAACAGTAACAACAATAACCAAGGGTAAAAATAACCATACATTGAACAATAACAATAACCATTCAGTAGAGTACATGTGCTGGTTGATTGGCTGTGTTTCTCTCTCTTGCTGTGTTTCTCTCTCTCTGTGTGTTTATCTCTCTCTCTATCAATGTGCTTCTCTCTCTCTCTCTCTCGTGCTCCCTCGCTCAGTTCCTCTCTGTCGCTGTGTTTCTCTTACTGTGTTTCTCTATCTCTCTGTGTTTCTCTCTCTCTCTCTTTGTATCTCTCTCTCCTGTGATTCTCTCTCTCTCTTGCTCTCTCGCTGGGTTTCTCTCTCTTGCTTTGTTTCTCTCCCTCTATGAGTTCCTATCTCCCGCTGTGTTTCTCTTCCTCTCTGTGTTTCTCTCTCATTGTTTCTCTGTCTCTCTTTCTCTTGCTCTGTTTCCCCCACTCTCTCACTGTGTTTCTCTATCTCGGGGTGTTTCTCGCACTCGCTGTTTCCCTCTCTCGCTCTCTCACTGTTTCTTTCTCTCTCTCTCGCTGTGTTTCTCTCTCGCTGTGTTTCTCTATCTCTTGGAATGTCTCTCTCTCGCTGTGTTTATCTTGCTCTGTCTCTCCCATTGTTTCTCTCTCTCTCGCTGTTTCTCTCTCTCTCTCTCACTGTGTTTCTCTCTCGCTGTTTCTCTCTCTCGCTATGTTTCTTGTGTTTCTCTTTCTCGCTATATTTCTCTCTCTCTATTTCTCTCACTTTGTTTCTCTCTCTTTCTCGCTGTGTTTCTCTCTCTCGCTGTGTTTCTCTCTCTCTCTCTCGCTGTGTTTCTTGTGTTTCTCTTTCTCGCTATATTTCTCTCTCTCTATTTCTCTCACTTTGTTTCTCTCTCTTTCTCGCTGTGTTTCTCTCTCTCTCTGTGTTTCTTTATCTTTCTTGTTGTGTTTCCCTCTCTCTCGCTGTTTTTCTCTCTCTCGCTGTGTTTCTCTCTCTCTCGCTGTGTTTCATTATCTTTCTTGCTGTGTTTCTCTCTCTCTCGCTGTCTTTCTTTATCTTTCTTGCTGTGTCTTTCTCTCTCTCCCTGTGTTTCTCACTCTCTCGCTATGTTTCTTGTGTTTCTCTTTCTCGCTATAATTCTCTCTCTCTCTATTTCTCTCACTTTGTTTCTCTCTCTTTCTCGCTGTGTTTCTCTCTCTCGCTGTGTTTCTTTATCTTTCTTGTTGTGTTTCCCTCTCTCTCGCTGTTTTTCTCTCTCTCGCTGTGTTTCTCTCTCTCTCGCTGTGTTTCATTATCTTTCTTGCTGTGTTTCTCTCTCTCTCGCTGTCTTTCTTTATCTTTCTTGCTGTGTCTTTCTCTCTCTCCCTGTGTTTCTCTCTCTCTCGCTATGTTTCTTGTGTTTCTCTTTCTCGCTGTGTTTCTCTCTCTCGCTGTGTTTCTTTATCTTTCTTGCTGTGTTTCTCTCTCTCTCTCGCTGTGTTTCATTATCTTTTTTGCTGTGTTTCTCTCTCTCTCGCTGTGTTTTTTAATCTTTCTTGCTGTGTTTCTCTCTCTCTCTCGCTGTGCTTCTCTCTATCGCTGTGTTTCTTTATCTTTCTTGCTGTGTTTCTCTTTCTCGCTGTGTTTCTCTCTTGCTCTCTCGCTCATTGTGTTTCTCTCTCTGTCTCTCTCTCTTTCTCTTGCTGTTCCACTCTCTTCCTTGCTTTGATTCTCTCTCGCTCGCTGTTTCTCTCTCTCTATCGCTGTATTTCTCTCTGACATTGTTTCTCTCTCTCTCGCTGTCTATCTCTTGCTGTCTTCTTCTCTCTCTCGCTTTGTTACTCTCTCTCTCGCTGTGCTTCTCTCTCTCTCTCGCTGTGTTTCTCTCTCTCTCTCACTGTCTTTCTCTCTCTCTCTCATCGTGTTTCTCTCTGTCTCGCTGTGTTTCACTCATTCTCTCTCTCGCTTTGTTTCCCTCTCTCTCTCATTGTGTTTCAATTCAATTAAATTCAATTTGCTTTATTGGCATTAAGTAACAATGACCATATTTTTGCTAATGCTTATTTTAGATATTACAATATGACAAAAATGAGAATCAAAATTGTCAACGGGACAACAGTAACAACAATAACCAAGGGTAAAAAAACATACATTGAACAATAACAATAACCATTCAGTAGAGTACATGTGCTGGTTGATTGGCTGTGTTTCTCTCTCTTGCTGTTTTTCTCTCTCTCTCTCTCTGTGTGTTTATCTCTCTCTCTATCACTGTGCTTCTCTCTCTCTCGTGCTCCCTCACTCAGTTCCTCTCTCTCGCTGTGTTTCTCTCTCTCTCTCTCTCGCTGTGTTTCTCTCTCTCTCTCACTGTCTTTCTCTCTCTCTCTCATCGTGTTTCTCTCTGTCTCGCTGTGTTTCTCTCATTCTCTCTCGCTTTGTTTCACTCTCTCTCTCATTGTGTTTTAATGCAATTAAATTCAATTTGCTTTATTGGCATGAAGTAACATTGAACATATTTTTGCTAAAGCTTATTTTAGATATTACAATATGAAAAAAATTAGAATCAAAATTGTCAATGGGACAACAGTAACAACAATAACCAAGGGTAAAAATAACCATACATTGAACAATAACAATAACCATTCAGTAGAGTACATGTGCTGGTTGATTGGCTGTGTTTCTCTCTCTTGCTGTGTTTCTCTCTCTCTGTGTGTTTATCTCTCTCTCTATCACTGTGCTTCTCTCTCTCTCTCTCTCTCGTGCTCCCTCGCTCAGTTCCTCTCTCTCGCTGTGTTTCTCTTACTGTGTTTCTCTATCTCTCTGTGTTTCTCTCTCTCTCTCTTTGTATCTCTCTCTCTCCTGTGATTCTCTCTCTCTCTTGCTCTCTCGCTGGGTTTCTCTCTCTTGCTTTGTTTCTCTCCCTCTATGAGTTCCTATCTCCCGCTGTGTTTCTCTTCCTCTCTGTGTTTCTCTCTCATTGTTTCTCTGTCTCTCTTTCTCTTGCTCTGTTTCCCCCACTCTCTCACTGTGTTTCTCTATCTCGGGGTGTTTCTCTCACTCGCTGTTTCCCTCTCTCGCTCTCTCACTGTTTCTTTCTCTCTCTCTCGCTGTGTTTCTCTATCTCTTGGAGTGTTTCTCTCTCGCTGTGTTTATCTTGCTCTGTCTCTCCCATTGTTTCTCTCTCTCTCGCTGTTTCTCACTCTCTCTCTCTCACTGTGTTTCTCTCTCGCTGTTTCTCTCTCTCGCTATGTTTCTCTATCTCTGGCTGTGTTTTTCTCTCTCGCTGTGTTTCTCTCTCTCTCTCGCTGTGTTTCTTGTGTTTCTCTTTCTCGCTATATTTCTCTCTCTCTATTTCTCTCACTTTGTTTCTCTCTCTTTCTCGCTGTGTTTCTCTCTCTCGCTGTGTTTCTTTATCTTTCTTGCTGTGTTTCCCTCTCTCTCGCTGTTTTCTCTCTCTCGCTGTGTTTCTCTCTCTCTCGCTGTGTTTCATTATCTTTCTTGCTGTGTTTCTCTCTCTCTCGCTGTCTTTCTTTATCTTTCTTGCTGTGTTTCTCTCTCTCTCGCTGTGTTTTTTAATCTTTCTTGCTGTGTTTCTCTCTCTCTCGCTGTGCTTCTCTCTCTCGCTGTGTTTTTTAATCTTTCTTGCTGTGTTTCTCTTTCTCGCTGTGTTTCTCTCTTGCTCTCTCTCGCTGTGTTTCTCTCTTTGTGTTTATCTCTCTCTATCACTGTGTTTCTCTCTCTCTCGTGGTCTCTCGCTCATTTTCTCTCTTGCTGTGTTTCTCTTGCTGTGTTTCTCTCTCTCTCACTTTGTTTCTCTCTCTCTCTGTCATTCTCTCTCTCTCTATTGCTCTCTCGCTGGGTTTCTCTCTCTCACTTTGTTTCTCTCCCTCTCTGTCTTTCTCTCTCATTGTTTCTCTGTCTCTCTTTCTCTTGCTTTGTTTCTCCCACTCTTTCACTGTGTTTCTCTCTCTCTGTCTCGGTGTGTTTCTCTCTCTCGCTGTTTCCCTCTCTCGCTCTCTCACTGTTTCTCTCTCTCGCTGTGTTTCTCTATCTCTTGGAGTGTTTCTCTCTTGCTGTGTTTCTCTCACTCTCTCGCTGTGTTTATCTTGCTGCGTCTCTCCCTGTGTTTCTCTCTCTCTCGCTGTTTCCCTCTCTCTGTCTCTCTCTCTCTCTCTCTCTCTCACTGTGTTTCTCTCTCGCTGTTTCTCTCTCTCGCTATGTTTCTCTATCTCTGGCTGTGTTTTTCTCTCTCGCTGTGTTTCTCTCTCTCTCTCGCTGTGTTTCTTGTGTTTCTCTTTCTCGCTATATTTCTCTCTCTCTATTTCTCTCACTTTGTTTCTCTCTCTTTCTCGCTGTGTTTCTCTCTCTCGCTGTGTTTCTTTATCTTTCTTGCTGTGTTTCCCTCTCTCTCGCTGTTTTTCTCTCTCTCGCTGTGTTTCTCTCTCTCTCGCTGTGTTTCATTATCTTTCTTGCTGTGTTTCTCTCTCTCTCGCTGTCTTTCTTTATCTTTCTTGCTGTGTTTCTCTCTCTCTCGCTGTGTTTTTTAATCTTTCTTGCTGTGTTTCTCTCTCTCTCGCTGTGCTTCTCTCTCTCGCTGTGTTTTTTAATCTTTCTTGCTGTGTTTCTCTTTCTCGCTGTGTTTCTCTCTTGCTCTCTCTCGCTGTGTTTCTCTCTTTGTGTTTATCTCTCTCTATCACTGTGTTTCTCTCTCTCTCGTGCTCTCTCGCTCATTTTCTCTCTTGCTGTGTTTCTCTTGCTGTGTTTCTCTCTCTCTCACTTTGTTTCTCTCTCTCTCTGTCATTCTCTCTCTCTCTATTGCTCTCTCGCTGGGTTTCTCTCTCTCACTTTGTTTCTCTCCCTCTCTGTCTTTCTCTCTCATTGTTTCTCTGTCTCTCTTTCTCTTGCTTTGTTTCTCCCACTCTTTCACTGTGTTTCTCTCTCTCTGTCTCGGTGTGTTTCTCTCTCTCGCTGTTTCCCTCTCTCGCTCTCTCACTGTTTCTCTCTCTCGCTGTGTTTCTCTATCTCTTGGAGTGTTTCTCTCTTGCTGTGTTTCTCTCACTCTCTCGCTGTGTTTATCTTGCTGCGTCTCTCCCTGTGTTTCTCTCTCTCTCGCTGTTTCCCTCTCTCTGTCTCTCTCTCTCTCTCTCTCTCACTGTGTTTTTCTCTTGCTGTTTCTCTCTCTCGCTATGTTTCTCTATCTCTGGCTGTGTTTTTCTCTCTCGCTGTGTTTCTCTCTCTCTCGCTGTGTTTATTGTGTTTCTCTTTCTCGCTATGTTTCTCTCTCTCTATTTCTCTCACTTTGTTTCTCTCTCTTTCTCTATGTGTTTCTCTCTCGCTTTGTTTATATCTCTCGCTGTGTTTCTCTCTCTCTCTCTCGCTGGGTTTCTCTTGTTCATTGTGTTTCTCTCTCATTGTGTTTCTCTCTCTCTCTCACTGTGTTTCTCTCTCGCTGTTTCTCTCTCTCTCTATGATTCTCTATCTCTGGCTGTGTTTCTCTCTCTCTCTCTCGCTGTGTTTCTTGTGTTTCTCTTTCTCGCTATGTTTCTCTCTCTCTCTATTTCTCTCACTTTGTTTCTCTCTCTTTCTGTATGTGTTTCTCTCTCGCTGTGTTTCTCTCTCTCCTTGTGTTTCTCTCTCTGTCTCTCTCTCTCTATTTCTCTTGCTGTGTTTCTCTCTATTCCTTGCTTTTTCTCTCTCTCTCACTGTGTTTCTCTCTCTCTCTCGCTGTTTCTCTCTCTTTATCGCTGTGTTTCTCTCTCACATTATTTATCACTCTCGCTCTCTGTTTCTTTCCCTCTATCACTGTATTTCTCTCTCGCTGTGTTTCCCTCTCTCGCTTTGTTTCTGTCCCTCTCGCTGTGTTTCTCTCTCTCACTGTGTTTCTCTCTCTGTCTCTTGTGTCTTTCTCTCTCTCTCACCGTGTTTCTCTTTGTCTCGCTGTGTTTCTCTCATTCTCTCTCTCACTTTGTTTTCCTCTCTCTCTCATCCTGTTTCAATTCAATTCAATTTGCTTTATTGGCATGAAGTAACAATGACCATATTTTTGCTAAAGCTTATTTTAGATATTTACAACATGAGAAAAATGAGAATCAAAATATTCAACGGGACAACAGTAACAACAATAACCAAGGGTCGAAATAACCATACATTGAACAATAATGATAACCATTCAGTAAAGTACATGTGCTGGTTGATTGGCTGTGTTTCTCTATATCGCTGCGTTCCTTTATCTTTCTTGTGTTTCTCTCTCTCTCGCTGTGTTTCTCTCTCTCTCGCTGAGTTTCTCTCTTGCTCGCTCTTACTGTGTTTCTCTTTCTCGCTGTGTTTCTCTCTTGCTCTCTCTCGCTGTGTTTCTCTCTCTCTCTCGCTGTGTTTCTCTCTCTCTCGCTGTGTTTCTCTCTCTCTCGCTGAGTTTCTCTCTTGCTCGCTCTTGCTGTGTTTCTCTTTCTCGCTGTTTCTCTCTTGCTCTCTCTCGCTGTGTTTCTCTCTGTGTGTTTATCTCTCTCTATCACTGTTTTATCTCTTTCTCATGCTCTCTTGCTCAGTTTATCTCTTGCTGTGTTTCTCTTGCTGTGTTTCTTTCTCTCTCTCACTTTGTTTCTCTCTCTCTCTCTGTGATTCTCTTTCTCTCTCTGGCTCTCTCGCTGGGTTTCTCTCTCTCTTTGTTTCTCTCTCTGTGATTCTCTCTCTTGCTCTCTCCCTGGGTTTCTCTCTCTCTCTCTTTGTTTCTCTCTCTCTGTGATTCTCTCTCTCTCTTGCTCTCTCGCTGGGTTTCTCTCTCTCGCTTTGTTTCTCTTCCTGTCTGTGTTTCTCTCTCATGGTTTCTCTGTCTCTCTTTCTCTTGCTTTGTATCTCCCACTCTCTCACTGTGTTTCTCTCTCTCTGTCTCACTATGTTCTCTCTCTCTCTCTCTCGCTGGGTTTCTTTCTCTCTGTCTCGCTGTGTTTTTCTCTCTCACTGGTTCTCTCTCTCATTGTGTTTCTCTGTCTCTCTCTCTTTCTCTTGCTGTGTTTTTCTCTCTTCTTTGCTTTGTTTCTCTCTCTCTATCTCTGTGTTTCTCTCTCACATTGTTTTTCTCTCTCTCGCTGTCTTTCTCTCTCGCTGTCTTTCTCTCTCTCGCTTTGTTTCTCTCTCTCTGGCTGTGTTTCTCTCTCTCTCGCTGTTCCTCTCTCTCTCACTGTCTTTCTCTCTCATCGTGTTTCTCTCTGTCTCGCTGTGTCTCTCTCATTCTCTCTCTCGCTTTGTTTCCCTCTCTCTCTCTCGTTGTGTTTCAATTCAATTCGCTTTATTGGCATGAAGTAACAATGAACATATCTTTGCTAAACGCTTATTTTAGATATTAACAATATGAAAAAAATGAGAATCAAAATTGTCAACGGGACAACAGTAACAACAATAACCAAATGTAAAAATAACCATACATTCAGTAGAGTACATGTGCTGGTTGATTGGCTGTGTTTCTCTCTCTTGCTGTGTTCCTCTATCTCTCGCTGTGTTTCTCTCTCTCGCTGTGTTTCTTTATCTCTCTTGCTGTGTTCCTCTATCTCTCGCTGTGTTTCTCTCTCTCGCTGTGTTTCTTTATCTTTCTTGCTGTGTTTCTCTATCTGGCTGTGTTTCTGTCTTGCTCTCTCTCGCTGTGTTTCTCTCATTGTGTTTATCTCTCTCTATCACTGTGTTTCTCTCTTTCTCGTGCTCTCTCGCTGGGTTTCTCTCTCTCGCTGTGTTTCTCTTCCTCTCTGTGTTTCTCTCTCATTGTTTCTCTGTCTCCCTTTTTCTTGCTTTGTTTCTCCCTCTCTCTCGATGTGTTTCTCTCACTCGCTGTTTCCCTCTCTCGCTCTCTCACCGTTTCTCTCACTCTCTCGCTGTGTTTATCTTGCTCTGTCTCTCCCTGTGTTTCTCTCTCTCTCACTGTGTTTCTCTCTCGCTGTTTCTCTCTCTCGCTATGGTTCTCTATCTCTGGCTGTGTTTTTCTCTCTCGCTGTGTTTCTTGTGTTTCTCTTTCTCGCTATGTTTCTCTCTCTCTATTTCTCTCACTTTGTTTCTCTCTCTTTCTCTATGTGTTTCTCTCTCGCTTTGTTTATATCTCTCGCTATGTTTCTCTCTCTCTCGCTGGGTTTTTCTCTCCTGCTGTGTTTCTCTCGCTCATTGTGTTTCTCTCTCTGTCTCGTTCTCTCTCTTTCTCTTGCTGTGTTTCTTTCTATTCCTTGCTTTTTCTCTCTCACTGTGTTTCTCTCTCTCTCTCACTGTTTCTCTCCCTCTATCACTGTGTTTCTCTCTCTCGCTTTGTTTCTCTCCCTTTCGCTGTGTTTCTCACTCTCACATTGTTTCTCTCTCTGTCTCTCGTGTCTTTCTCTCTCTCTCCGTGTTTCTCTCAGTCTCGCTGTGTTTCTCTCATTCTCTCTTTCGTTTTGTTTCCCTCTCTCTTTCATCGTGTTTCAATTAAATTAAATTAGCTTTATTGGCATAAAGTAACAATGAACATATTTTTGCAAAAGCATATTTTAGATATTTACAATATGAAAAAAAAAATAGAATCAAATTTGTCAACGGGACAACAGTAACAACAATAACCAATGGTCAAAATAACCATACATTGAACAATAACATTAACCATTCAGTAGAGGTGCTGGTTGATTGGCTGTGTTTCTCTCTCTTTTTCTCTGTTTCTCTCGCTGTTTCTCTCTCTCTCTGTTTCTCTCTCTCACAGCTTTTCTCTCTCTCTCTCTCTCTCTCTCTCTCTCTCTCTCTCTCTCTCTCTCTTTGCTGTGTTTCTTTCTCTCGCTGTAATTCTCTCACTCTCTCTCTCGCTCACTGTGTTTCTCTGTGTTTCTCTCTTTCTCGCTGTGTTTCTATCGCTCTTGCTGTTTCTCTCTCCTGCTTTGTTTCTCACTCTCTTTCCTGCTGTGTTTCTCTCTCTCTCACGTTTCTCTCTCTTGCCGTGTTTCTCTCTCTCGCTGTGTTTCTCTCTCTCTCTTTGTTTCTCTCTCTCACGTGCTCTCTCACTGGATTTCTCTCACTCTCTCGCTGTGTTTCTCTCTCTCACTGTGTTTCTCTCTCTCTCCACAGCTGACTGGAATCTTGTTGTTAAACAGTTGTCAAATCTGAGGGTGTTTTTATCCAATAAATAAATAAATGGAGGAAAACTCGCCTCCCTGCGGACCTGGCATCCTTTCACTCCCTCCTCTCTACATTTTCCTCCTCTGTCTCTGCTGCTAAAGCCACTTTCTACCACTCTAAATTCCAAGCATCTGCCTCTAACCCTAGGAAGCTCTTTGCCACCTTCTCCTCCCTCCTGAATCCTCCTCCCCCTCCCCCCCCTCCTCCCTCTCTGCAGATGACTTCGTCAACCATTTTGAAAAGAAGGTCGACGACATCCGATCCTCGTTTGCTAAGTCAAACGACACCGCTGGTTCTGCTCACACTGCCCTACCCTGTGCTCTGACCTCTTTCTCCCCTCTCTCTCCAGATGAAATCTCGCGTCTTATGACGGCCGGCCGCCCAACAACCTGCCCGCTTGACCCTATCCCCTCCTCTCTTCTCCAGACCATTTCCGGAGACCTTCTCCCTTACCTCACCTCGCCCATCAACTCATCCCTGACCGCTGGCTACGTCCCTTCCGTCTTCAAGAGAGCGAGAGTTGCACCCCTTCTGAAAAAACCTACACTCGATCACTCCGATGTCAACAACTACAGACCAGTATCCCTTCTTTCTTTTCTCTCCAAAACTCTTGAACGTGCCGTCCTTGGCCAGCTCTACCGCTATCTCTCTCAGAATGACCTTCTTGATCCAAATCAGTCAGGTTTCAAGACTAGTCATTCAACTGAGACTGCTCTTCTCTGCATCACGGAGGCACTCCGCACTGCTAAAGCTAACTCTCTCTCCTCTGCTCTCATCCTTCTAGACCTATCGGCTGCCTTCGATACTGTGAACCATCAGATCCTCCTCTCCACCCTCTCCGAGTTGGGCATCTCCGGCGCGGCCCACGTTTGGATTGCGTCCTACCTGACAGGTCTCTCCTACCAGGTGGCGTGGCGAGAATCTGTCTCCTCACCACGCGCCCTCACCACTGGTGTCCCCCAAGGCTCTGTTCTAGGCCCTCTCCTATTCTCGCTATACACCAAGTCACTTGGCTCTGTCATAACCTCACATGGTCTCTCCTATCATTGCTATGCAGACGACACACAATTAATCTTCTCCTTTCCCCCTTCTGATGACCAGGTGGCGAATCGCATCTCTGCATGTCTGGCAGACATATCAGTGTGGATGACGGATCACCACCTCAAGCTGAACCTCGGCAAGACGGAGCTGCTCTTCCTCCCGGGAAGGACTGCCCGTTCCATGATCTCGCCATCACGGTTGACAACTCCATTGTGTCCTCCTCCCAGAGCGCTAAGAACCTTGGCGTGATCCTGGACAACACCCTGTCGTTCTCAACTAACATCAAGGCGGTGGCCCGTTCCTGTAGGTTCATGCTCTACAACATCCGCAGAGTATGACCCTGCCTCACACAGGAAGCGGCGCAGGTCCTAATCCAGGCACTTGTCATCTCCCGTCTGGATTACTGCAACTCGCTGTTGGCTGGGCTCCCTGCCTGTGCCATTAAACCCCTACAACTCATCCAGAACGCCGCAGCCCGTATGGTGTTCAACCTTCCCAAGTTCTCTCACGTCACCCCGCTCCTCCGCTCTCTCCACTGGCTTCCAGTTGAAGCTCGCATCCGCTACAAGACCATGGTGCTTGCCTACGGAGCTGTGAGGGGAACGGCACCTCAGTACCTCCAGGCTCTGATCAGGCCCTACACCCAAACAAGGGCACTGCGTTCATCCACCTCTGGCCTGCTCGCCTCCCTACCACTGAGGAAGTACAGTTCCCGCTCAGCCCAGTCAAAACTGTTCGCTGCTCTGGCCCCCCAATGGTGGAACAAACTCCCTCACGACGCCAGGACAGCGGAGTCAATCACCACCTTCCGGAGACACCTGAAACCCCACCTCTTTAAGGAATACCTAGGATAGGATAAGTAATCCTTCTCACCCCCCCCCCTAAAAGATTTAGATGCACTATTGTAAAGTGGCTGTTCCACTGGATGTCATAAGGTGAATGCACCAATTTGTAAGTCGCTCTGGATAAGAGCATCTGCTAAATGACTTAAATGTAATGTAAATGTAATATGGAACTCTGACATTCATTGGTTGTATTGTTCAATTCTATTTGTTCTGTTCTAGAATGTTTAGGTATAAAAAATAATTTTATAAAGTAGAAAAGTCCCCAAAATGAAAGATGGAACACAAATTTCAAACCTCTACCCATTCCTTAATTTAAACCCTTGCCAAATGAGAAATGGGGATCCCTACATTTGCTGTCACCCAAAATGAAATACAGATCAATGCTACTAAACAGGACCTGGCAAGGAGAAAGTAATTTTGTGAACGATGCAGTGGATTTGCATTTTTTTTAATGAGCATGGCCTTATTTCTATTACAGCATATTGGATGACTGTCATTTATATTCCATTCAACCACTTTTATATCAGCCAATTTGTATTCCTTCGCATATCTAAGTGTTCTTTTCCTCTCACCTTTTCCCTTCGCTTGTAGACTTCAATGCACAACACATCAGCTGTATGTGACCAGCCCCCCAAAAAAATCCAAGCCAAACCATATCATAACCGCTACACACAGCCTACAACATTGTTACCATATTAGCTAAAGTAACATCATAGTGAACATAGCTAATAGAACTAACGAGTTAGTAAACCCACTTCATTCATTCAGTAACATTACAGTGGAGAGTCAGGAAGCAGTTTACCAAAAGCTTACCTCGACTTGGAAGAGTTCCAGTGTTGTGTTAGATAGCCATAGCCAGCTATCTAACATAGCATCCCTCTGTTTAAGCAGGGTGTTTGAATAGTTAAACTAGTAAGCTGCATTTGCTAGCTAAGTAAGTAAAACTGAAAAAACAGTATCTCTCTTGCTTCTCATTCATTTGAAAGACATGTATTTGTTCAAACTGTTCAACTATTGTCTTTCTCTCTCTTTGAGTCAACTACTCACCACATTTTATGCACTGCAGTGCGAGCTAGCTGTAGCTTGTGCTTTCAGTACTAGATTTGTTCTTTAATCCTTTGAATGGGTGGACAACATGTCAATTCATGCTGCAAAAGCTCTGATAGGTTGGAGGACGTCCTCGAGAAGTTGTCATAATTACTGTGCAAGACTATGGAAGGGGGTGAGAACCATGAGCCTCCCAGATTTTGTATTAAAGGCAATGTACCCAGAGGAGGACGGAAACTCGCTGTCCTCCGCCTACACCATGGTGCTACGACAGAGTGCTGTTGAGGCTACTGTAGACCTTCATTGCAAAACAGTGTGCTTTAAAAAATATTTGGTGACGTGAATATGTTTAGTGTAGTTTTATCTAAAAAGGATCACTTTAAATGTTTTACCATTTGTATTTTTATGAAGTTCACCTCCTCCTCTGAGTAACCTCCACTAATGAAAACGTGATGTAGTTTTACACGGGTATTAAAATGTACATTTCTACCTGTCGGTTGCACTAGGACAGGTACCCCTTTCTACCTGTCTGTCATCAGTCTGAAAACTTCAGGAAACTTCGCTTCAGCACTTACTGCTCTCACAAAACTTTGATAATACTCTTGCTCCAGGTTTGGACAACAAAGGGCTATAGAATAGTTTTAAGGTGTGGCAAATATAGATCCCGTTGCTGCACCACATTTGATATTATGTCGTAATCTAAAAAAAAATGGTGGTCATCTGAAACATTCAATTTGTTGTCAAGCAATTGTAAAATGCCTGTTGTGACAATTCCGCCAGGCAGATTCAGAATACACTGTGCTCAGTCTATAAACTACCCCATGAACCACAATTGTTTCCCAAACAATTATTGCCATCCATTAAAGAAGAGTTTGGGGAAACTTTGAGAAACAAAATATCTGGTAGTAATGATGAATTGACAGAGGGAGGACAGGTCTCTTTTAGCTGTGTGGGGTTGATTTTCCGATTTTCACTTCAAATGATTTGTTGTAATCCCATTTCAGACGGCCAACTTGAGCTCTCAAAACTGCATTAAATGTATTGTGGTCCCTGCAATAAGTCAACAGCAGATAGTGTCGATGGAACCAATGGGAGGTAATAAAAGTAAGCAGGACAAGCTAGCGGTAACAATAATATGAGATATGTGACCAGGGTTATAAGAGGAGAAAACCATTCACCATCTGGGCTGAACTATTAGAGAAAAAACATAGATCACACAAGCAATTATAGTCCTTCTGTTGAGCAAGTTACTGTACTGTGGTAGGCTATCATTAATGGAACTTCTGAATGCAAATACCCATTTGATATTATCATAATTAGTTAGTTTTGGAACTAAATACCTCACACTTCCTGTGAATCTATATGTTGATAAGCTCTACATTTTCTTTACATTTTATTTCTTAAAAGGGAAGATGTTTTGTCTTAGATTTGCATTAAAATACAAATTATTTGCAATGTTTACTACTCGGTACTATGTACTACTAGGAAGTGAGAAAAAAGATTGCATGTGACTCAATTGAAAATAAAAATGATTTCATGTTTTGATTACATTGCACAAAAAGCAACATTTCTCTGAGGTTTTGGTCAATAAACAAATCCCAAAGGTAACCATTCTCTGTGTTTAGAAATAATGCTATATAATGTGTTTCAAACATATAACATTTCTTATTACCATCGATAAAAAATGGCACACGATGAGGGGACACATATACACTCATGAAAACAAAAGTATCCAAAACAACGTTTAAGCCTAATTTTGATTATTTTTCTTCTTTTCAGGTACTTCGGTATATCAAGTTACTGCAACGGACGCTGATGACCCCACATATGGAAATAGTGCCCGAGTGGTCTACAGTATTCTCCAAGGACAACCATATTTCTCTGTTGATCCCAAAACTGGTAGGACACATAACTGTACACATTGCCTTACTGATGGGACAATGTGCATGTCCTTGCAGTACTGTTGTCAAAGGAGCCATTTGTATTGTTGCCTTCTGTTCTCAGCCTTGAATAGAGAAAATTTGTAATGAGGTGGTTTAAAACTGTTTCACAAATTTCAAAAATGCATATTTTGTTTTAGCGGTCCTTACATGTTTGTATTAAATATTTAATGGGGTTGGCAAAGTGCAAGTGCACACAATGAAAAACTGAAATATCACATTTACATAAGTATTCAGACCCTTTACTCAGTACTTTGTCGAAGGATTTTTGGCAGCGATTACAGCCTCAAGTCTTCTTGGGTATGACAGTACAAGCTTGGCACACCTGTATTTGGAGAGTTTGTCTCTGCAGATCCTCTCTGTCAGGTTGGATGGGGAGCGTTGCTGCAAATATTTATTCATGTTTGTTCAGGTTCAAGTCCAGGCTCTGTCTTGGCTGTGTGCTTAGGCTTGTTGTCCTGATGGAAGGTGAACCTTCACCCCAGTCTGAAGTCCAGTGGGCTCTGGAGCAGGTTTTAATCTCTCTGTACTTTGTTCCGTTCATCTTTGCCTTGATCCTGACTAGTGGAGGAAGTCAAGGGGTCGGAATACTTTCCGAAGGCCTTGTATATGTCTGGTAACATAAAGATTTCACATAGAAGACCTTGAGATGGTGTGCTGGGATTTCAACTGGCCTTGTCCCTTCTGAGTCAAACATATGTGCAATTTTTATGATGGCATACAGTAAATCAATGAAATCAATGAAAGATGACATGAAGAGTAGTACATCTTCTGGGAAAGAGCCTATATGTCCCGACCAAACTAAGATCTCACCATTGCATAAATTCCCTTGTCACTGGGGGAATGGAAGCGTGTTGTGTTCAACAGGGAGGTGCAATTGAATGCAAGCTTCACCACAACAAATTAAATTGTTAAAACATTTCTAGCTTGTCTCTCAATGGGTAACAGGGTTGACGTGCTATGCTCAACCTGCTCAGTTTTCCACCAAAAGAACACAAGAGTTCAGTTAACATAACAGGGTTGACCTTAAAATGTAACATGGACTCAGAGGTAGACGTAAAATTGTAAACGTAAACCCGTGACACTCCCATTAGCCCCCTGGAGTCGCTTGATGCGTCAATCCCCAAATAAATCTCCACCAAAATAAGTATGGTTTTTTTTGCACTGGATGCATCTCAATCCACTGCATCCACCAGTGTCACCCCAGTTTCACACTTCCTCATCTGCAGTTAAAGGTGGCAGAGCTAGAGCGGTGTTTGTCAGATCATGAGACATCCCAAAAATCTGTCTTCTCCATTTTGCTCTACGACCACCACAAGTGTCAGGGGACTCAACTAAAGTCGGTCTGTTAATGTGTCAACTTCTGGTTGTAGTATCCAAACCGTCTAGTCTACAAATTAATGTGGAAAGGGTAGATTCTCACGAACACAATGGTTTTCTCCATTTTGATCTACACCCCACCCCCACCCCCACAGTTTAAAAAAGCAAATAGTAGTTTTGTGCCTGCCAAAAAAAGGGTTAAATATGTGTACAGTACAATTCAAAAGTTTGGACACATTTACTCATTCAGGGGGTTAGTAACCAAAATCCTGTATTAACCAAAAAACAAATAAAAATATATTTAGATTTTAGATTCTTCAAAGTAGCCACCCTTTGCCTTAACACATACTTTTCATTTCCGTGAGATGTTGAGTTTATTAAATTGTTGTTACATAGGCCTACAGCAAGAGCGATATAGAATAAATTACAATTTGTCATAAGCACATGCAACCTCATTATAACATCTTAGTATCATCTCATAATGATCCCAAGTCTTGCATATATATTGGATCATTCTGTCTTGTACTTGGCTGCTTGCTTGCTGTGTTAAGTTTTTAGAGCGTATCATTTAGTCCCATGAAACGAAGATGTGAAAGGTAAGATAAATTAACTATACAGTACATTCATTTAGCCCAAAAGCAGTTAGTGTTGCTGTTTCGAAAAAGTCAATAGAAACGACTCTCTCTCTCTCTCTCTCTCTCTCTCTCTCTCTCTCTCTCTCTCTCTCTCTCTCTCTCTCTCTCTCTCTCTCTCTCTCTCTCTCTCTCTCTCTCTCTCTCTCTCTCTCTGTTTCGGTGCTGCGGCAACACTTTGATGGACTCTTGTCAGTATATCCCGCTGGAGGATTTGGGTCAGATGTAAGACACTCTCTCCCTAAGAGCTTTGTGTGTAAGCTTCCAGGGCACAACACCATCTAGTATATCTCAGTATACTGTGCCGTACATGCCATGGACTTTTCTGTGATATCATATAAGGGTTATATCATGGCTTGTAACTGCAGTCAAATAGTATTATAAAACAGGGATACTTGCATAACCTCGGTTCAATGTGAATATGAGTGAGATGTCTCACTTTGCTCTAGCGGATCACTAACTTCAAGGATGGGTAGGCATATTATGACCATCTAGCAACCCAAAGTTTGCGTGTTCGAATTTCATCACAGACAACTTTCACTTTTTGCTAATTAACAACTTTGCAAATACTTTACATGTTAGCGAAATTCTTCCCCTAACCTTAACCCTTTAACATAACTCTTAACTCTAACCCTAACCTTAACCCCTAGCCTAGCTTATCAGATGTTTAGCAAATGTGTAACATATTGTATGAATTGGACTAGACTTGGAGCTCGGGTACCACTTGCCGTGCGGTAGCAGAGAGAACAGTCTATGACTAGGGTGGCTGGAGTCTTTGACAATTATTAGGGGCTTCCTCTGACACCACCTGGTATAGTGCCTCATTACCTGTATCCGCGGTCAAATGACCACCCCTCATCCTTGTCAAACGCTCCCTAATACACTTCTGCGAGCAGGCCTTTCTAATCGACCTGGCCCGGGTATCCTGGAAGGATATTGACCTCATCCCGTCAGTTGAGGATGCCTGGTCATTCTTTAAAAGTAACTTCCTCACCATCTTAGACAAGCATGCTCCGTTCAAAAAATGCAGAACTAAGAACAGATATAGCCCTTAGTTCACTCCAGACCTGACTGCCCTCGACCAGCACAAAAACATCCTGTGGCGGACTGCAATAGCATCGAATTGTCCCCGCGATATGCAACTGTTCAGGGAAGTCAGGAACCAATACACGCAGTCAGTCAGGAAAGCAAAGGCCAGCTATTTCAGGCAGAAATTTGCATCCTGTAACTCTAACTCCAAAAAGTTCTGGGACACTGTAAAGTCCATGGAGAACAAGAGCACCTCCTCCCAGCTGCCCACTGCACTGAGGCTAGGTAACACGGTCACCACCGATAAATCCGTGATAATCAAACTTCAACAAGCATTTCTCAACGGCTGGCTATGCCTTCCTCCTGGCTAATCCAACCTCGGCCAACAGCTCCGCCCCCACCGCAGCTACTCGCCCACGTCTCCCCAGCTTCTCCTTTACCCAAATCCAGATAGCAGATGTTCTGAACGAGCTGCAAAACCTGGACCCATACAAATCAGCTGGGCTTGACAATCTGGACCCTCTATATCTGAAACTGTCCGCCGCCATTGTCGCAACCCCTATCACCAGCCTGTTCAACCTATCATTCGTATCATCTGAGATCCCCAAGGATTGGAAAGCTGCCGCGGTCATCCCCCTCTTCAAAGGGGGAGACACCCTGGACCCAAACTGTTACAGACCTATATCCATCCTGACCTGCCTATCTAAGGTCTTCGAAAGCCAAGTCAACAATCAGATCACTGACCATCTTGAATTCCACCGTACCTTCTCCGCTGTGCAATCCGGTTTCCGAGCCGGTCACGGGTGCACCTCAGCCACGCTCAAGGTACTAAACGATATCATAACCGCCATCGATAAACGACAGTACTGTGCAGCCGTCTTCATCGACCTGGCCAAGGCTTTCGACTCTGTCAATCACCATATTCTTATCGGCAGACTCAGTAGCCTCGGTTTTTCTAATGACTGGCTTGCCTGGTTCACCAACTACTTTGCAGACAGAGGTCTGTGTGTCAAATCGGAGGGCATGTTGTCCGGTCCTCTGGCAGTCTCTATGGGGGTACCACAGGGTTCTCTGTATATATCAATGATGTTGCTCTTGCTGCGGGCGATTCCCTGATCCACCTCTACGCAGACGACACCATTCTGTATACTTCTGGCCCTTCCTTGGACACTGTGCTATCTAATCTCCATACGAGCTTCAATGCCATACAACACTCCTTCCGCGGCCTCCAACTGCTCTTAAACGCTAGGAAAACCAAATGCATGCTTTTCAACCGTTCGCTGCCTGCACCCGCACCCACGACTAGCATCAACACCTTGGATGCTTTCGACCTAGAATATGTGGACATCTATAAGTATCTAGGTGTCTGGCTAAACTGCAATCTCTCCTTCCAGACTCATATCAAACATCTCCAATCCAAAATCAAATCTAGAGTCGGCTTTCTATTTCGCAACAAAGCCTCCTTCACTCACATCGCAAAACTTACCCTAGTAAAACTGACTATCCTACCGATCCTCGACTTCGGCGATGTCATCTACAAAATAGCGTCCAATACTCTACTCAGCAAAATGGATGCAGTTTATCACAGTGCCATCCGTTTTGTTACTAAAGCGCCTTTTACCACCCACCACTGCGACCTGTATGCTCTAGTCAGCTGGCTACAAACCTCAGATTTCCCACTTAATGATTGGATTTTCTTCAGGTTTTTGCCTGCCATATGAGTTATGTTATACTCACAGACATCATTCAAACAGTTTTAGAAACTTCAGAGTGTTTTCTATCCAAATATACTAATAATATGCATATATTAGCTTCTGGGCCTGAGTACCAGGCAGTTTACTCTGGGCGCGCTTTTCATCCGAACGTGAAAATGCTGCCCCCTATCCCAAACAGGTTAAAGGTCTTATTCACATCGGCTGCAGAGAGCGTGATCACACAGTCTTCCGGAACAGCTGATGCTCTCATGCATATTTCAGTATTATTTGCCTCGGAGCGAGCATAGAAGTGGTTTAGCTCGCCTAGTAGGCTCGTGTCACTTGGCAGCTCTCGGCTTTGCTTCCCTTTGTAGTCTGTAATGGTTTGCAAGTCCTGCCACATCCGAACAGCGTCAGAGTCGGTGTAGTACGATTCAATCTTTGTCGTGTTAACGCCTTGCCTGTTTGATGGTTCGTCGGAGGGCATAGCGGGATTTCTTATAATCTTCTGGGTTAGAGTCCCACTTCTTGAAAGCTGCAGCTCTAGCCTTTAGCTCGGTGCGAATGTTGCCTGTAATCCATGACTTCTGGTTGGGGTATGTACGTACGTCACTGTGGGGACGACGTCATCGATGCACTTATTGATGAAGCCAATGACTGATGTGGTGTATTCCTCAATAACATCAGAGGAATCCCGGAACATATTCCAGTCTGTGCTAGCAGAACAGTCCTGTGGATTAGCATCTGCTTCATCTGACCACTTTTTTATTGATCGAGTCACTGGTGCTTCCTGCTTTAATTTTTGCTTGTAAGCAGCAATCAGTAGATATAGAATTATGGTACAAGTACTTCAAAAACCTTGTTTCTTGTGATTTTTTACTGTCTTATTTGCAATGAATTAATGTGTTATTCGATGCTTTTCTCTAGAGTATAGTAGTAAAGACCAAATTCCATATTTTATCCCCAATTTATTTTTAATATACCTAAAGGGGTCCTAAAAGGTTAAATCAACATATTTTAAATGATCCATAGTATGACCATAGGTATGTCAGCTTCGTCAGCTTAGTACCCCCCTAATTGATAAATTCCTTGTGATATTCATGAAATGTATTTGGATAACTATATTCAGTCTTACTGCTAAAACAAATAATGCAGGGAGTTGGTCTATCATTTCTACTTTAATTTGCTGGTAAATAAACATGTTTTAATAAAACAGTATAGTAGATTAGTCCGTCAATATAGCAAATAAGTAGTCATGGCTTGTTTTCAAGACAGTTTATTTACTCTGGAGACCGAGGTGAGTTTACACAGCAGTGTCCTGGCAGATAGGAGCATTGTTGAGACAAGTCAAATGGCACTGTTAAACAAGGACAACCATATCTGCTCGAGTGATCATGAAATTGTCAAAACACAAAGGCACCAATAATTGCTACAAAATATGACATTAATTTTTTGATCAAACAGCAGGCTCAATCAAAAAATTATGTTATTGGTCTAACTCTCTGTAATGTTCGTTGGCTGCCTCAATATTGCTGCCTAAAGGCTGCCTAAATATGATCTCCAATCAGAGACAACGATAGACAGCTGCCTCTGATTGGGAACCATACCAGGCCAACATAGAAATAGAAAAACTAGACTACCCACCCTAGTCACACCCTGACCTAACCAAAATAGAGAAATAAAAGGTTCTTTAAGGTCAGGGCATGACACTCTCCCAGCAGGAAAATTACAAAAATACAGCTATAATACATGATTATGTCTGAAAGATCCTCTCATCACCCATAATCATGAAGGGAACTGGAAAAACACCTCAAATCGTGTGTCAAGGTTAACTTTCCCTTTAAGTTAAAGAAAAGTGGTATGAAACGTTATAACAAGGACTGGCGTGATAAATAAAATATTAAACAATATCTTCGACAATCGTTTACGTTTGATAAACAATATTGAGCTGCTATTCTCCTTGGAAAATGAGATGCAATCAATTAGCCTTTAGCTTTTAAGAATTGTAGCCTAATTGGTATTTTAAATATTATCTTCAAGGATGTCAAAGATGACTAGGGAGACTAGAAGGATAAAAAATACGTTGATTGGTCTCCCTTCCCTGAACAGATGGAGGAATAGATTGTTCATAAATCAATTCATGAGAGAGAGAGAGAGAGAGAGAGAGAGAGAGAGAGAGAGAGAGAGAGAGAGAGAGAGAGAGAGAGAGAGAGAGAGAGAGAGAGAGAGAGAGAGAGAGAGAGAGAGACTTTTGGTCTTTCTTTAATGAAACATTCTCATTTCATTTAAAAACTCACCAGCCCCCTTAAAAATAAAACACCAAAATATATCCTGTACTGCATACACGTACCATACTCACCTTTCCCTTTACCACACGATACAAAACAACACAATAACCAAAAAACCGCACCACTTCTACAACCGTATATCCAAAACATCTTCCCCAGCTATACAGACAGCCCCCCCCCCAAAAAAATACCAGATCTCCTTAAACATCTCCACACTTTTTATCATTCTATCGAACTCCAATTCAACCCTAAGGCACGCAGAGACCATCCCATTAAATAATAGTAAAGGGTCTGTTATCCCCCCACCTTTGACCCGGTTCCTCCTTGTTAACCAAATCGCCAACTTCGCCTGAGCAAACAGATAATTCAACAAAACACATTTGGCCTTATCCTTATTCGAATACCTGTACCCCATTATACACATCCCAACAGTAAAAACCACCCCCAACCTGTCACAAAGACATTCCAACAGAGACATTAATTGCATTAACCTGGCGCACACAGAAAACACATAAATCACAGTTTCTTTCATAACACAGAAAGGACACCCCCGCCCGATTCCCGGTTCAACCCGTGTCAACCAGCTGTTAGTTAGTGGCCAGGGCTCCATGAAGAACCCTCTACGGGGGGTCCACGGACCTCTTTGGTACTGGGAGTTTGTAGAGCCCCCTCCATCTAAAACCCACCATACTCTCAGACCCACATACCCCCTGCCACTGATGTTCCTTCACTCCTGTCAGGCTCCTAATGTTCCTAACCTTAATGCAGATGTTGAAGAGGGCTTTACCTCCCACCCCTTCAAACTCCCCCAGGCTCGGAGTGTTAAAATCGAACAAGTCCACCAGACCCCCTTGCCAGTCCCCAGTCTATGCTGTCACCTGCAATGGTGGAAACATTGGTGGCCCCTCCCCCTTTGGCTGCTCAAACACCCCCGTTACCGGCTCAGACAGTGACTCCTAGACTTCCTCCAGGAATCTCTCCAGCAGCCTAGGAGACGTTATTCCTGTTTGTTATGCCAGGACTTCCGGGGTTTTCCACCCCTTCTCTCCCAGCAGTCGCAGGTCACCCAGCCTTTGTAAACCCGCTGCCATCAGTTGCCTCTGCAGGGTGGCCAAACAAAGAAGATGGAGTTGAGGGCATCCATCTCCTTGAGCATGGAGAACCTAGCTCTTACAAGTGCTCCCTTTGATTTAACCTGGAAATACTACCCAAGTCTCTACATAATTCAGCTAAATTAGCCTGGAGGCCTACATTGCCTTGCCCCACCATCTCTACCTTCATCTCACTAATACAATGCTCTAGTTCCTCCAATACTCTCCTAGCTGTATACTGTTGACAGAAAACAGAAAACTTTTCCCACAACCCACCATTGACTCAGAGACTCATACTCCTCTCTTCGTTGCCCCCACCTTTCCCAAAAGATCTGGAAACCTGAGCAAAAAGAGGCATCTTGTACGAGCTTTACATTAAACTTCCAACAGGATGCCTTCTGGGGCCCTGGTGAAATAGACAGCCGAGTCATGGTTATGTGGTGATCCGAAAACCCCACCGGGAGAATGGTAACGCCCAACACCCTTTTGCTCCGATTCCTGGACGTGTAAAAACGATCAAGTCTTGCTGCACTCACCCTAGCCCCAAAACCCTTCACACATATATACTGTCTTGTGTTGGGATGTTTAGTTCTCCAAACATCCACTAGGTCAAACTGATTAATGATGTCCCTTAACACTCCCACTGACACTGAATGAGGCTCTTCCCCATTTATGTCTTTCGTAAAATCCATTGTACAATTCCAGTCCCTGCCGACCACCAGCGTCTCCTCAGGCGCTACCTGTGAGAGTTCCTGTCTAAGTTCCTGTCTTAGACACCCAAATAGAACCCCCCTCTCTCTCCGTGTTAGGTGCATAAACATTTATAAAGACAAAACCCATGTTGTTAATTTCTGCTTTCACAACAAGCAGCCTACCCCTACACACCTCCTTTGAGGAGCAAATCTTTATATGCAGACCCGGCCCATGGCTCAACACACTTGCCCCTTTCCAACAGAGCCTCCAATCAACTTAATTCACCTCATCACTATGCGTCTCCTGCAGAAACAACACCTGTATTTTTTGTTTGTTTTGCATATTCACCCAACACACTCCTCTTTCCTGCATCTCTGGCGCCATTTAAATTGAGCGATCCTACCCAAAGAGTCTCCATAAGAAGTGGGAGAAAAGCCAGCAAAGAAAGAGACCAATAGCAAAGCTCGAAAAGCCCCAGTGCCAAAAAGAAACTATACATCTTAACAGTGTCTGAAGGTGGGCCCTTACACACTGTTGTGACCCACTTCCTCAACCTAAACTGTTTCTAGGGTGAGAGGACACCATGCGCCTCACTTTTCATTGCATGTTGTACTGATCTTACAAACTTTCTCAGATCAGAAAAATAGCCTCAAGATGAACTTTTTTCCCCTTGGTCTCATTCAGGAATCTTGTCAGTTCCCTCAACGTGTACTTTGACCCATCTCCTTGACTGGCTGTCAGCTCTGGACCCATTGAAGAGAAGTCTGAAAAAAAACTCATCATCCTCTTCCTTAGACTTACTTTCCTCCTCATCTCCATCTCCCATCCTGACCACCTGCCCTTCCTCTCTGGTCAGGGCTTCCCCCCCAGCACCAGGCAAAGGTTCCATGGTGCCTATGACCACACCAGCCTCTCCCCTCCCACCTCCTTTCTTCTCCCCCCTTTTCCTTTTCTGCTTGACACCCCCAGTCTCTTACACTTCCCCACTATACTCTCCTCATCCACTAGCATAACCTGACTAAACCCAGCCTCATCTACACCACCCTCCATAGCATGACTCGGCCCAGCCTCATCTACACCATCATCTATAGCATGACAAGGCCCAGACTCAGCTACCCCATCATCTCTAGGGTGGCTAGATCTAGCCTTTGCTATATCGCTATCCATAGCATGACTAGACCCAGCATCCGCTACACCACCATCTCTAGCCTGACTAGGCCCAGCCTCATCTACACCACCTTCCCTGGCATGACTAGGCCCAGCTTCTGCTGTCTGAATCTCATTGCCCCCTGCACCTTGACCTTCCCCCACTGGCGCGTGTGCCCTCACCTTGTCTACAGCCTTTGTGGGCAAGGAAAACTCTTATGCCCCAAATCTCCATACTCAAAACACTGTAGACTATCCGTGCTGGCAAACCCTGTGTAGAGCCCCCCCATGCCTCACTTTAAAATGCATATATAGCTGTTGTTCATTTTCATTCAGAAACATAAACACTTGCCTCCGGAACGAAACAACGTGCTTAACGGCATCTGCCTGAAAACCTGCTGAAAACCCGCTAGCAAATTTACCAAAACGACTCAGTTCTTTCCTGATTTGATCATCCATAATAAACAGAGGCAAATTTGCAACTACTACCCTTGTCGAAGTGATAGAAAGAGGCAAAATTGGCATAAACACACCCCTTACAAATATCAAATTTGCTCTTTTCATGAACACAGCCACAGCATTATTCATTCTAGAAGCGGAGAGAGAGAGAGACTGTGTGCTATTTACCCACAGGTTGGCATTTATTTGGATGACTCATGTACTGGATGCAGCTCTGCAGAGTGGTCACGATAAAAATCAGATTTTAAACCTAACCTTATGTAACAGTCGTCGTATGAAGGAGAGGACCAAAGGTAAGTGTTGACTTTTAATACGAATAGTGAACACTGAAACTAACATTCCTGAACGGTGAAATAAAACACAGAACAGAAAATAAACACCCACGAAACACAAGTGGGGAAAGTCTACCTAAGTATGATTCTCAGTCAGAGACAACTAACGACACCTCCCTCTGATTGAGAACCATACCAGGCCAAACGCAAGCACAACATAGAAAATGGAACATAGACAACCCACCCAACTCACGCCCTGACCATACTAAAACAAAGACATAATAAAAGAACTAAGGTCAGAATGTGACACCTTAACTGAATCTTAACCACATGGGTAACCCTAATGCCTAACCATAACCTTAAATGAAGACCAAAAAGGTCGTATTTGATTTCATACATTTTTACATTATAGACCATTTTGACTTTGCAGCTGGCCCATCTAGCGGAAATCACTCAATTCTGCCTCAAGGGCGAGATTCATGGCAATAAACGTTAACCTGCTTTTTACCCTCCTCTCTTCCTCTGGTCAATCTTGACTTTATTATCCAGCAGTGTGTGGCTCTGAGATGATTGTGGTCATTAGGCTAACAGATCAATTCCATAAGAATAACAAACACTGGGGCTACCATAATCATTAATTAACAGGTCACGGTACAGTAGCTATCAGTAAAGCGCAATTTCATTTTGAAACACAATAATTGTTTGGAGATTGAAGACTCCCATAAACATCACCCTCATTTTTTGGTTACAGCCACAAGCTGTACTCCAAGCTCCCTCACAATCAGTATCCATTCAAAATGAGCATCGCTCTCCCTCTCTCTCTTTATCTCATCCCCCTTCTCTCTCATTTCCTCTCTCTATGTGTCACTCTATTTCATTATTAATGAGGAACAACAACATTCTTTGCAGGCAAGGAGTCTTTTCATGTGAACCATCCTCAACTCCCATAAGACATTGCATGATAGACAATGTTTTTGTACAGTATGCGTGTCTGAGGTCCCATTGTAGATGAAAAGCTTGTGAAAAGTACTATGACAGTACACATAGTAGGGAAAAAAATAGGCTGACTTGTACAAAAGTAGGCCAACCGCTACTATGTCGATCAATAAAAAGTAAATGGATTCACTTGATTCGCACAGTGAGCGAGTTTCCAACAACTCTAGATCCAAGCAGGCTCTTCTTTTTTGTGTTGCTTTAAATTACATAATTTATCCTTTTTAATAGCCGGCACATATCTCTCGTCTTCACCCATCACTTTCCCCTGGGAGCTAACCAAGACGTGTTGCCTGTTCACTGGCTAATTCCCAAATGACCATGCACCATAGAGATACACAGGGACTAGGGTACCATTTGGGATGCAGCCTGAGTCTCTGAGTCTGATGGTGACCCTCCCACCTGCCCTCCTGCTCCCCGGTCCCCTCTGCATTTTAAGTAGGCTAATTTCTCTGGTGATCTGGGATTTGTGAGTTTTTCGACTCAATTGAAGAAGCTGACACAGATCGGGTGGTTTTCACAGAGCATGGAATAGGTAACACTTCCTGTTGGACCCAATTAAACACTGTCACTTTGTCACTCAGTCAATCTTTGCCTGTCGTACTGTACAGTGCGTTCGTAAAGTATTCAGAACCCTCCCCCTTTTCCACAGTTTGTTACATTACACCCTTATTCTAATCAATCTACACACAATAACCCAAAATGACAAAGCGAAAACAGGTTGTTAGAAATTTTGGCAAATGTATTAAAAATTAATTCAGACAATTCGCTAAGAGACTCAAAATTGAGCTCAAGTGCATCCTGTTCCAATTGATCATCCTTCAGATGTTTCTACAACTTGATTGTGGTCCACCTGTGGTACATTATATTGATGGGACATGATTTGGAAAAGCATACTCCTGTCCATATAAGATCCCACAGTTGACAGTGCATGTCGGAACAAAAACCAAACCATGAGGCCGAAGGAATTGTCCATTTAGCTCAGAGACAGGATTGTGTCGAGGCACAGATCTGGGGAAGGGTACCAAAACATTTCTGCTGCATTGAAGGTCCCCAAGAAGACTGTGGCCTCCATCATTCTTAAATGGAAGAAGTGTGTAACCACCAAGAGTCTTCCTAGAGTGGGCCGCCTGGCCAAACTGAGCAATCAAGGGGAGAAGGCCTTGGTCAGGGAGATGACCAAGAACCAGATGGTCACTCTGACAGAGCTTCAGAGTTTCTCTGAGGAGATGGGAGAACATTCCAGAAGGACAACTAACTCTGCAGCACTCCACCAATCAGGCCTTTATTGTAGAGTGGCCAGACGGAAGCCACAGTAAAATGCACATGACAGCCCGCTTGGAGTTTGCCAAAAGGCACCTAAAGGACACTCAGACCATGAGAAACAAGATGTTATTTTCTGATTAAACCAAGATTGAACTCTTTGGCCGGAATGCCAAGCATCACGTCTGGAGGAAACCTGGCAACATACTTACGGTCAAGCATTGTGTTGGTAGCATCATGCTGTGGGGTTGTTTTTCAGCAGCAGTGAATGGGAGACTACTGAGGATAAAGGGAAATATGAAGGGAGCAAAGTACAGAGACATCCTTGATGAAAACCTGCTCCAGAGTGTTTAGGACCTCAGACTGAGGCGAAGGTTCACATTCCATCAGGACAATGACCCTAAGCACACTGTCAAGACAACACAGGAGTGGCTTCAGAACAAGTCTCTGAATGTCTGCTTTGAGTGGCCCAGCCAGACCCCAGACTTGAACCCAATCTAACGTCTCTGGAGAGACCTAATAATAGCTGTGCAGCTATGCTCCCCATCCAACCTGACAGAGCTTGAGATGATCTGCAGAGAAGAATGGCATAAATTCAGATGTGCCTAGGGTCATACACAAGAAGACTCAAGGGTGTAAAAGCTGGCAAAGGTGCTTCAACAACGTACTGAGTAAAGGGTCTGAATACTTATGTAAATGTTATATTTCAGCATTTGTTATTTTTTACCCCAGTTTTTGTTCCTGTTTTTGCTTTGCCATTATGGGGTGTTGTCTGTAGATTGATGAGGGAAAAAAGTATTTAACTCTCCTGTTGTGTTCGTTTCATGTTAATTCATTGTGTTCCCAATCCAAAATGATCGCCCCGTTATAGCTGATTATACATCCACAATAATACGTATATTATGACTTATTGTTGTGTTAGATCTTTTAAGCAACTTAAATTATTGTGAACATTACACGTTTTGAACTTCTATTTGCTATTTATGGCATGTAGGGCTCATTGACCTGAGCTCTCCTCCTCACCAGTGTCATACAGTATGTCGTTTGGTCATTGTGAGCCACAGAATGAATTGTGAGCAAGGCCTCAAAAAAGCTGCAAGAAAAGTTATATATATTATTGAAACAATGTTGCGATTCTTTGTGAGAATGCCAGCAGGTGCGGTTCCCATTGGGGAAGATTTTATTGGGGAAAGGTTCCCTTGGGGGTTGCCGAAGGGGAGTGAGGTGTGTGTGTGTGTGTGTGTGTGTGTGTGTGTGTGTGTGTGTGTGTGTGTGTGTGTGTGTGTGTGTGTGTGTGTGTGTGTGTGTGTGTGTGTGTGTGTGTGTGTGTGTGTGTGTGTGTGTGTGTGTGTGTGCATGTGTGTGTGTGTGTGTGTGTGTGTGTGTGTGCACTCAAGCACACATGCATGTGGGGGTCTGGGAGAGGAAGTGTGTCCATCTAATGAATGTGCATGTGCCTGAACTCAATTGTATGCACTAATTGTAGTCTCACCCATTCATTTCTAATGACAGGCCATTTTTGACAGGGAACACCACAGGTGTACAAAAGTGAAAGGATCACCCAAAATGTAATGAAAATCATCAACATGTATTTTGTGTGTTCAGATAACCTGTGTGGAGAAAGTCATGGAACCTTATGACAGTCAGATTAAATTGACTACATTCTTCAGAGAGAAAATCAGTCCAATTTGACGGGAACATAACAGGAGGGTTAATCCATTTTAGAATATCGCTGTGGAATGTGGAAAAAGGGTATGCACTGTATATCAGTCAAGTACTTTAGCTTGTAGTTAACGATGACAAGTCTAACCCTCAATACTAGATGTGTATTGCTGAGTAAATATTAAGAAAATATGTGTTATTCACAAATGCACGATAACACGTTTAAACAAAAGAGGATTGTTAATTAAATCTCTGTATCTGACTATCCTTTATGTAGTGTCTTTATATTTTTGTTTAAAACAAGTGTGAAGGCATGTGGGTAGATACATAACAAAACAACTCTCAGTTATGTTGTTCATAATTAATTCAGAATAAATCGTAGAGATGAGACAAGACAATTAGTAGTGAGAAGTCCTGTCTTGCCTAATAATGTAAAAAGTTTGCTGTTGGGCAGAACTCTTGGAGAAGCAGGCAGATTTATCAACTCAATGATCAATGACCACAGTTTGTTGCTTCTGATCATTACGATTTGCCTCATTAAATGACTAGCTCCGACTAACACTAACAATAACCAGGTTTCAGTTTGCGTCATGGTTCCACCAGTCACCAGAGGGCGGCAGAGACCGTCCTAGAGACATTAACGACACTCAGGTGTGTCCTATTTACTCAATATGATCTCCCTGATAAAGGTGGACTCGCGGAAGCTCGCTCCACACTACATAGGAGATTCAAGATCCTGAGTCGAATCAACCTGGTCACCTATTGTCTCCAGCTTCCCATGTCTATATGGGTCTGTACATCCTCCCATGTCTCCCGTCTTAACCGCTCTGGTATGCTAGCGTCCCACCTCGACAACAGCCAGTGAAATTGCAGGGCTCCAAATTCAAAAGAACAAAAATCCCATAATTACAATTGCTCAATCATACACCAATTTAAATATACACTTCTTGTAAATCCAACCACAGTTTCCGATTTCAAAAAAGGCTTTACTTTCAAAAGTTAGTGATTAGTTAGTGAAGATCACGGGTGAACAGCCACAATCGTTTGCCTGGTGTTGGTGTCGGGCAGATGAGAGGACTAAGGAGGATTGCGCTCTGTTCTAAGTGTGACAACATAGTTTAATGAATGCCTCCGGTAATGGCACCCTCGAACTGACACTCGAACGGCGATAGTCCAGTTGTCGAATTTGGCAGTATGTTATGAGCATACTCCGCCAAGACTAGGAAGTTGCTCCAGTTGCTGGTCTGAGTAGAGACGATGCAGCGGAGGAAGTTATCCAGCTCCTGGATGGCCCGCTCAGTTTGCCAATTCGACTGAGGGTGGAACCCCGAGGAGAGCCTCACCGATGCCCCCAACAGGGAGGGTGTCCAATACCATGCGACAAACTGGGGAACATGTTCTGAGACAATGTCCTTGAGAAGTCTCTGTAGTCGAAAGACATGGGTAACAATGAGACCAGCGGTCTCCCTTGCTGAAGGCAACTTGGGTAAGGCGATGAAATGGGCTGCCTTGAAGAACCGATTGACGACCCCCAGAATAGTGGTATACCCTTGAGATGGAGGTAACCCTGTGAAGTTGACAGACAGATGAGACCAGGGCCGGCTGGGGATGGGCAGAGGTTGGAGCAACCCGGCCGGTCGCTGACGTGCAGACTGGCTTTGGACACAGATGAAACAGGATCTGGCATCCTCCATCATGTTGGGCCACCAGAATTTCCAAGTCAGGAACTCCAGTGTCCAATTAACCCCTGGATGCCCAATTAATTTAGAGATCGCGGAACGTAAAGTCTGCTAGTGGGTCCCCCGCCGGGGTCAGGTTCTCAGGTCTGGGCTTGACGGACCGTGGTCTCAGTACTCCACATCACAGAGGCCACAATGTGTGAGCTGGGGATGACAGTCTCTGCATCCCTCTCCTCTTTAGAGACATCATGTTGGCGGGACGGGGCGTCTGCCTTCTGATTCTTGGATCCCCGAAGAACGGCTAGCGTGAAATCAAACCTGTTAAAAAACAGAGCCCATTTAGCCTGTCGAGTGTTCAACATCTTGGTTTCTTGAATAGAGACCAAGTCCTTATGGTCCGTCCAGATCACAAAGGATGAGGTTCTCCCTCCAACCAGTGTCTCCACCCCTCAAGAGCCCAATTAACTGCAAGAGCTCCTGGTTGCCTACATTGTAGTTGCATTCCTCTGGTGAGAACTGCTTGGAGAGAAAGGCGCATAGGTACAGTTTCTTGTCCTCCTCATTCCACTGTAAAAGGACCACCCCTGCCCCATTGTCTGAGACGTCCACCTCCACCACAAAGGGATAAGTCGGATCAGGATGAACGAGGATGGGTCCAGTGGTGAAATGTCCCTTGAGAGCCCTGTCAGCCTCGGGGTCGAGCAAAATCAGGTCAGGGATTTTAGGGTTAGAACCGTGAGAGGCGCTGCCACCTCACCAAAGTTGCGTATTAAAAAGCTGTAAAAATGGGCAAACCCGAGAAACCTCTGGACCTGCTTGAGTGAGGTGGGATAGGGCCAGTCGGCAACCGCCTCAATCTAAAGGGGCTTCATTTGGATGCCTGAGGTAGATAGAATGTGACCCAGGAAGGAAACCTGGGATACGTGGAACTCACACTTCTCTATCTGACATAGTTGACTCTGCAGGAGGCATCTGATGACTTGGCAGCCGTGCAGTATGTGTTCAAGAAGGGTTTTGGAGAAGATCAAGATGTCCTCGGGGTAAACAAAGATGAACCGATTCAACATATCCCTCAGGTTGTCATTGACCGATGCTTGAAAGACTGTCGGTGAGTTTAATATTCCAAAGGTCATGACTAAATACTCACTGTGGACACAATGGGTGTTAAAGGCAATCTTCCACTCGTCTCCCTCCCCGATTCTCACCAGATTGTTAGCGTTGTGGAAGTCCAGTTTGGTGAATAAATGGGCCCCTTGGACCAACTCCAATGCTGAGAACATCAGGGGCAGGGGGTAACGATTCTTGATCTGGTTCAGCCCTCTGTAATCGACGCAAGGACAAAGGCCTCCATCCTTCTTACCCAAGAAGAAGGAGCATGCACCAGCAGGGCATGTAGAGGGGAGAATAAAACCTGCCTCCAGTGACTCCCGGATGTATTTGTCCATGACTGCTGCTTCAGGGGTCTAGAGCGAGTACAGATGCCTTCTATGGCACAATCGTAAGAAAGATGGGGCGAAGGGTGGCGGCCTGCCTCTTACTGATGGCCTACAGGAGGTCAAAGTAATTGGGAGGGAGAGCGGAAAGGTCTTGGTCATCTAGGGATGCAGGAGGCCACAGTGAGGCTCTTGGTGGGGTCTTAGACATTTAGTCTTACCCCAGCCTAGCATTTGTCCAGCGGACCAGGAAAATACTTGCGAAAGTATTCACCCCCTTGGTATTTTTCCTATTTTATTACCTTACAAACTGGAATTAAAATTGATTGTTTGGGGGTTTGTATAATTTGATTGAAGATGCAAAATATGTTTAATTGTGAAACAAACAAATGAGACAAAAAATTAAAACTTGCGCGTGCATAACTATTCAGCCCCTCTACAAAGTCAAAACTTTGTAGAGCCACCTTTTGCAGAAATTATAGCTATACGTCTCTTGGGGTATGTCTCTATAAGCTTCCCACAGCTAGTCACTGGGATTTTTGCCCATTCTTCTAGACAAAACTGCTCCAGCTCCTTCAAGTTGGATGGGTTCCGCTGGTGTACAGCAATCTTTAAGTCATACTACAGATTCTCAAGTAGATTGAGATCTGGGCATTGACTAGCCATTCCAAGACATTTAAATGTTTCCCCTTAAACCACTCAAAACAGGTTTCCCTCAAGAATGTCCCTGTATTTAGCGCCATCCATCATTCCTTAAATACTGACCAGTTTACCAGTCCCTGCCGATGAAAAATATCCCCACAGCATGATGCTGCCACCACCATGCTTCACTGTGGGGATGTTATTCTCTGGGTAATGAGAGGTATTGGGTTTGCACCAGACATAGCATTTTCCTTGATGACCAAAAAGCAATATTTTTGTCTCATCTGACCAGAGTACCTTCTTCCGTATGTTTGGGGAGTCTCGCACATGCCTTTTGGCGAACACGAAATGTGTTTGCTTATTTTTTTCTTCAAGCAATGGCTTTTCTTCTGTGGACTGCACGGCTTAAAGTGGTCCTATGGACAGATACTCCAATCTCCACTGTGGAGCTCCTTCAGGGTTTTCTTTGGTCTCTTTGTTGCCTCTCTGATTAATGTCATCCTTGCCTGGTCTGTGAGTTTTGGTGGGCAGCCCTCTCTTGGTAGGTTTTTTGTGGTGCCATATTCTTTCCATTTTTTAATAATCGATTAATAATCGTGCTTTTTGGGATGTTCAAAGTTTCTGATATTTTTTAGAACCCAACCCTGATATGTGCTTCTCCACAACTTTGTCCCTGACCTGTTTGGAGAGCTCCTTGGTCTTCGTGGTGCCGCTTGCTTGGTGGTGTTGCAGACTCTTTGGCCTTTCAGAACAGGTATATATGTACTGAGATCATGTGACACTTAGATTGCACACCAAGTGGACTTTATTTAACTAATTAGAAGGTAATTGGTTGCATCAGATATTATTTAGGGACGTCAAAGCAAAGCGGGTGATACATATGCACTCACCACTTTTCCATGTTTTATTTTGTAGAATCTTAATAAGAAACATGTCATTTTTTTCACTTCATTGTTTTGTGTATGTCCATGACATGAAATACAAATAAAAATCCATTTAAATTGCAGGTTTTAATGCAACAAAATAAGTACTTTTACAAGGCACTGTAGTGGGTTATGTTGCGCTATCCAGGGGTACCATAGGATAAGGGGGTTCTAAGGACCAGTGATCAACAGAAAACTAAGAGTCTCAGAATGGTTCACCCCAGCCAGCAGTAGAATGGGCTTGGTCGGATATTCCACCTGACCAGAGCCAATCTGGCATACATCAAGGGCTTGAATCTGCAGAGGGATGGGATATTTCATGCAGGGGATCTGTAACTCTTTTGGGATGTCTTGATCAATTCAATTGAGGCTAAGACTTGAATCTGGTGCTGACTGTTGTCCTAGTGGAGAGTTGCAGGTAGTAACAGATGGTGACTGGGTAGCCAGGAGGTAACTGCACAGTTTGCCAGGGTCTTCCCCTGTCTTGGCGAGCCCTGGCATTTCCCATCAGCTCTGGGCAGGTAGCACGGAGATGGCTGAAAACTCTGCAGTAGAGGCAACAGTCTTCGCGCATGCGCCTGTCACCCTCCTGTGAGCTCAGATGTGTGCATCCCAGCTGCATGGGCTCCTCAATGCTGGGTTCGGGGGGCTTGGGGTGCTCAAAAAAATGGAAAAATAGGGTGGTGGAGGATTTTCCTCGATTTTCCTCGGGTTTTTGCCTGCCATATCAGTTCTGTTATACTCGCAGACATTAAAGCGCTCTCTCACGTGTTTTCGGAGGCGGTTGCCGATCCTGATTGCCAGCGTTATCAGGGACTCAAGGTTCTCTCCCAGTTCTCGAGAGGCCAGTTCATCCTTGATGGAGTTAGACAACCCATGGTGGTAAGCAGTGATCAGTGCCTCCACATTTAACACACTCTCAGCGGTGAGGGTGCGGAACTCAATGCCAAAGTCAGCCACTGGTCTGGCACCTTGGTCAAAGACTCGTCGCAGCTCGGCAGTGAAGGCTAATATAGGGCTGCAGGACGGTGGATGCTGTTCCCATACCACCGTTGCCCACGCCAGGGCCTTGCCCAACAGTAGTGAGGTTATGTAGGTGAACATGGCCTGATCGGTGTGGAGCGATGAGGACTGTAGCTCGAACACCAGAGATTACTGGGTGAGGAACACCTTGCATCCTCCCGGGTGGCCATCATATTGCTCGGGGACTGGGATCTTGGGTTCACGGTGCAGGTTCGCTGGGGGAACTACAACGTCGCCTGTAGCACTGGGTGATGAGACTTGGGCATTGGCTCCTCCTCAGTTGGGATTGGACTATGGTTGGAGGGAGTCTGTAAGTGCCCAGAGGGTTTCTGATATATGGAAGAGTTGTTCTTGCTGCCGCCCCAGCAGTGCTCTTTGGTGGGTTACAACAGTCTTGATCTGGGGGGGATCTCTGCTGGGTCGATGTTGTATGCTGAAGCTTGCTGTGACATGGTGAGGTTGAGACTCAAGTATCGAGTACCACATGAGGAATCAGTATTTAAGGATAAACATAATACTTTATTGAGAACCGGTAACGGAAGGATGACAGTAACACTGGAAAAACTAAAAGACTAAAAACTAAGTCACAAACTCACTCAGGAGACGAACACACACGGCACACAATTCAAGCTTTAGCAAATGACAACAGAAAACACACCTCTTTTAATCGCTATTTCTGACTTTTGTGAGCCCTCTCCTTGGCTGGATCTTCATCAGATAGCACTCATGGGACTTCGTGTTACACAATAAATGTATGTTTTGTTCGATAAAGTTCATATTTATATCCAATAATCTCAGTTTACATTGGCGCGTAATGTTCAGAAATGCATAGTCTCAAAGAAACATCCGGTGAAACTGCAGAGAGCCACATCAAATAACAGAAATACTCATCATAAACATTGATAGAAGATACAAGTGTTAAACGTACAAATAAAGATAATCTTCTCCTTAATGCAACCGCTCAGATTTCAGAAGGGCTTTACGGCAAAAGCTCACTTTGTGATTGTGTTAGGTCAATGCCTAACTACAGAAACCCATACAGCCATTTTCCAGCCAAGGAGAGGGCTCACAAAAGTCAGAAATAGCATTAAAATGAATCACATACCTTTGATGATCTTCATCAGGTGGCACTTCCAGGTCTCCATGTTTGACAATAAATGTTTGTTTTGTTCGATAATGTCTTTATGACCAAAAACATCCTTTTTGTTTGCGCGTTTTGTCCATTAATCCGAATGCACGTGCACTAAGTCCAGACGAAAAGTCTATTAAAAGTACAATAAAAGTTGCCAAACAAAGCTTAAAATCCATCCTCCGGTTGTTTTTCTCATAAATAATCAATAATATTTCAACCGGACAAAATCTTTGTCAATAGGAAAGGAGAAACAAGAAAGGCGTGTTCCAGATCAGGCGCTTGGCTGATGTCTGGAAACTTCCACTGGCCTCTCATTGAAAGTGCTGTATCTCCCTAATTTTTCAGAGTAAAAGCCTGAAACAATGCCTAAAGATTGATCACATGTAGAAGAAGCCATAGAGCTCGTGAACTGGGTCCAAAGTCTTTGTATGGTGGATAGGCTTTCAATGGAAAAACAGCCTTTCAAAATAATAGTACTTCCTGGTTGGATTTTCCTCGGGTTTTCGCCTGCCATATCAGTTATGTTATACTCGCAGACATTATTTTAACAGCTTTGGAAACTTTTGTGTTTTCTATCCAAATCTACTAATTATATGCATATCCTGGGCCTTATCAGCTTCTGGGCCTGAGTAGCAGGCAGTTTATTTTGGGCACGCTTTTCATCCAAAATTCCGAATGCTGCCTCCTACCCTAGTGGTGTTAAGCTGGTAAGGACCAGTCCCTTCTCTCCCCCACACATGTCCCTCCGCCCCCTCGTTTTGTCGATGGTCGCCTGTTCTACACTGTCTGGCGTCTATCGGAGGCTCGTCGGTTCCGAGGCGGTTCCTTTGCTGGAGCTTGAATTGTGTTCCTTGTGTGTTTGTCTCTTGAGTGAGTTTTTGAGACATAGTGTTTGTTGTTTACCCAGTGTAACTGTAATCCTTCCATTACCGTTTCTCAATAAAGTATTATGTTTATCCTTACACACTGATTCCTCGTCTGGTCTCTTCTGATGATGGAAAAGAAAACGTATTTGCACCTGGTTCCAATAAATATTATGTGTTTCTTGCAGTAGAACCTGGAGGAAATCTAAAATGTAGTAGTCTGTATTAGTTGTTTTTTTCAGATCAAAATATCAAGAGACACACAAAGGCTGCGCCCTCAGAGCAGTGTGGACTGTGGACCACAAAATCAAGAGCCCCCGACGTGGGCGAAAGCAAGAGAAGAGCTTTGGTAATCTCCTCTAACCCCGTTCACCCTGGAGATTGTCCTCCTTTGGAAATGTCCAGTCAGACAAAGAGGGGGATAGTGCGATGGTATCAACTGTAATAGACTGGTGGGGATTGAAGGAAAGGCTAACCACCTCACTCACTCAAATGGCCCTGGGTTCAACGAAGACAGCTCCTTCTCAATTATTTTTATAAATTAACAGGCTTGTTCTATTGGGATCTAGCACAGACTATCAGGAATGGATGTAACTGCTCGAGCAAGTCAGTGGAGGAGGAGATTCAAGGATTGTTCGTGTGTCAAAGTTTCAGGGCACCTTTCAGGCAGGTGCATTTTGTTAAGGTAACTAATTTTGTAGGAAGAGCAGTACATGCATCATGCCTTTATTGTCTTTGGTAGTATATCAATCAAATCAAATCAATTAATTGTATTTATAAAGCCCTTTTTAAATCAGCAAACCCCAAATATATGACACTGAACACATTGGCAATTTAAGAGGGAATCACATCCATAATACATATCTTTTTAGTGAAATAATTATTTTAGCATTGGGCTCTGGCACTATTGCTATTGAATGTAAGTGCTTGTGTTCCAGAAATATTGTAGTATATAGTGTGGTAAATATTGTTGAAAACAACAACGACAAACGTGTTGGTGATTAACCCATAGCCTTTTGAAGCATCCCTAGATTGTACAGATTGTATCTTTAAAGTTCAGTGCTACTTGTTTTTGCTGTTGTTTTTATTGTTGAAGTATACGCCTAGTGAGCTTCCTTCGTTGTCCATCTTCCTGGGAAGGGAAGGATGCTGATGATTCATTTTCAGACACAATAGCTACAGTGCCTTCAGAAAGTATATACACCCCTTTACTTTTTCCACATTTTGTTGTGTTACAGACTGAATTTAAACATATATTTTGTCACATTGATCTACACACAATACCCCCTAATGTCAAAGTGGAATTTTGTTTGAAGAACATAAAAAAAACTACAACAATGAAAAGCTGGAATGTCTTCATCAATAACTATTCAACTCTTTATTATGGCAAGCCTAAATAAGTTCAGGAGTAAAAATTGCTTTAACAAATCACATAATAAGTTGCAAGGACTCATTCTGTGTTAAGCAATAGTGGTTAACATACTTTTCTTATAGTATGTTTAAAACTTCTTCGGGATAGGGGGCAGTATTCGGAAGTTTGGACAAAAGAGGTGCCCAAAGTAAACTGCCTGTTACTCAGGCCCAGAAGGTAGGATAAGCATATAATTGGTAAATTGGATAGAACACTGAAGTTTTGAAATCTGACAAAATAATGTCTGCGAGTATAGCAGAACTGATATGGCAGGTAAAAAACCCAGACAATCCATCCAGAATTTTTTTTGCAGCTCACCACTGATTACAATGGCTGGCAATGGGAATATAAAAGGAATACCTCCCAGATTGCAGTTCCTTGGGCTTCCACTAGATGTCAATAGTCTTTAGAAAGAGTTTAAGGGTTGTTATTTGAAAAAGGAGCTAGAATATGTAGTTTTTGTATGTGGCTCCCACTTCGTTATTCATATCTAATTAATATACTATTCTCCGTCTTAAATTGTATCATTTATTTACATATTAGGGTACCTGACGATTGATTAGAAACGTTGTTTGACTTGTTTATAAGAAGTTTATTGATAACTTATTCATTTGTATGCATTTTGAATGAGGGAAACCGGTGGATTACTGAGTCAAGCACGCCAACTAAACTGACTTTTTTTGTGATATAAAGAAGGACTTTATTGAACAAAAGGACAATTTTTTATGTAGATGGGACCCTTGTGATTGCAACCAAATTAAGTTCTTCAAAGGTAAGTGATTTATTTTATTGCGATATCTGACTCTGAGCCTCTGCTTGGTTGGAAATGTATGTAATGCCTTTGTGAGCGGGGCGCTGTAATCAGATAATCACATGGTGTGCTCTTGCCTTAAGCCTTTTTGAAATCTGACAAAGCGGCTGGATTAACAAGAAGTTAAGCTTTTAAATGATGTATGACATTTTCATGAATATTTCATATTACGATTTTTGTCATTTGAATTTCCCCGGATGTTGTCGTGGCCGGGCGCTAGAGGTACGCCTATCCCAAAGAGGCTCCCTCAATCAAAGTAATGAATTTCAAGCACAGATTCAAACACAAAGACCAAGAACATTTTTTAATGCCTCACAAAAAAAGGGCACCAATTGGTATATTTGTTTTAAAGAACTCTGCAGTGGCTGAATATCCCTTTGAGCATGGTGAAGTTATAAATCAGGCTTTAGATGGTGTATCAATAAACCCAGTCACTACAAAGATACAGGCGTCCTTCCTAACTTAATTGCCGGAGAGGAAGGAGACTGCTCAGGGATTTCACCATGAGGCCAATGGGGATTTTAAAACAGTTACAGAGTTTAATGGTTGTGATATGAGAACTGATGATGGATCAACAACATTGTAGATCAAATTAAATTGTATTTGTCACATTTGCCGAATACAGCAGGTGTAGAACTTACCGTGAAATGCTGACTTACAAGCCCTTAATAACCAACAATACAGTTTTATGAAAATATTTACTAAATAAACTAAAGTTATAAAAAAGAGGAAAAAAGAAACACAATAACGAGGCTATATACAGGGTGTGCCAGTACAGAGTCAATGAGCGGGGGTATAAGTTAGACAAGGTAATTTGTCCATGTAGGGGGTGGGGGGGTGTCCGGGTGACCAATCATTATTCAGCAGTCTTATTGCTTGGGGGTAGAAGCTGCTAAGGAAGCTTTTGGACTGAGACTTGGCCCTCCGGTATGGCTTTCCATCCGGTAGCAGAGAGAACAGTCTATGACTTGGATGATTGGAGTCTTGGACAGTTTTTTGGGCTTTCCTCTGACACCACCATATAGGTCCTGGATGGTAGGAAGCTTGGCAACAGTGATGTACTGGGCCGTACACACTATCCTCTGTAGCGACTTGCGGTCGGATGCCGAGCAATATCAGGTGGTGACGCAACCAGTCGGGATGCACTCTATGGTGCAGCCGTACAACCTTTTGAGGACCCATGACAAATCTTTTCAGTCTTCACAACTGTCCTGGTGTGTTTGGAACATCATAGATCATTGGTGAGGTGGACACCAAGGACCTTGAACATCTCATACCGCTCAACGGCAGCCCCAACAATGTGAATGGAGGCATGTTCAGCTCTCACTTTGCTGTAGTCCAAGATGAACTCCTTTGTCTTGCTCACGTTGAGGGAGAGGTTGTGTCGTCAGCAAACTTAATGATGGTTTTGGAGTCGTGCTTGGCCAATCAGTCGTTCGGTGAACAGGGAGTACAGGAGGGTCCACCATGTTGAGGATCAGCATGGCAGATGTGTTGTTGCCTAGTGTTGTGGAACTGTCAGTACTGAGAGAGACTTGAACCATTATTAAACCAATCATCTTTATTTAACATTGATTCATTATTGCAATGTGTGTTGCTAAGTGCTTAACTGATAATGAAAAAACAGAGATCTTTTATAGGCCCTAAAAAAATGCTTAGTCAGTCACTTCTACCCTTCCCATAAGCCACCTTGGTCCATCTCCTGGTCATCAGCACGGTATGTAGTTTTACTTCCAATCTGACTTAGTTTCGCAGATGCCAGGAAGATGAGACAATGAGGCATTGTTCTAAACTCTTCCAGGCTCTCTCTATCTCAGGTCACACGGGAGACATGGTCACCTCATTGTCAGCTCAAGCTATCTCCAGCAAAACCTATTTCATTGACCAGACCCCCAGACTAACTGCAGGGAGATAGAGTGCAAACCATCTCTTTAACACAACATTAGTATGACAGAAATGTATATTTTATTTGTTAAGTAATTAATTGTTAAATATCCAACAAATGAGGTAAATACGTAATATTTCTATCCTGTCACACTACGCTTACCACCTGGAGGGTGGCCCGTCAGGAAGTCCAGGATCCAGTTGCAGAGGGAGTTGTTTAGTCCCGGGATCCTTAGCTTAGTGATGAGCTTGGTGTGGGCACCATGGTGTTGAACGCTGATCTGTTGTCAACCTGTTGTCAATGAACAGCATTCTCACATAGGTGTTCCTTTTGTCCAGGTGGGAAAGGGAAGTGTGGAGTGCAATAGAGATTGCATCATCTGTGGATCTTGTTGGGGCGGTATGCAAATTGGAGTGGGTCTAGGGTTTCCGCGATGGTGGTGTTGATGTGAGCCATGACCAGCCTTTCAAAGTACTTCATAGCTACTGATGTGAGTGCTATGGGGAGGAAATTGTTTAGGCAGGTAACCTTTTCTTTCTTGGGTACAGGGACTTTGGTGGTCTGTTTTAAACATGTTGGTATTACAGACTCAGTCAGGGAGAGGTTGAAAATGTCAGTGAAGACATTTACTAGTTGGTCCATGCATGCTCTGAGTACACGTCCTGGTAATCCATCTGGCCCTGCGGTCTTGTGAATGTTGACCTGTTTAAAGGTCTTGCCCACATCGGCTATGAAGTGTGTGATCACACGGTCGTCCGCAACAGCTGGTGATCTCATGCATGCTTCGGTGTCGCTTGCCTCCGAGCGAGCATAAAAGGCATTTAGCCTGTCTGTTAGGCTAGCATCACTGGGTAGCTCGCGACTGGGTTTCCCTTTGTAGTCTGTAATAGTTTGACAGCCCTGCCTCATCCAACGAGCATCATAGCAGGTGTGTTAGGATTCAATCTTAGTCCTATATTGACAATTTTCCTGTGCGATGGTTCGTCTGAGGGCCTATCGGGATTTCTTATAATCGTCCAGAATCGTGTCCCGCTCCTTGAAAGCAGCAGCTCTAGCCTTTAGCTCAGTGCGGATGTAATCCATGACTTCTGGTTGAAATATGTGCCTACTGTCACTGTGAGGACGACGTTGTCAATGCACTTATTGATGAAACGGCTGACTGAGGTGGAATATTCCTCAATGCTATTGGATGAATCACGCTAGCATCTCACCTTGCTCTAAGAGGTTAATATTAGACATAGCGCACCAGCTGTCATTGACAAATGGACACACACCCCACCCCTGGTCTTACCGGACATAGCTGTCATGTCCTGCTGATGCACGAAAAACCCAGCCATATATTATCTGTGTCGTCATTCAGCTACGACTTGGTGAAACATAAGATATTACCGTTTTCATTGTCCTGTTGGTAGGATAGTCTCGAATGGAGCTCATCCAGTTTATTATCCAGTGATTGAACGTTGTCCAATAGAACGGATGGTAGAGGTGGGTTACCCACTCGCTGACTAATTATTTTCTTCATGTGAATGAAGAGATTTGTGTTCGGGAGCAACAATATATCCTTCGCATCAGACTCATTAAAGAAAAACATCTTTGTCCAGTTAGAGGTGAGTAATCGCTGTTCTGATATCCAGAAGCTCTTTACCGTCATAAGAGACATGTATCATTATGTACAAAAAAGTTACAATGTGAAAAAAACACAAAATAGCACAATTGGTTAAGAGCCAGTAAAACGGCCGCCATCCCCTCTGGCACCATTCTTTCATTGCATTGTTAGTTCACCATACCAAAGTAAATGACTGAGTGAAAAGACGAATGTCTGTACAGAATACAAATATTCCAAAACATGCATCCTGTTTGCAATAAGGCACTTAAGTAATAATTTTGTCCTACATACAAACACAACACATAACTGAGTAGCAGACTTCTTATTTTAAAAGTTCCTGAGTGGTCTAGTTACAGGTTTAACTTACCCCATGTGTGGTGTTAATGTTTTTGTTATTCACCCAATGTTCGTGGGTCTATTGGACCCACAACATTATTGGGTTTTTAAAACAATTCAGCCATAACAATTGATGTAAAAATACGTATTACTTAGATGTTGTCAATTACAAGCAATATAAACAGCACACATGGTTAATATTTGCCATTTACCTCTGCTAGATTATATTTATCAATATATATGTTTTATTATAAAGACTTGGGTGGAATAAATCATGTTTATCTTCATCAAACATAAATGAAACAAGGTTTGATTCACTTTTAATGTTTATTGCTTAGACCTGAACAAACTGGAAGAACCAATTTAACAAACAGTATTTATAAATGAGCCCCATTAAACACAAATTAAGGCTGGTCAACACACCACATGAGATACAGAGGTTTACTGTGTGTGTGTGTGCAAATATATTTCTTGCACTTGATGCATGTGTACTGCATCCTCTATTTTTTGACATTCAGATTTTTCCTCCTGCAGGCTTCTGATGAGCAAGCTGCTGATTGGCTGGTCCTGGGGCTGGTTGAGGGTCAATCTCATCCTCTTCTTCCAACTCACTGTCAGACTCTAAATTGACAGAGACATGATCCTCATATTCGGAAAATTCTTCATCTTCCAAAGTGGAAGATGCTCTTTCCACACGAAATTCTCTCTCTGCAAAGAAATGTGTCTAAGGCCCTCTGAGCTGAAACTAATTTTGCCATACTGATTGATTGTGTAAGGAACCAAACATGCAAAGCTATTTATTTGTTCTGTCCCTCCCCCAGTTTGCACCTGGCTGGGGTAAAAATATAGAATTCTTTAAAATGTATTGAAATATTGTATTGTAATAACATTGTGCAGGTTCCCCACAAGATATTGTGTAGTTTCACACACAACAAAGGGTAAAGAGTGCGAGAAAAGCGGGAGACAAGCAGACAGGTATGGACTGGCACAGGGAGTGCACTCAATGAAAATGCGTTACTTTACATGTTCCTCAGAGAAAATGAGCCAAGGCCAATGAGTCTCAGGTTGAAAAAATTGTTCAATTAATAATTGTAATTTTAGTAAACATTGAAAATGGGTCCCACAGACCCAAACAAGGGTTAAATTGGCTTGACAATATTCTTGCTAGCAACTACAACAACCAACTTGGCAGAGCTTGAATAATGTTTTTAAGAATAATGGGCAAATATTGTATTATTCAGGTGTGCAAGACTTACCCCAAAGGACTCACAGCAGTAATCGCTACAAAAGGTGTTTCTAACATCAAATACAATAAAATAAAATATATTGGTCACATAAACATGGTTAGCAGATGTAAATGTGAGTGTTGCAAAATGCTTGTGCCTCTAGTTCCGACCATGCAGTAATATCTAACAAGTAATCTAACAATTTCACAACAACTACCTGTTACTGAGTCAGTATGTTGGCAGCAGTACTGTCTAAGAGGGTGAATACTTATCTAATCAAGATACACTGAGTATACCCTCCGCCTTTTGCCCTCAGAACATCCTCAATTCGTCAAGCATGGACTCTACAAGGTATCAAAAGTGTTCCACAGGGATGCTGGCCCATGCTTATTCCAATGCTTCCCACAGTTGTGTCAAGTTGACTGGATGTCCTTTGGGTGGTGGGCCATTCTTGATACCCCTTGGAAACTGTTGATCGTGAAAAATCCAGCAGCATTGCAGTTCTTGGCAAAAAAAAACGGTGCGCCTGGCACCTACTACCGTACCCTGTTAAAAGGCACTTACAATTTGTGTCTTGCCATTCACCCTCTGAATAACACACAGACACAATGCATGTCTCTGTTCTCTCAAGGCTTAAAAGTATTTCTTTAACCTGTCTCCTCCCCTTCGTCTGCACTGCTTGAAGTGGATTTAACAGGGGACATCAATAAAGGATCAATAGCTTTGTCATGGAAAGAGCAGGTATTTTTGATGTTTTGTACACTCAGTGTATATCAGTGTTGTTTTTTCATACATGTTTAAATACATGTAAAATAAATAAATACATGTTGACTTTAGTGTTTTGTTCTAGATTTGTAACACAACAAGGCTTTGTAACACTTGAAAATTTGGAAAAATGTAAGGGGTGAAAAATACTTTCCGTACTTTTTGGAAGAGTGCCGAATATCCAGAGCCAAAACACATTTTATACTTCTTAGTAGGGTTGTGCTCATTGTTCATAAACAATGCTCAGTGTGTGATTGCTCTGGAGCGATGTGCCTTTGTGAGTAAAGCAGGAATAAGCAACCGTAAATGTCAGATCCTCCGTCTTTGTGTTGTTTTAATGGAAAGTGTGTCCATGTGCCAAGGTCTTCTGCTTCTTTGGGAGCCTGGGTTAAGTAATGCCCCGGCTCCATTTAATATCTTGGAACCTCAATGGCCTAGACCCACCATTGTACTGTATGTACGGTGTGCCAGGTAAACGTCTTAGTCTGTGTCTCAAATGTCACCCTATTCCCTATATATAGTGCACACATTTTGACCAGAGCCCTATATGCCCTTGTCAAAAGTAGTGCACTAAATAGGGAATAAAGTGCAATTTGGGACATATGTCTTGGAATATCTCATATCTGAGGAATTTTAAAATGAATGAACAGTAAAGGTTACGGTTATTTCATGCATGAGTACTGTATGGGCTAAGGTGAAATCAAGCATGCATTCCTTCCCTATCGAGTTCACTTCCGTAGCTATTCATGGAATAAGTTTTGAAAGGTTAAATTCTTTCCAGATTCCAGACAGTCTTGAACAGTGCACAAGATATATCAACGTATGGAATGTGTGTTATGCTGCCAATGGTAGCCTATGCCATGTGATAGACAGACACATGACTGACTACTGTATACTTTGGCATCACAAGGCCACCCTGTTGTGATGTTTTTTTTTTGTCACAGCTATTTGCCGGCCAGCACAGCATACTCTTATTGTATGCTAAAAGCCATCTATCTCTGCTGTGAGATGGAAGACTACTGTAGTGTGGAGATCAGCTGGACAGGATCTGTCACGCCCTGGTCGAAGTATTTTGTGTTTTTCTTCATGTATTTGGTCAGGCCAGGGTGTGACATGGGTTTTTGTATGTGGTGTGTAGCTTAGTGGGATTGTAGCTTAGTGGGGTGTTCTAGGAGAGTCTATGGCTGTCTGAAGTGGTTCTCAATCAGAGGCAGGTGTTTATCGTTGTCTCTGATTGGGAACCATATTTAGGCAGCCATATTCTTTGGTTGTATTGTGGGTGATTGTCCTGAGTGTCTAGATGTCCTTGTGCTCTGTTAGTTGACACAAGTATAGGCTGTTTTCGGTTTTCGTTTCGTTTGTTTTGTAGTGTTTGTGTTTATTCGTGTTTACGTTGTTTAAATAAACATGGATCGCAATCGACACGCTGCAGTTTGGTCCGACTCTCCTTCACCATATGAAAACCGTGACAGAATCACCCACTGTAAACAGACCAAGCGACGTGTCAACAGTCAGGAGCAGCCCAAAGAGGAGATGCGTATTAAGGATTTCTGGACATGGGAGGAAATCCTCGACGGGAGAGGTCCCTGGGCTAAACCAGGGGAGTGTAGCCGCCCAAAGGTGGAACAGGTGGAGGCAGCGAGGAGAGCAGAGGCAGCCGGAGAGAGGAGCCGGCGATATGAGGAGGGAGCACGGCAGTGCGACAGGTACGAGAGGCAGCCCCCCCAAAAAATTGGGGGGGGACAGACGAGGTGTGGTACTAGGCCAGGTAGCAGACCTGAGCTCACGCCTCGTGCTTATTATAAGCAGCGCATTACTGGTCAGGCACCGTGTTATGCGGTTAAGGTCAGGCACCAGTGCGCTATAGGGCAACCCCTGAAAGTGCCATGCGAGTGTGGGCATTGAGCCAGGGCGTATGGTGCCTGCTCAGCGGGTCTGGTCGCCGGTACTCAGTTTTGGTCCAGGTTATCCTGCGCCGGCTCTGCGTGCTGTGTCTCCGGGGCGCTGGGAGGGTGCAGTGCATCCTCTGCCTGCGCTCCGCTCGTGCCGGGCAAATGTGGGAGTGGAGCCTAAGGGAGAGGTGCGTGTAGTAAGCACTAGATCTCCCTTGCTTACCCACAGCCCGGTTCAACCTGTGCCTGCACTCTGGAGGGTCCAGGCTAGAGTAGTTGTCCAGCCTGGGGAAGTGGTGCCAAGGTTGTGCACCAGAGCTTCAGTGCTCCCCCACAGCCCGGTCCTTCAGGCTCCTCCTAACACCAAGCCTCCTGAAGGTCTCCCCAGCCTGGTGGTTCCTGTGGCAGCCCCACGCACCAGGCTGTCTCTCTGTATCCTCCCTGCAGGTGGTCCCGCCTGTCCGGCGCTGCTGCCGGAGTCTCCCGCCTGTCCGGCGCTGCTGCCGGAGTCTCCCGCCTGTCCGGCGCTGCTGCCCCTCAGCCCAGAGGCACCAGAGCCCCTCTGTCCTGAGCTTCCTTTCACTCCTGAGCTTGTTTTCACTCCTGAGCTTGTTTTCACTCCTGAGCTTCCTTTCACTCCTGAGCTTCCTTTCACTCCTGAGCTTCCTTTCACTCCTGAGCTTCTTTTCACTCCTGAGCTTCTTTTCACTCCTGAGCTTCTTTTCACTCCTGAGCTTCTTTTCACTCCTGAGCTTCCTTTCACTCCTGAGCTTCCCCTCAGTCCCGAGCTTCTCCTCAGTCCCGAGCTTCACCTCAGTCTCGATCTGCTCCTCAGTCTAGTGGGGTTCTGGGTGAGGAATACTAGGCCATGGTTGGCGGCGAGTGTGGACTATCTAGGGACGCAAGGAGAGGGGACTAAGACATTTACTCAGTGGGGTCCACGTCCCGCACCGGAGCCGCCACCATGGACAGACGCCCACCCGGACCCTCCCTATTGATTTGAGGTGTGTTCGGGAGTCCGCACCTTAGGGGGGGGTTCTGTCACGCCCTGGTCGAAGTATTTTGTGTTTTTCTTCATGTATTTGGTCAGGCCAGGGTGTGACATGGGTTTTTGTATGTGGTGTGTAGCTTAGTGTGATTGTAGCTTAGTGGGGTGTTCTAGGAGAGTCTATGGCTGTCTGATGTGGTTCTCAATCAGAGGCAGGTGTTTATCGTTGTCTCTGATTGGGAACCATATTTAGGAAGCAATATTCTTTGGTTGTATTGTGGGTGATTGTTCTGAGTGTCTTGATGTCCTTGTGCTGTGTTAGTTGACACAAGTATAGGCTGGTTTCGGTTTTCGTTTCATTTGTTTTGTAGTGTTTGTGTTTATTCCTGTTTACGTTGTTTAAATAAACATGGATCGCAATCGACACGCTGCAGTTTGGTCCGACTCTCCTTCACCATATGAAAACCGTGACAGGATCCGAGAGTACAGACAACTGAACTACTGTATCTGTTTCCTGGGCGACAGATGGTGGATCCGTCCCAAATGGCACCCTATCCGCTATATAATGCACTACTTTGACCAGGACCATAGGGCTCTCGTCATAAGTAGTGCATTATGTAGGGAACAGGGTGCCATTTGGGACGCAATTTGATATGTAACCTAACCTCTCAAATCCCCTGGAAGGCATTGCTCCTTAACCCATTTATAGTGATTATTCTGCCCAAGACAAGTGGATTGGACTAGCTTCTGCCTATAGCATCCTCCTGAATAATGTCTGTAAGAAAATAGATATTAGTAGTGCCTCTTTTGTCCAAACCGGAAATTAGGCTCTTGATAGAATCTAATTGTCTTTGTTTTTGGAATCCGATCAACGTATTCTAAGAAAACAACAGAATGATGATACAAGAGAATCAGGTTTATCTATAGATTAACTATACCCAGCAGGATAATGAAAACAAACAGAAACAGTTAGGTAGAATGTAAAGATGGATTTGAAACCGGTCACCATACAAGAGAGTAAGATTTGTTTATAGATCAACAATGTCAAGGAGGACCAGTAATGGAAAACAACAAACTATTTTTCAGTAAACTTTATTTTCAAACAGATAGGATATGTCATTGATAGGTCATGAATTCTTGGTACAATATCTCTCTCCTATCAAATAGATGCATTTTGTTCAGTACTATTAAAACCATATTGCAAATACTGTACATTGGATAATAGTACAAGTCATTTAGGCTTCCCATTTCTTGTCCACATGAATGTGTATTGATTTGATTGCAACGGTGGGCTTGTAACTGAGAAGATTGTAACTAATTCTGTGCTCGTTTGAGCCCCACACCTTCATTTTGTTTGTTTGCTACTTCAAGGATTTTCACACATGAAGAAACTACCTTACAAATTTTAAGCAGATATTTTTTCCCCTCAAGCAAGAAGTACGTCGAAGGGGTTGAGTAAGAAAATAGGAAAACAAGACAAACTGCACTTTTATACAGAGAAATGAACAATTGTCTCCTGGAACGTTCCTGATATTGCGAAAAGTAGACAACCCATATCCTGCAAACTCACACACTAAAATTGACATATTTTTCAAGGGGCCTTGTACAGATTAAATCACACAATACGACCACTGATCTTTTCTATAACCTTGTAAAAATATTGATCAAGAAAAGAAATGGACTGATTGCTACTGAAGAGAAGTGTGTGTCTACTCATTTTTTTTATCACAGCTACCGACTATACCAACTACTATGTCATTATTATATTCTATATTATAGACATCACAGCCGAGACCCTGCTGTTTTCTGTAGATTGCTGTTAGCGTCAGTTCACACAAAGGTTCACAAGAATACAAGTTCACCAGTTGCTCAAGGTGTTTTGCCTCTGGGAGACAGAGAGTGAGAGAGATTGAGACTGAGAACTGAAGTAACAGGCAACACATATTAAATCCCAGTCCTTGATCTGGTTTCAGTGTACAGAGGGGCGAGACAGTGGGGCACTTTAATCCCCTCACACACATACTAATCATTACCAGATTGTGTATATTCTTTACTTTACAATGTGTGGGAATGAAATATCAGTACTAGCTTCAACAGGCATGGAATATATTACATTGGATTGAGCACTGGGTAATTTACACAATTTGGACAGTGACATTAACTTTCTTTGGTACTATATGTACAGTACTGCATTGATTCAGAATATCTTTTTAACCCTAGTAAAAAGTACATGGAGCTATATCCTGCATTATTATAGTGATAAACATGATTGAATGTGTTCTTTGGGGAAGGCTGCATTGTCTGCCTTATCAAGGTTGCATAGTCATTTGAAATATATTGGAAAGTGTAGAAAGGCTAACCTTGGCAATGAAACATTTGGACAATCAAGACCGAAAGGATGTTGGAGCAGCCTATTTTTATGTTATGCATCTTTTATTTAAACTGTCAAACTGAACGATTATTTCTCACAAGGCCCTTGTGAGAATCCAAATTCTGGCCTAGACAGTAATGGCACATTGCTTTAATAACTTATACACCACAACTTTCTCCCCTCCGAATCTACAAGGAATAGGGTGTTGGGCCATCACGAGTCAGAATAATGGCCAAAATAATGGCTTGCCCAGCATTTTTTCACATCACCCTAAGCATGAGGGGATTTTGATTGTTTAATTGATTCAGGAACCACACCTGTGTGGGAGCAGCTGCTTTCAATATACGTTGGCTCCCTCATTTACTCAAGTGTTTCCATTAGTTTGGCAGTTGCCTGTATTTTCCAACCTTGCATTATTAGTTCCTGTAAAGTAAAGAGCCTAAGGTCATCGGCCCTATAAACTCTATTACTGCTTCTGTTTTTTCCCATTGTCACCCTTACCCAAATAACAAAAGGAATACCATATTAATCTCAAGAGCTCATCCTTTGATTTATTCAAGTCAAGTGATTTATTCAAGTCAATCTCTATTCATACAGAAAAAACATTGGTAGTCATAATACTGACATTGGTATTAACACTGTACTAACATAGATATCCATAGTAACATTTTAATTCCTCTATTCTTCTCCTCCTGTCCAGGAGTCATCAATTAGCCATGCAGTACAGTAGAAACATTGGTATTCATTGGTAACAGAGGTACTTCGCTATTCTTCTCCCCCTGTCCAGGATGGCTTCTGTTCTAAACTGTGTGGCCTTAGCCGAATAGTACAGTAGTAACATTGCTATTCTTATATTATTTTCTCCGCGTCCAGGAGTCATCAGGACTGCCTTAGCCAACATGGACCGGGAGGCGAGAGAACACTATGCTGTAGTCATTCAAGCCAAAGACATGGCAGGATCAGTTGGAGGACTTTCTGGATCCACCACTATCAACATCACCCTCACCGACGTCAACGACAACCCTCCCAAGTTCCCGCAAAGTGAGTATAGATACCATGGCTGAATTCAGCAGGCAAAACGGTGTGTAACATTCAGAGAGAAATAAAACAAAACATGCCTCTCTCACATCTGGAATAAGGAATCACATCGGACTATTTGTATCATTTATATCTGCAATGTTTCCCACCATTTGCATGGCCCAGTTACTCCATATCACTTGGATTTCAAGGCTTAACGCTATCTAAGACATCTGCTATCTATTTCTGCTAAATACTAATTACTTTGATTGATAAACAGCAGTGCTGCTCAGAGACTCTTTTCGTGACTGGCATGAGATCCTTTTGAGAGTATTTTTAGTAGGCCAATTATAAATGGAGTGTTCTCATCTATCTATAGAAGAATCATGATATTCTCCTCCTCACTCACATAGATAGAGCTTCAATATAGAAACTCATCAGCTTTAATTGACTGTCAGTAGGCTCCATCTTTAATATATAACAGATGTGCAACAGACATTATTTAGATGAGCATAGCATTGACTAAAATCGCACCAATTATGAATCATGATTTTAATGTATTTTTTATCTATCCTATCGTGTAATAATAATCAAATATTAATATGAAATTTGGTCTCAAAATGGACCTCATCAAATGCCATGCAGGCAACATCAACAAAAAATACCCTTGAACATTTTCATGTTATGTTGCTGTAACACTGAACATCTGAACATTTTTACAATATATAGTCAATAATATATCAACCGGGAATGTAGCTTTTTCAATAGTAGAGAGAGAGAAAATGGCTGCACCAAGCTATTTCGCATACAAAATGCTGCTGGCACCCAGCCATACAATGACGGGATGTGATCTTGCTCACTCATTTTTCATAATAAAAGCCTGAAACTATGTCTAAAGACTGTTCACACCACGGGGAAGCCATAGGAAAGGCTATGGAACATGGAGCTTTCAAAATAGAAGCCACTTCCTGGTTGAATTTTCCTCAGGTTTTCACCTGCAATTTCAGTTCTGTTATACTCACAGAAAAGGTTTGGAAACTTTAGAGTGTTTTCTATCCTAATCTTGTTAAAGTCAACACTATTAAAGTACCCTCAGACACATTTCAGGTCTAAATGTTGAGTCAAGCATTCTGACATGATTTCAATGGGCATTAAGTAGCAATTCAAGGAGCATCTGTGAAGTCATTTCAGGGTGACACAGCTAAAAAAACATAATCATTTGGACAATCAGCCCAAAATATGTCACCAACTAGTGATGTTAAGGTTTTTCTAAATGGCTGTATTGTTATGCTCATAATCAACAGAAAATTACCAGCTGTATGTCCCGGAGTCGGCCCAGGTTGGCAAGCCAGTGGGGAAGATAAAAGCCAATGACGAGGACCTTGGAGTCAATGCAGAGATCAAGTACAGCATCATCAACTCAGAAGGAGCAGCCATGTTCTCCATCAACACTGACAGGGACACCAGGGAGGGAATCATCAGCCTCAAGAAGGTAAACAACAGAGTATTAAGGTTTGGTATGATTTTAGCCAGTAGTTTTGAAAGTAGCGCTCACAAGCCAAAACGGGTCCCCGAAAATTGTGCACAATTGTGTACAACATCATCCATTTCATGTGATATATATATATACAAATTAAAACAGCAAAACAAATATCTATATTTTGTTTATCTGTTTTAATTTGTAAGATATGTTATGATTTTGTAAGTGCTTAAAGGACTTTTGAGAAACTTACCCCACCCACAATAGACTTCCTCAAAACTAAGATCTCAATATAAGGATGCAGGTCTTTAGATGTTGTACATATGAAATTGTGTAATTCCGAACTCTATCTGTAACGTTCTGTTTCATTTTGTTGGACTCTAACAAAACATTTCCGTGTGCAAACATGCACGTGCTTTCTCGTTACTCGTATCACCACAATGGAAAGCACGCACATGCGCACACATGGAAATGTGTTGCTAAAAAAGTGTCTCGACCCTTCTATAACATGCTATTTTCAAACAAAATAGAGATTTGGTTAAAAATAGCGAACCAATCCTTTAAGATCCTGTTGAATCACTATAAGGAAGATGTTCAACCATTTGCACTTGCACACTCACCTTTAACGATACAACAACATAGCATTGGTGTAAGGATTGGTTGGAGGAAGTTTCCACCATTGTAAAAATCCACAGTGCACACTTTGGGAGAAGAGAGTAGATGCTCTATTCCTGTGTAATAATGCTGTTAATATTTTTGTTTAAAAAAATTATTAACGTTTTATATAGTACTTGAATAGGCTACTTGCATTGTAACTACATGGTACACAAGTGGAATGAAGTCTGTTCCTAATCCTGCATTTTTTCCTGGTGCCTTTTTCCTGGACACACAGCCACTGAACTACGAGAGGAAGAAGACCTACACCCTTCAAATTGAGGGAGTGAATAGCCACTTGGAGCCTCTTTTTTCCTACCTTGGTCCTTTCAAAGATACTGCCACCCTAAAGATCACTGTGGGAGATGTGGACGAACCGCCTGTATTCTCTATGGACTATTACATCATGGATGTTTATGAGAACGCTCGGATTGGTAGAGAGGTGGGGGCTGTAACTGCCAGGGATCCAGACAGCAAAAACAGTCATGTCAGGTAAGAGCTTGGAGCCAATGTATTCTCTTTTAGCATCCCAAATGACACCCTATTCCCTATATAGTGGACTACGTTTGACCAGTGCACCGCATCCGTATCCTGGATAGTACAGGATCTGCTAATACCATGCTGCTAATACCATGTGCACTCTGTCATGTTTTATGAGATAATATATACTGTATATGTACAGACATCATGCACACATATTGTACAGTTAATACTACTGTTTACATACATATACATCTATTCTAATCACCCCCCACCCCCACCCCCCAAAAAAACTGCCTCTGCACCCACTATCATGTCCAAAAGCATAAGGCCATTCAGCCTCTAAAAACCTTGAATTAATTTTCCCATTTTCAAGAAATGAAGACGGAGTTGTGTCATAAACTCATATCAGATATATTACCCATACACCAGTAGATTGCAATCTAATAGTCCCTATTACATGATACAAGATCTTGGTTTGGTTAACCACCATGCTGTACATATGGGGCTTAGGGAATTCTTCAACTGCATTAAGCATTGAACCTCAGTCCCTTCACGTGTTATTGTGCCCATATCTCTTTCCGCCATATCTGCAAAAGACAAGCTTTGCCCCTTTATGAAGAAATATGTATCTATAATACATTTTCAAGGAGAGATAGAGGCACAGACAGTCTAAAAATAAATAATAAGAATGGTTGATTCAACATAACAATCTTAATATATTTTAAAGGGATTTGTGGTAAACAAAAAGGAAATCTACATATGAAAGGGTCTTGGTGGGATACCTCCCCCTCATCCAGTCTTACTGCTCTCTCACTGTTCTCCACCAGACTGAAAGAGAAAATGGGAAATGTTTGGAGGACATCCATTTGAACTGGGAAAAATAAAAGATAGAAAAAACAACAATGCCACAGAAGAATATTCCCTGTGTTGGCGGTTGACGGATGGTATGTGTCAAAATGCAGTTGGGGCAGATAGTAGCAGTCTCTTTCTCTATGATCGTTGATGTTGTTTTTGCCTCATGTTTTAGCTATGTTCCTTTGATATACAAGGAAACAAGGCCAGTAGTCTTGTTTGTTCTGACAGTTTCATGTCCCTCTGAAAGTGAGACATTTAATAAATTGAGTCATACTTGTAGAGCACTGTAGATGGTCCTCTTTCATAGTACTAACATATTTTTTTATAAAGCTCTATGCTTGACTCACTTGACCTAAACACTTGTCACAAGGAGCATAGGTCATTAGTGAATGTCTGACAATAGAAAATGGCCAACATATATTATTACTGAGAACCATTACTGAATTAGTGGTGCAAATGGAAATGAAAAGATAAATTACCAACCACACATTCGGTGTTCATTTCATACATAATAACAGTCTTATAAGGAATATAAACATACATGGACAAAGTTCTTGTTCTCTGTTCAATACATCTTTTGATGCATTTTAATGACTTAGTAAAGACTGTGGAGAAGCGGTGGAGGACCATTAATACAATGTTACTATCACACATCAAAACATGATTACACAAAATATTCCTCTCTTTAAAGAGCCCTGGATAATTGCTGTTAACCAATTTCAGTGAGTCTTCAACATTAATGCCCTGAAAAAAAAACAATTTACTGACTGACTGAATCCCAAATGGCACCACTGCCACCACCATGCTTCACTGTGGGGATGGGGTTTTCGGGGTAATGCGAGGTGTTGGGATTTCACCAGACATAACGTTTTCCTTGATGGCCTAAAAGTCTGGAGACCTGTGCAAACTTCCCGGGCTTACCGGAGAGCGAGAGGGACCGGGAAGGCACCGTGTTATGCGGTGGAGCGCACGGAGTCCCCGGTGCGTGTGCATAGCCCAGTGCAGTACATTCCTGCTCCTCGTATCGGCCGGGCTAGAGTGGGCATCGGAGCCATGTGCCATGAAGCCGGCTCTACGCATCTGGTCTCCAGTGCGTCTCCTCGGGCCGGCGTACATGGCACCAGCCTTACAGATGGTGTCCCGGTTCGCCAGCACAGCCCAGTGCGGGCTATTCCACCTCGCCGCACTGGCCTGGCTACGGGGAGCATTCAACCAGGTAAGGTTGGGCAGGCTCGGTGCTCAAGAGCTCCAGTGTGCCTGCACGGTCCGGTCTATCCAGTGCCACCTCCATGCGCCAGCCCTCCGGTGGCAGCCCCCCCGCACCAGGCTGTCTCTCCGTCTTCTCCCTACAGGTGCTCCCGCCTGTCCAGTGCTGCCAGAGCCTTCCTCCTGCCCTGCCCAGCGTTGTCAGTCTCCCGTCTGTCCTGAGCTGCCAGAGTCTCCCGTCTGTCATGAGCTGCCAGAGTCTCCCGTCTGTCCTGAGCCGCCAGAGCCGCCAGTCAGCCAGGAGCCTCCAGAGCAGTCAACCAGCCAGGAGCTGCCAGAGCCGCCAGTCAGCCAGGAGCCTCCAGAGCAGTCAGCCAGCCAGGAGCTGCCAGAGCCGTCAGCCAGCCAGGAGCTGCCAGAGCCATCAGTCAGCCAGGAGCTGCCAGAGCCATCAGTCATCCAGGCGCTGCAGGAATCTCCCGTCCATTCGGGACCCGTGGCGAGGGTCCCCAGTCCGAGGTCGGCAGCGAGGGTCGCCGCTCGTAAGAGGCCATGGGGGCGGTTGAGGAGGCGGACAAAAACTGTGGTGAAGTGGGGTCCACGTCCCGCGCCAGAGCCGCCACCGCGGACAGACACCCACCCAGACCCTCCCCTATAGGTTCAGGTTTTGCGGCCGGAGTCCGCACCTTTGGGGGGGTACTGTCACGTTCTGACCATAGTTCTGTTATTTTATTCTTTGTTTTAGTATGGTCAGGGCGTGAGTTGGGGTGGGCAGTCTGTTTGTTTTTCTATGTTGGTTTTTGTGTTCGGCCTAGTATGGTTCTCAATCAGAGGCAGGTGTTGTTAGTTGACTCTGATTGAGAATCATACTTAGGTAGCCTGGTTTTCGCCTTTTGGTTTGTGGGTGTTTGTGTCCGTGTGAGTGTTTGGGCCACACGAAACTGTTTCGTTTTTTGTAAATTCTCGTCATCGTTTATTGTTCGGGGCGGCAGGTTAGCCTAGTCGTTAGAGCAGTGGACTAGCAACCGCGAGGTTGCAAGTTCAAACCCCCGAGCTGACAAGGTACACATCTGTCGTTCTGCCCCTGAACAGGTAGTTAACCCACTGTTCCTAGGCCGTCATTGAAAATAAGAATTTGTTCTTAACTGACTTGCCTAGTTAAATAAAGGTTAAAAAAAATTGTTTTGATTCAGTGTTCAGTGCTTTCTTTAATTAAAATCATCATGAACACTTACCACGCTGCGCTTTGGTCCTCCTCTCTTTCTCCCGACGACAACCCTTACACACTTCACCAATTTGGACTATTTTGCGTAAGTCTATGACATGAAATCCAAATAAAATACATTGAAATTACAGGTTGTAATGAAACAAAATAGGAAAAACGCCAAGGGGAGTGAATACTTTTCCAAGGTACTGTATATACGGAATAGGGTGCCATTGGGATGCAAGCACTGTAGTGTCTGAAACAAACCCATTGCACTGTTGACCGTAGACTCCATGGCAAACAGCGATATGTTTGACATCAACCCTTCAAGGGTAATTTATTTTTGCATTGTGATGAATTTCCCATTTCCTCAGGTCTGCTTGAAATGTTTCTTAGACTGTGCAAATGCGGTATTCATGTAAGCCTCCTTTCTCAAAATAGGTATTTCATCGATCACAGTGAGCACAGCGATAAGTATTTTAACATCGACATGGACAGCGGAGTTATAAAGACTACCCAGAGTCTGGACCGGGAGGACATGCCATGGCATAACATCACTGTGATAGCTTCGGAGGTTGGTAGGTACCCAGGGTTTCCATTCATACTGCAGCAGTGTGTGTGTGTGTGTGTGTGTGTGTGTGTGTGTGTGTGTGTGTGTGTGTGTGTGTGTGTGTGTGTGTGTGTGTGTGTGTGTGTGTGTGTGTGTGTGTGTGTGTGTGTGTGTGTGTGTGTGTGTGTGTGCATATCCTCAAGCATGAAATATAAAATCTGTAGAGATTTAGGAGGAGTTATTAAAACCACACTGGTATAGGTGAGGTTAGTGAAGTGTCAATCAATGTATCTTTTATTGTTCTGATCTTATGAAATCTATTAGCATTTCCTTTAGCCTTTTCACAAACCATTTACTCATGGCTTAACCTCCCTAACTGTTAATTGTTAATGGCACAGAGACAAGTAGTTATGTGCAACTTCCAGCACGCGTTTACGATGAACACTGTGGCAATACCAGCTTTATTAAGTAAGAGTGGCCAAGTAGGCTACCGTGGCTATTTGATCATAATGTGGGCCTACCAAAGTGGCTTACCATCAAAAACAATATCCCATAACATTTTATCATGGAAATAGCTGTTCTATCATTCAGCCTACAGTAGCAGCCAATGTTTGGTGTTTAATGTAGACCTACATTCCATCAGACTTGCAGGGCTTGACATCAAGCATACAGGGCTTGACATTAACCTGTTTATCCACGTGTCCTTCAGATAAGGAGGTGACTGAAAATGTTGTGTTGTTTGATACAGAGAATCAGACAAATTATGCTATTTGGGACACAAACACATGATCCTTTAATGACTGTCATATTAATATTTAATGGTGATCAAAATTATATATTATTGTGTTTTGTAACTTATATTAAAACACTACTATTCTGGTTATGTAATTGTTGTTGCCGTTTCCAAAACGATGTTCTGAAAACTAAAGCATGGCTATATAGAGAGTGTGTTTGGCGGATGTTCCAAGGCTTTTAACAGTTTATTCATCGCACATTTTATTGAACATATTTACTGTTGTTTAATTTCCATAATATATTTGCCTTTAAAAGTGTATCATTATGCATGGGTCATTAATAGTTGCAAAATTGCTCCATGAGATTAGCAAAAATGACATTTGAAAATGCTTTCAATTTGTTTATATCTCCTGCACAGAATTACCACTTCAGTCTTACTGCTGGTGAAGTACGTGTCGGATGAAGCTAGTAACCCATTATAACTGCTGTTATTTGGAATTTGGAAGGAATAGGCATAGCGCTCGCTATTATTTCCACTTGAGTTGTATTGTATATAATTGAGATTGTACATCTCATATAAACGTCATGATATACATTTCAAGATACATTTCAAGATATATAAGAGCTCATTTTTACATATAGTATATTCAATTTTCAACCGGCATATCGTACTAACTGCACCGCTTAAGCTAGATAATGTGTAGAATGCCATGGAGGCCATCACATTAAAGATATTTACCATGGAAATGATGTATACATAAAATGGCGACGGAGAAGAAGACAGACGTGCACCCCAACCGATTGTGTTTTTTTTATTGTTTATTTGCATTGATTGTAAGGTATTTTTTTACTAATTTTGTGCACATGAACAATATACTGCTTTCTCGGGAACAGGCCCAGATCCCCATGATTTGTCTGAAGAGGAGGCGGACAAAATGGGGCTGGAGGGCGGGCTGCCTTCTAAGAATTCATAGGGATCGAATAAAACCCCACATCCTTCCATTCTGCTAGCAAATGTGCAATCTTTGGACAATACAATAGATAACATACGGGGAAGATTAAACTACCAACGGGACATTCAAAACTGTAATATCGTATGCTTCACGGAGTTGTGGTTGGACGACAACATTATCAACATATAGCTGGCTGGTTATATACTGCACCGGCAGGATAGAACAGTGGCGTCTGGTAAGACAAGGGGCGGCAGACTATGTATTTTTGTAAATAACAGCTGGTGCACGGTATCTAAGGAAGTCTCGAGCTATTGCTCACCTAAGGTAGAGTACCTGATATGATGTAGACCACACTATCTACCGAGAGAGTCTTTGTCTGTATTTTTCGTAACTGTTTTACATACCACTACAGTCAGAGGCTGGCACTAAGACAGAATTGAATAGTTGAATCCAAGATGGCGTAGCAGTGCAGACGTGTTTTGTCGCTGTTCCGTGTACATTTTGTATTTTTTTTTTATCTTATTTTGTATATATTTCAACATTTTTCAATCTATTTTTCCATTTTTAAATTAGATATACCTTCCGGCAACCCACCTCACCCAATGTGATACGGATCTGCAATTTTTAGACCGTATAGCTAGAACCTCCATCAGAAGATAGTGATCAGATGCTAACCAGCTAATTAGCTACTAGCTGTTTAATCACTGTTATCCACTGCTACAGGTCTTAGGCTCAGACACCAGACGTTTTTGCCCTGGATAATAACCGCCAGTATGCACAGCGCGATTTCAACCCTGAGCTTACCAGACTGTTTTTCTCCACTACATCACCAGATTTCTGCCGTAAGCTCTGGACCATTACTCCAGATAATTCCAGCGAGCTAGCTGCTACTGGGTGGCCCAGCCCCGAAGCTAGCCATGAGCCAGGCCCATCTCCCAGCCTGCTCAGTGGACCCTATGATCACTTGGCTACACAGCTGATGCCTCCGGGACTCTTCACTAACAAAAGCTCTGGACCTTTGCAGTGGATCATCGCAGCTAGCTAGCTGCTACCGAGTGGCTATAGTGGCTAACGCCATTGTCCCGATGCTAGCACCAGTTAGCCTCGAGCCAGGCACATCTCCCTGCTAGCAAACAAAATTACTCCAGCTACAATACCTCTTTTGTCAATTGGCCTGGACCCTTTGTAGACACGGAGCTCCGCCGATCCATCACGACTTGTATGCCGACGTAATTCCGTCTGATGTGCCCTCAACCGGCACTTGTCGGACGTCGGTGAAGACGCTTCTGCTCGCCCAGGCCTGCTAACTTTATGAACGCTGTGTCTCCCGCATGCTAACGTAGTAACGACTACCTAACGGCTTCCCTGTTTAATCTATTTCTGTTCACTGGACCCTATGATCACCTGAATACATAGCTGATGCCTGCTGGACTGTTCATTGATAACGGTACTCCATTTTTGTTTATTTTGTTTATCTGTCGGCCCCAGCCTCGAACTCAGGCCCTGTGTGGAGTTGCTCTGCCCATTCATTGCTATTTTACGTGTTCTTGTTGTCTTAGCTGATTAGCTATTGTTATTTTACCCGTTATTGTCTTAGCTAGCTCTCCCAATCAACACCTGTGATTTCTTTATGTATGGTTTAAATTTCCCGAAATAAGCTAAACAATATTCATACATTTCTAACACAACAACGTTTTTGTATATTTTTCATATGTTTAACAGATATTTTAATCAATGTCAAACATAGCCACTTGTTATGAAAAATGTCTGTTATTTATTCAAATGATTTGTTTCTGTGATATTCTGAGAATATCGCCTATGGGCGATATAGGAGCTGGTGCCATCATTTAGTTCTAACTTTTGAATGCTATGGGCTGTCAGCTCAGTTCCAATTGCATCTGAAATATAGACTCTCAACTTGGTTATACATTGGCTTGCGAAAGTATCCACCCCCTTGGGTTTTTTCCTATTTTGTTGCCTTACAACCTGGAAATAAAATAGGTTTTGGGGGGGTTTGAATCATTTGATTTACACAACATGCCTACCACTTTGAAGATCCAAAAGTTTTTATTCATGATGCCGCTTGCTTGGTGGTGCGCCTTGCTTGGTGGTGCGCCTTGCTTAGTGGTGTTGCAGGCTCTGGGGCCTTTCAGAACAGGTGTATATATATATATATATATATATATATATATATATATATATATGAGATCATGTGACAGATAATGTGACACTTAGATTGAACACAGGTGGACATTATTTAACTAATGATGTGATTTATGAAGGTAATTGGTTTTACCAGATATTATTTAGGGGCTTCATAGCAAAGAGGGTGAATACTTAAGCACGCAGTACTTCATTTTCTTTTTTAGATATATATATGTTTTACAAGTTCTTTCTTTCATTCCACTTGAACAATTTGGACTATTTTGTGTATGTCTATTATATGAAATACAAATACAAATCCATTTAAATTACAGGTTGTAATGAAACAAAATAGGAAAAATGCCAAGGGGGGTGAATGCTTTTGTAAAGCACTGTAGAGCTAAGTATTTTTTTTATTATAATGGCTGCTACGCCCCGCAGGGTCCCAAGCTCCATACTGTATCTTTAACTTTTAAGGGTACACATTATCTACCTCTGTGCCGAATGTAGTGTTACAATTGAGGAAACATTTTCAGCTTAGCCGCACACCACTAGAATATTATTTTTCCTTCCTCCATATTAACACAGAAATCATGGTAAAAAAAAATAGTCAGTAACTAGTTGCTTGACAATGTACTTACAATTTCAGAAAGAATAATTCAGACACCCTATTCCCTCTGTTGTGTGGGTCAACAGTAGTACAATATGTACAGTACCAATCGCAAAAACCATCAAGCGCAATGATGAAACTGGCTTTCATGAGGACCGTCACAGGAAAGGAAGATCCAGAGTTACCTCTGCTGCAGAGTATTAGGACACCAATAATAAGAAGAGACTTGCTTGAGCCAAGAAACAGAAGTTATGGTCATTACACCGGTGGAAATCTATCTTTTTGTCTGATGAGTCCAAATTTGAGATTTTTGGTTCCAACCGCCGTGTCTTTGTGAGACGCAGAGTAGGTGAATAGATGATCTCCGCATGTGTGGTTCCCACCATCATCAAGGCAAAGGGTGGCTACTTTGAAGAACCTACAATTCAATATATATTGGTTACTACACGATTTCATATATGTTATTTCATAGTTTTGATGTCTTCACTATTATTCTACAATGTTGAAAATAGTAAAAACCCTTGAATGAGTAGGTTTGTATTACAGTGCCATTTGGGAAGTAACCAAAATGTAGTGACATTAATCTTCATAACACCTATACAGCTTAATCTCCAGTGTGTAAGATTTTAGTAAATTGAGCACTTAATATACATAATATGTATTTGTGTAAATGGATGTATTGTTCCTTGAATTCATTAGCAACATTTTCATCAGAAGTGTTATTTGTCAGCCAGAGCGAGTGGTACCTTTACACATGAACAGACAGTCACACATGGTTTGGTAGACTGGGCCCTTAGTCTGATGTGCTGAATAATCGCCTATGCAAGCATGGGACCAAATGATCCATCACCCATAGCAAGCTAAAGTAACTCAAATAACAAATATATTGTTCTTAGTGTTCTTAGCCTGTAAATTAAGAAAATGTTTTGCTTCGTGACCGTAAACATTGTCTCCTCCTACTCCTAGATTATCTTGTCAAGTTGTCTACCACCAAGTCAATTGTAAAAATACAAAAGATTTTAACAGATACTTTATCAGTTTGTGTTACTGTTAATTCAGGAGCCATATTCATAAAGTGTTTCATAAAGAGTATGAGTGATGACCTAGGATCAGTTTTTTCCTTTATTAATGTTATTCATTTGTGTGTGTGTATTTTATTCTAGACAACCCTAGCCTCCTCAGCCATGTCCCCGTCACTGTGCAGGTGTTGGATGTGAATGACAACCCTCCTGAAATTAACAAGGACAAGGAGGTGATTGTGTGTGAGAGCTCAAGGCCAGGACAGGTGAGCATAAACTGTAGCGCACACACATACACACACACATGAGATAGAAGGTGCTGAGAGCTATGGATTATCTCTCGTCAACTCCCTTGACCTGAGTACATACATTATGCAGGGCACCTTTGTGTTTCCCCCAGCAGTTTGGATGAGAGAGATAGAGAGCGAGAGCGAGAGAGAGCGAGAGAGAGCGAGAGAGAGCGAGAGAGAGAGCGAGAGAGCGAGAGAGAGCGAGAGAGAGAGCGAGAGAGAGCGCGAGAGAGAGCGCGAGAGAGCGAGAGAGAGCGAGCACGAGAGAGAGCGAGAGAGCGAGAGAGAGAGCGAGAGAGAGCGAGAGATATAGAGAGATAGAGAGATATATATAGATATATATAGATATATATATATATATAGAGAGAGAGAGAGAGAGAGAGATAGAGAGCGAGAGAGAGAGATTTTTATTGTTTATTTCACTTTTGTATATTATCTACCTCACTTGCTTTGGCAATGTTAACACATGTTTCCCATGCCAATAAAGCCCCTTGAATTGGAGAGAGAGAGGGCGGAAAAAGGGAGAGAGAGATTGGGCAGAGGAAAAGAGAGAGATTGATTGATTCATTGGGCGGAAGAAGAGAGAGAGAGAGAGATTGGGCGGAAGAAGAGAGAGATTTTTATTGTTTATTTCACTTTTGTATACGATCAACCTCATTTGCTTTGGCAATGTTAACACATGTTTCCCATGCCAATAAAGGAGAGAGAGAGAGAGAGAGAGAGAGAGAGAGAGAGAGAGAGAGAGAGAGAGAGAGAGAGAGAGAGAGAGAGAGAGAGAGAGAGAGAGAGAGAGAGAGAGAGAGAGAGAGAGAGAGAGAGAGAGAGAGTGTGGAAGAAGAGGGAGAAAGGAAACAAGGTAGACAGACAGAGAGAAAGAGAGAGAGGAGTGGCAAGGAGAGGGGTGTGAAAGAGAGAGGGGGAGCAAGCAGAGTGGGAAAGAGGGGAGGGTTAATGAATGCTCATTCAAAATGCCTCATAGCTCATTCCAATTTGCTCTTTGTAGATTCTTATTCATTTAAATGAAGAATACTGCAGAGATTTTGGACAATCACTTCCAGGGAGGAGGTGCAAGCAGGGGTGGACCAGTGGAGATGGTGGTTTGCCATATAGCCATGTAGATAATACTTCTTTAAAATTCGTTTGATAGTCTCACCATTCCTACAGAAACTTGAATGAAATAAGATAACTACATCTTTTTGTTTTTTGTATTTAGGGAGGAGCGGGGATGATTACTTTTGTTAGAGAGTTTGATTGAAAGTGCTACTTACAGTGCCTTGCAAAAGTATTCATCCCCCTTATCGTTTTGCCTATTTTGTTGCAGTACAACCTGTAACTTAAATAGATTTTTAGTTGGATTTCATGTAATGGATATACACAAATGTGTCCAAATTGGTGAAGTGAAATGAAAAAAATCACTTGTTTCCAAAAATTCTATAAAATATGAATCGGAAAAGTGGTATATGTTTCACCCCCTTTGCTATGAAGCACTTAAATAAGATCTAAAAAATGACATTCAGAAGTCACATCATTTGTTTAATAAAGTCCACCCGTGTGCAATCTGTCACATGATTTCAGTATATACAGTGGGGCAAAAAAAGTATTTAGTCAGCCACCAATTGTGCAAGTTCTCCCACTTAAAAAGATGAGAGAGGCCTGTAACACTTCAACTATGACAGACAAAATGAGAAAATAAAATCCAGAAAATCACATTGTAGGATTTTTTATGAATTTATTTGCAAATGATGGTGGAAAATAAGTATTTGGTCACCTACAAACAAGCAAGAATTCTGGCTCTCACAGACCTGTAACTTCTTCTTTAAGAGGCTCCTCTGTCCTCCACTCGTTACCTGTATTAATGGCACCTGTTTGAACTTGTTATCAGTATAAAAGACACCTGTCCACAACCTCAAACAGTCACACTCCAAACTCCACTATGGCCAAGACCAAATAGCTGTCAAAGGACACCAGAAACAAAATTGTAGACCTGCACCAGTCTGTGAAGACGTAAGCAGCTTGGTTTGGAGAAATCAACTGTGGGAGCAATTATTAGGAAATGGAAGACATACAAGACCACTGATAATCTCCCTCAATCTGGGACGCAAGATCTCACCCCGTGGGGTCAAAATGATCACAAGAACGGTGAGCAAAAATCCCAGAACCACACGGGGGGACCTAGTGAATGACCTGCAGAGAGTATCAAAGCCTACTATCAGTAACACACTATGCCGCCAGGGACTCAAATCCTGCAGTGCCAGACGTGTCCCCCTGCTTAAGCAAGTACATGTCCAGGCCCGTCTGAAGTTTGCTGGGGAGGATTTGGATGATCCAGAAGAAGATTGGGAGAATGTCATATGGTCAGATCAAAACAAAATAGACCTTTTTGGTAAAAACTCAACTCGTTGTGTTTGGAGGACAAATAATGCTGAGTTGCATCCAAAGAACACCATACCTACTGACAAGCATGGGGGTGGAAACATCATGCTTTGGGGCTGTTTTTCTGCAAAGGGACCAGGACGACTGATCCGTGTACAGGAAAGAATAAATGGGGCCATGTATCGTGAGATTTTGAGTGAAAACCTCCTTCCATCAGCAAGGGCATTGAAGATGAAACGTGGCTGGGTCTTTCAGCATGACAATGATCCTAAACACACCGCCCGGGCAATGAAGGAGTGGCTTCGTAAGAAGCATTTCAAGGTCCTGGAGTGGCCTAGCCAGTCTCCAGATCTCAACCCCATAGAAAATCTTTGGAGGGAGTTGAAAGTCCGTGTTGCCCAGCAACAGCCCCAAAACATCACTGCTCTAGAGGAGATCTGCATGGAGGAATGGGCCAAAATACCACCAACAGTGTGTGAAAACCTTCTGAAGACTTACAGAAAATGTTTGACCTCTGTCATTGCCAACAAAGGGTATATAACAAAGTATTTGTTATTGACCAAATACTTATTTTCCACCATAATTTCTAAATAAATTCATTAAAAATCCTACAATGTGATTTGCTGGATTTTTTTTCTCATTTTGTCTGTCATAGTTGAATTGTACCTATGATGTAAATTACAGGCCTCTCTCATCTTTTTAAGTGGGAGACGTTGCACAATTGGTGGCTGACTAAATACTTTTTTGCTTTGGGGTGACCAGTGAGATATACCTGCTGGAGCATCTGCTACGGGTGGGTGTTGCTATGGTGACCAGTGAGCTGAGATAAGGCGGGGCTTTACCTAACAGAGACTTGTAGATAACCTGGAGCCAGAGGGTTTGGCGATGAGTATGAAGCAAGGGCCAGCCAACGAGAGCGTACAGGTCGCAGTGGTGGGTAGTATATGGGGCTTTGGAGACAATATGGATGGCACTGTGATAGACTGCTTCAAATTTGATGAGTAGAGTGTTGGAGGCTATTTTGTAAATGACATTGCCGAAGTCGAGGATCGGTAGGATGGTCAGTTTTATGAGGGTATGTTTGGCAGCATGAGTGAAGGTTGCTTTATTGCGAAATAGGAAGCTGATTCTAGATTTAATTTTGGAGATGTTTAATGTGAAGTCTGGAAGGAGAGTTTACAGTCTAACCAGACACCTAGGTATTTGTAGTTGTCCACATATTCTAAGTCAGAACCGTCCAGAGTAGTGTCGCTGGATGGGCGGGCAGGTGCGGGCAGCGATCGGTTGAAGAGCATGCATTTAGTTCTACTTGCATTTAAGAGCAGTTGGAGGCCACGGAAGGAGAGTTGTAGGGCATCGAATCTCATCTGGATGTTAGTTAACACAGTGTCCAAAGAAGATCCAGAGGTATACAGAATGGTGTCATCTGCGTAGAGGTGGATCAGAGAATCACCAGCAGCAAGAGCGACATCATTGATATATACAGAGAAGAGAATCGGTCCGAGAATTTAACCATGTGTTACCCTCATAGAGACTGCCAGAGGTTCGGACAACAGGCCCTCCGATTTGACATTCTGAACTCTATCAGAGAAGTAGTTGGTGGACTAGGCGAGGCAATCATTTGAGAATCCACGGCAGTTGAGTCTGCCAATAAGAGTGTTGTGATTGAGTCGAAAGCCTTGGCCAGGTCAATGAATACGGCTGCACAGTAATGTTTCTTATCGATGTCGGTTATGATATCGTTTAGGACCTTGAGTGTGGCTGAGATGCACCCATGACCAGCTCTGAAACCAGATTGCATAGTGGAGAAGGTATGGTGGGATTCGAAATGGTAATCTGTTTGTTAACTTGGCTTTCGAAGACCTTAGAAAGGCAGGATAGGATAGATATAGATCTGTAGCAGGTTGGGTCTATTTATTTTTCACCTTTATTTAACCAGGTAGGCTAGTTGAGAACAAGTTCTCATTTACAACTGCGACCTGGCAGAATGTCTCCCCCTTTGAAGAGGGGGATGACCGCGGCAGCTTTCCAATCTATGGGAATCTCAGACAATACGAAAGGATCCTTTTTCTGCAAATGTTTTGTGGTTATCATCATTGTTGAGTATTGAGCGCTGAACTTTTGATGTTCCTTTGTAAGCTATGCATGAACATAATGTATCGCTAATGAATAACAGATGATGAAATATACATCATTTTTGGTTTACACGTCTTGCACTCATATGAAGAAAGGTCATGATTCATTATTAGTTAGTTATTGATATATGCTCCTCTTTTTGTTCTTTTCTGATTCACGACAGGTGATTCAGACTATGACTGCAGTGGATAAGGATGACTTTGCAAACGGACAGAGATTCTCCTTCTCGTTGCCGAGCGGAGTCCCTGTCAACCCCAACTTCACCCTCAAGGACAACGAAGGTATTTATTGCACTCAATATCATCTGTGTGCATTTCTTATGAATTTCTCTAGCTCTGCCCTGTGGCTAAATCTCCACCCAGGGTTTCACATTCAACCACTCAACCAGATACCCTCAGATACTGTTCCTGTGAAGTGTACATATAAATATGTTGATTGTCGATCTGATGACAATTAGGCACTGTTGGCGTTTCAGGGACAAAAATATGTCACAAAACAGATTGCCATGATGGGGTTGGAAAGGAATGTTTGGTACCTTTGTTGCTGTCTAACAGATGACATGCTCAAGTCCTTGCGTCTCTTCCTACACCACTCTACCACATGCCTAATTGTTTTGTGTACTAAGCACTAAGGCCGAGTGAGTTGTGAATGGTTACCATAGCAACTGTCAGCCAGCAGTGAGTCTCATGTGGATATAACAGTACATTTAAAACAAAAGTGCTATCTAGAACCTAGATGTGTTCTTTTGCTGTCCACATAGAATAACCCTTTGAAGAACCCTTGTTGGTTCCAGGTAAAAATGTTTTTGGTTCCATCTAGAACCATTTTAAGTTCCATGTAGAACTCTCTGTGGAATAGGTCCTACATGGAACGGTTCTACTTGGAACCAAAAGGGTTTTACCTGTATCCAAAAAGGGTTCTCAGTGGACTGCTAATCCATTGTTTTCTGCACGCGTGGGTTCAGTTCCCATCCTCGTCAATAATATTTTGGGGAGGCAGGTAGCTTAGTGGTTAGAGTGTTGGCAAAGTAACAACTGAAAAGTTGCTGGATCGAATCCCTGAGCTGAGGAGGTAAACATCTGTCGTTCTGCCCCTGAACAAGGCAGTTAACCCACTATTCCCCAGCAGGCCGTCATTGTAAACAATAATTTGTTCTTAACTGACTTCCCTATTTAACCTGTTGCGACGAGCAATCCCGTATCCAGGATCTTAATTATAGCCTCAAGCTCATTACCATAACGCAACGTTAACTATTAATGAAAATTGCAAATGAAATGAAATAAATATATTGGCTCTCAAGCTTAGCCTTTTGTTAACAACACTGTCATCTCAGATTTTCAAAATATGCTTTTCAACTATCGCAAAACAAGCATTTGTGTAAGAGTATTGATAGCTAGCATAGCATTAAGCCTAGCATTCAGCAGGCAAAATTTTCACAAAAACAAGAAAAGCATTCAAATAAAATCATTTACCTTTGAAGACCCTCAGATGTTTTCAATGAGGAGACTCTCAGTTAGATAGCAAATGTTCAGTTTTTCCAAAAATATTATTTGTGTAGGAGAAATCGCTCCGTTTTGTTCATCAAGTTTGGCTAAGAAAAACCCCCGAAAATTCAGTCATCAAAACGGCAAACTTTTTTCCAAATTAACTCCATGATATCGACAGAAACATGGCAAACGTTGTTTAGAATCAATCCTCAAGGTGTTTTTCACATATCTATTCGATGATAAGTCATTCGTGGCAGTTTGGTTTCTCCTCTGAATCACATGGAAAAATACGCAGCTGGAGATTACGCACCATTTTCGACGGAGGACACCAGGCAGACACCTGGTAAATGTAGTCTCTTATGGTCAATCTTCCAATGATATGCCTACAAATACGTCACAACGCTGCAGAAACCTTGGGGAAATGACAGAACGTGTAGGCTCGTTCCTGGCGCATTCACAGCCATATAAGGAGACATTGGAACACAGCGCCTCAAAAATCTGGCTCACTTCCTGTTTGAAGTTTCACTTTTGGTTTCGCCTGTAGCATTAGTTCTATGGCACTCACAGACAATATCTTTGCAGTTTTGGAAACGTCAGAGTGTTTTCTTTCCAAAGCTGTCAATTATATGCATAGTCAAGCATCTTTTCGTGACAAAATATCTTGTTTAAAACGGGAACGTTTTTCATCCAAAAATGAAATACTGCCCCCAGAGGTTCAAGAGGTTAAATAAAGGTGAAATATATATATATATATTTTATTATCATAAGGGGACAGCCGAAGAACCCTTTTGGAACCCTTCTTTCGCAGGCTGCGTTAGCGAGCTAAGGTCCCCAGTTTGTCTCTGTTTTGCAATTTTACATTCTCTGCCATGGACGGAAGAACCCATACACAGTTGGAAGTCGAAAGTTTACATAGACTTAGATAGGAATCATTAAAACTTGTTTTTCAACCACACCACAAATGTATTGTTATTTACAAACTATAGTTTTGGCAAGTCGGCTAGGACATCTACTTTGTGCATGACACAAGTCATTTTTCCAACAATTGTTTAGAGCAGATTATTTCACTTATAATTCACTATACCAATTCCAGTGGGTCAGAAGTTTTTCATATACTAAGTTGACTGTGCGTTTCAACAGCTTGAAAAAATCCAGAAAATTATGTCATGGCTTTAGAAGCTTCTGATAGGCTAATCAACACAATTTTAGTCAATTGGAGGTGTACCTGTGGATGTATTTCAAGGCCAACCTTCAAACTCAGTGCCTCTTTGCTTGACATCATGGGAAAAACAAAAGATGTCAGCCAAGACCTCTGAAAAAAACGTGCAGACCTCCACAAGTCTGATTCATCCTTGGGAGCAATTTCCAAACACCTGAAGGTACCACATTCACCTGTACAAACAATAGTATGCAAGTATAAACACCATGGGACCACGCAGCCGGTATACCGCTCAGGAATGAGATGCGTTCTGTCTCCAAGAGATGAACGTACTTTGGCGCGAAAATTGCAAATTAATCCCAGAACAACAGCAAATACCTTGTGAAGATGCTGGAGGAAACAGGTACAAAAGTATCCACTGTAAAACTAGTAATATATCGATATAACCTGAAAGGCCGCTCAGCAAGGAAGAAGCCACTGCCATGAAAAAGCCAGACTACTGTTTGCAACGGAACATGGGGATAAAGATCGGACTTTTTGGAGAAATGTCCTCTGGTCTGAAGAAACAAAAATAGAACTGTTTGGCCGTAATGACCATTGTTATGTTTGGAGGAAAAATGGGGAGGCTTGCAAGCCGAAGAACATCATCCCAACCATGAAGCACAGGGGTGGCAGCATTATGTTGTGTGGGTGCTTTGCTGCAGGAGGGACTGATGCACTTCACAAAATAGATGGTATTATGAGGTACAAAAAATATGTGGATATATTGAAGCAATATCTCTAGAAGGCATCAGTCAGGAACTTAAAGCTTGGTCACAAATAGGTCTTCCAAATGGACAATGACCCCAAGCACACTTGTGGCAAATAGCTTTAGGACAACAAAGTCAAGGTATTGGAGTGGCCATCACAAAGCTCTCACCTCAAACCTATAGCAAATGTGTGGGCAGAACTGAAAAAGCGTATGTGAGCAAGGAGGCCTACAAACCTGACTCAGTTACACCAGCTCTGTCAGGAGGAATGGGCCAAAATTCACAAAAATTCTGCATTTTAACATGTCCTTCTGTGCACCCTCTGTAAGTTTTTATCCCACTTAACATTTTCACCATCATTGTAAAGCCCTAGTTATTTTGTTTCTTGGACAAAGCCTTTTCTGAAGATTGTTATTTATTTCATGTGATAATTGATTAATTTACATCAACCCTGTTATGCTAACTGAACTCTTGTTTTAATAAGGTGAAACCATTCCCTTTAAAAATATATATATATTTTTTAAATAGTAAAATAATAGTGTAAAGCAGGGTAGCTGGTTTTACGCTTTTTTGCCATTTTCTGGTATTTACTGGAAAACTGAGCGGGTCGAGATTAACACATCAACCCTGCTACCCATTTCCTGGCTAGAAATGTTTTTGCAATTGCCATGCCCTGTTGCACACAACAAGGTTCCATTTAGGCCTGATTAAGATAAAGATAAAATCTTCAATCCAACAGAGTCAACAGTGTTACTTTATTTGACACTTAATAGGCATTTACTATAGTAATTTTATTTAGTCTTGCGATTTAGTCTTGCGAATTTTTTAATGACGTTTTTAAAATATATATATATATATATTTCTATAAAATATATATTTAACCAATTGAGATGGGAAAATATGTTTTTATTAAGTTGAATCTGTACTCTTTATGGCAGAATGTTAACCGAATTGATGGAATGACCTTGTTCATAACAAATCTAAATCGTTAGTTTAGTGTTTCTGTATCTACAGTGGAGCAAAAAATAATTTAGTCAGCCACCAATTGTGCAAGTTCTCCCACTTAAAAAGATGAGAGAGGCCTGTAATTTTCATCATAGGTACACTTCGACTATGACAGACAAAATGAGAAAAAAAATCCAGAAGATCACATTGTAGGATTTTTAATGAATGTATTTGCAAATTATGGTGGAAAATAAGTATTTGGTCAATAAACTTTTGTTATCTCAATACTTTGTTATATACCCTTTGTTGGCAATGACAGAGGTCAAACGTTTTCTGTAAGTCTTCACAAGCTTTTCACACACTGTTGCTGGTATTTTGGCCCATTCCCCCATGCAGATCTCCTCTAGAGCAATGATGGTTTGGGGCTGTTGCTGGGCAACACAGACTTTCAACTCTCTCCAAAGATTTTCTATGGGGTTGAGATCTGGAGACTGGCTAGCCCACTCCAGGACCTTGAAATGCTTCTTACGGAGCCACTCCTTTGTTGCCCGGGCTGTGTGTTTAGGATCATTGTCATGCTGAAAGACCCAGCCACTTTTCATCTTCAATGCCCTTGCTGATGGAAGGAGGTTTTCACTCAAAATCTCACGATACATGGCCCCATTCATTCTTTCCTTTACACGGATCAGTCGTCCTGGTCCCTTTGCAGAAAAACAGCCCCAAAGCATGATGTTTCCACCCCTATGCTTCACAGTAAGTATGGTGTTCTTTGGATGCAACTCAGCATTCTTTGCCCTCCAAACACGACGAGTTGAGTTTTTACCAAAAAGTTATATTTTGGCTGGATCTGACCATATGACATTCTCCCAATCTTCTTCTGGATCATCCAAATGCTCTCTAGCAAACTTCAGACGGGCCTGGACATGTACTGGCTTAAGCAGGGGGACACGTCTGGCACTGCAGGATTTGAGTCCCTGGCGACGTAGTGTGTTACTGATGGTAGGCTTTGTTACTTTGGTCCCAGCTCTCTGCAGGTCATTCACTAGGTCCCCCCATGTGGTCCTGGAATTTTTGCTCACCGTTCTTGTGATCATTTTCACCCCACGGGGTGAGATCTTGCGTGGAGCCCCAGATCAAGGGAGATTATCAGTGGTCTTGTATGTCATCCATTTCCTAATAATTGCTCCCACAGTTGATTTCTTCAAACCAAGCTGCTTAACAATTGCAGATTCAGTATTCCCAGCCTGGTGCAGGTCTACAATTTGGTTTCTAGTGTCCTTTGACAGCTCTTTGGTCTTGGCCATAGTGGAGATTGGAGTGTGACTGTTTGAGGTTGTGGACAAGTGTCTTTTATACTGATAAGTTCAAACAGGTGCCATTAATACAGGTAATGAGTGGAGGACAGAGGAGCCTCTTAAAGAAGAAGTTACAGGTCTGTGAGAGCCAGAAATCTTGCTTGTTTTTAGGTGACCAAATACGTATTTTCCACCATAATTTGCAAATAAATTCATTAAAAATCCTACAATGTGATTTTCTGGAAATGTTTCCTCATTTTGTCTGTCATAGTTGAAGTGTTGAAAATTACAGGCCTCGCTCATCTTTTTAAGTGGGAAAACTTGCACAAATGGTGGCTGACTAAATACTTTTTTGCCCCACTGTATTCGGGTAAGAGTTAAGCTACAGTTTCAGATATTATACGTTTCTAATTTTGTTGAAGTTGTTTTCCTTGCAAGCTAAAGTAATCTTAGTAATATTATCTCAGAATTCCATTTGCTTTGCTAGTTATAGCTAGTTCGCTAACTAATATTAGGCTAACATTGAACCTATTTGGTTAACTTTAGCTATCTATAATCATTTATTTGTATTGCTATTAATCTATATTGGGATTATGGTTCAATGTTTAGCTAGCTCGCTACCTACATGTCTAAACAAGAAAACCCAAGTTAAAGTGTACTGTTAGCGAGCTGACATTAGACATCCCGCAGCTGGTTGGACTGGAGGATAGTTGGGTGCTGGTGGAAAGCTATGGCTGGCAACAACAACTGACTCCATAATTCCTGCCGCTGCCACAGATCAAGCAGTACCAGCACTTCAGGTGAATATCATTTTAATTGCATTGTATGTATGAGGTCATTCTTCTTATCTTAACTTGGGAGGTGAATTGATGTTATGCAAGGTTGTAATGTCTTCTCAATTTTTTGTTATTTCCTGTTTTTACAGTTTCAATGCTCTGGAGCATGATGTTGTCTCCAATGAGCGTTTGGACTCAGTCTGGGCGAGGTTTCAGCTGCTGTGCAACGCTGACATCCTTCCTATCCTTCCTCCCATAGATGGTCTGCCTGTACAAGCACCACCTGGACTGGACACAGCTAGACAACTTATATTTTTGAGAACTTCAGGGAATTTTGCGACGAAGAGGCTATGGACATCACATGCTCTGCACCAAAGTCAAGGGCAGGACAGAAACAGGCTCTCCAAATATAGATTCCCTTGTTCATACATAGTTCGGACCGACCAGTTCATCACTGGGGGTGACTTCCTAGTCATCAGCACTATCTGCAGTGTCTCGATTCACTTGAATCCCTCCTAACACACCATATGTTGCTGCTACTATTTATTTTCTTATCCTGCTGCTCAGCCACTTTACTCCTGATTGTATGCACCTCAACTATCACTGATATCAATATTGATATTATTCTTGTACATTGTTCTTGTTCTTTCTCTGCTTTCTCACTTATTTCTTTCTTTATATTGACACTATCTATTTTTGAAATTGCTACCATGCAAGAAACCATTTCGCTCTACCGTTTACACCTTCTGTAGAGACCCATCCAATTAGCAAGATGTGGCTGAGGTTTATTGCATTTCTTTCACATGAACCATCAATTTAGACAAGTGTGTCATCTAATATTTATAAAATATTTTTCTCTGGGCACTTTGTGTTTACCTGGAAGTTGTCCTTATTGCAGGCTACTTTTACCACCGATTCTTAATCTTTACTACACTGTTTAGCACATGACTTCACATGTGAATCCTTAAAGAGTTGGGTGGGGCTGGTGTGAACAATGTAGAATGGGTGTAGACAAAGAAGAGCTCTCCGGGAAGGTGTACAAAACATTCAAGGACCGTTTTCTCAAAGGTGGGGTTACAAGTTTATCAACTTTCAAATAATTACTTTCCCATTGTTCCTTAAATGCAGTGTATGATATACCAGCTATGTCTCTGCTTTTATCCAATGTAAAAAACACAATTTCAAATTTTGCTACATATGACCGAATCGAGGTGGTTGGTCACATGTATGAACTGTAACTCAGCAAAATTGTTTAAATTGTTACATGTTGCGTTTATAGTTTTGTTCAGTATACATACAGCCTACATACAACTTACCATTCCGACCAGAAATACTACTTTCCCGAATTGGATCCTTTCTTTGTACCCCCCAAGTAATTGAACATCCCAGAGGCTGCTCTAAGATGCCGCTGGCATAGAATCCAACTCAAGAGGCGTGCACACCATCCACCGCTTCCGAGTATATCAAATCAAATTGTATATGTCACATGCGCCAAATACAGTGCCTTGTCACTGAGCTCGAGCTGTTTTGCAAGGAGGAATGGGAAAAAAACAGTGATGTGCTGGCCCTACGCACTACCCTCTGTAGTGTCTTGCGGTCGGATGCCGTGGAGATACCAGGCGGTGATGGAACCGATAACGCAGCTGTATAATTTTTTTGGTGGCTCTGAGGAGCCATGCCAAATCTTTTCAGTCTCCTGAGGGAGAATAGGCATTGTCGTGCTTTCTTCATGACTGTTTTGGTGTGTTTGGACCATGATAGTTTGTTGGTGATGTGGACACAAAGGAACTTGAAGCTCTCAACATGCCACACTACAGCCCCAATGATGGGAATGGGGCGTGCTTTGTCCTCCATTTTCTGTAGTCCACAATCATCTCCTTTATCTTTATCAAGTTGAGGGAGAGGTTGTTATCCTGGTACCACACGGCCATGTCTCTGACCCCCTCCTTTAGGCTGTCTCATCACTGTCAGTGATCAGGCCTACCACTGTTGTGTCATCTGCAAACTTAAAGATGGTGTTTAACTCATGCTTGGCCATGCAGTCATGGGTGAACAGGGAGTACAGGAGGGGACTGAGCACGCACCACTGAGGATCATTGTGGCAGATGTGTTGTTACCTACCCTTACCACCTAGGGGCGGCCCATCAGGAAGTCCAGGATCCGGTTGTAGAGGGAGGTGTTTAGTCCCAAGGTCCTTAACTTAATGATGAGCTTTGAGGGCACTATGATGTTAAATGCTGAGCTGTAGTCAATGAATAGCATTCTCACATAGGTGTTCCTTTTTTGTCCAGGTGGGAAAGGGCAGTGTGGAGTCTGTGGATCTGTTGGGGCGGTATGCACATTGGAGTGGGTCTAGGGCACAGGGACTATGGTCTGCTTGAAACATGTTGGTATTACAGACTCGGTCAGGGACAGGTTAAAAATGTCAGTGCAGACACTTGCCAGTTGGTCAGCGCCTGCTCAGAGTACACATCCTGGTCTTCCATCTGGCCCTGCGGCCTTTTCAATGTTGATCTGTTAAAGGTCTTATTCACATCGGCTATGGAGAGTGTGATCACACTGTTGTCCGGGAACAGCTCTGCTACTGTTCAGTCCCTAGACAATAAAGTAGATGAGCACAGGGCAAAGATCTCCTTCCATAGAGACATCAGGGACTGTAACATTCTCTGTTTTCACGGAATCATGGCTCTCTCCGGATATACCATCCCCATCCATACAGCCAACATTGCCCAGACGGGAAAAAATAACTCTCTGGGAAGAAGAAAGGCTGAGGTGTATGTTTCATGTTGTTTTAATGACTCATGGTGTGATTGTGATAACGTACAGGAACTTAAGTTATTTTGTTCACCTGACCTAGAATACCTCACAATCAAATGCCGACCGTTTTACCTCCCAAGAGGATTGTCTTTGGTTATAGTCACAGCCGTGTATATTCCCATTCAATTCGATACGACGACGGCCCTCAAGGAACTACACTGGAAAACTGGAAACCACATATCCTGAGGCAACATTTATTTTAGCTGGGGATTTTAACAAAGCAAATCTGAGGAAAAACCTACTGAAATACTATCAACACATTGCTTATAGTACTCGTGCTTCAAAAACTCTCAACCATTGTTACTCTCCCTTCCGGGGTGGCAACAAGGCACTCCCCGCCCTCCTTTCAGCAAATCCGTTCAGGACTCCATTCTGCTCCTCCCATCATATAGGCTGAAACTCAAACAGGAAGTACACGTACTAAGATCACCCGTGCTAAGATCTATTCAACACTGGTCTGACCAATCGGAACTACAAGATTGTTTTGATCACACGGACTGGGATATGTTCCAGGTTTCCTCTGAGAATAACATGGGCATATACACTGACACATTTACTGAGTTCATCAGGAAGTGTATAGGGGATGTTGTTCCCACTGTGACTATTAAAACCTACCCAAGTCAAAAACCTACCCAAATCAAAAACCGTGGATAGATGGCAGCATTTGTGCGAACCACAGCATTTAACCACGACAAGGTGCTTGGGAATATGGTTGAATACAAATAGTGCAGTTAAGCCAGGCAATCAAGGCAATCAAACAGGTAAAACGTTAGTACAGAGAAGTGTAGTCACAATTCAATGGCTTCGACACGAGACATACGGTATGTGGCATGGACAATCACGGATAACAAAAGGGAAAACCAGTCGTATTGCGTACATCAATTTCTTTCTTCTGGTCAAGCTAAACACCTTCGCCCGCTTTGAGGATAACACAGAGCCACCGACACTGGCCGACCTCAAGGACTGTGAGCTCTCGTTCTTCGACGTGAGTAAGACGGTATTACTGCACTGTTGGAGCTAGAAACACAAGCATTTCACTACACCTGAAATAACATCTGCTCAGTATGTGTACAGTGTGTGTGATATGTGGTTTGATTTTGATCCCAGTTATGTTCAAAATGGGTCCTCACAGAAGAGACACAACAACATGTCTGTGTCCCTAAATTCCCTATATAGTTCATTACTTTTAACCAGAACCCGGATCAATGGGCCCTGATCAAAAGTAGTGCATTACATAGAGAATAGGGTGTCATTTGAGATGCAGTCAACGTGTCTATGCTCCATAAATAAATTGTACTGCCGCATAAGCTTTTACACTGATAGCCATAAAAACTAGGTTAAAGAAAACACACTGGCAAATTGATACCTTCTGAATGGTGCTTTTGTTAAGCGTGGTATGTGCTTTCTCATTTCTGCTGACTGCACGTTGTGAGTTTTAAAACAACCATTAAAGCATTATGGATACTTGGGAGGCCCATTTATCCTGGCTGGCTACAACCCCGTCTCTCCTGAATCTCTAAAGCTACTAGAAAACATTTGAATTCCATTGCTGCTATTTTCTGTGCTTCTCGGAATGAAATATATATCGCTCTGTTTCAAGGTTTAAACTCCCCCCCCCAAAAAAATACATGTTTTATGTTGTGATTTATGTTGCAACATTTAATGAACAATGTCTATGAGAAGGAGACGTATATCTCAACAGTGTGATGCACACAATGCAATACACATTGCAATCGGGAGATGCAGTATCCAGGATTGGCCTTGAATAAGGCTGGTCAAAAAACAAGAAACAGACACGCCTTCCTGATCCTCTACAATTATTAAACATTACATCCCTCGGATCCCAGTTGTAATGATCACGATGGGAGACAGAGAGCTGGTTTCAAGCGCAGGGCACAGCAGGTGTTTATTTGTGAAGGACCACAGGAAGTGGCAGGTAGCTGGGTCCAGGGGCAGGCATAAGGTCATACACAGGGGGTCTCAAAAGGCAACAGTATAGGCAGGGAAAAAGGCTATTAAACGAGAGGCTGCCTGGATCTTTAATTTAAAGACCCTTGCGCCCTTCGGTCTCAACGTAGACTTTGATCGAAAGCCATTCTTGTGATTATTGTGACTTTGCCATTGTAATTGTTTGTAAACTTGTGTAGTTAAATTAATGTATGATCGTATGCTATCCATTTGCTGTTTGTATGCTGTTCTTTGTATGACATTTTAATATTTGATTATTAACCAATGATATTAGGCCACTCTTGGCCATGATTACAGACACCTGTGTCTTTTGACACTATATAAACGAGTCATCCCGCAGTGTTTGTGACTATACCCTGATGAAGACAGCTTGGCTGTCGAAACGTTGGTAATTACATTTTTGCATCTGAGCTCCTAGAGTGTGCGGCTCTCTTTTATTTTCAAGTTTTCTACTCCGCTAGCCAGCACCTCGTCTTAATAGGTGTCCGTTTCTTCTTCTTCTAAAAGGCTATTAATAACATCGTCCAGGACATCAGGCAATCTATAGTACAGGCAGGGAATAGGCAAAAGGCGTAGTTAGTGAGGCAGTCCAAAACTATCATACCCGGGAAGATTACAATAAGGGAAAACCAGAAGCGTTTCACAAAACAAACAATACCTCACAATGATGGGGTGCAAAGAACTGAACTAAATAGTGTGTGATAATGACATACAGGTGATCAGAATTCAGGTGATTGGGATCTGGAGAGCGAGCTACGTTCAGTGGATCTACGTGTTCGAGAGTGTGAGTTGGAAGCAGACGTTACACCAGTTTTCTGTGCCACATCATTGCGATGACATTAGCTTTTCTTTATTGTTCATTAACTAGAAGGCTATGTTATCTAAACAACCTAGTTATATTAATAGATCAATCGATTTGTGAAGGCATCTTTCTGGATCCAGTTTGCATACAGAAGAGTTTTTATTATTCCAAGCTAATTAGCCCGCTAAAAGGCAGCTCTGTCACGCCGTTGATATTTGGGAATTTTAATAAGCGACGTGTCATCCATACAGCAAGTTGCTGTGGTGCTCTATTTCGATTAAACATTTGAGACCTAATTATCTGTTATAGCATTGGGTGTATTCATGCCATGATCCATTGACTTTGCTAGGGTTTCCCAAACTCGGTTCTCTGGACCCCAAGTGGTGCATGTTTACTTTTTTGCCCTCGCTCTACACAATCAACTAATCATCAGGCTTTGATCATTTGAATCAGCTGTGTAGTGTTAGGGGGAAGAAAGAAAAACGTGATTTTTCTTTTGACTATTAAACCAGGGTTAGCGGTGCTGTAGAGATAAAAGGTTAAAAAAAAATATAGGGGGGTAAACTCTGATCGCCGGTCGCTGTGAAAAAGTAATGCTCCGTATTCTTAATTGCATTTTTCTACAAAAGGTGGGCAGTGGTCCCTAACAGTGTTCCGTACACATTTTGAATTGAAAACTAATAGGACTGTAACGACAGTGTTGGCATCAAAATACGGGGTGTAGAATACGCTTATTTTCAAGCGTTGATTGACATGGTAATGGACCAATATTATTCAAGAAAATATGAAAAAAAACGGACCCCTCTGACACTGTACGTTACATTGCGGCATGCATTATGCAAATCATTATGTGCTGTACAGAGTCTTTCCAGTGCTTCTCTCTCAGATTAAAAACATGCACGCCTCTCTTGCTGCTCCTGATTGTGCACAGGTGAAGAAATTGAACTGGAGTCCCTAAAAGACAGCATGTCACCAAACTGCAATAGTTATGAACTATGTGTAATGTTTTTGGACCATTGGCTACCCTGTAAACAGGTACTGACAGGAGTCGTGAGCCACATCCCTCAGGCCCCTCCCTGCCTTCACCTCCTCATAAGCAGCGTGTAGCTGTTGTTTTGTTCATGCAACATCATTCATTAAGATAGTGCCAAGGAAATTCAACATAATGCTATAGCATATTTCTTGGAAAGAGCAGGTGTTCATGTATATGATGGAGTGAGAGTACAGAGGTGAGTTGATGTTACAAATTCATCAATTGTTAATTCAATCAATAGTTAATTTCTCAGGTCATCACCGTGAGCCAATATGACTCTCAAAAGCCATGACAGCTGCAGTTTACTTGTGAAGACAACTTTAGTGTCGTCCTAAAACCCCAATTAGAATTCGACACAAATGGGTATGTTATAAGAAATTATATAAACTCTTTATAGTGTTTTATTTACATTTTAGAGGTGATAACCTGGTCAAATCGGGTGGAAAAAACAGTTTCCCCACTCAACATATCTTCACCTTTCAGTTTGCGCTGTTCAGTGATCTTCAGTTTCTTGGCAATTTCTCGCATGGAATAACCTTCATTTCTCAGAACAAGAATAGACTGATGAGTTTCAGAAGAAAGGTCTTTGTTTCTAGCCATTTTGAGCCTGTAAAACCCACAAATACTGATGCTCCAGATACTCAACTAGTCTAAAGAAGGCCAGTTTTATTGCTTTTTTAAATCAGCACTACAGTTTTCAGTTGTGCTAACATAATTGCAAAAGGGTTTTCTAATGATCAATTAGCCTTTTAAAATGATAAAATTGGATTAGCTAACACAACGTGCCATTGGAACACAGGAGTGATGGTTGCTGATAATGGGCCTCTGTACTCCTATGTAGATATTCCATTAAAAAAACACAACATTACAACATTAATAATGTCTACACTGTATTTCTGATACATTTTATGTTATTTTAATGGACAAAAAAATGTGCTTTTCTTTAAAAAACAAGGACATTTCTAAGTGATCCCAAACTTTTGGATGGTTTCGTGTGTGTGTGTGTGTGTGTGTGTTTGTGTGTGTGTGTGTGTGTGTATAAATATTATTATTATTATTTATTTATACTCTGACATTACTTGTCCTAATATTTCTTAATTCTGTACTTTGATATGTGTGCATTGTTGTGTATTGTTAGATATTACTACACTGTTGGAGCTAGGAACACCAGCATTTCACTACACTCACAATAACATTCTCTATGTATGTGGCCAATAAATGAAATGTGATTTGATAACAGTACTAATTCTAGCTACTAGTGAGAAAGCTGCCAGTTGATGTGTGTTTCATCAATGTTTAAAGAAAGCCCCAGAGCACACATTTGACATTTCAGAATGTAGAGGGATTCCAAAATTCAGGAATCTGTTTATCTGGTGCTCATCACTACCCCCCCCACAAAAAAAACTGCAAAGCCTCTCAACTTTATTAATTGATCATTTTACACAAAAAAAAGTGATGTCTCTATCTGTTTGGTTGGTAAAGCTCGAGCAGAGGAATTGTCTCTGATGTAA